>NC_139033.1:12592240-13206992 GCF_964662115.1 Mustela nivalis
AAATCTAAAAAAAAAAAAGAAAGGAAATTTGGACACAGACACGTATACGGCAGAGAAAAAATGTGAAGACACAGCAAGAAGACAGGACTCTTGGCTACTAAAAGCCAGCAGCTAAAGCCACAGTTCTGTCCTGCCTACATCTCATGTGTGGTGTTTCTCTAGCAACTTCGACTGTCTGGCTTGGGTTCACTCCACCAAAAAGGGAGGGCTCCGATGGGATCCTTGTCATCCAGCTCACCCACAGGGACCACGTCACTCGGGTTCGGCCACTAACAAATCTGGAATTGGAGCTCGCAAAAACTGGTCCAGACCCCTGGGTCCCAGCTTCCCCCTTCACCTTCGATGATTTTCTTCCAGTTGGATTTTTCTGCTTGTTGCTGCTGTATACAACATTCTTCAGAGTAAGAAGGCCACGTTTGTGGGTATTCTTTGATCACAGGTTTTTGCTGCCCTCCTGAGAACGTGCTGGACTTCACAAATGACTCAGCAGTCACCGAGGAAAACCCCGAGGATTCCAGACGGGGGCCCCAGATTGTTTTTCCCTTGGTTCCTCTCACTGTGTCCTCTCCACCATCCACTTGCTTCTCTTGCCTTCCTTTGCTCTGCTGGTGCTGGAGCTCCCACGGCTGGCCCCCTCCTTCCCTGAGCATTACACATGCCCAATCTTGGAAGCTGCCCTCCCCTGGATTTGTCCTGCTCTCAGGAAGCTGGAAGGACTGGACCCCCCCTCCCCCTCCCCTGTAGCCTCAGCAGCTTCAAACCCTTGACGCCATAGTCTAAGGCAACAGTCACCCACAGTGCCTAGGGCTTCTCCCTTCGGGGGAGTAAGGAACGGACACGGGAGAAGCCCTTTCCTAAAGGACTTCGGCATAGCCACGACTACTTTGGGGAGATGAAGCCACTAAGGTCTTTGCTTGAGATGGAGCTGCTGCACCAGCCAACAATCACGGAAACATGGGAAATGTCTAAACTATTCACTCCCCTCCCCCGCTCCAGGCCCTTCCTCCTGTGTCCTCTATTTCTACAGGGAGCATCACGAACCTTCTGGGAGGGCAGACGCAGGGTCACCATTGACCTCTAAGTCACAATTACAAAAAATGACAACAGGTATCCCTGACCAATGGCCTACAGTCCGCATCTCACAGCAATTCTGCAGGAAGGGCATTATGAGTCCTTTGTTACAGATGAGTAAACTGAGGCTCAGACTTGTCCACAACCACAGGGCTAGTTTGGGGCAAAGCCAGGGTTTAATCCCCAGAGGCCCCTGGCCCCAGAGCCCCCCCTAGTCCTGCATGAGAATTACCTGCAAAGTGTTAAGAAAGGGTAGGTTCTCAGGCCCCACCCCAAACCTCCAGAATCTTAGCGCCCCAGGCCAGGCCCAGGAAGCTGGTTGTTTGTTTTTTCTTTTTTTTTGTTTTTTGACCAAGTTCCCCAGGTGACGCTGATGCAGCTAGCCTGAGGACTGGCTCTCCTTAGAAGCCTTTCTGGGAAACTACCTGGCCCTGATGTGACAACAATAAAAGGCCTTCCTTATCTTCATCCTCCTCCTCCTCCTCCTCCTCCCCAACTTCATTACTGCAGGGGTGACAGGAGTTGAAAGCAGGGCAGAGAAAGAACAGGAAGTACACGGGCCTCTTTTTACCGAATTATGGGCCTCGCCTTCAGGTAAAGCCTGTGTGTCACTCCAGGGGGACCCCACACTTCTCAGGCTTCCCAGATCTCAATGACCAACTACAGAGGAAGAGGAAGAGAAACAAAGTAGAATCAGGGGTAATAAGACATCAGGTGTGTGTGTGTGTGTGTGTGTGTGTGTGTGTGTGTGATTTCCTGCCCTGGTTCCTGTGTGGCCCCATAATGTACCCGTAAGGAAGCCAGTCCTATAACTGAAAAGGGCTGTCCCATGTCCCCTATCTGGGCACTTGTTCATACCTACTCTAGCCTCTGCTCCTATCGTCCAGAAAAACTGCCAGTTGAATTTCAAGTGGCAGCCCGGTTTGGCCTCTTGAGATAATGGATTAAGAATAAGCAGCAGGGGGCGCCTGGGTGGCTCAGTGGGTTAGGCCGCTGCCTTCGGCTCAGGTCATGATCTCAGGGTCCTGGGATAGAGTCCCACATCAGGCTCTCTGCTCAGCGGGAAGCCTGCTTCCTCCTCTCTCTCTCTGCCTGCCTCTCTGCCTACTTGTCATCTCTCTCTGTCAAATAAATAAATAAAATCTTTAAAAAAAAAAAAAAAGAATAAGAAGCAAAATGTAGGGGTGCCTGGGTGGCTCCGTTGGTTAAGCATCTGCCTTCGGCTCAGGTCATGACCCCGGGGTCCTGGGATCAAGTCCCACATCGGGCTTCCTGCTCAGTGGGGAGCCTGCTTCTCCCTCTGCCTGCTGCTCCCCTGTTTATGCTCAGTCTCTCCCTCTCTGACAAATAAATAAATAAAATCTTTAAAAAAAAAAAAAAGACGAAGCAGGACATATCCACGGGCTCACCCTCCAGAAGGCTGTGCCCCGTCTCCTCTCCTTCCTCAGTTTCCCTCTCTGTGAATGACCCAGCAAGCTAGCTGGGTAGAAGTGTCTGGCTGGGGAGCAGAAGGTTGGCTTGCTTAATAAGGCTGAGGTCAGAGGTCGGGCCTCAAATAAGTTCAGTTCCCCTTGGCTTGGTTCTAAGGTCACAGACAGGCCCCCCAAATCCTGCCACCTGGTCATAAAAGAAGTGTAGACGGATCAAAACAAATCCATCACCGCTGGTGGAAACAGCCAATCAATGACGATGGACGGAGGTTCAGTAGCATCTTTGAGAGACGCGGCATCAGAAATGACCTCCCCGCACCTAATCAGTTCCAGAAAAGGACTTTGTTCTCCGGGAGGCAAGGTGGGAGATCAAAGCATTTCTTGCTAATCATCATTTAGCATTAATTACTTGTTAAGTAACCTGACCCAGACCCAATGCCGCTCCCTACCTCGCATCCTGACAGCCTCAACGAGCACCCTTGATCTTTCAACCCAGCCTGCATCAAATTGGGAGCCGGCGACTGCAGACCTGGGAACGACGAGACCCCGGCGGCCCAGGCAGTCAGTCGTTCACTCACTTCTCCTTTTCCTGTTAACTTTTTAACCCCACCAGCCGGGAAACGCAGCCCTAGAGCCGCGCGGCTCCCCTCCCCCTCCCCCTCCCCTCTGCCACATTTCCCTGAGTTGCCCAGATCTGGGGACCAACACCGCAGATTCACAAGCTGCAGGGCCCAGGGCGTACCAGCGTCCCTCTCTGGGTCCCCCCTCTCAGCCGCACCCATGGAGGTAACACTATCTGTGCCTCCCAGCCTCGCTGGGAGGATCAAATACAATGGAAAGAAGGCATCTGAAGATGGGTGCAGGGGTGCCTGGGGGGGTTAAAGCCTCTGCCTTCGGCTCGGGTCATGATCTCAGGGTCCTGGGATGGAGCCCCGCATCGGGCTCTCTGCTCCACAGGGAGCCTGCTTCCTCCTCTCTCTACCTGCCTCTCTGCCTACTTGTGATCTCTGTCTGTCAAATAAATAAACAAAATCTTTAAAAATAAATAAATAAATAAAGAGGGGTGCATACATCCAGGTGGAATGCCCAGTCGGCTTTGGATGGCACTGGTGGTCATTTATTTCTAGAGCTGAGTGGGGGTCCACGGTATTCGTTATTATATTACTGACATCATTTTGTGGCTCTGAAATCATGTATGATAAATGCTAAGAGCTGAATGGTGTTCCCCACCGCCGCCCCTCCTGCCTCCCGGACCACCACCAGATTCTCACATGGAAGCCCTGACCCTCCCCAGGACCTCAGAATGTGGGCACCTGGAGATAAAGTCTTTCCAGAAGTAACGGAGTTAAAGCTAGGGTGGGTCCTGATTCAGCGGGACTGGTGTCTTCTGAGATTAGGACACAGACGCCCAGGAGGTCAGACCATGTGACAATACAGAGACACCAACTATCCACAAGTCCAGGAGACGGTCCCCAGAAGACATATATCCTGCCAACTGACATCTTGTTCTCAGACTTCTGGCCTCCAGACCTGTGGGAAAATGAACTTCTGCCCTCTGAACCACGCACACGGAGTGCAGCTCTCTGTGAGGGCAGCCCTTGCAAACTCCTACGAGAAGCTTCCAGTGAGTTTGAGAAATCATAAAGTAAATTGAAAAGAAAAAGGGCTCTCAACAAAAAGATAATACGCATTGGCGAAGCTGTGGGTAAACTGAAAGGCTCGCACGTTGCTGGTGGGAATGCAAAAGGGCGCAGCCGCTCTGGAAAATAGTCTGGCGGTTCCTCACACAGTTAAACACAGCGTTACTGTGGGATCAGTCAGTGCTCAAGGCACCTGCTCAAGAGACATGAAAACCTGTGCCATGTAAAAACGTGTGCATGCATGTTCACAGCATTATTACCCACGACAGCCAAATGGTGGGAACAGCCCAAATGTCCTGTAACCGGTGAATGGATAAACCAAGCACGGTAGACAAGCATAATGGAATACTATTCAGCCATAAAAAGGAAGGAAGTCCTGACAGAAGTGACCACGTGGGTGAAGCTTAAAAATATTATACTAAGTGCAAGAAGCCAATCACTAAAGGTCACATATCGGATAATTCCATTTACATGAAATGTCCAGAGCTCGCAAAGCCACAGAGATGGAGAGATTAGTGGTTGCCAGGGCCTGGGGGAGGGGAAGATCTGAGGGTGGAGGTTGGGGGACTGACAGCTGATGGGATCTCCTTCAGAGGGTAGGAAAATGTTCTAAAATTAGATTGTGGGATAGTTGCGTCTCTCTCTGAATATACTGGATTTACCAAAAAGTGAGTTGTACACTTTAAGTGGGAGAACTGTACGGTAAGCATGTTATGTTTGTTTCATTATAAGACCCACAGTGGTACCCCCCAAAGTACTGTCAAATAGCAAATGCTCTCTCTCCACCCTTCACTTGTAGACACAAGTGCGTGTATAGACACACACTGATCCTCCAAGAAAGCCTTCGGTAAGGGCTCCCCCCACCCGCCGCCCCCAACCTGCTTCCTGCTTCCAGCCCTGTAGAGGAAAGGAGTAGAGGTGTGGTCTTTTTTGCTTTTTAAAATGCCGATCAGCCTCTCAGGAGTAAACTGGAGGGTCTCCACCACGGAGGACAGGACACCTTAGCAGTCCTGAAGTGACTTCCCCCTGAGAAGCTCATCTGGACCCATCCATGGATTTTGGGATTACATAGGGTAGTGGCAAGTTTGTTTTTTGAAAAGCCCATGTTCTGCGAACCCTAATCCCTCCCCCGGAGCAATTCCTCAGCTGGGAGGGAAGCAGGCAGTGAGGCAAAGCCACGGTTTCCTCTTTGGGTTCAGGGCAGCTGTGGGGCCTCGAGGCATTGTTGCAAGGTGCTAGGTCTGCAAGCAGTTTGTGGGCTCAGAAATGCCAAATGCATTTAGTGCCCATGGAGGAGAAAGTGAACATTAAAACCCTATACACTTCCACGGATCTGGAAACCAAAGGCAGGGGCTAGGAGGGCCAATCCTTTTTCACTTCTCCTATCACCTAAATTCCTACTAAGCTTCAAAGAGAATTAGATTTTACCTGCAAGGAAGAGGGACCCATTTCCCCAGCAGTTCCACATTTAGGAATATACCCTAAGAAGATAATCAAACAAAGGTGGAAGGAATAATCTAGAACATCACTGCCCAACAAAAATATAAAGTCATGCATGTACTTTTACACTTTTTTGTAGCCACATTTAAAGAGGCAAAAAGAAAAAGATGAAATTAATATTAAAAACTCATTTTGTCTAACCAATATATCCAAAATATTATAATTTCCACTAGAGTTGCCAGAGGTAGCAAATAAAAATACAGGACATCCAAACAATGAATCTTGGAACACTACATATAAAACTAATGATGTACTGAATGGTGACTAACATCATATTAAAAAGAAAAAAATACAGGAAATCCAGTTAAATTTCAGATGAACAATGAATACTCTTTTCCAGCATAGGTATATCCCATGTGGTATGTGGGCTATACTTATACTTAAAAGTTTTACCTGTTGTTTATGTGATATTCAGTTAAATAGGCATTCTTTTTAAAATCTGGCAACCCTAATTTCAACAAGCAATCAACATAAAAAAATAAATGAATGAGTAATTTTACAGTGTTCTTCTTTGCACTTAAGTCTTTGAAATCTATTGTGTATTTTACACTTAGAGCACATCTTGTTTGGGCTTGCCATATTTCAAGTGCTCAACAGCCATATAACCAGCAACTACCATTTGAAACAGCACAGATCTAGAAAGTTCCTCTATATGTCTCTTATAACAGGAAAAAAAAAATCAGAAAAAATACCCATCAGTCGAGAGGCCACTTAAGTCACAACGTTTAAAGAGCACTAACTACTGGTCAGTCCTTGTCCTAAGAACTTGCATGCATTGCTCTGTTTTTTGTTCTTTACAATTAACCAGAAACAAATTCAATAATGCACTATCTCATCTAGTCGTCCCAACAACCATTTGAAGGAGTTGCTGGCATAACCCCTTTTTACAGATGAGGAAAGCAAGGTTCAGGACGTTTCTAGAACTTGCTCAAGAAAGTGGTAGGTCTGAGTGTGGACAGACAGGTTTGATACATACACGTCCCACCCTAGCACGGTCTTTGGAAGAAGGCACACCAAAATCTTACTGGATTTCTCCGGACTTTGAGATGGACACTGGGTAACAGCCTGGTCTCTGCTGTCACGCAGACTGATCATCCCACACTCGGCTCTGCCAAGTGCCCTCACAAGTGACTTGACCTTTGTAAACCTCTGTTTCCTCATCTGTAAAATGAGAGTCCCGAGTGTCTGCCCCACAGGGTTGCTGGCGTCTAAAGAAGATTAAGGGATGCAGATGACGAGGGAAAGCAACTTGCTTCTGGTAAGTCCCCTATCATTCTATGGTTACTATCATTCTCCCTAGGGTCTTTGTCCTTTCCTATTTGATTAGACTTTTCCAGGCTCAATCAAAATTAATGGGGAAAATTAAAAGAGGAAAAGAAAAATAAAAGAGAAAAAAGTTACTTTCAAAAGAGAGGAAACAGCCCCTGAAGCACCTGGAGGAAAAAGAGAAGGAGAAAAAAAAGAAAGGAGAGAAGGAAGAAGAGAAAGAACTCACACCTAAGATAGGGAAAGGTGAGGAGGCATCGCTCCCCTACAGTTTTCTGAATGACCACCAGGGGGCACTGCCTGCAGTTTCCACAGCTTAGGGAAAATCGTTGCTTTCAAAAAACAAAAACTTGCAATAGACAAATCACCAAAACCATTCATCTTCATTGGGGTGCCCTCTGCCAGGAGTCCCCAGTGAAAAGCTGCCGACAGTCATCTTACAGGAGATGCGAAAGGCAGTGGGAGTGGTCTCCCAGCTGCAGGTGATCTGCGTCTTACCTTTGGCGTCTTCTTTGGCCAAGTGACTACAGGGACCCCAGTGATGGCCAGACTGGGGTCGTCATCCGCATGCTCCTTCAAGACATTCTGTGGCCAAACAAAGGAGTCATATTAGCCCGGAGTAGAGGGGAGGTTCCTGAAGGGGGCGAAGACTGTACCCAACCCAAAAAAGCCCTCTACTGAGTCAACAAACACCTTCACACTTAGTAGAAACCAAGTCACCAGGGCTCCTCAGAGGCCAGAAGACATGCAGTATCCCGCATTCCCCCCAAAATGTTTAAATAGCAAATCACGCGCCTCCCTATGACTCCCATGACTGTATCGCTCACTGATCATATTTAAACATCTGTCAACTTCAAACATTTGTCTAGAGCACCATGGGTCCTCACACCCACGATCTCATTCAGTCTCTACCAACAGCCCTTGGACTGGGCTGACCAGGGCATTGAGAGGCTCTAATGTACATAAACTTAAATACATATGCAGGGTAATGAAAAACAAAGCCAACCATGAGGTCTTGACACCTGTGAGACCTCTTTTCTTCCATGAGCCAGCAAGCCATGTGTATTCTAATCCTGGTGCGTAAAGACATGTCACTGTTTATTCCAACAGGGGCCACAAACACAAGTAGATCCTTAATCTGGTGTGACCAAGGATGGAGCCATCTGACCAAAAAGTGGGCTGTGACAGACATACCCCCGGGTTGTGCAGGGGTCTCCCCCATGGGCAACGGTGTTCATATCTTTGTGGGTGGACTGAAGGCTTTCCAAGGGTAATGCTGATTCCACCAGATTTTGGCCTTAGAACCTCAACCAGGTGTAAGATTCCACTCCAACGAATTACCCCTAAGTTAGAGGTGAGGCAGTCAAGGCTCAGAAAGACTCAAAGGGCTTGGGTGCTGCTCTAGACCAGGAGGGCAGAGCCCCTGAACCCCACTCTCCAGCACCAGACTTCCCACCCCATGACCACTTCACATGTGGTTTTTTTGGATACACCCACAACATGCCATGAAAGAGCATTTAGGGACAGACAGATCTGCCACTGGCCTATTCTGCCCTTGACCATGGGTGTCTGCATTGTGCAAAAACATTCCTACAGGGACATTTAAAAGCAGAGAAAGCTGCATAGTAGAACTTACCAGAAGGAGCAGAAGAGATCAAAAGAGAAATATAGGTAAAGATTACTTAAACTCACTTTCCCTAATCTATTCACCGGAAATGAAAGCAACTCACTTCTATTTTGTTCTATTGTCTTAGCTTTCTTATCATTCCACGGTTGCCAGATATTTCAAGATGTGCTTACTACACTGGATCCACCTGTGGAACTCTCCTCTGCCCATGGGAGGTGGCAAACAGGACGGTGATCAAGGGTCAAACTTGGCGCTGTCTGGGTTCAATCCTCAGCCCACACAGCTCTCTCCAAGTCTAACATCAATGTCGCTGATTTATAAACGCCGTTTATAGATGTCTTCATTTCACTGCTATATCCCAAGCTTCGCACAATGACTAACCTACAGTAAGCCTCCAGTAAATAACTTTAAAAATAAATAAGTAAAGCCACAAATCCCCAAAGAGGGACTTTCTACAAAATCCCTGACCAGTATCCTCAAATCCGTCAAGCTCAACAAAACAAAACAAACAAACAAAGTCTGAGAAACGTCACAGCCAAGAGGAGAAAAGGAGAAATGACAAATTCAGAGGTAGTGCTAGTGCTCTCTTGGGTGGGATCCCCAAATACACACTCGGTTAAAAACTAAGGAAGTGTGAATAAACTCTAGACTTTAGTTAGCAATAATGTATCAATGTTGGTTTAATTGTAACCAATGTGCTCCACTAATATACCATGTTAATCCTAGGGGAGACTGTGGGGGGCGGGGAGTGGAAACTGTGTATTATCTGCAGAATTTTCCTGTCAATCTAACACCATTCTTTTTTTTTTTTTAATTTTTTAAAAAGATTTTATTTATTTATTTGACAGACAGAGATCACAAGTAGGCAGAGAGGCAGGCAGAGAGAGAGAGAGAGAGAGAGAGAGAGAGGGAAGCAGGCTTCCTGCGGAGCAGAGAGCCCAATGCGGGGCTCGATCCCAGGACCCTGAGATCATGACCCGAGCCGAAGGCAGCAGCCCAAACCACTGAGCCACCCAGGCGCCCCTAACACCATTCTGAGACATAAAATCCTATCATAAAAAGCAATTTTTTAAAAATAGGTTCCGCACCCAGGGTAGAGCTCAACATGGGGCTTGAACTCATGATCCCAAGATCAAGAACTGAGCTGAGATCAAGAGTTAGATGCTCAACCGACTGAGCCACCCAGGCACCCTCTCAAATGCCAATCAGACAGCAGTAACAGCCACCATAAAGGAGAACAGAATTAGTAGGCTGCCAATTTTCCTAACATGCATGCCGCATATTTAACAAGAAATACGACAGAAACGAACCAAGAACACAAGCATGATTCAGCTTCAGTTGTGGGCTACACGTGGGGCATGAAAGAGGCTATCGAAGGCTGGGGATATGGGCAGGGGGAACGATCCATGTGTGGGGGGAGGAGGAGTGCTTCACCACTGACATTGTTTAGAACTGCCATTTCCCAATGATGATAAAAAGTAGACCAAAAAAAAAAATTTTTTTTTTTTTAGCAGTTTTGGTTTTGAATTAAATGGACCCCAGAGGGGTGCCTGGGTGGCTCAGTCGTTAGGCATCTGCCTTTAGCTCAGGTCATTATCCCAGGGTCCTGGGATGGAGCCAGACGTCGGGCTCCCTGCTCTGCAGGAAGCCTGCTTCTCCCTCTCCCACTCCCCCTGCTTATGTTCCTTCTCACTGCATCTCTCTCTGTCAAATAAATAAATAAAATCTTAAAAAAAAAAAAAAAACGGACCCCAGACATTGTACCCATTAGTACATGGACCCAAGTGGGTCATTCCCACTTGGTCTGCCACTTGGGATGGGTGGGACAGGCTAGGTGTGGGGGGGAAATGGAACCATCAGGAAGCAGGCACCATGTATTTTGTTGAACGAATGTACAAGGGTAGGATATATTGAGTGTTAGCTCTGGGCTGGGCACCGTAATAAATACGCCATATCTACTCTCTCATCCAACGCTCTTAAACACATTGTGAGATGGACTGCCATCATTTCCAGAAGAGACGACTGGGGTGTAGGGGGTGAGGGAACGGTCTAAGACCACTCAGCCAGGAAGAGGTAGGGACCCCCAAATTCCACAACCTGTGCTCCAACCACGGTCATACTCAACCTATCCCTCAAGAAGAGAGGGGGCCACATTCCTTAGCAGCATGACTCCCAACAGCCAAAGGACAATTGGAAACAACTCAGTGGATGGATGGATAGATAATATGAGGTCTATTCACGTGACAGAATATTACTCAGCTCAAAAAAGGATGGAAATCATGACATTGCTATAATATGGATGAACCTGGAGGACATTCTGTTGAGTCAGGTACAACTAGCATGTGATTCCTCTTACATGAGCTCCCTAAAGCTGTCAGGTTCATACAAGCATAAAACAGAGTGGGGGCTGCCAGGGCTCTGGGAGGGAAAAGCAGGGAGTTGTTTAATGCTGCAAAACAGGGGCGCCTGGGTGGCTCAGTGGGTTAAAGCCTCTGCCTTCGGCTCAGGTCATGATCCCAGGGTCCTGGGATCGAGCCCCGCATCGGGCTCTCTGCTCCGCAAGGAGCCTGCTTCCTCCTCTCTCTCTGCCCTACTTGTGATCTCTGTCTGTCAAATAAATAGTCTTTAAAAAAAAATGCTGCAAAACACTGTAAACGTACTTCATGCCTTAATGCTGCAAAACACTGTTAACGTACTTCATGTCTTTGAATGGGAACTTAAAAATGGTTAAAATGATAAATTTTATGTGATGTATGATTTACCACAATTTTTAATTTTTTTAAGGGTTTTCTTTTTGTTTACATAGTCTCTACACCCAACGTGGGGCTGGAACTCATGACCTCAAGATCAAGAGTCACATGCTCTTTCAAATGAGCCAGCCAGGCACCCCACACCTACCACAATTTCTTTTTAAAAAGGGAGGAGACAGTGGGGCAAAGTAATCCCTAAGGACTGGACTCAGAGGTTCTAGAAAGTGCACACGGGAGAAATAATCTCTCACAACTTAAGCTATTACTTTTATGCCTGTGACAACACTGGTCCCAGAGTCAGAAGACATGGCTTCAAGTTCTGTACCTTGCAGACTGTATGATCTTGAGGAAGCCACAGCTTAGAACACTAATATCTACCCTTGACTTTCCTCTGTGAAGTGAGATGTGATTTTACTACTCTTCTTAGGAGCATTCATGCTTGCTCTGGACTAATCCTCTCCGTGGGATATGGCTGAATCTCCTTTCTCCCCAGAAGCAGAAACTAAAGTTCAGAGGGGTTAAGTGACGTGCCCAAGGTCACACAGCTGGAAGGTGACCGAACCTGACACTGACCAGGTCCATCTAACTACAAGCCCAGGTAGTAACGTCGGGTGATAAAGCCTTAGGAAACCATTCCAGCAAACTCTGGTGCTGACCTATACCCCATTATTGAAAAACCAGGAGACAATCTGAGCTCACATTCACCATCTGATGAACAAATACAGAAGCAAGTCATCCTCGCCTACTCCTTACAAAACAGAGAACTCATTCAACCACTGACTCTACAAAACATTCTTGAAACTTTGTCCCCATCACGGAGGGAAGGTGCACGTGTGCCCAGTGAGAGCCTGCACAAGCACAAAATTCTGTTGACATTTCATGGTTCCTAACAGTCCATATGAAAGTCATATGAATTTCTACAATACACCAGGATTTTCTGTTGTTTATTCTAACAATGTTTCCCTACCCCCCAAAACAGCATAAAAATTATATATATATATATATATATATTCCCCACCCCCCAGGAAGAAGCTCTATGCTTAAGCAAAACCTTTCAATTCACAGATATCTATATCTAGATATCTTTCTAAATTTTTTTATTTTTTATTAACATATAATGTATAATTAGCCCCAGGGGTACTGGTCTGTGAATCACCAGGTTTACACACTTCACAGCACTCACCATAGCACATACCCTCCCCAATGTCCATAATTCAGCCACCCTCTCCCACCCCCCCACCCCCCTGATCTAGATACCTTATATAGATCTAGACAGATCTATCTCACCATATGGTGGGAGCAGGGGAGCCCATCACTTCCATGGGACTTCCTGTCCCCTTACCCCAATCTCAAACTCCAGGCTGGGTCGACAAACTCAAATGCTTCCAGGAACCAAGCAGATAAAATGCAAGGAATCGGGGCGCCTGGGTGGCTCAGTGGGTTAAGCCTCTGCCTTTGGCTCAGGTCATGATCTCAGGGTCCTGGGACAGAGCCCCACATTGGGGTCTCCGCTCAGCGGGGACCCTGCTTCCCCCTCTCTCTCTCTGCCTACCTCTCTGCCTACTTGTGATCTCGGTTTGTCAAATAAGTAAATAAAATATTTTTTTTAAAAAAGCAAGGTATCCACAGACTAGAGCCCTAGAGAGTGGTGTGGTCTCAGGCACACCGGAGGCCACAGGCCCCATTCAGGGAGGGCAAATGCTACTCAGTTCCAAATGACTAACCTCTTGTGGGAATGAAAGCCCCCACCTGCTCTCTGATTTTTTCAGAAGAAATCAAAGATCCAGAGTGTTATCTGAAATCTCTTAAATGCTGGCAACTGACAGAAAACTTAAAACAAAAACAAAAATAAAAATGAAAAAAACCTCAAAAACAAAAATAAAAAAACAACTATAAGCCAAACAGTATCTGTGGGCCAGTTCGGGCCACAGGCCACCAGCATGCCAACACCACTCTGCGAAAGACTGAACATCATGTCCACTCGCCTTGGTTCTCCCAGAGTTTCTGAACTGTCTCAAGACTTCCTGTCATTTCGGGGCGCCTGGGTGGTTCAGTGGGTTAAGCCGCTGCATTCGGCTCAGGTCATGATCTCAGGGTCCTGGGATCGAGTCCTGCATTGGGCTCTCTGCTCAGCAGGGAGCCTGCTTCCCTCTCTCTCTCTCTCTGCCTCTCCATCTACTTGTGATTTCTCTCTGTCAAATAAATAAATAAAATCTTAAAAAAAAAAAAAAAAAGACTTCCTGTCATTTCAATATCAGAGCTGGAGTCCATACCTCACAAGCGAAGTGAGGCCTCAGGAATGTCTGGTTACAAAAAGCTATTACTGAAGCTGTAAGTATTATCAATAATAAATACATTAGTAACGATAAATAATAATTAAAAATTAATAGAAGGTGCGCCTGGGTGGCTCCGTCAGTTAAAAGTCCCAACTCTTGGTCTCAGTTCAGGTCATGATCTCAGGGTCATGAGTTCAAGCTTCGATCCAAGCTGGGCGTGAAGCCTACTTTGAAAAAAAGTCATTAAAAAGTCATTGTAAAAATAAGTAAATAAAAATGAAAATGAACAGACTTCCCCAAGGGCCCTGGAGTGGGTATCTCGCTCACACACTCCCCGCAGGAAACGGTCCCCCTCCACAGCCCTCGGGGGCCACCAGGAGGCGCTCGGGGTTCCGTCCCTCAGAGAAGTTATTTTCGTTTGTTTGTGACAGGTTACAGGAAGAAATTTTTCTAATTGGGGATGGACTCTCTGCGAAATAAATTGTGCTGAAGAGAATCACGTCCTGCCTCTATTTATACACTCCCTGGGGCTCTTGGAAACAGAGACTAGGAAGCCTGGGTGCCGGGACCAGCCCAGGGCTCTCTGGGTTACACCCATAAACCTTCTGAGTAGAAGAGCCTAGGCCAGGCTTTCTAAAAGGGAAAGAGGGATGCCTGGGTGGCTCAGTGGGTTGAGCCTCTGCCCTCGGCTCGGGTTGTGATCTTGGGGTCCTGGGATCGAGCCCCGCATCAGGCTCTCTGCTCAGCGGGGAGCCTGCTCCCCAGCCCCCCGCCTGCCTCTCTGCCTACTTGTGATCTCTCTCTCTCTGTCAAATAAATAAAATCTTTCCAAAAAAAAAAATAAAAGGGAAAGATTGGGGCCACCAGGCCCCTTCTGCTGGGACCTGACCCCAAGATCACCACAGACAACAGATGTGCTGGGCCTCTCTGCTCCCTGTTAGGCCAACTCTCTCGGCAGGTTTAACTGGCTAACAACGGATTCAGGCCCCACAGCTCCACAAGGAGGGGTGTTAACAATAACGGACGATAATAAAACAGAGGCAGGCATTAAGAATCCCCAACCATCAACCAAACCAACAGTCAAGGGACGGTACCGAGGCATGGAGCAGCTCAGACCACGGCTCTGGGGTCAGCAGACGGAGGCACCCTCCCCTTGCCACAGGCAGCTTGTACCGCCTGTAAAAACCCACCTGTACTGGGCTGACCTGTATCTCTCGAGTAGGTATGTTCAGATCTTAAACCCTGGTACCTGTGAATGTGGCCTTATTTGCATAAAGGTTCTTTGCAGATGTAATTCGTTAAGAATATCCAGATGAGGGGCGCCTGGGTGGCTCAGTGGGTTAAGCCACTGCCTTCGGCTCAGGTCATGGTCTCAGGGTCCTGGGATCGAGTCCCGCATCGGGCTCTCTGCTCAGCAGGGAGCCTGCTTCTTCCTCTCTCTCTCTGCCTGCCTCTCTGCCTACTTGTGGTCTCTCTCTATCAAATAAATAAATAAAATCTTTAAAAAAAAAAAAAAAAAAAAGGAATATCCAGATGAAATTATCTGGGATTTTAGGGTTGTGCCCCAAATACAGTAACTAGTATTTTTTGGGGTTTTGTTTTTGTTTTTTTAAGATTTCTTTTTTGGGGGGCACCTGGGTGGCTCAGTGGATTAAGCCGCTGCCTTCGGTTCAGGTCATGATCCCGGGGTCCTGGGATGGAGTCCCGCATCGGGCTCTCTGTTCAGCGGGGAGCCTGCTTCCCCCTCTCCCCACCCCCGCCTGACTCTCTGCCTACTGGTCATCTTTCTCTCTCTGTCAAATAGATAAAATCTTAAAAAAAAAAAAAATTTCTTTATTGGGATGCCTGAGCGGCTCGGTCGGTTAAGTGTCGCCTTCGGCTCAGGTCATGATCTCAGGGTCCTGGGATCGAGCCCCACATCGAGCTCTTTGCTCGGTGGGGACCCTGCCTCCCCTTCTCTCTCTCTCTGCCTGTCTCTCTACCTACTTGTGATCTCTGTCTGTCAAATAAATAAATTAAAATAAAATAAAATAATTTTTATTTTATTAAATCATTAAAGATTATTAATCATTAAATCTGAATCATTAAAGAAGAATTGTAGCTATCAGTAAATCAATTGGAATACCAAGAATTCTAATTTAATTAGAATTTAATTAAATCAATGTAATTGTGTAGATTAAGGAATCCTGATTATCAGAATCTTCATAAAATCATGCTATATTATAATAAAACAATAAGATCCTTTATTTTTTTAAAAAGGAAACTTATTTATATATTGGACAAAAAGAGCACACATGTGCTTGCACGGTGGGAGCAGGGGCGTAGAGGGAGAGGGAGAGCATCCCAAGCAGATTCCACACTCAGCCCAGAGCCCAAGGCAGGACTCAATCTCACAACCCTGAAATAATGACCTGAGCCAAAACCACGTCGGACCCTTAACGGACTGTGCCGCTCGGCGTTCCGTGACTGGTGTCTGAGTAAGAGAAAGAGGAGGGAAATCTGAACAGACACACAAGGAACAAGGTCCTGAGAGGACAGAGGCAGAGACCGCAGTGACGTGGCCACAGGCCAAGAAACACCAGAAATCACTAGAAGCTGGAAGAGCTCTCCCACCCCCCCATCCCCCCCCCCCGCCCCACCAGAGCTTTTTTCCCAGGGGGCAGAGCAGACTGGAAGAGAGTAAGTTTCTGCTGTTTCAAGCCACCAAGTTCACAGGCATTTGTCACGGCGGCCAACACCTTACACTAGCCAGAGCACAGAGTGGTTAGAAGCCTGTTAGCTACATAATTTGTAGCTAGACCTCTTGAAGTCTCAGTTTCCTCATCTATGAAATGGGAAGACCACAGTCTCCACTGTGCCGGCTCATGGCGAGAATCACAGTGCTCTGGAGGCACCTGGTCCACAGTAAACGATCCACAAATGTTGGCCGCTCTCTTGTGGCCTCTGTCCTATCTTCTGCTGGGATACCTTGGCCCTGTCCTCCATTCACAGAACTCAACCACTTCCAAAGCTCTAAGCACAGGGAAATTTAAAATAGAAATTTTAAAAGTGTATTTAGTTGGAAGGGCAGTCTAAGCGCTCCTTTAGCTACATAACGAGAAGGGGTAAGGAGGCGATTCAGGTGCCCACCATTTCATTTTAAGCCAAAAAAAAGTCCCAAGGGACACGGCTTAACCTACCCATTTTTGGGGTCTAGGCTTTGCCCAGACGTCTAGAACTCGGGTATCTGGCCCTTTGCTGTTCTCCTTCGTTCCCTGAGGTGGGAGAGGCAGAGAACTGGGAACACCCCTGGCTGTTCCACCATCACGCCCGGAGCTCGCTAGGTGAGAGGCCTGTTTCATTCATCCTTGTATCCACCCTCCGGCCCCTCACTGCCCAACCGACCCAGGGCTCAGTCTGACAGGCAGCCCCCAGCAGGACAGCCTGAACCTGACTATGCCGTTGTCTGGGCTCTGGGTCATCTTTTGGGTGGGAGCAAGCCAGGCTTCCTGCTTCTTGGTTCCTCTGAAGCAGGCTGGTGGGGGTGGGGGAGAAGTAAACTAAACAGCTAATAGTGCTGGAGGTCTGGGCCCTACACCTCACTATTCTGTAAAACAGCGAGACGGCGGGGCGGGCGGTGCTTAAACAAGCAGGTGTGTTCCAGGGTTGGGCTGATGGCCCCCTGAGAGTAAAGTTGTACACACACCTTCCATGGTCATGGGTCAGACTCTCACACTTGACCCTAAACGGACCTGTTTTCATTTTTCACTGTCTGAAACCATCATCATCATCATCATCATCATCTCAAGGTTCCAAGCACTTAAAGGCCCTGTGCTAAGTAAGGCTTTATGCCTCTTGCCTCGCTGAATTTGATGAGGCACATGTTCTTTCTCCATTTTTTCACTTTCCCCAAGAGCATTCGACTGCCTGATGCACGGCATCTGGGAGTCAGCCTGACTCCAGAAATTTGGGTCTTAAAAGAGTACTATTTGGATAATGTACTCTTCATTTAGGATTATTTTCTTTCCTTTTATGTTTGGGCTTTGATGAAACAACAATACAACTGATTTCTTTCTTTAAATATATATATATATATATATAGTATATATGTATATATATGTGGTGATACATATATATGTAGATATATACATATATGTATATTATATATGTATATTGTTGTATATATATATATACATACATTTGTATACATACAGTTGTATTGTTGTATATTGTGTGTGTGTGTGTGTATATATATATATATATATATATATATATATACATATATATATGACACCTGAAAATAACGGCCCCTCGAGGCCTCTTCCAGCCCCCTAATTCCAGAGTCCCACAATTCTGTGCAGTAAGAAAGGTGGCTGTCTGCTGCAAGCTGGTATTTTCATCCCCAGCTGACACTCTCACAACCAGGGGGGCATGGCACTGTGGGAAAGAGAGCCTGGCATTATTTTAATTAACAAGGACCACTGCAGAATCACCTTGGAGGGTTCTCTGACAAAGACCCTCCTACTGCCAATCTCAGTGGTCACGACCCACTTAGACCCAAACCCTTCACAACCTTGCCAGGCATTTTCAAGTCATCTACAGTCCATATGAGGACTGCCCCCCAGTAGCCACATGTCTTCCTTTCCTCCCATCAGGAGCCACAGCGCTCTCCCTGAGTTCCAGTAGACAGATTCTTCTAGAAGGAATGGCTACTCCCAGGGCAACTCCCACCTCACTGTTCCCAATCCAGGATAGAAGAGAAAAAAGATGATGATGCATTGGGTTGAACAGTGCGACCCTCAAAATTCATGGGCAAAACCTCAGAATGTGACCTTACTGGGAAATGGAACCTTTGCAGACATAACCATGTTAGGACCCGGTCATGGTGGATTAGGGCGGGCCCTAATCCAATGACCGCTGTCCTGGTGAGAGAAGATGACCCATCGGGAAGACAAACAACCATGTAAACAAAGAGGAGAGATTGAAGTGATGTAGCTACAAGCCAAGGAATGCCCAAGATTGCTGGCAACGGCGAGAAGCTAGAGAAGACAAGGAAGGATCCTTCCATCCCTACAGCCGTCAGAGCAAGCACAACCTTGATTTCAGACTTCCGGCCTCCAGCACGGTGAGAAAGTGACTTTCTGTTGTTTTAAGCCAGTCTGCGCCTCCTTGCTATGGCAGCCCTAAGAAACTTACACCAGTGGGGATCATTAACCTGGAAGTCAGATGGAGGGGAGCTGAGAGGTGGGGGCAGAGCTTGGGAACGCTGGGGAGACGGGCAAAACCAGCTAGTCTCTTTTGACTGTTTACCTAAGAATATCTAATTTTTCTCCAAGGGTTTACTAGGAGTGTTCGGTGTTCATTACTTCACGGTCCCAGTGACACAGATCCCTGTTATTACTCCCATTTTATGGGAAAGACGCTCAGGTTTCTCAGGGTTAAGAACTTCAGGACGGCCAAGGGCCTATAGAACTGGTCCCCAGAAAGATAAAGCACAGCTAGTCCAATACCCACATTTCACCTGCAGGTAAACAAAAAGGCAGAGTGACTCGACCACACCGCAAGCAGCAAAGAACAGAAACCAAAATTGGACTCAAGGGTCTCGTCTCCTGATTTCTTACTCTTCCCATTAGGTACCGGCCAACATCCTGCACCTGCAGCTGAAGAAGTATCTTGAAAGAAGGAAGTCACTGAAGGTATCTCAGTGCCAAAACCCAAGGGTTTCACAAAGACAGGGAAAGGAAATGCCTTTCTTCCTTCCTTTTTTTTTTTTTTTTTAAGATTTTATTTCTTTATTTAGAGAGGATACGAGACTAAGGAGGGAGAGGGGCAGAGGGAGAGGGAGAGAGAGACTTCCAAGCAGACTCCGCGCCGAGCGTGGAGCCAGACGTGGGGCTCAGCCTCATGATGCTGAGATCACGGGCTGAGCCGAAATGAAGAGTCGAACGCTTAACCAACTGAGCCTTGGAAATGACTTTCTTAGTTGGATTTTTACCAGAGGCCCTTCTTTCCACAAAATAAATTAAGTGGGGGTGTTCCTTTTGGTTTGAATCTACATGCAGACAAGTTTTCAAGGCACAAATGAGCTCTCTCGGACCTGGAGAAACCACAGGGTCATAAGAAGGACAAACTCAACTTTCAAAAGTTCTGTCCATGAAAAGAGTGAGCCAGACTTACAGGAAGACACAAAAAAGAAAGTTTAAGGGACAGAAACAAGTTGTAAAACAGAATCATCTAATTTTTTAAAAATTATGTATAGGTGGGGTAAGGGGAAATCTCCAGAACTATGATCAGCAGATGAACATCAGGGTTACCTCTGGGGGCGGGGACTGAGGCAGGGGACATTTTCTAACCTTTAGCCTCTAATGTTTAATTTTTCTTACATTGATCATGTAACACTTAAAGCTTTTACCGAGAAAAGATATGCAGAGTGGGTAAACCTATAAAGACAAAAAGCAGGGGCCCCTGGGTGGCTCAGTCGGTTAAGCATCTGCCTTTGGCTCAGGTCATGGTCCCAGGGCCCTAAGATCGAGTCCCACATCTGGCTCCTGGCTCAGCCAAGAGCCTGGTTCTCCCTCCCATTCTGCCTGCTTATAGTCTCCCTCTCTGTTAAAAATGAATAAATAAAATATTTAAAAATAAAAAAAGATTCTAAAGTCGTGATCTAGTGAGCAAAAAAAAAAAAAATTTTTTTTTAAAGCAAAATGGGAGTCATGTGCATTATACCACAAATTTTAAAAAGTATATTACAGGTGCACCTGGGTGGCTCAGTCAGTTAAGTGTCTGCCTTCGGCTCGGGTCATGATCCCGGGGTCCTGGGATTGAGACCCACATCTGGCTCCTGGCTCAGCTGAGAGCCTGGTTCTCCCTCAACATTTCATTCTGCCTGTTGCTCTCCCTCCTTATACTCTCCCTCTCTGTTAAAAATGAATAAATAAAATCTAATATGATTGTTGGCACATCCTATGCAATATATCTAAATTGAATTATGGTATCAGATAAAATTATAGATGGGATTAAAGCTTGTGTATCATCCATTATCATGTGTAATCAATAAACTATTTAATATTCTCTTGAAAAAATGAATAAATAAAATCTTTTTTAAAAAATGATTCTAAAGTGGTGATCGAGTAAGCAAAAAAAAAATTTTTTTTAAAGCAAAATGGAGCCATGTGCATTTTACCACAATTTTTAAAAAGTACATTACAGGGGTACCTGGATGGCTCAGTCAGTTATAAGCGTCTGCCTTCAGCTCAGGTCATGATCCCAGGTCCTGGGATCAAGCCCTGCATCAGGCTCGTGGCTCATCAGGGAGACTGCTTCTTCCTCTCCCACTCCCCCTGCTTGTGCTCCCCCTTTCGCTATGTTTCTCTCTGTCAAATACATAAACAAAGCAGACCAAAGATTACAACTGGTCAGTCACCAAGGGGGAACCACCACCCACCAGAAACAGGAATCACTCAATGGTAGTGATAGCACTAGGCGCTGGCTAAGATTTCTGTTCTGGACCCACATTCCTGAGCTGTGTTTTATTTTTCAGACAGTGTAAACAAAACCCCAATATCTAAGGAGAGAGAGCCAAGGCACAGAGGGGCAGCCAGGACAAAGCCGCTCATTCTCTATGACAACACTCTCACTCTGAAGGTCAGTCTTGGGTTCAACCTCTCTTTTGGGTCTCGACTATGAGGGCCTCACGGCCAGGCTGCACAGCCAAGAGCCCTCTTGTTCCAGAAGAGACATTTGGCCCACCTCCTCTACACAGACCCCTGGCCACACAGCATTTAGAGACATGAGCAGACCCTCCAGTTCTCCTGGGGCTCTAAGGAGACCTGTCTACCCAATTTACAAGGTCTTTAAGCTACCTACAAAAGACCTCCCCAGACACGGCTCAAGAATAGACATCTCTTAGAAGCTAGGTAAACTGGGGCTCTCTTGGCCTTAGCGCCATCTTCTGGAAACCTCCGCGCCATGACAGCCAAGTGGAGAAAGAAGGGAATGCGCGCAGGCTGAAGGGAAAAAGATGAGACAGAGAGGTCCTAGTAAAGCTCTGCCTTGGGCACCCACAGAAGCCACAGGAACAGAAATAAGGAAAGCCAGAGGCCCTTGACGCAGTACAAACTATTGGACAGCATGTCTACTTTCTAGAACTTGAGTCAATGAACCTAGAACACCCAACTGCCATCTGATCACAATGACCACCGCTGAAAGACCCACCTTGCTCATACCAAAACAGCCCCTTGGGGCCCTTTGCCCTGGACCTGTGACTTTCCAGACTAATTCTGTTTTCTTGTGTGGCTGAATATAACACATGTACGATAAATCATCTCTTCTGGGGTCTTAGAAAAAGAAGAAAGAAAGATAGCTAAGTTTAATAAGTGAACTAGATTAGAAGAAAAAGAGATGTGTGAGTCTAATAATATATACACACTCTGGGAGGCAGTAGGGAGTGGTGAGGACTGGGGTGTATGAGGTCAGCTACTACTCACTTCCTGCTGCTTGTAGCCTCTCGGGAACATGGGCCAGCATAGCTAGGATTTTTTTTTTCCTCTTTTGATATTTTAATGTTGGCAAGTAATTACAAAAATCTGTTTAATACTGTACAGGCTAAACATAAAGCCTAGAGGCTGGATTTGGCCGGGGCTGCCAATATACATCCTCTGTTCCAAGGCCAGATCTGTTGCTTGCTCTATGAAGAAAGCCAAAGCAACTCCCTTCCTACTTTCTCCCTAAATGTAGGATGGTCTCTGAGAAGAGAAAACATGTCTCTATCGCAGCCCAACAAGGCAGTACGGTATAGGGGGTGAGCACAGGGCCTCCCCCATTGAGCAGCACATATTGCGCAAATCACTTAACCTATCCGTACCTCAATTTTCTCATCTGCAAAATGAGGATCATAAAAGTACTACCAAGTGTTGTCCGGAGGTTTAAATGAGTTTATAGATGGAAAACACCTGTGAGAGCACATAGCCACTGAAATGCCTTCTCACAACCTGCCACTGAACCCCACGGTGGGGACAAGAGGGAGGAGGCTGGGCTTCCCGCCCCCAACCCTCCTCCACACCATCAACGGGCCTAGGCTGAATCCAGCCTCAGGGCCCATCAGGTGGGTCTAGGGGAGACTGGAGGGGCCAAGTTCTATCCCCAGAAAGAAACCTGATCAAAAAAGAAAGAAATCTGACCAACCAGGAACCAGGAACACTACACACGAACAGATCAGAGACAGAAAGAAGCTTTTAAAGGAAAAAAGAGCTTTCCACAGCACAGAACACTTCCTTATAAGATGAATGTGTTTTTAATCCACTTATAACATTCTGGGTTGGGTCCCCATACTATTAATGGTTTTGTTATTGATGAAAACTCCCTGTTTTTACTTTAAAGGACCTCCGAAGAAAAAAGGAGCCTCAAGACAGAATTCTAAGGTTTCCTTTAGGAGATTTAACATACAGGGGCACCTGGGTGGCTCAGTGGGTTAAAGCCTCTGCCTTCAGCTCAGGTCATGTTCCCAGGGTCCTGGGATTGAGCCCCACATCAGGCTCTCTGCTCAGCGGGGAGCCTGCTTCCTCCTCTCTCTCTCTGCCTGCCTCTCTGCCTACTTGTAATCTCTGTCAAATAAATAAATAAAATCTTAAAAAAAAAAAAAAAAAAAAAGGAAACTTCACATACAAAACTCCAAGCCATGAGATCAGGCACTCTGAACCTGTGGTCCAAGATCAGGCTCAGAAGTCTAAGACCCCTTGGGCCAGCATGCAAAATTTTGTGTGTATAAGCACATTTTCCTAGAACTCTCAAGAGAGATCAACCTCCAAAAAAGTCAAGAGTCAATGAAAAGAACCCAAAGCTAGTAAAGACTGGCTTTCTGGGAATGGTCACCACAGAGTTCTTTTACCTGGCGATTTGCACCCCCCTCCCCGTCCCATTATGATATTTTTCACTTCCCAGCATCCAGAAGGGCACACCTTCTAAATAAAGTAAAATACCTCGGGATTAATGATTTTGTACGCCGCGTCCCTCTGTTGGTGGCCCTTGTCAGGCCACCTGACAGTGGTCCGGTGTCCTCATCCCAGCTCCCTGCATTGACCTGCTCTGTCACCTCGGGCATATCCTTTACCCTCTCTGAACCTACTTCCACGTCGGTTAAGGGCAGGTAACTCAGGTACATTGCCCAGAGCTGGTACCTGACCAGTAGTGGAGTTTTCAACAAATGTTATGATGACAATTACTAGAGGGGAAGGCCTCTCCATGTATTTCCTGGGAAACAGACACACTGCACGTTTGCACTCTGCTTGTAACAGCCTTGTCCATCTAGAGAACTCCTATGCAGCCTCTGAAACCCAAGCCAAATGCCCTCTGCATAACTGTCCCAGAGCCCTGGCACCCAGTGTGGCTGATGAGTGTCTTTCACCCAATAACTGGTGAGCTGCCTGAGGGCAGTGACTGTGCCCTCCTGCTTCCTGTTCCCCCCGTGGCCAGCCCAGATGCTGCTCCGTGAACACTGCTCGATAGTTAGGCTCTAGTTAGAGACCTCTGAACCACAGGTGGCTACGTGCCCCACCTTAGCGGGCCACCTAGTGGACCACCAGGAGGTACAACCTGCTCCTATGAAACAGGTACGTGCCCCAGGGGAAGCCAGCCCAGAACAGCAAGTCTTCCTGAGCAGGACGGAGAGGTCTGTCCCCAGACCTAACAGCAGCACTACCCATAATGCCCACTGCTAGCAAAGCCTCAGATTTTCCACAAGTGCTGAGGAAGAACTCCTTGCCAACCACAGAGGCAGCTTCCCCTTTAGCTCTCAACGGCGGCCCCAGCTTCGGAGGCTTAGGCAGGCTTGCTTGGACCAGAAGCCCCTCTCCGTGCACAGACATACCCCCGGGATAGTCTGCACCAAGCTGCCCTGAGCTGAGATGCCCCTGGGAACCCATCCGGACCTTCTCAGCTGCCCAGGCCCAGATGCGACCCCCTGCCCACCTTCACACCCTCCAGGAGTGCCTGGGGGTCCTCGATGCCCTCGGGGACACACTTCTTGTTCTCCGGGAGGGATTCCAGTTTCTCCACCAGCGCTTTCAGGCCCTTCAGCTCAAACTCAGTGAGGTGGGTCCACTTGGCGGAGACCCCCGTGGCAGGGGAGCCGGTGGGCGTCTTGGGGTAGTCGGTGGGCACCGTCGTGGACTTCACACTTTCCTCCGACTCGTTAGACAAAGTCCTTTGGAGGAATCGCAGAGCAGGTGCTTTGGGCTTCTTCCCGGAGGCCTCCTGGTCCTCTGAGGGGGTGCTGGAGGGCGACGGAGGTCCATCGGCAGGTGGCTTGGGCACCTTCTCTGCGCCCTCCTCCTCTTCCTCCTCCTCTTCCTCCTCCTCCTTCTCTTCCTCCTGAGGCTGCTGCTCACAGGACTCCTCCTCCATCTCCAGCCAGGAATCAGATGAGAAGCCGTCTATGCTGGGCTTTCTCAGGGCATCTACGGGGAGCATAAGGGTCACAGGGAAGACTGAGATGAACGTCCCAGACTCCCTGCTGGAAGGCCCTGGAATGTCCACACACTATGCCTCCCCTCTACTCTGGACATCAAGCTTCTTTGGACATTTCTCATGGTCTATGTCTCCCTCCGCCTCTAGAAAGGCTGGGCTCAGCCAGACATAGGATCAAATCGCAGCTCGCTTTCTTCCCAGCTGTGTGTCCGCAGACAGGTTGCTCTACCTCTCTGAATACCCCTGGCATTTTATTTTTCAACATATAAAAATAAGGCCAGGGGCGCCTGGGTGGCTCAGTTGGTTAGGTGTCTGCCTTCAGCTTGGGTCACGATCCCAAGGTCCTGGGATGCAGCCCTGCCTACATCGGGCTCTCTGCTCAGCGGTGAGCCTGCTTCTCCTACTTGTGAGCCTGCTCTACCTACTTGTGATCTCTCTCTCTGTGTCATATAAATAAATAAACATCTTTTTAAAAAAATAAGAATAAGGCCCAAAACGCGTATATAACATAAGGACTCCAGTCACACGAAATGTCCGGAACAGGGGGAAATCTATAGAGCCAGAAAATAAATTAGTGGGCGCCTAGGCTGGGGCTGGGGAAGAGAAGGCTCTATCTAACACAAGAGTACAGGTTTCTTTCTGGGGTAAAGAAAACGATCCCAAATCGACTGGTGATGGTCACGCAGCTCTGAAAATATGCAAAAAACCACTGAGTTCTACACATTAAATTGTATGATATGGGGACAATATCCCAATAATGCTGTTTTTTAAAATATAGGGCAGGGCGCCTGGGTGGCTCAGTGGGTTAAAGCCTCTGCCTTCGGCTCAGGTCGTGATACCAGGGTCCTGGGATGGAGCCCCACATCGGGCTCTCTGCTCCACAGGGAGCCTGCTTCCTCCTCTCTCTCTGCCTGCCTCTCTGCTTAGTTATGATTTCTCTCTGTCAAATAAATAAAATATTAAAAATATATAGATATATAGGGCAAAAAAATGCTTCCTCGGAACGCCTGCAGCGAGGATCGGCTAAGACTTCACTGAGTACGGTCCCGGCACACAACCAGTACTTGATGCATGAGCCACTGCCCTGATGTCGCCACTTTACTTTGGCGGGAGAAGCAATGAGGCAGTGGGGGAAGCAGACAAGCAATTTCAATGACCCCAGCGCTGCCTCAAGCTTTCTTCTTGTGCCTGCGAATGGAATCGGGAACGTTCTCCTACAGCCCTAAATATCCAAATGAGAGAAGCGCCTCTCCGTTTTCTGGTCGTGAGGACGGCCACAAAATCAAGCCCCTGGCCCCTACAGGAATATGTAAGCTACTACAACCACAGGGGTCACCCCATTATTTCAGACTAATTTCCCATTCCCTACCAGGCTGGAAGCTTCCAGAGAGCAGGCTGTGAGGTTTCAGGACTTCTCAATACCCGATTATTGCACATCTGACACGTTGGAGACTCACAAGAGACTCCCCAGGCAAAACTGAATTTCTAGGAGGGAAATAAGCACTTCCCCATAAAGAGCTCAGTGGAAACATTTGCTCTCCATCATACGCCCAGTCTGAAACCCCTAAGAGTCACTAAGGATGACAGGGAAGGAGGGAAAAAGGCTTTTTTACAGTGAGAAAAAAAAAATCTAAAAATCCTGGGGATCGCAGGAGAAACCATGCAGACCCTAAAGGAGACAAACTGATCGTGTTTTTCTAGAAAGAAGCAGTGAATGAGTCTCAGCAAACTCTGCCCCGGGAAACCCCCCAGCAGGAAGAGCTCAGAGGCAGGGGTGAGGGGGTTGGGGGTGTTCTTCCAGATTGTTCCTCGGTGCTCAGAGTCACAGCTAGAGACAAAGTCAGCTGGGTATCCAAGAGTCAAGACTCAAGGACTGAGCCATTCAGGGGCGATGTCCCTTTAAGTAAAGGCAGTAAGGCAGGACTCCGCAGCAGCCATGCTCTCTCCTGCCTCTGTCAGAACCACCCAAAGCTCTGCCAAGTTTGTGTCTCCAACCCTAGTCACCACCCTCCTCCCCCCCAGCTCAAAGCTTGGTCTCAGGTTTTGGAGACTGGCTGCACCTCAAGGGCCTGCTCCCATAGAGACAAAAACCCATCCCTAGGTGCAGGGGAGGACTGGGGCTGTGGGATCAGCTAGCTGGTGGCCACAGAGGACTAAAACCACCAGGATTCTTTGTTCCATAGGGATCCTGTTTCAGCAACCACGCCTGGGACTGGTTCCTCATCGAGACCTAGGAGGCCACCAAGGTGACTCCGTCGGGGGTCACGATCTCATTTTCTTGGACTCTTTATTCCACATGGGAAGTTGACAAGGATGGCTTCCCCTCCTAAGGGGTCTCCAGGAGTCTGGCCGACACTCTGGCTCAAAAGTATTCCAGAAACCCAGAGACTCTCAAGGGCCACACTGAAAACATTCTTCCTGCCCAGCTGAGCAGAGGAGACGGCCGAGCCCACATTTCACTCACCAATAAGCATTGATTCTCTCTGGTATTCCTGAGTGAGGTAGGACCGCTGGGTCACACAGTACACGTATCTTTCCAAGACATACCAGCACATCTCATAGTAGAAGGGGTAGCGAAATTTGGGCTGCACCTGAAAGCAAAGACCCAGGGGTGGAAGTCAGTTTCTGGGGGGCAAAGGAGAACCAAGGGAGAAAACAGGGGGGAGGGGGTTTCTGCGGGAGTTATTTTCACCATCTTAACAAGAGCACAAATGGTGTGAGGGGGAAATGGGGGAGGCGGGCTAGAAGGCAGGAGAGAGGCGCTGGAAGGGGCAAGATACCAGTAGCATGCACAAATGAGGAGGAAGAGGGGAGAAAGAGGCCTGTGTGAGAGCATCATTTCAAAGCTCCCCGAGCTGCAGGCCGCCAGGGGAAGGCGGATGGGGTCCACTTTGTGCTTCTGTGAGATGCAGAGAAACAGTTGTCCCCTGACCTGCTGACGGAGGGTGCGGGTACCTGCGGATGTGAGCCTGATTCCAGCTACAACAAACACAGGCTCCTCCTTGTTCTCAAAAATTCTTGAACAGACTCTGCTATCCCTCCCTGCCCCTTGAAAGACAGAAATCGACCCCCCCCCCCCCAATTAGACCGAGACCGGCTATCAAGCATCTCCTGCACTCTGGGAGGGAGGCAACACCGGGAGGACCAATGACGAGGGAGGGGTGTGGCCTCGCCTACCTCCAGGGGCGGGGCCTTAGAGGGTCCCACCTCCTGCACCTCCAGCTCCTCCCAGACAACCACCTGGCACTCCCCAGTCTGTATCCCCAGAGGATTCCCTCTGACAAAAGTCCCCAGGGTGACCTGGGGTGGCTCTAACACCAGGAGACACACGCCCGGGTCTGGAGCAGGGGTCCAGATGGGGATCCCCTTCGGGCCACTTCTTATAGGGGAGGAAGTGCAGGTGCAGAGAGCTTTATGCATCAGAACCGGGAAAAGGCCGGGGCTCCAGGCCTGGGCTCCAAGAGAATTCTGATGGGTGGAAGCACGGGGTCTATATGGACGAGATGGCAGAGCAAGATGGCAAAGGAAGCAATTACACTGACGGCCCTGCACAGATGAACCTTCCGGAAGCTTCATCCTGAGCCGGTAAGTGAGGAATGAGGGCAGTGAGTGGCTAGTCCCTGTCTCCCCCAGAGGGACTAAGCCCTCTTTTCCAAAGCTAGATCCTACAGGTCCACACTCACTCCGGACCTGCTCTCCTGCCCTGTTGCCAAGGGTGTGTCTGCCTCCGGGGATCTCTGCGGGTGCCAGAGACCCCTCTTCACCTCTCCTACCTTCCAGAAATCCAGGGAGTTCAACGTTAAGCCAAGGACAAGGTCCCAACTTTCTTGCAACAGTCTACAGGCAACATTCTACGTGTGGGATGAAGGCAAAAACAAGCAGACCTCAGTCCTCTGCCCTAAAATACCAGTCTCCTGCCTCTCTCACAGTGCCCACCTGGAAAAGGTCCCAATTCTGCCCTCTCTGAGAGTCCCAGCTCAGTCCCCCGGCCACCCCAGGTCCCGCTGACTCAGTCAGTGTTCAACCGTGAGGCCCTTTTCCCATGTCTGGGGCGGTCTCACTTCTCCCATCTGCTTATTGGGTCCATTCGACCTCCCCACCTCTGGTGGATGGTATGTGCTGGAATGAGATCCTGGCCGCCGCATGCTTTTGAGCTCCTCCGGGGGGATGCATGGAGTTGGGAACATCTAGCGGTTTCCTTGGCTCCAGCTACTTTCCTGAGAACCCTGGTTTGAATGCTGGGATAGCAGTAATCCTTTTTCACTGTCACTGAATCACTGCCCTTCGGAGTTTAAAAAGGAGAGGGTCACTTCAGACTGAGACAGACCCTGACCTCCTGTGAGGAGGGGTCCAGGAGCCTCAGCCCTACCCCCACTCCAGAGCAAGGACCAAGAAACTTTGAAACCAATTGCCAATACCTACAGAGCAGGCTGAGGACGGGCAAGCCCGCCTCTTCTCGGACGGACCCTTACTCACATCTCCTGACTTCAGATTTGATTGGTAAGACTCTGAAGTTGCTTTTGACCTTACAAATTTTGGGAAACCATGCGAGCCACTCCGCACGGCAGGGCACCGCGGCGCCTGAGACTTTTTCTAGATCAGGAAAAAAAAATATATTTTTTGGCTGTCTATCAGGAGAGGAAGAGAAGTCTCCCCTCATTGTTGCTGAACCCAAGGGAAACCAGCTGGGTGAAAACAAATGCTGATGAAGGAATTCAAATTTTTTCTTTTCTTTTTATTTTTTTTTTTCCAAGAGAGCACGGCAGGAAACAAAATGGGCAAAGAATTGACTTACAAACGGGTTGTCGCCTTCCACCCTTCGCCTTCAAAAGGTCTCAGCCACATGCCTGGGAACATTAAACACACGATTGCTCAACATTATTTGTTGACAGACTCGGAGCCTCACCAAATTGAGTTGTTCACCAAAAGGCAAGGCAGTTCAGAAAGCATGCAGCGCTCCCAGCCTAGGGGATGATCAGTCTATGAGCCGATCTCAAGGGGTAGCTTTGAGTTCCCAAAGGCCCCTGCGAGTAGCACTTGGCCTTAGCCCTTCCTCTTACAGCTGAGCGACCTCGGGAGATCAGAACCAAAGGCGTTTTGGTGCATTGAGAACTCCCAGGCCTCAGGGGACTTGAAAAACTAAAATATGAGGGTGGGTGGAAGTATCTTAAAATTTGTTTTTCTCCTGGAAAAAAAAAAAAAGTCAATGGGAAAAAAAAAAAAATCCAATGGCGGAGGAAAAGAGGAGAGGAAGGGAAAATTATTTGCAATTTCCAAATAGATTCACTGGCTGAGACGGAATGGAGCGTGCGGCGTTACCTTTCCTGAGAAAGCTGCCTTCACTAGAGCCATTGGGGGGGAAAAAAAGATAAACGTAAGAGAGACGGCAGTTTAATGAATGATCAACTGGACCATCCCTGTCCCTTATCAAGCTAACTGGCGTTAAAAATACGTAGTGAGAGTTGTCGAGACGTTCTCTTCACATAATAAACATGCAACACATCCGGTCCTTGGTGTGGCTCCCCCCCCACATCTTTACAATGAGAGGGTTTACTCTGCATAGGGGAAGATACGTGTGGGTGTCTACACACTGGAAACCACCAGGCCCGGGGAAGGGCAGGGCCCCAGCGGCAGTATCACCCAACCCCCCCCCCCCACCCAAATTCAAATCCTAGCTAGCAGAGATGCAGCTTCCTAAACATAGGAGACCATTGGGGTTCCCCTGGTCTGGATGGGAGGGGGGATCCCCTCCTTGGGCCACAAAGGCAAATTCTTTTTTTAAGACAAATCCACACCACAGGGCTTAAAGACTGACAGTTTCCTGTCTCCCCCCCGCCCCTCCCCCCCCACCCCCACCCCCGCCTTTGGTTTCCAAGCAAAGCCCCGTTTTAGGGACTCTTGAAAAACTATTTTTAAATGGCCATAACCTTCTTAAGATCCCTTAAGAAAGCTCACAGGGATGTAAGGAATTAAGCTGTAGCGAGCTGACAAGGAGCCCTGGCATTTTATCTGGCTTCCAGTGCTCTCTCCCCAGCATCTTTTGTCTGCCTTGGCTCCTAAGACATAAACAATTGGGCCCTGTAGCCAAGCCCTCTCCAAAGACCAGAAATCAAAGCAGATTAAACAGCCTGCTGCTGCTTCCAGCCCAGCCTGCCCGCCAGCCCCCCGCCCAGCAACCTGCTTCAGGGAAACCAGATGGGGCGCCCACTCAGATGACAGGGAGAGTGGGCCTTGGGGGAGGGGACCCTGCCGTGCTCATCTCAACATGGACCTGAGAGTCTCCAGGCGCTCACTGTGATGCCGAGGGTTCCACACTATTACTCTCCCTCCTCCCTCCCTCCGAGCAGAGGAGGGGAGCTGGACTCCTGATGGAAGGATGGGGCCCAAATCCACTGAGAGCGGACAATCCGGATCCCCTGGGGGAGGGGGACAGCTGCCAAGCAAGTTGCCAAAGCCTTTAGAAATCCCAGCCTGATTCTGGCTTTCAGGAATTGGCTGGAAAGTCATGGGCCTCACTTCTGGATTTCTCCTTTTTTATCCCATACTCCCTAGTCTGCTCATAACGCAAACTGGCCCATTCTTCAGGGCTGGCCAGGGAACAGCTGGCCGGAGCCCCAGACCGCACTTGACCCAGACTATGGGAGGACCACTCACAGGGCAGCCTCCCCCAGACCTGGAAAGGAATGGTGGGCGGGCAACAGAGAAAAGAGGTGCGAAAATCCACAAAACAAGACCCAGTCTCTGCAGACCCGGCAGCAAACCCATCACTGAAGACGCACAGTTGCTCTGGGACGACAACCTGACCACTGAACAGAGCTCAGGTTGTTCCCAGGAAACCCCTGGACACAGTCCCTCAATGCCATCAGGACGGTTTGAGAAGTCAGACACAACACAGTAGCTAAGTTCTGGTTCACGTATGTGATTCTGGCAGCCCTGGGCCTAGAAACTAGACCAAGAAAAGTGGGGACCCTGGGCCCAGGGCATCTGCCTCAAGGGAATGGCTTCTGCAGAGTCCAGACACGACCACACCTCTCTGGGGCAAAAAAGCCTCCTCTGAGGCAAAACCCAGGAAGATGTGGTGTGGTCCGTCCACACGGGGAACTGTGACTCAGCCATAAAAAGGGATGAAGCAATGACCCCGGCTACATCGCGGATGAACCCCGAAGACAGAAGTGAGAAGTGACAGAAACTAATCACAAAAGGACACAGGACAGGATTCCATGTCTGTGCAACGTCCAGTGACAGGCCAATCTGTGAAGGCAGAAAGCAGACTGTTGGTTGCCACAGGCTTATGGGGGGGAGAGGGGTGGCTATGGAAGGTGACTGCTAATGAGTAGGGGGTTTCCTTCCGGGGTGATGAGAATGTCCTTGAGTTAGAGGCGGCAGCTGCGCAAGGCTGTGGATGGGCTAAATCCCGTGGAGTCGCACAGCGTAACCGGTCGCTCATGTGCTATGCGCGTTCTAGCTCAACAGGAAAAAGGGAATATGTGAACAACTGTAAGGAAAAAGGAGAAAGAAGGGGCCCTCTTGACCCCAGTTTCCCGCCCTCAATCTGCCTCTCAACTGCCTTGGGACCCTTGGCCCAGCTCCACAGTGGGAAAGCGGGTGTAGACGCGAGCAGCCAGTGCTCCCCAGGGGAAGCTTGTGGAACAGAGCGACGTGGAGGGCACACGGGGCACACGTCAGGTGTCTCAGCCTCAGTCCCGGTCCTGGGGGATGGGAGTGGGGGAGACGCTATGTCTGAGAAGCTGTGACCATCACAGTCACAAGGAAAAGCCCAGCCCCCGCCGCCTGCAAGCAGACATGGGGACAGAGCTCAGAGACCATACAGATACTGGCTTCCTCGGGGCGTGATATCACATTTGGGGTCCCTGGATGGGAGGCGACACATGGCCAAGAGCTGACCTTTCTAAGCTCCCCTCCGAACCACAGCCATAACCACCCCAAAATCCCCCCCAACTCCTGTGCATCCCTGTCTACACCCGAGAAGAAGGAAGAGGCAGGGTTCCCAGTATCTCACAGCGTTTCCTCACTAGATGCTTCCTCTTTGACGAGGGGGTTTTGGCTGCCACTGGCCTGGAGATGAACAGAAACTCCAGGGGCTCTGGGTGGGGCTCTTACAGACAGCCCCCCCGCAAGGACCAAGGCCCTGCTTGAGGCACCGGACGGGAGGGAGGGGGGAACCACGGAGGACTTTGGAACGACTTGTCCCCACACACCCCGAGCGCCAGGCAGGGCTCAGGGGCTTGGGCAATCCCGCCGGGAGAGAAGGAAGCCTCCTTACCCGTGTTCTGTCCTCGATCTCGTAGATCCGCAGCTGCATGGGCACGTTAAAGCTGTGCAGGATGTTTCCGCCAAATACCAGAGAGTCTACAGGGGTGTAGACGGCATGGATCCAACCTGGGGCGGGGAGGGCACAGGCAGGGTCAGCCGCGGGCTCCCGGACCCCTGGGGAGGTCATCCATGGAAGCACGCACAAGGGCCCAGGAGGCCCAGGGGGGCAGCCAGGGCCACAGCTGAGGATCCCTGGGCTGCCTGACCCAGAAGGCACAGTTCCGGGCTGGCCGACAGGGCTCGGACACACAGCCCCGAAGGACGACCACAGGCATTGACCCCTGGGTGGCGCGAGACAGTGGTGGGCAGCAGAAGGGCCTTGACAAAGGCTTCCTCATGTTGCTGCAGCCTCCAGTGGGGACAGGCCCCGTCTCCCCTCCCCATGCTGGCCAGGGAGCCGCACCCCTCTCATTCAGGCTGGCCCTGAGCCTCTTTCCCGGCTGCCCAGACAACATCAGTCTCAGGAGAAATCACAAAGGACCGCCTGGGACCACAGCTAAGGAGTGACACCCGCCAGAACACTGCGGGGGACCCAGACACTTCCCTGTCTGCAGTGCAGAAGACCGAAGTCACCTGTAAGGACTGGAACCCAGGGCGGTGGCCTCGCTTGGTCCCTGAAGGCTGGACATATCGAGCCACCCGACTCCCTCACATGTAACTAGTACATGTCTCCAGGGCTCAGCGGACCCACATGTGCTCCCGCCCACAGGCACAGCGCAGAGCTAGGGGAAAGGCAGGAGGATAATCCCCGCCCATGGACAGATGCTGCAACCAAGTCACTTGCTGGACGAGGTCGCAGCGCCTCCTTTTGGAACCCCTACGCCGCCGGCCACTCCATCACAGGCTCAGCCCGCCAGGCCTGCGGGTCCCATGACCAGGCCAGGGAGGCAAAAAGAGACATGCAGAGGGAACAAGACAGACAGAGGTAGGACAAGGACAGAGAGAGGCAGACAGACTCACAGTGAGAGACAGGATCGGCAGAGGAGAAAGGGGACAGACAGGGCAACCCCAACCCCGAGATCCCCGGCCCAGGCATCCACATCTCCTCTGACCCCTCTTCTCTGAGCTGTGTGCGTTAGTCTGTCTGCGTGGAGGACGATTACAGAGCCCCACCCCCACCCCAAACGCACCAGTCCTGGGTCACAGGCAGCCCCAGGTCCAAGGCGGCCAGGAACAAAGGTACAAGGCCACTGCTGCCCTCTGTGGGACCCTCGGGGCGCTGGTGCTGCCCTGCAGGGCAGGGAGTGGGATGAGCTGGCGGTCCTGGGGGAGGGCGGGGACAAGCACCAGCCCAGAGCACAGGAACAAAGGCTCTGTGTAACCTGGTTCTGTCTAGCTCCCCACACCTCGGGCTCCGCTGGGCAGGTGTGCTCTTGTCGCGTTCCCTGGGCGCCTTCCCATCACCCTCGCCCCTCCGTGCAGGACAAGTGTGGCTGCCGCTTGGCTTCCGCATCTGCTTCGGCCTTTCCATCTCAGCTGTGTGCCAGCTGATTTTCTCGGCTGTACGTTTTCTATCTTTGCTGAGCAGAGCTACACTGCCCAGGACTGTTCTTACGGCTTAAGCAACGTGACTTAAGCAACATTTCCTGAACTGGGACCCAGGACTGCCAGGGTCAAAGAGATGCACGTGGCAGGATGAAGCCTGAACGGGGCCAAGAATCCAGGGCCCCGTTCCTATGCTCCTTACATGCCCACCCAGGGCCACACAGAAAGCTCCAGCCCCTCACACCTGGGCTGGAAACTGTCCCGTGGCCGACTCACCATGTGCTATGGGGTAGCTGACCACCCCCTCTCCTGGCCTCTATCTGCCCGAGTAAAATGAGGGAGATCACTACCTCCCATGCGGGGAACCTGGTGAGCAAGAACTCAGTCCATGTAAGCAACTGCCACTGATACTCGTGGTGGTCTCGTCCATCTTGAAGACTTTGCGAACACTGGTGCCCGCGTCAGTCTGCATTTATAGACTCTCCCTTCTGTCCTATCAGGTGGAAACGCAGATACACCTGACTTACACCTGTTACCCTAGTAACTCATCCAGCAAGTGACTCGGTGAGCCAAGAGGGAAACGGAAGAGAGGTTCTGTTTCAAGCAGAGTGGCAGGGAATCTATACCCCCAGGCATTTCAATGGATTCTAGAAGCTTCTACCCACTCTTCTCTAATCCCCAAGCCAGGGCCTCACAGGTGGGCCAGGCCACCTCAAACGGGTTAGTCACTGCCAAGTTCTTCCCCGTAGCCTTCCTCAGATCTGCTCCATGACTTTGGAGCATTTCCCTCAGGAAGAACCAGGAAGGAGAAACAATAGCGTTCACAGGCTCCATCCATCCTCACCCTCCTGATGATGTCTCCTTGGCTGCATCCCAGGAAGCACAAGAGAGCAGGTGTCCCAGGCTGGTGACTGAGCTGGGGAGGCTGACATCTGCCTCTTGCTTCCAGAACAGAATCACCAACAACATGAAGGCAATAACAGGGGTGATTCTACACAAGCGACAAAGGACAGATCCAGTCAAGGAAGGAAAGCAGGCAACCCACAGAGCCTACTGACAAGTGTTCTCTGGGACCTGAGGAACAGTGGATCACACAACCCAGACACTCAGGATTCAGAAACCGAAGTCCCCCTCCCACCCTGCCATCCACATTTGTCTGTCTCTGTGGCTGCTGTAGGGGTAAACCCAGAAGTCACAGAACTCGGGGGCACCTCACGAAGGGCCATGGCCTGCTTCCTTCATGAACTCCCTGAGCTGAGCCAGGCTCCAGGCTGGGCAGATCAGCTGCCAAGGTGCAGCCTCTCCTCTCTAGAACCTCCCAGCTAGTACCAGGGACCCAAACTGACAGGCCACAGGCTGCGGCAGACTCAGGAGCGTGTTTAGTTTGACCCACCTGTGCTACAAAAAAGGGGAAACTTCACAAGACAATCTGAACTGCTTCCTTCTCTAGAAAAAACAGGAAGACGGGCCCACCAGGCCGTTCTCCTCTGGCTTTCACAGGCTGGAGACGCATACCAACTGCCCAGTGTTGCCCACCCACCCTCTGCCTCCCCAGCCTGCTTCACTGCTGCCCTCTCCCTGCTCTGTACCCATTTTACAGGTGGGTCATCTGAGGCCCAAGTCATGCAACACTCTTTAAGTAGCTTCAGGTTACTTTTTCCTCAGACTGGCCTCAGTCTAAGAAACATCTAGGGCTACCCATGAATTTGGGGTCATGAGTGAATTTATTTATTTATTTATTTATTTGCTTGTTTTAGAGGGAGCCAGAGAGCAGGGAGAGCCGTGGGAGGGGGAATCCCCACTGAGCCCAGAGCCTGAGGCAGGACTCAATCTGGGTCTCAATCCCATGACCCAGATATCATGACCTCAGCCAAAATCAAGAATTGGATGCTGGGGCGCCTGGGTGGCTCAGTGGGTTAAGCCTCTGCCTTCGGCTCAGGTCATGATCTCAGGGTCCTGGGATCGAGCCCCAAGTCGGGCTCTCTGCTCAGTAGGGAGCCTGCTTCCCCCTCTCTCTCAGCCTGCTACTTGTGATCTCTCTCTGTCAAATAAATAAATAAAGTCTTCAAAAAAAAAAAGAAAAAAGAATTGGATACTGAGCTACCCAGGCGCCCTTGGTCATGGGTGAGTCTTACCACAAAGCAAGGATGGAAAATACTTTCAGGCCAGTCCAAGCCATCGACCCCAGGTCCCTATGTTAGAATCCCCCTCCTGGCTACTACCTGGCTGGACACATTCAGGACAGAGAGAATGTGTCTTACAGCCTCCCTAGGACCTTCCACACTGCCAAGAAGGCCCTTAAAGAATTTGTTAAATAAGCAAATAATTCTCCCAAAGCCATACGGCTGAGAAGGAAGACTGAATCCTAAGTCTACTGACTCCCAGACTAACGGGGAACCAGGTGAACTCTGAAACTAGACACACCTGGGTTCTTGCCCTGCTCTGTTGCTTATTAACTGTGTGACCTTGGACTAGTTTGTTTACCTCTCTGGGCCTCAGGAACGTTCTTTATTTAAGGTTGTTTTTTTTTTTTTTTTTTTTTTTTTTTCATTTTTCAAAGTAATCTCTATACCCATTATGGGCTCGAATTCACAATTCCGAGATCAAGAGTCGCATGCTCTACCAACTAAGTCAGCCAGGCGCCCCCATGAACTTTCTTTATTTAAAGAAAAGGCAGGAGGAAATAAGTTTCTCCCCCAATGCTTATGAAGAAGGTAAGTAATATACGCAAAATGTTTGCGGCTTGCTAGTATGTTATTATGACCATTAGCCATCGTTCACCTAAGCTGGTGCAGCCAGGGGAGGCTAGCCCATCCACATGGTCAGGGCACTGGCCACACGCATCACATGAAGGAAAAAGATGTCACTGAGTCCATCTGACCTCTAATTCCTTGGGGATGATTTCCACCTCTAGCTTTCCATCCACCTCGCGATCAGGCTGAATCTGGGTGACCAGCCAGCCGCTCCTGACCCTGACTGTGGGCCCTGGCGAGGCCTCGGCCACCTTCAAGTCTTCCTCTTCCATGCAGCTTTCTAGGACCACCCAGGAATGAGTCCTGAGCACCACGACCCCCCGCAGCACAGCCTTTACCCAGCTTTTCACCCCAGACACAAGAAGGAAGAGTTAAATCGCATCTCACAAAGTTACTGTAACATTTAAAAACCCTCCCAACCCAGCAGCCTCCCGGTTTAGACTTCAGAGTTGAAGACCTGCTGAATGACCCACAGGGACACACGAGGCCAGCATGAGGTAGGAGGACACCTGTCTAAGATCGCACTGTGGGGACAAAAATCATTGTCAGAAGTGAGAAATGCCAGCATTAGATTCTCTACTCCGGACACAGAAAAACCCACATGCAGACAGGCCTTGTTCCCCAAGGCCAGCTCTCCACTCTCCACCCAAAGCCACACTCCAGCTCCCCCGACCCCCAGCTGTGTGTCTGCCCACAGGTCAGGGGGTGTGGACTCGGGAGAGAATCCCCAGGTGCCCGACTACTTCTGCGATGGCGAACTCTGGTCCTTCAGTGTTCACTGGGATGATAAGAAAATGAGAAAAAGGAAGATGACACCGACTGTCATAAACTCAAAACCATCAAATACAAACCACCATACTTTATTCCAAAATTATGGATTTCCAACTTTTTTAGTAATGGGATCACCTCCTATTTGTGAAAATCAGCAGTAGTGGATGCCAAGTAGTTTTTGTTTTGTTTTGTTTTTAAACTAACGCCCATCTTTAGTAAAATTGCAAGTTTGTAACAATAAACTCCTAACTTTTTTTTTTTTTTTTAATTTCATTGGTCCCTGCAGAAATCAGTGCTTGGGAACCACATGGACCCCCTGCCTCTGCGAAGGGGACAAGTTCTAACTGTCCTTTTTTCACTTCCTGAACATCCTGGTCTCGCTCACAGCCCTCAGGGCCAGGAGTCTTTGCTGGGATCTAACTCAACCGGCTGCTGCGGTTCAAATCCTCCTCTTGCCTTCAACAAACAGTCACACCCCTGCTGGGACTCAGAGGCCGCCTCTCAAGACTTTCTCCAACCTGCTAAGTCACCAAAATGAACACCCGTCCCAACCAGGACTGAGGGAAAGCAATGAGCCACCTCCCAGCTGTGCAGAAGGCCTGGAGTCCTTCCGGGGAGGGCAGGAGGCCTGCGCTCAGTGGGACCAGGTTGGGAGGCACCTGGAAGGTTCCAGAGTTCAGCGCCATCCTGCTCCCATTGTACAGATGGGATGGTTAAGGCACAGAGAGGGGACGAGACCTGCCCCAGGGCACAACGAGAGTCAGCAGCAAAGCCAAGAACATGACAGGGTTCCCCTGCATCCACCATGGCTAACCCCCATGAAGAGTGGCTTGAACACACCTAAGAGGTCTCTGTGCCTCTCTGCCCACCCACTGCACCACCCCTTCCTGTCTCAAGGAGCGGTCCCTCCCCTCCCCAAGTCTGAGGATGGACCTGGGACCATGGTAACAAAGTCTCCCCGACTAAACCCTGCCACTTCCAAACCCCCAGTTTCTCTAATAGTGAAATCTCTGCCTTCTGCTCAACTTTCTGGAAAAGCCCAAGTGTGCAGACCCCATCTCCTCGGTGGGAGATGCTACCATAACAGCCCCCTCTTCACTTGACACTAGTGCTTCACATCCAGACCCAAGGCCAGCTTCCAAGACCACTCTCAGAAACCTAAGTGTGACCAGATTCTCCATCATGGATCTTAGTTGCTTCAAAGGATACTCCTAAGGTTCAAGTCCCCACTCAGTGGCAAATTCCCTGCAGGCTCCTTAGCACAGTCATATACATAGCCTCTGCTTGTATACATCCAGTGACAGGGAGCTCACTACCTAGCAGAGCAAATCATTCCACCACTTGGCTGTATCTCTTCTTCCAGGAGAAGATCTTTCAACCAGCTGACAGCTGTTCCCATTCACTATTACTTCCCCAGATCAAACCATCCAATTCCTCCTTCAAATTCATCTCACCTGATGTGTCATTCAGACTCCCATATCTAGGTCAACTCACTCTCCAAAGTATAGTGACCAAAAGGAGCACAACTTCCTACATGTGACCGGACCCCCTCATTTAATACAGCGGGACTGTCACCTCCCTCATCCTGGGTAAAATGTTACTGTTAATGCCACCAAAAACTGCACTCCCTGACCCCTAGGGCATCTGTCATACTCACTGGTGCCTCAGCCTGTAGCTGCCCAAAAGCCCTCAGTCCATCACCGGAGAGCTGAGGCATGGAGGTTTCAGCTCACTCGGTCCTCACTACCACCCTGGGAAGTCTCACTCCCATTTTACAGACAAGAACACCGAGGCACAGAGAGCTTAACTCACTCCCATAAACTCACAGCTCATAAGCACCAGAGCTGAAATTCAAACGAAAGCCGTTCAGTCTGGCTCCGGGGCCGGTGCTCTGAATTACCGCCCCCCACTGTACTTGTAGCCGCAATTTCTTTTTTTCTTTTCTTCTTAATTTCTTTTTTTTGGTGGGGGTGGGGGGTGGGACTCCAAGTACAAGAGTGGACATTGACCCTTTACTACTTTTCACCTTGTGCTGCAGAAGGAGGCTGCCACGTTGGGTCCTTGCCCAAAGCTAGATTCCCCTCTGCCCATTCCCTAGGCTTTCAGGCGCCCTTAGAAGACAAGACCCCCCACTCCGGGGCCCGCCCTTCCCCAGAACCTGCCCGGGACTGCCATTACCATACATTGCTTCTTTGGGTAAAACAACCCAATTCCTCCTTCAAGGGGGTGAGCCCACCCCCCTCCCCACAGCACCACATCACCCCGTCACACAGGAATCTCCACAGTACGTCCCGGGGGGAGCCACTCACCTTCCCCTGAGGAAGGACACTAGGCTTTTTCCCAAGAGTGAATTCTAGCCCACAGGCAGGGAGACACAGGCTAGACGTGAGAGAGACAGGGGCTACTTCTCCCTGCAGCCCGAGGCCTGCTTTTCTCAGGGACTCCCAGTGGCCACAATCCTGTCGCCTGGCCCAGAACCCTGGCTAAGGCCACAGGAGAGCCAGGGGCCGAGAGAGAGCCCGGCGCCAGCCTTGCCGGAACCTACCGGAAGGGATGAAAAACGTGTAGCCCTGTTTCAGCTCAATTCTTTGGCATCGCTCCACGCGGTCTCCCAGGAAGATGTCACTCTGTTTTCCTGACAGCACCCACTCCTCGTACAGTGCCAAATTGTGCAGGGTTGGAGGAATCAGCCAAAAGATCTTGGGAGGAAAAGGAGGCAATCAGCTGAAGATCCGGGCCAAAGTCCTGGATTCCTTCCAGGCTGTGCCACAGCCCAAGGAGACAGCCCTACCTGCCTGGAAGCAGGGAGGACAGGGGACCGCCTCCAGGCCCAGGCCCAAAGGGTCTCTGGGATGGCGGGGAGGCTGTGCCACCCTTCTGGAACACCCTCTGCCTGCCTCTAGGGACTCTCCATTCCCGCTCAAACATCAGGGTGGGTAGAGCTCCTCGACTGGGTGGAACATTCTTTCTCCGGAGCCACAGGCTCGCTGGGGAGGTAAGGGAAGGAGAGGAAGGGAATTTCCTAAGTTGTATGAAAAAACGGTCCAATAAATAAACTCAGCCTGTGCTCACTCTGCAGAGGGAGGAAAAACATCTGGAACCAAGTAGGATGACTTCCTACCCAGAATTTCTTCCAACATGTTTGGTTAAAACAAACGCACACACACAAACCCAGACAAGCGGGGCGACACGCGTCCGCTGACGGAGCGCCCACGTCCGTGCGGGCCACACTCAGAAGCAAAAGCAGCAGTAACATCCTGAAAGCACGCACCACCACCTCCTCTCTCTGGGCGACGTCTGTCCCTCAGATAAAATGTTCTTGGAGGCAGGTGGTGCCGGCAACTAGACTTTTAAGTTAAACGGTCGGTCTTCGCGCTGAGGCTGGAAACCACAGCGCGCAGAGGGAAGGCTGGGAGCTCTTGGGCACCCAGGCTGGAGTTGTGATCTGGCTGGAGGTGCTTGGAACACTGGACTGGGGGAGCAGGTGTAGGACAGGTAACCGGATGTGATGCAGAAGGGCTGAGCGGAATCCTCCCCTCCAGGAGGAGACAGGGAGTGGGGAGGTGGTCCTGAAAGTGGGCGGGGCAGGAGCCCCTGGATGCGCAGGGCGGGGAGGACAGCGCGGAGGGCGGAGCGAGAGCCCCTCCGCGAAGGAACCAGGCAGGGATGTGCAGAAGTCCAGGAGACTCGGCTCAACTCACCTTCCCACCCCGGAAAACATGGTACCAAACGGAAGTGCCTCCGAAGTCGATGTGGAAGTCAGTGAAACAGCCTTTCACGCTCATCAGACAGTACCTGCGGCACAGAAGCGGGGGGATGGGGAGGGCAGGAAAAATCATTCAGGTCCTGAATCACTGGAGGTGTCTGACCTGCTGCCCTTTTATAAATGCTAACACTGGGGACTTTTCTTTTCTTTTTAAACCCAATTCTAACCGGAGTTCCCCCTAGGGGAAGCCCCAGTGATCAGATGACGCATCTCAAGCATTGGCCACCTGCCCCCAAGGCTGGGGGAGGCATCTGGGTTTTCAAGTCCCCAGAAGGCCACTGGGTTCCTTCCTCACAGGCGGATTAGGCTCCTGCCCCACCCCCACGCCCACCCCAGGGAGGAGAGGCTCCCTTTCTGCTCCCTCCCAGCGCCCGGCCCTGCATTTTTCCCAAGACGCTAGTCCCCTTTGCAGCAGCTGGAACCCTGGAATTCTCAGTGTAAACCACCTGCAAAGCTTGCCAATTACCAGTCCCTATTTTCTCCTCTCCGTTCGCTCAGCAAGAGTTTACGGAGAGCCCACCAACGGTCCAGCCCAGAGCTAGGCACCGCGCTCAGAGCAGCGTGTCAGAATGCGTCAGCCCCCTGGCCCCCTGGGAAGGGACATGAACCGGCCCGCACAGGGGGGAGTGAAACAGCAGGACAAACTGCAAGGGACTGAGAAGTGAGCAGTGAGCTCCAAGCACAGGCTCCAACCAGCCGCCAAAGATGACCGCGTAGGATCCCACAGATATGAAAGGGCCCGAGTAGGCAAACCTAGGGACGCAGGGAGTAGAGGAGTGGCCAGGGCCTGAGGGCGGGGGTGGGGTGCAGGGCTGGGGAGGGGCTGTTCATGGGCACCGGGTTTCCTTCTGGGGTGATAAAAATGTTCTGAATTTGACCGTGAATGCACTACTCTGTAAACATACAGAGCCGCTGAACTGTACACTTCAAATGAATGAATGGTACGTGAATTCTATCTCCATAGAACTGCTAAAAAAAAAAAAAAAAAAAGTGAAAGGATTAAGAGAGGATGCTGGGGGTGGGGTGGGGGACAGGCCGAGGGGAGAACCTGGGCCTCAGAGGCTTGGGCGGGGGAGGCGCGTTCAGGAGAAGGAACCCGCCAGCAGCCCCCCTTCTGAGCTCTCGCAGCAGCCCAATAACCCACCCTTCCTTTCAGGAACTCACCAGTCTCCTCCCTCCTCCCTTGACATGCTGCCCTCCTAGGGGCGGACAGAGCTTAAGGGGGGCGGGTGTGGGGGGGGCCCACAGAGCAGGCTTCCAAGTCCAGGCCTGGCAGGCAGCGATGTCAGGGCCCCCTCTCTCCCTCCCACCCCTTCCCACAAGAGCCACCGGCGGCACGGATGGGGAGGCCTCCCCACAGCTCATGCCCATGCACCTTGGCACTCCAGAGGCCCACACGCACATGCTTACCCCACTGACCTCTTTTCCCTGCTGCACTTTGCTTTTCCATGGTTTGGGGAAGAGGGAAGGAATGGGGCAGGGACAGACAGGGAGGAGCCAGCAGCAAGCCCCAGTGGAGATAATGGGGGGCGTGGGGCTGAGCTGGTTTGGAGGCTGGTGGGCTCCAGGCGCCCCCTCCCTCTGGCTGCCTTTTGCACCTCACATTCAGGTGGACCCGGGGCTCGGCAGAGTATGCAGGCGGCGTGCCCCGCGTCCCTCCTCCGGATAGGCTGGAAGGAGCCTTAACCATGTGTCTGCAGGAGGCTGACAAATCAGAAGGCCTTCCCCCACATCAGAGCCCCGCTGCCTAGCAACCCCATCGGAGGGGTGTAGTTGACAGCACAGGACGCAGCCCTGTCACGAAGACGGGCGCGGGCTGCCGGGCTGGCGCTGGGGTTGTTCAAGTCCCAGCTCAGGCTCGGGCTCGCTCCCTCCCCTCCCGCCTCTGCCCCACGCGACCGGCCAGATCCCCCAGGCTGAAGACACCAGTGACCCTCTTCTCTCCAAGGAACTGGGGGTGCGGAGTGAGGGTAATGCCCTAACCCACCCCACCCCCCACAGACCACACCGGCCTCCTCTCCAAGCACCACTTCAAAATATTAGTCCTCGTTTTCCTAAAACCACCTCTTCCTCTGGGTTTTCTTTTCTTTCCTTTTTTTAATCTAACCTTGGTTTCCACCTCCTTCAGGCCTCAGCAGAAAACAGCCTAGGGAAAGCAATTTAAGTGTTTGTGGGGTGGAGGGAGATGTGTCTCCTTTAGTCTGCAGCTGGATAACCACCCAGGTGCCAGCAGAGGAGAGGCAAGGAGCTTGCCTCTTGGGCACCAGGCCCCAAACTGGCCTGGTCATTACCCTTCAACCTCCTGCCCCCAGCCCCAACCTCCCCAGCACGCGTGGACGTGATCACTAGGAGCTGCGGCAGCTGTGTGCAAGGAAAGTTCTCCAAGTTGTGCCTGCGTCTGATCTGTCCTCCCAGTCACCCTCCAGCATCCTCTGAGGCCCTTCGGAGCTTGGGGGCGCCACTTCCAGCCCCGCCTCTCCTAAAGAGGCCCCTCCTCCCTTGTCCCTCATTTCCTGGCCTCCGGGCCCGGGCCGCCCCTCCCGCCGGGCAATCGCAGGCTTTGGAGCCGCTAGGGTGGCTGTGACAGGGCCGCTTTGTCCGGGCCCCTGCAGCCACCACCCCCGCCCGCCCGCCCGCCCCGCGCTCATTCCGGGTCTCCCCCCTCACTCCTGCTCCCGCTCGCTCTGGCGTGACGCCTTTGCACTGACCTCTACAGCTTCCTCTTCCAAAGCACACCGCAGTCACATGGGCACCCCGGCTCGGTGCCACGGCCGCTAAGCTCTCCCGCCGGCCAGCCAGCCTGGCTTCCGCCTCGGCTGCCCCTTGCCCGGAAAGCCGCGCCCCTCGACACCCCCCCCCACCCACCGACCCGGTGGCTTCCGTGCAGGAGTGCACCCTCCAAGTTGGGGGATGAGAATCAAGAGCCCCCGAACTAAGCCTCTGGGGGGGTTCCCGCCTCCCAAGGCCCGGGCTGGCTGGGAGGAGCGTGGTAGGAGGGGGCGCTGCACCTGCAGCACCAACTTTGGGGCGCTGCCTGGGATCCGCGGAAGCGGGGCGACCCCACCCCGCCCTTTTCCTTCCAACTTAGCGAAACTCCCCCGGCAGCTCCGGCAGCATCCCCTGGGGCAAAGGTCTTGGCGGGGGGTAACCTGGAGAAAGCTGGCACCGGGAGACGGGGCTGGAGGCGCCGAGCGCGCGCGCACACACTACACACTTACACGCAGCCCGGGGAGACACAAAGAGCTGCTCCGCGACGCCGGCTGCGCTGCCCGCGGGCGGGAGGCGACCCACACCCCGCCCCGGCGCGCCCCGTAGGAGCGGGGGCTCCGGGGCAGCCCCGGGCCCGCGGGGCGCAGCGCAGGGACGCCCGCCCGGCCCCGCCCGGCGCGCCCGCGGTTACCCTCGGCGGCGGCGGCAGCGCGACTCCCGGGCGTCCCCTTCGGCAGCGCAGGATCGACGCGCGCCCAGCCCCGGCGACCGGAGCCGAGCCCCCTCCACGGCGCTGCCAGGCCCCGGCCGAGGACCGTGCAGCCCTCTCTCCTCCTTCCTTCCTCCGGGAGCCCGGCGCAGCCTGCGCTCATCCCCGCGCTGAAACTGAACACCCGCGCGGCGCGGCGGCCGGCAGGAAGGAGGAGGGAGGCCGCGGCGGCGACAGGGAAGCTTGCCGGCCAGCGCCAAGGGACGCCGCCGCCGCCCACGGCCGCCCCCTCGCCCCCGGCTGGGTGGGGACACGAGGGTAGCTCTACAGGCGGGCGCTCAGCAACACCCGCGCCCCGGTTTTCAGGGAGTGTGGGCGCCGTCCTGCTCCTGGAGGTGACGACCCAGGAGGACGCAAAGCCACCTTCCTTAAATGTGCCCATCGGGGCATGGCTGGGGTTGGGAGGGAGTGTCAAATCCCAGGTAGAGCTGCTGGGAGACCAGGGATGATGCTCTGGCCCTCAGACTATCTGTGTGACCTTGGGCAGCTTACCTCCCCTCCCTGAGCCGGTTATCTCATCCTAATGGCAGGCAGGTGATTTGAAGTTCAACTCTGCATTCTGAGACAGGCCTGTGCTGCCCCTTCCCTGCCTGCCCCCTTAGTAGCTGTGCAACCTTACATCATAGAATTCAGAGGGAATTCAGAGACATGTACATATTAACACAGTACCTAGCACCATAAGACTGATAATTTAATCGGATTTTCAACCCTCCAAGATTACTCCCAGGACTGCCCCCATTTTACAGATGAGAAAGCGGAGGCTCAGTGGTCACTGCTTTAATCAGTGACAGTGCTTACCCAAGCAGCCTGGCTCAGAATTTCTCAGCTCTTCTCCCAGGTCTACCTGGCAAATCCCAAGACTGAAGAGCATCGATGTCTTCAGGTTGTGTACAAACTCAACCCCCATCAGGCTGCAGGAGATGGTCCTGCTCAAATGAGAAGTCCCACCCTCCAGGGCAGGCTCACCAGGGCCACAGCCCTTCTCCCACTCTATCCCCACAACCTTCCCCTAAACCACAAGGGGTCAGGAGACAGTGGTATAGCCTTGGTAGGGGCAGAACTCAAGCTTCTCCATTCTTTGCCTAACTCCATCCACTGGAGCTATCCTCCAACATTAACTAATAGTCCCTAATGAGCGCTAATGATAATAGCTGTTTACACGTACGATATCATTTCACCTTTAATACAACCTATAGGCTGCCCAGATGGCTCAATCGCTAAGCGTCTGCCTTCCACTCAGGTCATGATCCCAGGATCCTGGGATCAAGTCCCCCATCAGGCTCTCCGATCTGCAGGAAGCCCGCTTTTCCCTCTCCCACTCCCCTTACTTGTGTTCCCTCTCTCACTCACTCTCTCTGTCAAATAAATAAATAAAATCTAAAAAAAATAAAACAACCTATAATCCCCATTTTAGGGAGGTGAACCTTGAAGCCATTTCAAGGTGGTCCATGCCCAAGGTTAGAGTGCTGCTTCCCAGGGTCATTTACAGGATGCCCAGCCAGTCCTTAGTGCCTCTCCAAAGGCCTGCTATGAGATTACACTGTGAACTCTTTGGAACTGGCTGACTATGTATATATATATATATATATATATATATATGTATATATATATTCTGCCTACTTAAAATAAAAATTATAAGTACAAGAAACATCTCCCATCTTGGATTTGAGCACCAGTCATTGGGTGGGTGTTCTTGAGCAAGGTGTTTTTTGCTTTTTTTTTTTTTTTAAGATTTTATTTATTTATGTGACAGAGAGATCACAAGTAGACAGGCAGGCAGGCAGAGAGAGGGAAGCAGGCTCCCTGCTGAACAGAGAGCCCGATGCAGGACTCAATCCCAGGACCCTGAGATCATGACCCGAGCCGAAGGCAGCGGCTTAACCCACTGAGCCACCCAGGCACCGCTGAGCAAGGTTTTTTAAGCACTCTTTTTTTTTTAAGGGAGGGTAAGTGGAGAGGGACAGAGGGAGAGGGAGAAAGAGAATCCCAAGCAGGCTCCAAGCCCAGGGCCAAGCCAATGTGGGGCTTCATCTCGGGACCCTGAGATCACAACCTGAGCTGAAATCAAGAGTCAGATGCTTAACCAACTGAGCCACCCAGGCACCCCTTGAGCAAAGTTCCTGACACACACAAAATATAAGTGAAGTTGAGTGAGCTAAGAGAAGGCTCTGACAGCTGAACCAGGCTGGCCACATGGGAAAATTATTACTTTTTTGGTCACAAATGCCTCAGCTCGAGCCCCAGCAGGGATCACATCAGATTCATCTGTGTTAAGTATAGCACCCAGCGATACAGCCCTATAATTATTCTGATCAACTGTGTGACACTGGACTAAATCCTTCCCCCTCCTGGAACTCAGCATCCCCATTTGGTGAGCTAGTCAGGGGCCTCTAAATGTGGTTCTCAGGGGTCAAACCAGGCCCTAGATGTGCTTCGTTTGGCCGGCACTGGGTTGCTGCTGTTTTGTATTTTTTTCATTTTTTAAAAGAAGAATTTTTGAAACTATCCACAGCCGCAGCAGCCCCCACTGTCTTACACTCAGCTGTACACCTGTTATCTGCATGGAAGCACTAGGAACTACAGTTTCCTTTTCTGTAAAATGAGGATAGTAACACCTACTTCCAAGACTGCTGAGATATGCGTGTTAAGTGTCTAACACAGCGTCTATGTCTATACGTGGCAGCACAGAAAAGGCTGGCTTTCTTTGGTCCTCTTGTAGAGGTAGAGAGGTAGAGAGGAAAAGCCAGGAATCCAGAGGCCTGGGGTGTGCTGCGGGGCCCACAGCTCCGCCCCTGTGTGACATCAGCAACCTCTCTAGTCCGTCCGAGTTCCAGGGTGATCTATCCCACAGGGATGATCATTTCTAGTACCAGCAAACATGGCTACTGAGAGGGGAAAGTAAATAAGGTTGTCAAGATAAAAGCCCAATGCAGGGGCGCCTGGGTGGCTCAGTTGGTTAAGCATCTGCCTTTGGCTCAGATCATGATCCCAGGGTCCAGGGACTCAGCCCCTCACTGGGCTCTGTGCTCAGCGTAGTAGAGTCTGCTTCTCCCTCTCCCTCTCCCCCTTCCCTCCCTACTCCTTGTGCTCTCTCTCTCTCTCAAATAAATTAAAAAAACTTAAAAAAAAAAAAAAAGCCCAATGCAAATGTGATCCGAATAGATTGAAAAGCCAGGGACTCCGATGGCACTTGGAGACCTTGTGTCTACATGAGGGCACAGAGACAAACATCCTTCCCACACCGCACATCCACTATTGGCTCCATTTCCCTACAGCATGGTTGGCCGGTGGGGCAGGAATGACAGGATCCCCATTTTGCAGAAAGGCAAACTGAGTCCCTGAGAGGAGATGGAAGGATTTCCTGCGGCCACCAGAGATCCCCAGGGGCAGCCTTAAAACTTGCTTCATCCTGTTGGGGTTTCAGCTTTGCATCCCCCAATTTTTTCCTGGTTCTTCCCGCCACCCCCAGAAAGTACAGGGAGAAAAAATACAACTGACTCCCAATTCTTTGGAGGCCCAACATATGCCTTATGTGGGGTCCTCTTCCTTTTCCTGCCCATTAGTTCACAGCTTGTCTCCATTAAGCCACAAGCCTCATTTCTGGAAGCAACATGTGAGGACAGAAAAGACTCGCTAATTTCCTTCTGGAATGCATCATAATACCCAGCAATGCTAAGTGAGAAAGGTATGCCCATGTCATAGACCTAGGAGATTATGAAGACTTTAAAACGTGTCCACGGGAGTCTTTGAGACCACCCTCCCTTTCAGATATAGAGCCAAATTCCCCTTCCCTTGAGTGTGGGCTAGACCAAGTGCCTCACTTTTAATTAAAAGAATATGGCAGAAGTAAACAGCATGTGACTTTCAAAACTAGGTCATCACAGACACGCTGGCTTCTTCCTTGCTCTCTCTCCAATCATTTGTGGGGTGGTGGTGGAGGGGAACCAGCTGCCATGCCACAAGGACACTCAAGTCACCCTATGGAGAGGCCCACACAATGAAGAACGGTGCCCTCTAGCCAACAGCCATGAGAGCGCACCCTCTTGGAAGTGGGCCCTCCAGCCCCGGTCAAGCCTTCGTATGAGCGCAGCCCTGGCCCCCACCTTGAGACAAGCTCACCAGCCACTATGAGCCTGGTAAGCCACTCCCAGTTTCCTGATATACACAGAAACTGGGAGGCAATGTTTGTTGCTTTAAACTGTTAAGATTTCTTTTTTTTTTTTAAGCTATAAAGTTTTAGGATAATTTTATGCATTAATAAGCTGATACAGGAATATTCCCAAACAGTTGTCGCTGTTTATCTATTATAAGGAATATTCTAAGACAAATAACTCTAGTCAGCCAGAACATTCCTGCAGGGGAAAGACGGAGAGAAGGCAAAGGCAGCAGAAGCGCCCAGGACAGCCGAGATATATTCAGCCAGCCCTGTCATCCTCTTTTCTCTTTATCTTGTCTTTTTTTTTTTAAGTAATCTCTACACCCAACATGGGGCTCGAACTCACGACCCCAAGATCAAGAGTCGCATGTTCCACCAACTGAGTCAGCCAGGCACTGCCCTCCTTTATCTTGCTTTATGTTTCCTCCTAATACTTATAGCCTCCTTAATTAAAAAAATACTTACCACTTGGGTTTGCTTGCCCATCTCTTTTCCCCAACCGAACATAAGCCCCCTGAGCATGGGGCCTTTGCTTTAGTCACTGTAGCCTACCAACTACTCACAACAGGGTCTTGGGTTTATGGGCACTCATTAAAGGCAGTAACAGATAGCTAATACACTAATGTAACCATTACATCTTTTGTCTCCCACAAAGTTACAGCTACCACCCCCTTGACAAACGTCAGCACTCCTAGCTTTAAGTATCTCAACCAACCCCATTAAAATTCTGAACCCCTCGCCATGATCAGACGGCACAATTCTGGAGCCGGAGACAAGGCAGTAATGGGTCTGTAACCCTCCTCTCTTCCCTCCTACAAACCTCAATTCAGGTGGCCCAACAGGGTAGAAGCTCTGACTTCCAGAAACAGTGTCATATTAATTAAATTCCACAGAACCACTCTACGGCCCCAGAGGACTTCATCACTGTGGGATTTTTACCTTCCTGATTAACTGAAATCAGCATTTTTTTTTTTTTTTCAGCAAAACCAACGGACTATTTCCAAGGTGACAACTTCCTTCCTAACAAGGTTCAAATCCTGTAACAAGTTCCCACAGCCATGGACAGGACTTGTAAATCTATTTGCCACACGATCCAACCACTGGGCTGAAGCAGGTGGTTCTAGAAAATTGTGTGTGAGCCTTTTTTGGTAATTAGATAGGATTCTCAATGTATTAATAGAAATTAAACTACTTAGAGGAGTTTTTCAATAAAGTCAAGAATATATCAAACATCGGAAGGAGGCAAAGTAATTGAGATTGATGTCCCCCAGCACTATTTTACCTTCCTAGATACATGTCCTATTTGTCCCTGCTCCCTCCTGGCCCATCATTTGCCCTCATAGAGGTGATGCACCGGTTTCTCCTATCACTCTACTCCCAGCTCCTACAAACCACACAGCTCCAGAACTTGCATAAAGCAAATCTGAACACACCCATCTCTGCTTAAAATCTCATGGAGAGTGGCTCCCGGGTGGCCCACTGGGTTGAGCAACTGACTCTTCATTTCGGCTCAGGTCATGATCTCCGGGTCCTGGGCTCCCTGCTCAGCGAGGAGCCTGCTTCTCCCTCTCCCTCTGCCGCTCCCCCTTCCTGTGCTCTCTCTCTCCCTTGCTTGCTCTGTCAAATAAATAAAATCTTAAAAAAAAAAAAAAAAGGATCTCACAGATGTTTCTGACTGGTCTTTGGAGAAACACAGACCCTTCACTATGGCACCTTGGGCCCCGATCAGCCTGGCCCACCCACCACCCTGCACCCACGACCCTCTCGCCTTCCTCTGCTCCAGCCCCACTAACCTTCCTTCCACAGGTCTACCTGTCTCCCTCTCCCCACCTTTCCTAACCATCATACTAGGCTCTCCGCAGGCAGCCAGGAAAGCTCTTCCCAGGTCTCTTCTCCTAAGTAACCCCTCTCTCTTCAGATCCCATCTTGGGGACACCTGCCCTGCCTTCCCTGACTACGAGTACCAGGGTACACGCTCTCCCCTACCCCCACAGATCTCTGCCTTGTGGCCTCAACGCGGCTGCAAATTTCCATTTGTCGCTCAGATCGCGGGATGAACATCTATCTCCTGAGAGTCTGTAAGCTGTGTCAGGGCAGGGAGCTCATTTGGTTTTCCCCTCACCATATGTCCAGTGCCCAGCACCAATCAGATGTTTAACACACATGTTGAATGAATGAATCAATCAATCCATCAATCACCCAATCAATCAATGGCAGCTGTGATCACTAATCTCTGCATCCCACACTCTTTCCTCCAGCTGTCCCCTCAGGATTCCTTCAAGGCCCTTGGCACTTCACTACCCCCATCCCTCCTCACATTCCTCCCATGCCCTCTACCCTTTAAAGCCCGGGTCCGATGTCCCGCAATGCCACCAGCCAAAAACGATTCTTCCTCTCCCTGCTCCCCTCCCCAGAGCCTGCCTCCTTCCACCTAGGATGAAAGCTGCACTTCATCTCGTGTGTTTTATGACACATCCTCCAGAGGGTAAGGGCTCCCAGTCTCGTTCATCCTTTCCTTCCCCATCCCAGGGTCTCGGGAAATTCTGCCGCAGTGGAATGGGAAAGGAAGAGAACTGAAAACCCTCTCCTCCCTCCCCACCCTGAGCCCACTCTTTGTGTTTGATGTAGCCCAGATCCAAGGGATGTAAGGAGCTTCAGCTTCAAGGGGAGGAAAAATGCTTGAGAAATAATTAAAGAAAAAGAGAGCTTGAAAGCAAAGCCTCGAGCAGCTCGGGGCCAGCGCGCTGGCTTCCCTCGCGAAGTCTGGCACGAAGTCTGCATATTCACTGCGCCCTGAATGAAGGGTGCAGTGAATGAAAAGCTCACAGCCTTCAGGCTCCCGGGGGCACTCCTGGCAGCAGGGCTGAGAGCGGAGATGCTAATGGATTTGGAGTCGCCCCGGCCAACTCTTCTAGGAAGCCTAGAGCAGCAGTGCTGCCCGGGACGGACAGCATCTCCTTCCCATTTCAGAGACAGAAACACAGACGGCCCGGCATGGTGAGAGCTTTAAGGCAGACCCAGGGGTTCCAAGGGTCCATTACTGAAATTCTAGAAAGTGGAGGGGATCGCAGGTACCTCTGCCCAAGTTTAACAATGGGTGTCAGGACTTACTGGTCCACATAGAATGATGTCCCTGCATTAGACACAGCCACCTTCCCAGCCCAGAGCCCAGCTGCTGCGTGGAGACACCGTCTAAGAGGTGTTTGATGATGAATAAGTAGCCCTCACTCTTTGTTTGGGAAAAGCCCTGGGTCTCCGCAGCAAGGAACAAAAGAACACCAGACCACACACCGCCCCCCCCAACACTAGCAAAAGCAAAGTGTCCACGGTGAGCGGGTCTCTCTGAAGATGCCTGATCCCAGGCCATGCTGTCCCTTGGTGGGAGGAGATAAGGGTGCGACAAGCACATACAGACACACACACATGCACAAACACACACACACACACACACGCGCGCGCACGCAGAGATGGTCCCATTATTCTTCCTCCCCCTCCCCCCACCCCAGATCACATGCTCCTGGGGAGAGCCAACAGGGAGGCCAAAGGCCCATCTGGAGGGGGAAGGCAGAGCCCCAGCGTTCCAAGGCAGCAAGATGCCAGGCTGCCGATGCCAAGGACCCCCTTTCCTCATGTCCCAGCAGCGCCCGCAGGGCTGTGAGACAACCCCCCCCCAGCCCCCCGCCCCACGTCCCTGCCCGCCCAGCTCCCACCACTGGCCAGGCAGTCTTACTTCTTCACTTTCGGGTATTTCATCTCGGCGATGGCATTCGTGGCTTCCGTCTGTTTCTCCTTCAGATGCTGGGGCCACATGTTGTCCACCCAGTCCACCAGATCTACCTGAAAGCCGGACCGCCGTCAGCACCCGGGCAGCGCCCGTCCGCCGGGTTCCCTCACCACCTGCCCCCCCCCGCCCCGGGGCTGGCACAGGCCCAGAAGGTGGGCGAGGAGAGGAGGGGGGGTGGCATCAGAGAGGGGATGGTGGCCGGGGGCCCTACCACAGTCGGACGCTTGACCAGGTGCTCCAGCTTGGTGTGGCTGAACTCGAGGCTGATGACGTTGTACAGCTTGTCCCGCTGGGCCTCCGGCGTCTCGTAGTAGCGCACAAACTGGGACATGCTCATCTCCGTGCCCTTCTGGGTGTTCACGTCCATCACGTCCACCAGCCGCCGGCTACCTAGAGGCAGAACCCACATGCTGGTGGCTCCTGGAGCTGGAGGCCACTGGGGATCCCCGTCAACGAAACTCGCCTCCCCCGTACGCCACGTCTGCTCTATTACCTGGTCCGGTCGGTCTTCCTCACTGACTCTCTCTACAAGCCATCTGCTTCCCTCGGACACCACAGACTCCGCGCTGGTCCAGTCCACCCTTACTACTACTCTTCAAGACAACTTCCAGAACTTTCTAACAGGTCCTCAGGCTCCCCCCTCCTATCCATCCTCCACAGTGCTGCCAGCGTGAGCTTTCTGAAACAGAGACCTGACCACGGACACCCCCCTTCAGTGCTCCCCACAGCCTACCGAAGATTCTCCTGGCATGGCCCTCAAGGTCTTTCTGCTTATTCTCAGCATTAGGATAGTCCTTATTTCCACAGAAAATCAGCTGTTTGGTCATCTCCCTCCCCAGTTTATGGGGCCAGGAAAATCACTTGGTCTTCTCTGAACTTCTGTGTCTTCATCCTTCCATCTCCTTTCATAGGCTAGTTGCAAGGATTAAATCAGATGATGGTCACAGAACTCCTTGGCCCAGTGTCTGGTGCATAAATGCATGGGTCCCCCTCGATTACCCCCGACAGTAACCATAATTCCTAAGTAATGCTTGTCTGCTCGGTTTTCATTCTTCCCTACCATTCCGTAACTGTCACCAGAGCAGAAGTCCTACCTATCTTGCTCACTACTTTGCCCCGCGTAGTATCTACACAGAGACCGGCACAGAGGGGAACTCAGTACCTATTTATGGAACAAATAAACAAAAGTTGACTGTCCTGTACAGTGTGTGACATCTGACTTCTCATACGAACAACGTCTGAACTAAAAGGAATGAACTGTGTGCCTCCCACTGCTTCCCAGAGAGAAGGAAACAAGCTCAGGAGGAGGAGACAGGAGCATTCAGTGCCAGCCCTGGGGCCACCAGCAACTAATGAAGTTTCAAGATGGGGTGCCCAGGCAGCTCAGTCAGTTGGGCGTCTGACTGTTAATGTCCGCTGGGGTCCTGATCTCACGGTCTTGAGATCAAACCCCGCTTTGGGCTCTATGCTGGGCATGGAGCCTGCTTCAGATTCTCTGTCTCTCTTTCCCTCTCCCCCTTCCCCTGTACCTTGCTCTCTTTCTCTTTTTCCAAAACAAAAGCAAGACAAATAAAAAAACAAGGCTTTGGGGCACCTGGGTGGCTCAGTGGGTTAAGCCGCTGCCTTCGGCTCAGGTCATGATCTCAGGGTCCTGGGATCGAGTCCCGCATCGGGCTCTCTGCTCAGTAGGGAGCCTGCTTCCCTTCCTCTCTCTCTGCCTGCCTCTCTGCCTACTTGTGATCTCTGTCAAATAAATAAATAAAATCTTAAAAAAAAAAATAAAAAACAAGGCTTCAAGGAAATCACAACTTCCTGGGGACTCTGCGTCCCCATCTGTAAGATAGAAATTAAAGAAAAAAAAGATGGGAATAATAGCTTGAGAACTTCAGCCAATGGAGAAGGAACAAGCAAAGTTCAGTGGAAGGGCGGTGAAAGGGGAGCAGACAGACACAGAGCAGATTGCCAAATTCATGGTGATTTATGATGAAAGCTGCCACCTCCCGTCTGTCAGGACACAAAATAAGCATCATGACTAGAATGAGAAGTCTGCCATCTGGTAAGGAAAGACCACAATTCCCCCATTAGCTCAATGACAAATACACAGTCCACAGAAACTTAGAAATGTGTAAATGAGGGGCACCTGGGTGGCTCAGTCGAGTAAGCACCTGACTCTTGATCTGAGCTCAGGGTTTGGTCTCCGGGTCATGAGTTTGAGCCCAGCATGGAGCTCCACGCTGGGCGTGAAGCCTACTTAAAAAAAAGGGGGGGGGAGGGGGGAATATGTAAGCCAAAAAAAAAAAAAAAAGAAGAAAGAGAAAAACCAGAAACAGGTAATCACCTTGTTCGAAGCAACTCCAAGAATGAAGAACAAACTAAACAAAAGGAGCCAGGAAATGACAGCCCAACGGACAAATATGCCCCCCCACCTGTTTTTCTATGCCCCCTGAGCTACAGATGGTTTTTATGTGTTGTTTTGTTTTTTTTTATCTGACAAAGAGAGCCAGGGAGCGCGAGCAGAGGCGCAGGACAGAGAAAGGAAGAAGCAGGCTCCCTGTTGAGCAGAGAGCCCAACACGGGGCTCGGGCTCGGGCTCGATCCCAGGACCCCAGGATCATTAAACTGAAGGCAGATGCTTAACCAACTGAGCCACCCAGGTGCCCTGGTTTTTATGTTGTTAAGTGGTGGAACATGGGCGGGCGGGGGGTTGTCAAAAGAAGAATACTTTGTGATAGGAAAATGATACAAAACTCAAATCTCTGGACCCACAGATAAAGTTTTGTATTTTTTTTTAAGTCGGTTTTTTGTTGTGTTTTTTAGATCTTATTTATTTATTTGACAGAGAGAGAGAGACAGTGAGAGAGGGAACACAAGTAGGGGGAGTGGGAGAGGGAGAAGCAGGCTTCCCGCCGAGCAGGAAGCCCCATGTGGGGCTCGATCCCAGGACCCTGGATTAGGACCAGAGCCAAAGGCAGAAGCTTAACAACTGAGCCACCCAGGCGCCCGCCCCTACAGATAAAGTTTTATTAGCACCCAGCCACACTCCGGTTCCCATGTCGTCTCTGGCTCTTTCCACTCTACACCAGGTGAGCTGCAAAGCCGACAGGAAACTGAACGATCAGCAAAGCCCAAAACACTTACTCTCTAGATCTTTCCAGAGAAAGCTTGCCAACCCTTGAACTAGACAAAATCCTCCTGACAATTACATGCTGATGTGAGTACTATTCCCATCTGGTTCGATGCTCTATCGCCAGCTCTGTGCAGAGCTTGCCCTGTAACAGGCCCAGGGTCAATATTTGTTGAATAAACACACAGTGCCCTTCACATCACAGGAACTGAATAATAAAAGCAGCCCCTTATGCACATAGGAACCCTCGCCTGTTACTATCTTCCAGATTCAATATCTAATTTTTACAACCACCCCAGACGCGAGGTAGGACTGTCCCTATCTTAGAAATGAGGAAACCAATGCCCCAGAGGTGATGGGATTGGCTCAAATCCTCCAGAATATCCTCTACAATTAGAAGAGCTAATGTTCCCAGAGCACAGGCAAGCTCTCCACGCAGCTTATCTTAAGCTAACTGCGGTTCTGTGTGGTAGAACTTCACTTATACCCATTTGATGGATGAGAAAATGAGGCTCAGACAACTAACTAGACCCAAAATGCCCAGTGAATGAGTCGCAGAACTAGAATTTGAAGCCAATTCAATCTAATCCACAGCCCAGGTTCCTATCCCCCCCAACTCCCACCCCTGTGCCATTGACTTGTGGTCACACGCTAGGATGGAAAAAAAAAGATTGCCACCCTCCGCGACTGGGACACGGAGAACAACTCTGTTTCTGCATCGGGAGTGCAGATCCACCAGGGGGCATCCCTGAACTTTGTTGGAAGTCCTGGCCTGCTCTGGAAAGCGCTGGCTCCTCCCTAACCAGGGTTCCTGGAACAACAGGTGGGCTCTGGTCAGCTTTTAGCGGAAGCCCAGTTGGCAGAGAACCTGCTGTGACAGTGGGGGAGGTGAGAGGGGAACAGAACCCAACCCCTCCCTCTCTCTGGCCAGCCTCCCTCGTCCCTCTGCCTCTCCTCCCAACCCTGGCACAAGGTCCTATGTGCAATGACCCCTGTGCGAAGACTGCTGGGCAGGTGGTTGGGAATCACAGCCCTAGCTGCTCCAGCATGCAAGTCAGCCTAGAAAACTTGAGCTCCGTCGCCCCTATCCAAACAACAAAAATTTTTTTTTAAGATTTCATTTATTTATTTGACAGAGATCACAAGTAGGCAGAGAGGCAGGCAGAGAGACAGGGGGAAGCAGGCTCCCTGCCGAGCAGAGAGCCCGATGAGGGGCTCGATCACATGACCCTGGGATCATGACCTGAGCCAAAGGCATAGGCTTTAACCCACTGAGCCACCCAGGTGCCCCTCAACACAACAAAATTAAGGGATGACTTTGTGGTTCAAATCCTCCCTGAGCCTCAGGCCTCCTAGCTTCTTTGAGTGTATCAGTTTCCCCATCTGTGACCTGGGGACAAAAACAGCAGCTAGCCCATAGGGCTGATCTGAGCCTTAAATGAGACCATGCCCATGAAACACTTCTTTTAAGTGCCCGCAGGCAGGTAATGTTACAGAATTGGCCGATTTCATCTATAATTACAGGTGGAAAATGTGAAGCAGTAGAAAGTCAGAGCCACTTAAATCTCCGCCAGCCAGTCCAGCGGACTGACTACTTAAGATCCTAAAACACAATAAGGATGGCTAAATGGGTGTGGAGACGTTTTGGGAGGGGTAGGGGGTGATAAAAATGTCCTAAAATTGACTGTGGTGATGTTTGCCCGGCTATATAGACAGATGAAAAACCACTGATTCGGACATTTTAAATACTTGAATTATATGGTATATAAATTATATCTTGATAAAGATGTTATTAAATACAAAAACTTGGGCACTAAATGACCAAAAAAATTGGTTTTTCTAAAAGTAACATTTTCTTTCAAAAGTCACAACTGGGGGCGCCTGGGTGGCTCAGTGGGTTAAAGCCTCTGCCTTTGGCTCAGGTCATGATCCCGGGGTCCTGGGATCGAGCCCCAAGTTGGGGGGAAAAAGAAATCTCTGCTCAGTGGGGAGCTTGCTTCTCCCTCTCCCTCCCGCCTGCTGCTACCCCTGCTTGTACGCGCTCTCTCACACTCTCTCTCTGACAAATACATAAAATCTTTAAAAATACATAAATAAATAAATGTACATCCTTGAGCCCTAGAAAGGAATGTACCATCGATCCCTGCTGCAACATGGATGAAGCTGAAAGACATGATGCTGAGTGAAAGACGCCAGTGGCCAATGGTCACACGTGGCATGAAGTCATTTACATACCATGTCCGGAATAGGTAAATCCAGACAGCACGCGAGTAGATTAGTGGGAGCCTGGGACCAGGTGACAGAAAGGAGGGGGGCTAAGGGATAGGAGCTTCCTTTCCGGTGATGAGAATGTTTTAGAACCAAGAGAGAAGGGGCGCCGGGGTGGCTCAGTAGGTTGAGCATCTGCCTTCGGCTCAGGTCATCATCGCAGGGTCCTGGGATCGAGCCCCGCATTGGGCTCCCTGCCCAACAGGAAACCTGCTTCCTCCTCTCCCACTCCCCCTGCTTGTGCTTTCTCTCTTGCTCTGTCAAATAAATAAATAAAACCTTAAAAAAAAAAAAAAAACCAACAGAGAACTAATAGTTGCACAACATTGTAAATGGACTAAATGTCACTGAATCCTCTACCTTAAAATGACTGAATTTTGTTATGTGAATTTCACTTCAAGAAATTATTTTTCTGGGGCTCCTGGGTGGCTCAGTGGGTTAAGGGTCCAACTCTGATTTCAGCTCAGGTCCTGATCGCAGTGTCTGTGGTCAGGCTCCGAGCTCAGCCAGGAGTCCCCTGGGGATTCTTTCTCTCCCTTTTGCCCCGCATCCCCCCCACACACCTGTGCTCTCTTTCTCAAATAACTAATAAATTTTTTTTTTTAAAGATTTTATTTATTTGACAGACGGAGATTACAAGTAGGCAGAGAGGCAGGCAGGGCGGTGGGGGGGAGGGGCGGGGGAAGAGCAGGCTCCCTGCTGAGCAGAGAGCAAGATGCGGGGCTCAATCCCAGGACCCCGAGATCATGACCTGAGCTGAAGACAGAGGCTTCAACCCACTGAACCATCCAGGCGCCCCTCAAATAAATAACTAAATCTTTTTTTAAAAATAATGTTTCAAAGCAATATAAGACATTACTTCCTTTAATCGACCAGAACAAGAACTTACAAACTCTATTACTCCTTTGGCGAGTCTCTTCCTCGTGGATCAGGAGCTTGGGCCAGTGCCCAGCTCCTCCCTCCACAGAGCCTTCACTGACTTCTCCCAGTGAGTGCCCTTCCCTCCCCGCAGGGAGCTGTTAGGTGCTAGGTGTGTGCCTGGGCTCAGTTCCTCACAACTTAGTTGACTTACAGATGCAGGCACAGGTGGGGAAACACTACAGAGGGCCCAGGACATGATAAACACAATACAGGATGACAGTGAGATGGTGACCGTCCAGAAGATTTACCAAGAACCTTTGAATAGGATCTTATTTGGAAAAAGGATCTTTATAGAAGTAATTAATATAAGGATCTCAAGAGGAGATCATCCTAGACGCAGGGTGGGCCCCTAAATCCAATCAATAGAGTCCTTGGAAGAAAGTCAAGGTCAAGGGAAAGCCGGAAGCAAGGACTAAGGAGAGTAGAGTAGTGTTCCTATAAGCCCGGGAAATGCCTCGAGTCACCAAAAGCTGGAAGAGGCAAGGCAGGAGTTTCCTTCAGAGCCTCCAGAAGAAAGGAACCAATGCAGCTACCACCTCGATTTTGGACTTTAGGTTCAGAAACTGACAGACTAAGTTTCTGTACTTTTAAGTCACTCAGTCTCTGGTACCTGGCTTAGCAGCCCCAGAAAACCAATACTAGACAATGGCCACTTCTGGGGCAGAGGGTTATATGGGAACCTGGGTGGCAGGTGCTCATTTCAACATGCTTCTTTAAACTTTTCAGCACAGAGAGTACATTCCACATACAAAAACGGATCGAAGGACCGAAATGTTTCAGGTTCCAGTCTTTCTCCATTGCATAAGACCTGTAGGCAAAGTACCCCACTACCCCAGTGGGCAAGAGAGATAAGACCATCCACCTAAGAAACAGTTGTGGGGGGAAAAAAAAGAAACAAAACCATTGCTTTTCATTTAAAAACTGATTTCAAATTCAGACAATTAACACTAGAGGCAAATGAAAGGCCCTTAAGGGTATCAGAGGTGCCACGGCATCTCATGGCACATAAGTTAAGATTTGCATGCAAACAAGATTGTAGGGGCGCCTGGGTGTCTCAGCTGGTTAAGGGTCTGCCTTAGGCTTAGGTCATGATCTCCAAGTTATGGGATCAAGTCCGCCTCAGGCTCCTTGCTCAGCAACAAGTCCCCTTCTTCCTCTCCCTCTGCCCCTCTACCCAGCTCGCGCTCTCTCTTTCCCAAGTAAATGAATAAAATTTTAAAAATGACAAGATCGAGGCGTCTGGGTGGTTCAGTGAGTTTGGGCCTCTGCCTTCGGCTCGGGTCACGGCCTCAGGCTCTTGGCTGAGCAGGGGGCCTGCTTCCCCCTCTCCCTCTCTCTCTGCCTGCCTCTCTGCCTGCTTGTGATCGCTCTCTGTCAAATAAATAAATAAAATCTTTTAAAAAATGACAAGATTGTCTATATAAACCCCTTCTCTTTCAGAACACTTCTGACTCATTAACCTGATTCGCAAAACTAATGCACAATAAATGTACAATTCTGGGGTGTGTGGGTGGCTCAGATGGTTAAGCATCTGCCTTCCGCTCAGGTCACGATCTGGGGTGCTGGGAGTAAGCCTCACATAGGGCTCCCTGCTCAGCAGTGTGTCTGCTTTTTCCTCTCCCTCTACGATCTCTCTCGCTCTCACTCTCTCTCAAGTAACAAATTAAATCTTTGAAACATAAAATAAATAAATAAATGTACAACTGTGACAACCCGAAAATGGTAAGTCAACACTATTCTATAAAGTTGGTTTTATGTATGATGCCAATTTATATACAACCAAGTCTAAGACTATAATAAAAACATGAAAACAAACAAACAAACAAAAAACAAAAAACCAACAGCCCAAATCTAGTTCTAAAAAATCCCCTTGAGGGGGAACAGGGGTGAGCCTGGTGGTGGGTATTGTGGAGGGTATGTATCTCATGGAGCACTGGGTGTGGTGCACAAACAATTTTAGAACACTGAAAAAATATAAAATTAAATTAATTTTTTTTTTTAAATCCCCGGAGGGGTGCTTGGGTGGCTCAGTCGGTTAAGCGTCTGCCTTCAGCTCAGGTCATGATCTCAGGGTCCTGGGATCAAGTCCTGCATTGAGGGGGGGTGTCCCTGCTCAGTGGGGAGTCTGCTTCTGCCTCTCCCTTTGCTGATTCCCCTGCTTGCGCTCTCTCTCTCTCAAATAAATAAACAAAATCTTTTTTAAAAAGTAAGTAAATAAAATTTAAAAACACATGTGAGGGTGCCTGGGTGGCTCAGTTGGGTTAAGTGCCCGACTCTTGATTTCAGCTCAGATCATGATCCTAGGGTTGTGAGATCAAGACCTATATCAGGCTCTACACTCAGCCCAGAGTCTGCTGGAGAGTCTCTCTCCCTCTTCCTCTCCCATGATATCTCTCTAAAATAAATCTTTAACAAAAAAGGTAAAAACACAAAGGAAAAACCAAAAGTACGGAGTCAACAGAGGTGACCCATATAAAACATGGGAGGCATAGACGTCATAGCTCCGCGTTGGTTCCCTCCTCTCCCTGGCCTAGCTCTACTTCTCTCTATCCCACTAACAGGCTTACCTCAAGGGCTCTTGTGGTTGAACTGTGTCCCCCAAAAGAAATGTGCAAGTCCTAACCCAAGACACCTACGAACGGGCACTATCTGGAAGTAGGGTCTTCGCAGTTGTGATCAAGCTACAGTGAGGTCAGGATGGATGAAGGTGGGCCGTTAGCCAATTCCGGTGTCCTTATAAGACAAGGGAAACTTGGACGGAAACACACATAGGAAACAGCCACGTGAAGATGGAGCCAGATGATGGAACACGGAGCCACAAGCCAACAAACGTCAGAGAAGTCAGAAGCTACCAGAAGTGGGAGGAGACGCCGAAGAATTCTCACCTAGAGCCTTTCGAGAGCGCCCCAGCCCTCCCAGCACCTAAATTTCAGACTTCTGGCCTCCAGGATGATGAGAGAATACATTTCTGTGGTTTTAAGCCACCTGGACTGTGGTGCTACAGCAGCTCCGGCAAACAAGAAGGCTGACCAGAAAATGACTGGGAAACCCCACAAGGCTCCCTAAACATCCCTGAAGGCCGAGAAGGGCTTACCCACACCTGGCCTCCCCCATGGGGCCTAGTACAAGGTGTTACAGGACAGACACGATACAGAACTGTGCTGTTGACCAGAAGCTTCGCAAAGAGAAAATGGCGTCCACAGGGGACATCACACCGCTCCATTCTCGACCAGCTTGTGTCTTATCTCTCCCCACTACTACACTGTAAGCATCATTAAGGGAAGAGTTCTGGCTCACGACTCTAACCCGCGGATCTAAAACGGAGAGCCTGGCCCACAGCAGGAGCTCACTAAATGTTTGTGGGATGTGTAAGTCACGTCAGGTGTTTCTCGATCCTAAGTTTTTCCTAGCATGGGACATAGGACCTCACATAGAAATGACAGCTGAACTGGACAAGTGACCTGGGGGTACCTGGAGGTGGGTACGTGTAACGCTCTCCGTTCTAGAGAAGATAAAGCCCCCACAACCTGGAAAGAAGCATCTGGAAATCCCGAGTACTCAGGAGCCCCATCGGTGGCACGACCATGGCTGAACACAGAAGGATGTGGGTGAGAGAGGCCTGTTCTTTCTTTTCTGAACACAAACCAGGCTTTCAGCCCCCCACCCCCAACCCATCACAATCCCCAGGGCTCTCGACGCACCCTCGCTTCCCTCTGCTCTTGGCCAGATGCACGTCCCCAGCTGACCCCACCTCAGCCTGCCCCGTCCTCACACGGAAAGGGAAGTCAAGGCCTGGTATGGTCAGACCAGTGAGGAGCCTCTGGGGCTGACGGGAGAGTAAGGGTATACAGGAAAGAGGCCCAAGGATGGGAGAAACAGACGGACTATATCTGGCGTGCAAGGTCAAGACACTTGGTTCTAAGAATAGCTTTCTTGGTGCGCAGGGAGCTCTGTCCAGCTCCCCAGGTGTCCTGGACACCATAGCCTGTGGGAGGGGTTGAAGCGGGAAGAAAAGGAGGGGGAAGGGAAGTCCGCTCTTTTAGGTGCCTGGGCTCCATAAACCTAAACCCCCAGGAAAACACAACTGTACCAGCAGCCAGAAAATGAAACTCTGCTGGGTTCCAGCCCCAGGTGGCAGCGAGAGGAGCAGAAATGATAATGTCCAGGTGTATTACAGCCACCAAATGACTAAGGACGAGAGCATGAGACCATCACCACTTTGCAGCCTCTAACACAATAACAAAGCTACACATCAGACATCAATACCTACTCACATCAGACAGAGAGAGAGAGAGATGACCTGACATTATGTGCCTCCTGATGGAAGAGTAGAACATCATCTATGAAGCAGTCTTGCTAGGAAGAAGGAATGAATAAATGAATGGTGCATTTTTGTGCAGAGAGAGAGACAGACTCTGAATCTGATCGAGCATTTCCATCTAACTGCCAACTTACAGAAACTACCGAGGACAGAGGAACACTGACCACTCCAAAGGAATGCTATGGGCAAAATCCAGACAATGGAAAAACCCTACAGGTCAAAGAATCCAACTTCAGATTGGCTGGAGGTGGTGGGAGGGCCAGAGATTACAAGAGACTTAAAAGATATCCCAACCAATCGCAGCGTAAAGACTGTGTTTACATTCTGACTCTCAGAATCAGGAAAAGAAAAGGTAAAAGAAGTAACACGTATGCTAATGTGAAACTGGACATTTGCACAATAAATGTGGGTATTTACTCACATTATTTATTTTTTAAGTTTTTTTTTTTTCTTTATTAAGTAAGCTCCACACCCACTGTAGGGCTTGAACTCACGACCCCAAGATCAAGAGTTCCATGCTCTACCAACCGAGCCAGCCAGGTGCACTGATATTCACTCATTTTAAGGAATTACTGTTTTTTATTTTTTTTAATTTTTCTTTAAGGATTTTTTTTATTCCTTTATCCAGCAGACAGAGATCACAGGTAGGCAGAGAGAGAGAGAGAGGGGAGGAAGCAGGCTCCCCATAGAGCAGAGAGCCCGATGTGGGGCTCAATCCCAGGACCCTGGGATCATGACCAGAGCTGACGGCAGAGGCTTAAAACCACTGAGCCACCCAGGTGCCCCAAGGAATTACTGTTTTTATTTTTTTTATTTTTTTATTTTTTTATTTTTTTTTAAGATTTTATTTATTTTTTTGACAGAGAGAGATCACAGCAGGCAGAGAGGCAGGCAGAGAGAGGGGAAGGGAAGGAAGCAGGCCCCTGCTGAACAGAGAGCCCGATGCGGGACTCGATCCCAGGACCCTGAGATCATGACCTGAGCAAAAGGCAGCGGCTTAACCCACTGAGCCACCCAGGCACCCGGAATTACTGTTTTTAAAAGATTAGGTGTGATAACACTATTATGACTATGGTTTTAAAAATCCCTTCTCATTTAGAACTATATACCAAAAACTTTACGGATGAAATGGTATGATGCTTAGATATGCCGGAAACATCACAGGAGGATAGGAAGCGGGCGGACGTATGCAAGGGGCATGTGTGGGGGCTGGGGGCTGGGTCCACGGGAATGCATTATGACTTTCTGTCTACTCATTCCTTTTCAAAATTCTCTCCAGCAAAAAGGATTTTTATAAATCCCAGCTCTGTTACTCACTCCGCGGCTTCGGGGCCTCAAATACCCTTTCTAGACTTGGAGGGTGTTTATTTGCAAAAGGGGCCCATTGATGCAAGACAACCCAGCACAGTTTCTGGCCTAGGGTGAGGTCTGCAACACGCTTCACCACCCGCCACTGTGCTGCTCTGAAATGCGGTGTCCAGACTAGACAGACGGGGAAAGGGAGCTCTTTCCCCTGCCCCATAGATGGACTTTTCAGGCACTTTTGAGTTTAACCCCAAAGACACAGCCCCATAACAGGGTCTTTCATTCTGTCTGGAAGAACCACACCAGAGGCACCGGTGCCTGGCTTGTTTGTTGCTCGGTCAGCGACGGCCCACAGGAGGCCACGCAATGAGCGGTGAACGCCTCCGGGGCACCCGGGACAGTGCCAAGAGCCCTGGACTGTGTTCCAGTCCCAGCAACCCTCACTGACCCCTGTTGTCTCGGCCTCAGTTGCTTCGTGTGCAAAAGCCAGGAAGAACTGACCTTTATACTTCTGTTTTCACCGCCATACAACTCTTTCTTCAAACAGAAGCTTCGACAAGAGCCAAAAGCATAAATAAAAACAGGCAGCTCAGGTTGGAGGCGGCGGCGGGGAGGGGAGATGGCGCTCAGAACCCAGATCCGGATTCCAGGGATTTCCTTTTGAAAACCACTGGGTTAGGTCTTTTTTAGGTCCTCTTCCAGGACCGACACACTGATGTTTAGCCTCGTTCTCAAATACTCAGATCAGATCCCTTAAACGTGAACTTGGAAGAAGTCGGCGGAAGACGAGACCCCGAGGCTTGCCCCAGGGGTCACTGGGGACACTGGGGCCTGCCAGTCCTTTTCAGTCTGAGCTGGGAGATTAAGAATTAGCCCTCCATCTTCTCAGGTTCCCAGTCAGGTCTGCCACTGACGGCAAAGGAGAGCCGGGCCTAAGTGCCAGGTGTCTGAGCAGGAAGCTCAGGGAGGAGGCATGTGCCCCCCAGGGACAGAAGGGACAGACGAGCGCTAAGAATGGAATGTGGCCCTCCATGCTCTGGGGAGCAGCCATCCCTGGACCAGGTGACAGGGACAAGCTGCCCTTTGGATCCTGCAAGGGACCCAGCGCCCTGCAACTCTCGGGCTCCTGAAGTCAATGGGTTACAGGAGAAATTTTCCACATTGAGCAGTGCCTGGCATTCCTAAGTAGGCCAGCAGCTCAGCCCCCCTCCCTTCCTTTCTCCTCCCCCCATCTCATTGGTGCTCTGGGCTCACGGGCTACACACGCATCCAACAAATTCCAGCTGCAGAAATTAATCCGTGGCCCCATGGCCCTTGCTTTGAAGGCCGCATCCGTCAGCTCCAAGAACTGTGGGCACAGAGCCGGGAAGAGGCTGCTGAAAGTCACCTTGAACGCTGATATAAGGCATACACGGGCGATGACCCCAAACTGCTGCTGAGCCCACTCTTTGGAGACTGTCCCCCACCATCCATCTCCGTCTTCCTCCAGTTTCTGGATTGGTTTTTTTATTCTGCTCCTTCTTTTTATTCTGCTACCCATTTCACAGAGGTAGTGTGAAATCACAAAAGCGCTGGCCACAGTTCAAAGCTCACTCCACTCTCTCGTAGCAGGGAGGCCTTGGGGATGTACAGCCCCAAAGTTCCCTGGGTCTCCGTTTCCTCATCTCTAAGGTGGAGAAAAACCTTATCCCAGGTCTAGCCCTCAGTTTCCTCACTGTGCAACGAGATGCTTGCAAAGGTCGCTGGGTTCTCCCTAAGCACTGATATCTTCTGGCTCCGTACCGTTGAACCTTCAGAAATGGTCCCCAGGACACATTACGTGCCAGGATGTCCTCTGTGCCCTGGGTTCAAGACCCTGCCTGAAGCTCACAGACAGATGAGCAGAAGAAGACACAAACCCACACTAACAAAGTGGGGTTAAACCCAGTCAGCCAAGAAAACCCAAAAGACATCCGGGCCAAAACCAAGAAAGAGCTCTAGATTATAGGACGCTGGGAGCCAGCCACAGTTCTGTGCAGAAGTTAAGAGAACAGCTCCGTGTCCAAACAGATATGGGCATAAGTCTCAGCGATTCCACACCCTCGCTCTCTGACTGAACAAGTCACTCTGAGCCTCAATGTGACATTGATGGAATGGGGATTGCGAGAAACCCAGTTTTATACGGATCAGACAAAAGAATACGGGAGGGGTCCCCGGCTTACAAAAATCTAAGCAGCTAATGTTCGTGATTCCAGTCTAAAGAGTTACCCCACAGGGGAGTGATTCCTATTACGTAAACAGGGGGCAGATGCAACTTCAGTTCCCCAAGGCCCAAACACAGTCAAGATTTTGATTTCAGAACACTGGCTTTGCAGGAAAAGGGAAATAGGACAAAAAACCAGTGAGCTGGGTGTTCATCTTAAAGAGAAAAAAAAAAAAAGGATGGGACGCCTGGGTGGCTCAGTTGGTTGGACGACTGCCTTCGGCTCAGGTCAGGATCCCTGGAGTCCCGGGATCGAGTCCTGCATCGGACTCCCAGCTCCATGGGGAGTCTGCTTCTCTCTCTGACCTTCTCCTTGTTCATACTCTCTCTCACTGTCTCTCTCTCTCAAGTAAATAAATAAAATCTTAAAAAAAAAAAAAAAGAGAAAAAAAGGAAACACAACTGAACCCCTCTGGACCCCTCCTTCCTTCGAGCTCAGGAGCCTCAGCTCGCCTGACCTTCTGCACCCCCCGACCCCGCTTGCATCTCTGTTCTGCGAGGTGAATGCCTCCTGTCGATCCAGCCCCGATTTCTCTCCTGAGCTCCATTCAATGTGGCCAGAAAGGAGCCCATCCACACCACCACCCCCTTCCTCTGAGTTTGCATTACAAGCATCACTTTCTCCCAACCTCAGAAATTCAAACCACATTTGAATCTGAGATGCCATCTGCTGTCTGGGCAACTCGCAAGTCCCTTCTCTCCAGGCCTCATTTTTTACCACCTGTGAAAGGGGAAAGCAAGACTAGAGGAAATTGGGGCGCCTGGGTGGCTCAGTGGGTTAAGCCTCTGCCTTCGGCTCAGGTCATGATCTCAGGGTCCTGGGATCGAGCCCCGCGCATCGGGCTCTCTGCTCAGCAGGGAGTCTGCTTCCCTCTCTCTCTTCCTGCCTCTGCCTACTTGTGATCTCTGTCAAATAAATAAATAAAATCTTAAAACAAACAAACAAACACTAGAGGAAGTCTAAGAACTTCTCTGGGGTTTACAATGTAAAATGTCTATGATTTTAAACCAATTTTTAGAAAAGATCTGGAGGCGAGTCAGCTATGGTTGATTTGTAAGCAGTGGAGAATTTACTAAGCACCGCAGGTCAAGGGCACGCGCATGTCTGGTGAGCCTCCTTCACCAGACACAACACAGACACGGAGGAGGAGGAGAAAGTCAAGGAACAGAAGCATGAGGAAATGCCCAGAGCTGGGTTCAGATCCGAACTCGACCACCTGCCCTGTGGGTTGTCCTGTCTGAGCCTCGGATCCCCCACTGGGGTAGTGAACAGTCACACTTAATTTATATGATTACCGTTGAGGACAAAATGAGGTCATATAGTAAACATACAGTAAAAGATAGGTGATGATTACTATAATTGATGAATAAATGAATAGTGAATGAGGCGATTTGTTGTGAAGATTCTTCAAGATAAGAGGCCAAAGAAAACATCAGTTCGCTTGGGTATCCTTGTTAGAGAGAAATACAGTAAAGAGGGGGCGCCTGGGTGGCTCAGTCCGTGAAGCATCTGCCTTCGGCTCAGGTCATGATCTTGGGGTCCTGGGATCGAGCCCCACATAAGGCTCCCTGCTCAACGGGACGTCTCCTTCTCCCTCTCCCTCTCCCCCTCCCCACAGCTCACGTACTCTGTCTCACTCGCTCTCAAATAAATACATAAAATCTTTAAAAAAAGAAATACGATAAAAAGAGACTATACAGGACACCATGGTTGTACGCCATCCCTCAGCGACATAATGGTGGAGAGGGACTAGGGACCCAGCTCTTTATGGATATGTCCTCTTGGAAGGTTTAAAGCATCTTTAGAGGCAACTAGAATTCTTTCCCAGTCTCCCCATCGCCCCAGCTCCCAGCCCACAAACGTGAAAACATCCCAGGCTTCCTAAATGAATTATCTGGGGTTGAGAGTATTGGTTGTGGGATGAGGGAAGTTGCTTAGGGGACATTCACATTAGAGCATCCAGAAACAGACCCACACAATTGCAGTCACTGACTTATGCCAAAGACAACATTTTGGTGCCGTGGGGAGAGGGTGTTTTTCTTTTTTCTTTTTTTTAAAGATTTTATTTATTTCACAGAGAGAGAGACAGCTAGAGAGGGAACACAAGCAGGGGCAAAGGGAGAGACAGGCTTCCCTGTCTAAGTAGGGAGCCCAATGTGGGGGGCTCGATCCCAGGACTCTGGGATTATGACCTGATCCCAAGGCAGAGGCTTAATGACTGAGCCACCCAGGGGCCCCAGAGGGTGTTTTCTCAATAACTGTACTGGGATCAACTGGATTCTCAACCCCCATCTCTACCAAACACAAAAACCAATTCCAGATAAACTATAAATCTCAATGTGGAAGTTCAAACAAGAAAGCTTTTTTGAGAAACATCTTCTAACCCTGGAGTGTCCAAACATTTCTTAAGATACAAAACAAGCACAAAGAAAAGACCCAAATGGCCTATGTTAAAACAAAGAACGTCTGTTCATTCAAAGACACCTTTGGGAGTGTGATAAGGCAACAAACCCAGAGAGTTAAGAGGTGATTTTGGAACGTATTATCATGTCTAGAACACATCAAGAAACTTTATGTTATGGGCTGAGTTGTGTCCCCTAAAATTTCTATGTTGAGGTCCTAACCTCCAGGACCTCCAACTGTAATTATATTTGAGAACAGTCTTTAAAGAGGTAATTAAGTTAAGATAAGGTCTTTCAGGGTAGGCCCTAATCCGACAAGACTGATGTTATAAAACGAGATTAGGTCACACAAAGTGAGAGGGAAGACCATGGTGGAGACATAGGGCGACTACAGCCATCTACAAGCCAAGGAGAGAGGCCTTTGGAGAAAGCAACCCTACAAGACCTCCATCTTGGACTTCTAGCTCCAGAATTGTGAGCAAATAAACCTCTGTTGTCTAAATCATCCAGTCTGTGCTACTTTGTTGCAGCGGCCCTAGCCAGTAATTCATCTTACACTCAACAGAAGACAACCCAACAAAATAATGGAAAAAAGACTCGATCAGAGAGTTCACAAGAGTATATCCAACTAGCAAGCAAACATATGAACGGAGCTCAATTTCATGCGGGAAGAAAGGCAAACTAAAACCACCATGCGATACACCAACACAGCAATGGGACTAAATCGAACAGGATGGAAACACGAACTCGGAGAGAATGTGGCTCAATCAGAACCAGACCCACGCCTGCGGGCAATGACTTGACGGTGTCCACTAAAACTGAACATATGCGCTCCCCTGTGACCCAGGCAATTCCACGCTCAGGCATATGCCCCACAGAAATGCATCCCTGTGTTCCCCAAAAGTCACATTCTAGAGTGTTCACAGCAGCACGAGACATAGAAAACTGGCAGCTATCCGTGAGCCCATTAATAGCAGTGAATAAACACGTTGTGAAATAATCACATAACAGAAAACCACAGCAGTGAAAATAAACCATCTACAACTACACACAATAATCTGGAAGACTCGTAAACACCAAGGTGAGCAAAAGAAGCAGAAAGGACAAGAGGTCACCTGCCGGATTCTGCTCTCATAACGCAGGAAAATGCAAAAATCATTCACGCTGGTAGCAGTCAGGGTGACAGCAGAGGGCACAGACGGCATGGGAACATGGGGGTAGATTCTGGGGTGCCGGATACCGTAATATGTTCAGTTTGTTAAAATTAATCGCGCTGTATCATTACCATATGTGCACTTTTCTATATGTAAATTATACTTCAATAAAAAGCTTTTATTTTAAGTGTACAGTGTCCTAAAAATGGAAAGTGCCTTTTTTTTTTTTTTTTTTTTTTAAAGGCGAGGAGCTAAGAACGGAGACCAGGTGCCTGAATTCCCAGGAGGCATATAAATAGGGCTGATACAGAAAAGCCCGATGTTAGGGCATCAGAGGAGAATCTGGAGCCTCAGCCTCCATAGCTGGCCCCTTCTCGAATAGCTGCCTCCCAAGATTCGAGGCCTGGGGAGGGAAGCCTGGGAGACAGAGGCTGAGATCATATGCTGACCACATATGTGGTCCATTTCCATAAGAGGCACGTTTATGCCATCTAGCAACCCCGCAGCGCCACCCCTTCCCCGCTCCCAGATCACCTGCTTGTGCTGCAGCAGACCCGGGTTGTACTAAACCTGCCAGAGCCAATCCAGAGACCCTTGATGGAATCACTGGTAGATGTGGCAAGAGAGGCCCTGAGCTGGCAGGAAAGAAGTGGAGAGCTGCTGGCTCCCCATCTTTGCCAGCCCACGGGGAGAAGCTAGCCCAAGAATGAAGCAGAAAATAGAAGCAAAAGAGGGAAGCAGAACAGAAAAATGAGAGTCAACCTCTTGAGATCTTGGAACACCTAGATCAAGAGGTTCCTGAAGGTCACACCCTACATTTATTATGTAAGCCAGTGAATTCTGTTTTGCTTAAGCCAGCTTGAGTTACATCTGCCATTTGTCACTATGAAGTACGTGTCCTTTCACTGCTCCCCAGAAGCCCGTGTGCACTCTCAGAGACTAAAATGGGCATACTAGGGAGGCCTGGATGGCTCAGTCAGTGAAGCACCTGCCTTCAGCTCAGGTCACGATCCTAGGATCCTGGGGTCGATCGAGCCCCACATTGGGCAGCAGGGAGTCTGCTTCTTCTCTGTCTCCCTTTGCGCCTCTCCCTGCTCGTGCTTGCGCTCTCTCTCTCTCTCTATCTCAAATAAATAAATAAACAATCTTTTTAAAAAATTAATTAATTAATTAATTTAATTTAATGGGCTTAATAACTCTCCATGCTAAGTGCACCCCTCCTGATGTCGGAACACAGTACACCTTCCAAACCACTTCAATACCCACTAATCCATTCCATCGTCACAGAAATGCCAAGCGAGACAGGGTGCAGGTATCACTACCCCCTTTTCCTTGCCATCCCAGACTTTTCGAGAACTGGCAAGGATGTCTGGACCATCTAATTGCGTCCTCTTGCTCCAACAACCAGAACAAAGGCACAAAGAAAGTAGCAGCAGCCAGCATACGACTAGAGTATAGTAAAACTTCGCAGAGCTTTTAAGTTCCTCAAAAGGGCCAAGAGCATCATGATGAAGACTCTGATATTGCCTGAACCTGACTTGAGAATCTGGCTTTCATCCCTACGCATCAAGGGAATCCCATCTGATCCGCATCCTGCCATATAAACAAGTAACATCGGGGACCATTCACCAAGTACCCATCAGCCAATGTAATGCGAAGCCTTCATTCAATCTCATCCTCTTTTGAGGTAGATTCTGCTACTAGCTCCATTTTGCAGATGTGAAAACTGAGGCTTGAAGTAAACGGCTTGCCCCAAATCGGTCAGCTGGCAGAACTAGGCCTCAGACGCAAACGCCCTGGGTAGGGCTGAGGCACTGAAAAGGGTTGTTGGTGCCAAGACTTAACTTTGGGGGTCCATCATTCCATCTTCTGCACAGTGTTGGGAAGTCTGCCCCTTCTGCTCTGCTGTTCATCTCCTTCAGCTTTCTAGAATCCAGCTTTACCTAAGATTCCACCACCCACCATCACCAGCATCTCCTTCTAGCCCATGGGTCCTCCCTTCCGAGTACTTGGGGTCAATTACTCCAGCTGGATTATCTGACACAACCCCTGGCCAGCCAGCGGTCTTCACCCACACGGCCACCCGAGTCGGCTCCTATGAAACTTAAATCGTATCACACCACTTCATCCCCACTAGGACGGGGATCCTCAAAAAGACAGGCAATAACGAGCTTTGGCGAGGATGTGGAGAAATCGGAGCCCTTGTACACTGCTAATGGGAATACAAAATGGCCAGCTGCTTTGAAAAAGTCTGGCAGTTCCTCAGGTTAAATATAGTTACCTTATGACCCACTTACCCAGGTATGGACCCAAGAGAAAGGAAAACATATGTCCACACAAAAAGTTGTACACAAGTGCTCACGGCAGCCTTATTCCATCACGCAAGAGATGGAAACAACCAAAACGCCCATCACCTGGCGAACGGATAATCAAAACGGGGTGGATACACACACGTCCAGTGGAATCTTGTTCGTTCATAAAAGAGAACGAAGCCCGGGCCCCACTTGTCACATAGATGAACCTCAAAACCAAGAGGCTGAGGGAAAGGGGCCAGTCACAAAAGCCACACGGTGCGCGATTCCACTTACACGAGACGTCCAGAATAGACAAACCCACAGAGGCAAAAAGCATACCCCTGGTTGTCGGGGGTTGACTGTGTAGGTGACGCACGTTCTGAAACCCCATCGTGGTGACGGCGCATGACACCGTAAATGCACTCAGGGCGCTGAGCTGCACACTCTACAGTGGTTCAAGACAGAGCTTCCTGCTGTATGAATTTTATGTCAATTTAAAAAAAAATTTTTTCACCCTCTCCCAAAGAAAATGATCGGATAGCTTAGTGACCCCTGCTGCCCTCCTTTAAAACTCCCCACTGGCTTGCCATCACACCAGGCATCCTCCCCAAATTCCCTGCCAGGGCCTCTAAGGCCCCACATGGCCCCAGCCCTGTGACCTCCTCCCTCTCCTTCTATTTACCCCCTTATTCCTACTCTCCCCACCTCCTGGCCTTCACCCTGGCCTGTCCCTCAATCTGGCATGTTCCTTCCCACAGCTGGCTTCTCATCAGTCAAGTCTCTGTCCAAATGTGTAAACACACACACACACGGTCCTCTCTGACCACCTCATTTGAAATACAGCTCCCAGGGGGTCCTGGGTTCCTCAACTGGTATCCTATTAAGCATCGGCTCCTGATTTTGGCTCAGGTCATGACCTCAGGGTAATGAGACAGAGCCCCGAGCAGGGCTCTGCACTGGGCATGGAGTCTGCTTGAGATTCTCTCTCTCTCTCTCCCTCTCCTTCTGCCCCTCCCCCACCACAGGAGCACACCTGCGCTCACGCTCTCTCTAAAAACACAAATAAATAAAAATTTAAAAATAAAATAAATACAGCTCCCATCAATATCCCATCAATATCCCATCAGCAGCTCCATCCCGATATCCTGCTTTATCTCTTCACAGGCCTAATGACCTTCCAAAAAGATGCAGACTTTTTTAAAAAAACTGTTTACAGGGCGCCTGGGTGGCTCAGTGGATTAAGCCGCTGCCTTCGGCTCAGGTCATGATCTCAGGGTCCTGGGATCGAGTCCCGCATCTGGCTCTCTGCTCAGCAGGGGGCCTGCTTCCCTTCCTCTCTCTCTGCCTGCCTCTCTGCCTACTTGTGATCTCTCTCTGTCAAATAAATAAATAAAATCCTTAAAAAAAAAAAAAAAAACTGTTTACATCTCTGTTGCCTTATCACTCCAAGCAGGAGGAGAGGGATCTGGTCTGTCACGCCCACAGCTCTGAACGTGCCTGCCATGAAGGAGCTAATTGAGAAACACCTCCGGGAAGAATGGATTTATCCAAGGACTTCCGTAACACCTGAAATGCCACCTGCTACCTGGTCAGGTGTCCAGACCCCTAAGGGATCAGCCACACTCTGCAGGTGCTCAGGGAGTTAACGAGCATTTTCCGGTTAGAGTGGCAAACCCCAACCTAGACTTGTCTAGAACCCCAAGGAAGCAGGAAAAATGATCCCGCCCCTGGAAGTCTGAAAGTCTTTCAGGGGTTACCAAATACCCAGTGTTTACCCAGCAACCCACAAACAAACGCAAAGGAGAGATCTAAGATTGTGTTGCTGATGGAGGCGAGGATCCAAACTGGCCTCATAAAACCGCACACTGGCAAACACCCTTCCATACGGTTTCTCACGACTGTGCAATCTGACCTGTTCTCCAGAACGAGACGGTTGCAGCTCGCACCTGCTCCTGCCTCTTCCCACGGGGAACTTTCTTTTCAGGGGCAGTTAAAAATCTAAACAGGCGGGTGGTAGAGACCTCCTGCCCCTTGTCCTCCCTACTTTTGGCATCTCTGAGCTGCTCACACAGCAAGCGACTTACCCACTAGGAGTTTGACATCTCGGACTGTGAAATCGGGGTCAGGCATCCTGGAAAAAGAGGAGGACAGGCGTTTGCTGAGAGGCCAGAGACAAAAGAGTTCGACCCAACTCTGGGGGCCGGGGAAGGCCATTTTCCAAGAGGGTGTTCGCTCTTCCTTGCTCTCAGTTTGGGAACCCAAAATGACAACATCCAGAGGGAGAGTGATAGACTAGTCAATGTCCCAAGGGAGGGTCACTCTCCAACCCCTGAGCCCTTTCCTCATCCCGGTAGGCAAGCCAACCCCCTCACTCTCCCCGATATGAACTTAACACTGCTGCAGAAAAGATGTGACACCACCTTTCCACCCCACTCTTCAGGGGAAGACTGAACTGTGGTGTCAAGGGTAAGTCCCAGAGCTGGGCATTCAAACACCTGCATTCTTTTAGGGTGGGCAGCTCTGTGTCTCTTCTTCTAGCAAACACTCGCCATAAAAGGAATTGTATGGAGGGCTGCAGAGGTCCCTTTAAGCTCAAAGGGAAAAAAAAAAAAAGACACACATCATTCCAATTCCAAGGATCTGGTAACACTGGCTAGAAGGACGGTGATGACCTTCACTATTAATTAACAGTGATGTCAAAGGCTTGATTTCTACCCGAGGAAGGAGACTCTTGAGCAAGCCTGGCAGGAGAGGCTGGAGAGGAGGCAAGCTGGATGAGCCCAGCCCGCTCCTCTCCACCCCTGCCCAAGGGGCGGAAACCTGTTCTTCCAGCCTCCCTCCCCGATCTCTCCCCCACCCCACCTGGAGCTCTGACAGATCTCTAAGAGAATGTAAACCAAACAAGACACAGTGGGGGAGGCAGGTGCTGGGGCAGGCAGAGAAACAGGAGACTTGGAGCCTAGCATCCTAGAACAGGCCCTCTACAGAAAAGAACCAATCTCCCACACAGTGGGAGTCTTGAGTAGAAAAATATGTTTTTAGGGGTCCTGCCTCTGGGCTTAGTGACTGGCCAACCCCTTCACAGCTCAGGCGCTGCCTCAGTTTCCTAACTTGGGAGGGGGACACAATTCTCCTTAGGAACCCACTGCATGTAACTGGGGCGGGTCAGGGGAAAAAAGTCAGCACCGTTTAAGTACCCTCTGTCCTCTCTGCCCAAATTCTCTGAAAAAGACCCATCGTTGGAGAGCTTTTCCCCTCGGTCAGGCCTGGAACAAAGAGATACTCTCCCCATACAATAAACAAAGATCCTTCTCTGTGATCATGCAAGGTGGGGAGAACAAAATCTACCAGGGAGAGAGACATGGGAAGACGCAATTTGTTTCGCCAACTTACTTAATCCCCAGTCCATCCTTTTCTCGAAATATCAGGGGAACCCTGAGAGCTTCTCTCTGCACGTATTCATAGTTGAAATCTGTTTGGATATTGGAATGAAAACAGCTTGGTTAAGTCAGGAAGGAGCAGATGAGCCACGAACGATCGGTCGGAGGGAAGAACATGGGTTATACGGTTCTAGCAGGCTCCCTCGCTAGGGCAAGCGATCCCCGTCCAATGACAAGGAAACGGAGCAGGCCTAGCCCTTGCCAACTATCAGCTCCTCTGCCTACTCAGTCATTCCCCGCATGCCCCACGGGTCAGAACTTGTCAATGAACAGCCCAAGGCCAGGGAGGCTGGGGAGGGAGACTCACGAAAGGGCCCCACACAGAAAAGGCCCCAGCCATCGCTGAGAAAGACGGACAGAGAAATGCACCCCAAGCTGAGCTCAGAAAGTAAAGGCAGTGCAAAATCCAAGAATGCCACCTGGGAGGATCTGAAGCCCCAGAGAGGGGGCTGGGAAGAGGGTTCTCATTGTAGCTGAGCATCGGGGAAGATCTTATTGTAATATCCTGCATAGTGAAGGGGAGGGGGGGGAAGCTGGTTTCCCTGGAAACTGTGTATTTGGTGCCAAAATAACTAGAGAACTGGGCACAGCTTTGTTGTCTTAATAGTGTAATTCTGCTCCAGCTACTGCCATCCTTGTCTCCACCGGGGAACAGACCCGGACGCTCCCCCCAGGTGAAGACAGGGTGAAGGGGGCACAGTGAGGCCCAAAGCCAATTCACAAGGTAGTGCTCCGTCTGGAGCTTGTCTAGCATAGACCCCCAAATCCCTTATCGAAAGCCCCGAAGAGCGGAGGAGGCCTTCGTTTTGATGTTCCTCGAGTTCCAAAACCAGGGGATCTGACCCAACCTTACCCCAAAATATGGAATGGAGGGAGGCTGATAAACCATCACATCCCCAGATCCTCAGGTGAACCAAAGCAATCCCCACGGACACAAGCCCTCCCTGGCAGGTCAGAGGAGAGACAGGAGAGACCACAGGCCACGGGAGCCCCTGCCCCAGGGAAACGGTTCATCAGGGCAGCTCGGTGGGGGAGGAGGCCAAGGAGACTCTACTCAGAGCAGAGGAAGAGAACAAAACCAACGCTGGGGAAAGCCCTGACCTTAGCAGCTCAGATCCCCAGGGGCTCACAGTGAATGGGGATTCCTAAGGATTTAAAGGCAGAGAAGTTTAAGAAGCTTCTATTTTGAATCCAGGCTAAGGGCTCCTTCTGTTCCTAGCTCCTCCCTCCAAGTTTTGGGGCCAGATCTGAATTAACTACCAAATTGCTAGGGCCCTCTCCTTTGAAAAGAGCCTGGACAGAAGATTTAAAGGCTCTCCCTAGCTGGAAGCCACCCCCCACGCACCCACACCCATACCCAAAGCCCGCCCCCCACCCCCACTCTCCTCAGCTTCAACTTCCTCAAATGAGCTTGAGAAAACACTCTGATCTTGGGCTGAGAATTCCTCACCAATGACTAGGAAGAGTTTGCATGTTGTTTTCTCATAGGATCCACCAAACTCAGTAAAATGGGAAGGAAACCAAAGGAATTAAAATCCCATTTGCGCTAAGGAAATTTAAATGCAGTTGAGACTAGCACCCCCACCACCACCCTCTGCGTCAAGGTGCAACGCTCTTCGGACCTGGCGGGCTGGAAGAAATGTCTTGCTCCCTCCCCCAACGACTACCCCCCTACCACTGAATCACTGCACCCCAGGAAGCAGTGGGCACAAAAGAGAAACTTCAAAAATGCAAAGCCAGGAGGACTGTCTCTTCTGGGGGCTAACCTTCAGCTCCAGGCACTCAACCAGAACCTGGAGGGGAAAGCACTGTCCCTGTTGTCAACTGAGGGAGTCAGGGGAGTCAACGAAATGAAAACGGTGTATTATAAAGGAAACCTGAATATCTAAGAGGAGGAAAACAAAAAAACAAAAAAAACAAAAAAGCAACTTAGAAACCCCAGAGAGCCCAGGGAAATACCTAGGTAGGCAGGGGCATCTCCAAAACCCCAACCCCACAGGCAGAACCACAGGTCACATGGGGCCTCTGGAGGCCTCAGACCCAAGCCAGAGCATCACCCCAACATTGGCAGGACAGCACCAGACACCTTCCTAATACTAGGGTCAGGGAGAAACAGGTCCTGAAGGTCTCAGGCTGGGATGGGTCCCCCAGACCGCAGAGGTTTCCCCCAACTTCTCTAAACTGGTAGGGCCTATAAGGGACAGTGCTCTCAAGGTCTCAGGCTGAGAAGAGACTTTGTTCCCCAGAGGAGTACCCCCATTTTCACTTCAAACCACAGGGGTCAGGGATCTCAGCCACAAGCCTAAGGGAGTAAAACTCTACTTATCCCCAGTCCCTACTTCAAACTGTCAAGGCTGGAGGGTCAGAGGCCTCAGGCATAAGTGGGGGCACCGGCCAAGAGCTCTCAAACTCATCCAGCCCCTGCTCATATCTGGCAGAGACCAGAAGGTTACAGGGTTCCGCAGACCCCAGGGGCTGAGGAGGCATCATTCAGGGACCCCAGCACCCCCAGCACCAGCTCCTAACTGGCAGGGCCTGAGATGGGACAGGGTTCGGGAGGCTTCAGGCCTAGGGGGGTCCTCATCCCAAAGCCCCAGGGGCACCTGAGCCCCTCTCCCAGTCAGGCAGCCGCACCTCATCCAGCACAAGGAGCCGGGCTGGCTCCGGGAGGGGTAGAATGCGGCGCACCCGCCCTCCCTCCGTCCGCCCGTCAGTCCCCAGGTCCCTCGGACCGCTGGTCCCCTGGCTCTGCCCACCCTGCGGCCGACTGTGGGCGCCGGCCGGGTCTAGGCCCACGCCCGGCCCCCGTTCCCGCCTGCCCTCCTCCTTCGCCACCCCACCCCACCCCCCCAGTGCTCGGCCTCGTTTCGTCACCGGATCCCCTGGAATGGGGGACGCGGGCGCGAAATACGAACCCAGCCACCGGCAGCTCCCTCCCCACGTGCGCTCGGCCCGCGGCGCGGAGGGCGGCCCGAGGAGGGGGCGCCTCACCTTTGCCCTCCATGGCGTGCACGAAGTCCCCCTGGTACAGCTGACTGCGCAGCTTCTCCTCCAGGCTGAAGCCGCGGACGCTGACGATCTCCTCCACGTCCGACAAGTCCTCGTTCTCGTCGTATCTCTGGCGGTCAATCGGACGCTGCGGGGACCCAAACCAGAGAGCCCGAGGCATTATTGGGGGAACTGGGGGTCGCCTCTTACCCTAGGCCCAGCTCAAGCAGGTGCAGGAGTTGCGCGCCCCCCGCACCCCACCACTGCGACCCGAGCAACTTTGCGCATATGCCAAAGATGCTGAGAATCAGGATAACGAGAGGGGCCCGCACCCCGGGGTCCGGCCGTGTCCTACGCAGGACACTCCCCTCCTGCATCTTTGGAGGCCGTGGAAAGGACATCTGGGGGGCTCTCCCTGCCGCCCCCACCCCCGATAGGTGTTGAGTTTTGCCCACTCGGCCGGGAGCCTGGTTATGTAACCCGTGAAAGGGGCTCCGCTCACGGGCTGGCGGGGCATTTGTAGGCCCCGGGAGGAGCCGCCGCAGCGCCCTGCTCGGCGCTAACAGTAGCCCCGGCGGCCGCCGCGGCAGAGCCGGGAAGCCGGAACCGGGGGCCGGCGGCATTTCTAAGACTGGAGCCGCCCCCGAGCTACTCGGGAAGCTGGAAAGCTGAAATGGAAGGGCTGAGACCCCAGCCGCCCCCGCCGACCGCCCGCCAGTGCTAGAAGAAGAGGTGGAGGGGGAGGTCGGGGCTTGGGAGGGGGAGAGGCAGACGGCCCGCCACAAAGCTCCCATCGGAGACCCCAAAACGCACCAGCAGCTGCCTCATCTCCCCACAAGCGCGCGCGCACACTCACTTCCTAAGGAGACTCCCCCACCACTCCCCGCATCCCCTGCCTCCTCCCTCAACCGCCCAGCGCCGGGCCCTGCAGCCCCCCAGATTCCGGGCGAACCCCGAGCCCGCTCAGCCTCTCTCCACGCCTTTCCCCGCTACCACCTCCCCACTCAAGTGTCTGAGACTCTGAGCCTCACAAGGGACTGGAGGAGTAAGCTGCTTGCTTCCTTTTGCATGCAATTTATTATATTTTTTCCGGTCCTCTTGCAAAATACAGAAAAGGAAAGAAAAGGTAGCAAGAAACAACAACCAAAAAAAAAAAAAAAATAGATCTATCATTACCAGATACAGATTTGGAAAAAAAAAAAAAAAAAGCTACACACCAATCTTCTTCCAGAGTCTTTCTCTGCCTCCATTTTTTTAGGAGAGTTCACCAATTAATTGTCAACACTCCTGCCCCCTGCATTTTGGCGGAGGGGGGAAGGAGGGAAGACCAAAGAAAACAAACCAAAAAATAAATAAATAAAGCAAGCCACAGCCGAGATCTACAAAGTTTTGCACCAACACTTAAGCAGATCCGTTTGCAAAGTCCTAGGAAACCATTTTCAGCAGTTGTGGGGGGGGAGGCGTCGACGTCATAATCCCCGGAACGTAAACATTGTTGCCGATCGCGCTCTGAGCCCGCGGCCGGGCTAGTGGAGGGGGCACTCGGCCCGGGATAGGGGGGGCGGGGGCGGCTGCCGGAGGAGGTGTGGGGCGGGGAGGGCGCCCGGGAGGCACCGGGCGCCGTTAGCGCCCTGGCATCGCTGTTTTGTTGTTGGGTCACGAGTGCGCCTTGCACGCAGGCGCCGCCGCCGCCCGGGAGTTGTGTGCAGAGCTGACTTTTGGAGGGCTGAGTTGCAGGCGGCGGGCGCATCCCGGAGATGGCGGGGCAGGGAGGGAGGGAAGGAGGAGGGGGTGGGGAGGGAGGTGCAGATTTGCACGGCTGGCCTCAGCGGGAGGCGCGGAAATGCAAGCCGAGCTTGCTGGCTAGAAAGCCCCCGAGGGCTGGCACCCCCCAAAAACGACCCCCCACCTTCATCCCTGCCCCCATTGCCCACGGTCCCCACGGGCCACCCCTCTTCCTCTTCCTTCATCCACCCCACCCCTTTACCTACGTGGCCGACCCAAATTCAAAGCGCTTTGTATATGTAATTTTTTTTTTCTGCTGCATGTCTTGTTTTTGGGTGCGGGGGGGCAGGGAGCGATCCTCTCCAGACCCCCATATGAAGACCTGCCATATGGAGGAGGCATCTGGGGGCTCAGGAAGAATTTAGCGCAGCTCCATACCTGTACGGACTGCATAACTTTTAAACTCCCGGACTCAAAGATATGGACCCACACAAACGCAGGTACAGGAAATACATCCAGACCAGAGCCTTTTCCGAGCCGAGCTGACCGGAAGACGTTGCCTTTCATTCATTCATCCTGCCGGCGTCTGTGGAGTCCTTCACTAGGCGACGAGCCCTGGAACAGAAGTTGGACAGTTTTTAAAGGTCCCTGCGCTCGCCAAGAGAAGGAAATAGATGCTCAAGAGTGAAACACCGAGAGAATCCGATCTGGCGCCTCCTAACGCAGTTGGCAAGCAGGCGAAGGGTAAGCCCTTTTTGACGGTTTATAGGAGAAAAGTCGGTGGAAAGGAGCAAGAGGCTCTGGGGTGGGGCGCGGGGACCTTTGGGTGCCCCTTGATGAGTTCTTAGGAATTCTTAGCAGAGGGACTGATTCTCTCTTGCTTTCCCTCAGTATACCTGGATGGCCGTGACCACCCCCAAAAGTGGAACCCTAAAAGCGGCTGTCCTGTAATTAATTCCATTATGAACAAAAGTCAGGTCAGCTCTGACTATGAGAAAAGCTGGCCCTAAACATTCCTCCAAATCCAACTAGGCCTGCTCTTTGGGGTAAGGATCAGGAGGAGATGAGGACAGGGCACAGCTCCATTAAAAGAACATAGATGCTCATAGCAGTCTTGGCAGAAAAAAAACTTAACATATTTTTATTTCTGCCATTAAGCCTCTAGGATAGTCATTTTGCAGATAGAGAAACTGAGGCTCAGAGACACGATCGGTCGCGGTGGTTCCTCTGCCCAAGCCAATATCCTCCCTAGTGGACACACCATTGAGATGTGTGGAGAGGAAGTGGCTTCCCATCAGAGATCGGATGTGAACCATCAGCTCTGTATTGGTCACCCTAAAAGACAGCTTCCCCCTAACACACCTTTAAGTTTCCTGTCGTTCTATATTCTTTTTCCACCCACCCCTAAAAACTTTTTTTGTTTGTTTGTTTGTTTGTTTTAAGTTTGTTTTAATCCCAGTCCTGGCAAATACCAAAACTTATTTCAGCTTAGTGGGAATGAGGAGGTTTTGCCCTCAGCCTCTGTCAAGAATCAGGGCCCATCTCACTAGTTTCTCTCACAGAAGACCCCTTGAAGAAGAAGAGTCTTGTTAGAGGATTCATGTTACAAATGAGGAAACTGAGTCTCAGAAAGGCAAAGCCGTTCAAGGCCACAAGCCTGTAAGTGTAGTTACTTTCATCACAGCCTTTATGGATACTGACCACCTTCCTTGTTCCCACATAATGAAATGAACATGTTCAAAGGAGGGCCTCTGCAGCTGGCGGGTCAGGAAAAGGAAGTTAAGTGCCATAAAGCAAAACCGAAATAGAATGCTTGATCCCAATTCTCCTTTACTCCCAGAGACACTTCTCTCCCCATGTGGGTGTCCCCAAACGCTGGTGTCAGGAAAAAATCCGATGGCAAGCACCTCAGTGCCAAAAGTTAAGTCTATATATCACCCCAATGGGGAGTTCCTGGCCTGTCAGAGTGGAAAGGGTTTGAGTAGTCACCTAATTGAATCCCTTCTCTTTACAAACCCTGAGGAAACTACAGACCAGAGAGAAGAATGGGCCAACTGGGGTGTTTGTTCCCTCGGACTCCCCCAGAATGCCTACCCTACCTCCTGGTCCTAAGTGGTCACTCAGTAAATGTTGGGCTCGTGATGGATCACCTTCCCCAGCGATATTTGCATTTTCCCTTTATCAGTAATTGGCAGATGAAAGGCTTTGTCCTCCTGTTGAAAGAATTCCAGGCATTTGCTCCAAGTGGGGGAGGAGGTTATTTTGGGCCAAAGGGGGATGGGCCAAGACCCTTGAGCTCCTAGTGCTGGCTAATTGTCCCAGAGGGGTGGGCAGTAGGTGAGAAAGGGGAGGGGAGATGAAGGTGCTTCTCCAAGAGAGGTATTATTTCTTGGGGGGGGGGGGGGGGCGGAGACCAGGCCTGTTGTATTTGAAACTTAGTAATAATGACTTCCCGGATCCTCCTTCTCATTCTTACAAAAGACCCAGTCAAACCCTGGCTGTGTTGGCTCCATTCATTCATTTCTTCATTCATCAAAGGTTGATTGAGCAGCTCTGTGCTTTAACACACAGGGGATATGGAAGAACCAGCTTTGATTGTAGACATACTCCAGCCTGGACAGGGACTGGACAGACGGCTCCCAGGGGAGTTAGGAATCCCCAAGATTTTAAAAACTGTTAGAAACTGAAGCCGTTCTCACCCTCATACATAATTATAAGAGCTCCGGATTTCTGAGTGCCTACCATGTCTTTAAGCAAAGTCACTCACGTTTGTTACTGTCTTGAATCTTTCCCAAAGCCCTAATGAGGGAGGATCTATAATTCCCCACCGCTATGGCTGAGGCTCGAAGAGAGGTCAAGGTACTTGCCTAAATTTTACAGCCGTAAAATAAGAGACAGGATCTGTACCCAGGGTTTGCAGGAATACAGAGCTCACACGCTTTACCACTCACTATGCCCCCGTACGGGGCTGTCCCTTAGGACATGGTCATGGAAACATTCTATGTCTGTGCTGTCCAATGCAGGAGCCTCTAGCCGCATGTGCTATTGAAATGTGGGTAGTGAGATTAAGAAAATGAATGTTAAGTTTAATTTTAATTAAAATTTAAATAGTTGTACATAGGGGCACCTGGGTGGCTCAGTGGGTTAAAAGCCTCTGCCTTCAGCTCAGGTCATGATCCCAGGGTCCTGAGATCCAGCCCCTCTCCGGCTCTCTGCTCAGTGGGGAGCCTGCTTCCTCCTCTCTCTCTGCCTGCCTCTCTGCCTACTTGTGATCTCTCTGTCTGTCAAATAAATAAATATCTTTTTAATATAAATAAATAGTTGTACATAGCTGGTGTCTGTTATTGGACAGTGCAACCTTACAGTGTTTCCCAGAATTTGTCTTAACTTTTACCTACCAGACTAGATACATCTCAGAGTCTGATTTGGCTCTGTGTCTCTATAATCAAACTTCTGGAAATATTTGTGGAGTGAACGAAGGGACCCTGAGAAAATGAAGTATTGGAATGATGAGAGGGACAGGGATGCCTGCAAAGGTTTCCTCGAAGGGACCGTGTGAATGTTCGCAGTGCTGTTCCTTAAACCACTCTGAGGGTCTGCCAAGAGCTTAGCACGGTGGGCACCTGGGGATACTGGTTAGATTCAAGATTGTCCCACCTGCCCGGATCTGACAAATAGACTTTTCAAGGACAGATAAGTGGTGTTGGGGCAGGAAGCCTTAGAAATGGGTAACCACTTCCTGATATATATCCTGCTGATAGACACAAAAACAAAGATGCGATCCATTGTAGCCCTGTTTGCAACAGAAAGAGACTGAAAAGGATCCCAAAGTTGGGGAACTGATTAAATAATTCTTGGACCATTTGTCCATTCAAATATTATCAAATCATCAAGAAGAATAAGGTAGTTCTGTATATACTGATGAGGATGACTTCATGATATCCTTACATTAACACAGAACAGGGGTACCTGGGTGGCTCAGTCGGTTAAGCATCTACCTTCCTTTCCAGTCACGATCTCAAGGTCCTGGGATCCAGCCTGCATCAGGCTGCCTGTCCAGCAGGGAGTTGGCTTCTCCGTCTGCGCCTCCCCCTGCTCATGCTTGCTCTCTCTCTCTTTCCCAAATAAAATCCAAAAAAAAAAAAAAAAAAATTAACACAAACAGAACAAGGTGCGGAATACTTACAGTGAATTGTGCTGACCACTTACATCAACCAAAGGGGACAAATTTATGTCTACTTTTATTCTTTTGGATGTAAAGGCTTTTCTTTGGAAAGAAATAGAACCAAAAAATGGGGGAGGGGGGAGAGACTGGGAAAAGAGAAGCGAACACATATTCTTTGGTACAATGTGACATTTTTAACACACTAATGCATTAGAGTTGCCTGGCTTGGGATCTTATAGACTTAATTTCATTTTCTAAGGTGTAGTACCTTTTGACTTTTATACTATGTGTTCCTTAAACCACTCTGAGGGTCTGCCAAGAGCTTAGCACGGTGGGCACCTGGGGATACTGGTTAGATTCAACCTGTATTGATGTACCTGTATTATCCTACTCAAACAGGAATTTAATTTTTATTCATTCTTTTTAAGACTATAAGTCTCAAAATCAAGTAAATCTAAACCACTAAATATTGTGTGGCTATATATACATAAGAGTAAGGCGTAAATAAAAGCAAAAGAATGATTAACACAAAGTGCAGAAGAGACTCCATTCTAGAACAGGGAATGTGAACAGAAAAGGGGCAGGTGATTTTCTGTCTCCTAATCTAGATGGTGGGCACCTGAGTGTAATTCTTCAAAATGAACTTTAGAATTTTACAAATTCTGTTGTACTTCTGAAATATTCCATGGCTTAAAAATTGTTTTAAATTTTCTTCCAGTCTTGGGGCTCCCGGCTGGCTCTGTCAGTAGAGCATGTGACTCTTATCTCCTGGTTATTAGTTCGAGCCCCACTTTCGGTGTAGAGATGACTTAAAAATAAAATCTTTAAAAAAAAATTGCTTTAAGTCTTTCTCCTGTATCTCTGCCCAACCACCCAGTTTCTCTCCTTCATGGGCCCACCCCCCCGCCCCCGGAAAACTTGTTAACAATGTGCCTTGGGTATCCTATCAGAAATAGTTTATGCATTTACACACATCTATATATTTTCTATTATGATGATGTCACACAAATATACCCACTGTCCTTTCCTTCATCACTTAATACGATCCTGGAGATTTTGCCATGTACTATCTGTAGAACTGAATCATTCTAAAATATTAGGTAAAAATGAAGTAAATCTGAATGTCATGATTCAGAAAAAGTTCAAGATTGGCTAAGAAAAAAGTCAGAATAATGTATATGTTGTGATCCCATTTAAGTCCAAAAAAAAAAGGGGGGGGGGAGAAGAAAAAGAAAAAGAAGGGAGAAGAACTTCAGTGGACCAGCAAACCATTACGTTTGATCACTTCTGAGGAGAGAGAAAATTTTAAGGGGGTTATACACAGACCATCTCATGCATTACTTGCCCTTTTAAATTTATCAGGTATTTCAAGCATAAAGGCATCGAAATTAAATATACCAAGGACTTGTGTATTCACCTGCTAGCTTTGCCAAATCCTAGATTTTTGCCATATTTTGTATTATGTTTGCAATTTTAAAAAACATTTTGGGAACCCACAGACCATACTTTTATTTATTTATTATTTATTTTTAGATTTTATTTATTTTTTAGATTTATTTTATTTTATTTTATTATTTTTTAGATTTTATTTATTTGAGAAAGAGAGAGAGTGATTGGGGTTCCCAAAGACTTTTTTTTTTTTTTAATGTTTTAATTTTTTCACCAGGGCTGTGTAGATGGAATTACCAGAGTCAGAGCAGCTTACATATAGCCTGAGTGTCTGGCTTTGGGCATTTGGGGAAGACTTCTGGTGTAAAGTTCTGCATCTTCCCGTGCTAGAACCCTAAGGAAACTTGAAAATAACAGGTGAGTTAATTAAGGGGTTAACTCCAGGAGGCGAGTCATAAAAGTTCAAAGATACTCCGAAAACGTGCATCTTTCGATTGATGGACAAATGTGTTAACCAATGGAAATCAAAACCCAGGCATTACTTCATCATGCTAAATTATCATTGGCTGCCAGTCCCCGAGGGCCGGACCGCAGGGCTGGCGGTTAACCCTTTCAGGGACGATTTTTGCCCTCGAGATTAATTTTATTTTGAAAGATGAAGTAGGAACAGATGAAAAGCCCAGAAAGGTCCTCGGACCTTCAAGCGTCGTCGCCTTTGGCTCTCACCCCAGCAGGTAGAGTTTCCCACCCCAAAAGAACACCCCGGGGACAAATTTCCTGGAGAGAAAGTTTTGAACTTTTAAAATGGGGAATCAGCTGACCTTGCTTAACGAGAAGAGAGGGGAGGGGAGAAGTTTGATTCACTTTTTGTCCTGTCAGAACAGAGACCAGTGTTGGAGACGATTCCATTAATCTTGCAGAGCGATCAGTCACTGAGAGGATTGAATTGCATTTCCTGCCCCAAAGATGTAGAGACTGATGACCTTTGCGGCAGCCCTCAGACCCCCAGTTCACAGCTGGAGAGAGGATGTGTCAGCATTTACTTTCGGGTCTCACCCTGCCCTTTGTTCAAAATTCAAACTCTGTGTCGGCCTTTTTGTCTTAGATGCTGCGGATTTTTTTTTTTTAAACCTCCCACGTCTTGCAACTTCGGAGAAACTCTCTATTTAGCAGAAGATAGTATCTGGAAGTACTCCCAGAGGGGGAATCAAAATAGACAGGAGGAAATTTTAAGAGAGGCCATTGGGCCTTTGGGCTTTCTTTACTGCCCCTTCCTGGGCTCCGCTGCGGGTTGAACGGGATGGAGGCACTGGGTCTACCTGAGTTAAGAAGAATGCCTCCTGCGGCCATGGCTTGATTACAAAGAAGCTTTCACATTGCATTACCTCGGGTAAAAAGGAACTGCTGGAACAAAAGCATCTCCATAAAAAGACATTCTAAATTTCCAGATCTGGTGAGCTAGAGGACCTTGGACAAGGTGCCCAAACCGAGCCTCCGTTATCCCATCTATAAAATGGGGGCCATGTCTACCGTCTAAGAGTTCTATGAGGATTCAATGAACCACTGTTCTACAACTGGGCGGCTGGTAAGTGCTGTCTCTTTGTTAAAATGAAGTTGACCTTCTGGACTTCATATCCCTACCTAGCTCTGGATCTGGATGGTGGGGGAATGTCTTCGTCCAAGGGGAAGGCTTCCTAACTATGGAATATCCCTGCTTTTCTCTCCAACATCGGTTCTCTCCCCAACAAGCCTTCAAAGTCTGACTCAACTCTTTTGAGCTCTTGGAATAAACCTGCTTTCTCTCCCCCAGACCTTTGCATATGGTGATCCTTCCACTGGGAGCAGTCAATCCTGCCTACCCTCCTCTCCAGAGTTCTCACCCTCTTGGAATAGGCTTTGATGTCTCCCCCCCACCCCACCCCCGCCCTGCTCATAACGCTGATCATATTATCTTATTGCTGCCTATGCTCTAGGCTGACTGGGAGTCCTGGGAGTATAGGGACCCTGTCTGCCTCGTGGATGTATCTCCTACCTAGCACGGTGCCAGCACTCAGTTTTTTGTTTGTTTTTTGTTTTTGTTTTTGTGGGGTTTTTTGCACCCCGTTTAAAAGTACATGTCTAAGGATACCTGGTTGGCTCAGTCAGTAGAACCTGTGACTCTTGATCTCCGGGTGGTAAGTTCAAGCCCCACAATGGGTGTGGAGCCTACTTAAAATAAATAAATAAATAAAAGAGGGGCACCTGGATGGCTCAGTGGGTTAAAGCCTCTGCCTTCAGCTCAGGTCATGATTCCATGATTCCCTCCTCTGCAGGGAGCCTACTTCCTCCTCTCTCTCTCTCTCTCTCTCTCTGCCTGCCTCTCTGCCTACTTGTGATCTGTGTGTCAAATAAATAAAATCTCAAAGAAAAAAAAAAGTGCCTTTCTAATGAAAGTCCTGCATCCCTACTGTGCCCCACTTAGTCCCCAAATTACTCACCCTTCCAGAGATCTAGGAGTAACCTTACTGAGATCTTTCTTTTTTCCTAGCTAGCCATTATAACATCCTTTGCAGATGGAATCGGTCGCTTTTGCCCTCCTTGAAATGACCTTCATTAATTGACCAATTGCTTACTGAGTAGCGCTCAGATACACACAGAGCACGCACTGCCTTTGTAGGAAAGCCTCCTCTTCACCCGATAGCATCTTTTCAAGGCAGAGAGCAGGCCTTTCTCCCTGGTGAGGCTAGGATGGACAGTTGGCTCTTAACCCCAGCCCAAGGAGAGAAATCTGAGACCACCCCTTGCAAACTGAGAGCAGGTGAGTTTGCCCAGTTTACCCTAACTCAAAACTCTCATTCAGAATACTTAATAAAATACGAAAGTGTTAGCAGCCCATTGTCAGGGTCTCTCTTTAAAAAAAAAAAAAAAAAAAAAAGTCCCTGGGGCACCTGGTTAGCTCAGTCCGTAGAGCACAGAGCACATGACTCTTAATCTCAGGGTCATGAGTTCAAGCCCCACGTTGGGTTTAGAGACTTTTTTTTACTCAAGATTTTATTTATTTGACAGACAGATCATAGGTAGGCTGAGAGAGAGGAAGGGAAGCAGGCTCCCTGCTGAGCAGAGAGCCCAATGCTGGGCTCAATCTCAGGACCCCGGGATCACTCAAGACCCGAGCGGAACACGGAGGCTTTAACCCACTGAGCCACCCAGGCGCCCCTAGAGATTTTTTTTTTTTTAATTTTTAATTTTTAAGGAAAAAAAAGGAAAAATCCTTGAGGTGACTGACCTTGGTCTTATTTACTGCTTATGCTCAGCCCCTAGGGCCTGGCTCATAAAATACTCAATCTCTCGAATGAGTGAATGAATTTGTCGAAGGAATGAATTCCTCAAACTCCCAAATAAGTGTATTTTCAGCTTGATTAAATCTTAAAGTGTACCTCTTTGAAGAAGTTGCAAAGATTCTAAGAGGCCCTCTTAAAGTGCAACAATGTGAGGTTCCTCGGGGAGGTGGTAATTGACACCTTTCTAGCTCCAAAGCCCAGGTTCTCCCCTACTCTCTTCCAGACTGCATCCCGGGTCCACGTGATCTGCTGGGCAGAAACCGAGAGAGTCAGCTGTCATCGCCAGCAGCTGAGGCCTGAGAACGCGCACCCTGCGTGCTCGCCGCAGGGTCTGGGAGACCGCTATCTGCACGTGAGCAGGGCTTCCCCAGGGCGAGGCGACATATCATGGTCACTTGCCACTTGCTATCCCAGCTTAAGGGCCTGGAGTCCAGACACCCCGAGTGGAAGGGGGCGGGGCACAGAGCGTGCTGTGGGGCGGGGCAGGGGCTGGCAGGCACCCCCAGAATGACCTCCCGTGCCTTTGACTTCTGCTCCCGAACTCGGGAATCCATTCGTCAGCCTGCGCCTTGACATCAACCTCTGCATCCGTGTCTCCCACCGCGAATCGTGCTTAATGTCTGCCCCGGGCATGGCAAGGACCCGTCAGCATAACTTGGCAAGTCCTCACTCGCCTGGGTCAACTTACCTGCCTGCGCGGACAGCTGGATGCTCCTACAGGGTTGGAAAGTTGGATGTTCCTACCAGAGTCCCGACTTCTCAGCCTGGGAGCTGTGTGCTGTGGGTAAGTGACTTCACCAAGTGAATCTCATTATCATTTCTACGGTGGGAAAATAATAGATGTTTGGGAGAATGAAATGAGACCACAGAAACCCCAGTCATTACGCGCCCTAGTTCCCTTTTCTGCTTTCGTTTTCTCTGTAGCACTGCTCACCATCTACCACAGATTTTTTTTTTTTTAAGATTTTATTTATTTATTTGACAGACAGAGATCACAAGTAGGCAGAGAGGCAGGCAGACAGACAGGAGGAAGGAGGCTACCTGCCGAGCAGAGAGCCCGATCTGGGGATCGATCCCAGGACTCTGGGATCATGACCTGAGCCGAAGGCAGAGGCTTTAACCCACTGAGCCACCCAGGCGCCCCTCAATCACAGATTTTATTTGTTGTTTTCTCCTCCCACTAGGATGACAATGCCACAAAGCAGCAATTTTAATCTCTTTTGTCCACCTCTGTAACCCCACACATGTCAATTAGAGCTTGGCCCTCGAGAGTCTCAATAAAATATTTGTTGAATAAATGAATGGATGATATAAAGTGACTGGCGCTCAGTAAGTACCCCATCATGGGGTAGCTATTGCTAATTTATTATTGTGATTAAATACTCTGTCTCGGGAATCCAACTGAAAGCAGTATACTTAGGGAGGGAGAAATTTAGCATCATGTGGAATGCCGGCATTCTGGCTGGGAAATCCTGTCGACTCCATTTACTAGTTGTGTGATCTGGAAGAAGTGACTTCACTTTTCTAAGGCTGTTTCCTCACCTGTAAAATGGAGATAATCACAGTACCTCCCAGGTAGAATGCAAAGGTAGGATAAGATGGTAAAGGTAAAGCATTTAGTAGAGTTCCTGCCACATAATGAATGCTCAATAAACAATGATCAGCATTCCTCATTATAGTAGTAGTCCTCACACTAGAGGTGACATCCAAGTCAATTAAACCATTGCTAAGCACTCACATATGTCCGGGTCCAGCAGGCTCAATAAATGTTTATTGACCTCCCTCCGTGAGCTCCTCAAGGAAAGAGATTGTGCTTACATTGTCCTGATTTTGGCCTGCAGTAGATAGACTGAGACATGCTCAAAAAATCACATTCTGGACTTAAATATGAGTAAAAACCTAGAACAGCTACTAGAATCACAATGCCCGTGGCCTACTAGGCGCCAGGCACGGTGTTGGATGCTGGAGATATGGCAACAAGCTTAAAACAAATATGGCGGCTACTCCTTTCAGCCTGGTGAAACTTAGCAGAGTTGACTGACTTTGTGTCGATCGTTGCACAGACAGATGGAACATTGCAACTGAGAAGTGTATCACAACAGAGAGGGACACACGGCTCTCGGGTATATAATGTGGGCCTGGAGAAGATGGGGTTGACCTGGGCTGGGCTTGAGGAGGGAAGAGCTGAGCGCTGCGGAAAGAAGAGGTCTTAGCTAAGCTGAGGGTAGGGGAAGTGTTCTCAGCAGAAAAAATAGCAGATGCGAAGGTCTCGTGATGGGGGAGCATATGAGCTAAAGGAACTGAAAGAAGGCCTAGTGACCCCAGTACAGTGAGCTGAGGACAGGGGCCCCGGGGAGAAATCAACTGGGAAAGTAAGTCAGCACTTTGGAAATTAAGTGGGCCACGTATATGGTAAAGCAGAAAAAGTGTGCAACCTAGGATCCAACAGTTCCAGTTCTAGGAACATTCTAGAAAAACAGCCACAAGGGCACCGGGAGGCATGAGCGAGGATGTCAGCCTGCGCTACATTATATGCAGTCTCAAAAAAATGGGAAACAACCCAACTGTTCGTCAACAGGAGAGTGGTAAAAATTGCAGAATATGTTTTCCTCAGATTCCTCAGGAAAGGCTGAATGAAGAGTTAACGTAGTGCTGGGATGCTTGGTTAAGTGTCTGCCTTCGGCTCAGGTCATGATCCCAGGGTCCTGGGATCGAGCCCCACATCGGGCTCCCGGCTCGGCAGGAAGCCTGCTTCTCCCTCTCCCTCTGCTGCTATGTGGTCTCTCTCTTGGCTCTCTCAAATAAGTAAAAATAAAACTTAAAAAAAAAAAATTAAAAATAGGGCAACCTGTTGGGACCCTTCTCACTCTTGACAGCCTTTTCTGTATCTTCACTTAATAAACTTCTGTTGATTTACTCACTCTGTGTTGTCTGAGAGATTCATTCTTCGACTCCATGAGACAAGAACCTAGCTGTCCCGCTTCGTCTCGGTGCAGAAACCTGGGATCACTTCCAGCGAAGGGTAAGTAAAAGTGGGCTCTTTTCTTTCCTGGGAGATGTCTCTCCCTTAGATGACCTTTTCTCTGAAACAGCAAAACTGGGCACCTGCTGGCCAATTAAAGGTGAATAGTGTGGCCACCAGGCTTAAGTCTCAGGTGACAGGCTTCTGGCCAAAGTTTGGTTAATCCCCCTTCCTCAAAAGAAGGGAATGTTGGCCTAACCCTACCCAGTTCTGCTTTCTGTGCATTGGCTTTTCTTCAATGGCTTGCTCCCACCTCAGGGACTTTGCCTGTAGTAGGGCCCTTCCAGTCTCTAGTAGTCAGTATTTAAATTCCCTGGTTAGCTTTCTATAAAAGACCAACCCTAAAGGCCCTCACTGGCAACCCTGTTGGGACCCCTCTCACCTTTGAGAGCTTCATCTGTATCTTCACTTAATAAACTTCTATTGTTTTACTCACACACACAAAAATAATAATAATAAAAATTTACAAATAAAAAATAAAGAAATATGGAACTTTACAAGGAGTCATCTTTTTTTTTTTTTTTTTAAGAATTTATTTATTTGGGGCACCTGGGTGGTTCAGTGGGTTAAAGCCTCTGCCTTCGGCTCAGGTCATGATCCCAGGGTCCTGGGATCGAGCCCCGCATCGGGCTCTCTGCTCAGCGGGGAGCCTGCTTCCTCCTGTCTGTCTGCCTGCCTTTCTGCCTACTTGTGATTTCTGTCTGTCAAATAAATAAATAAAATCTTTTTTTTTTTAAAGATTTTATTTATTTATTTGACAGAGAGAGATCACAGGCAGGCAGAGAGGCAGGCAGAGAGAGAGGAGGAAGCAGGCTCCCCGCTGAGCAGAGAGAGCCCGATGCAGGGCTCGATCCCAGGATCCTGAGATCATGACCTGAGCCGAAGGCAGAGGCTTTAACCCATTGAGCCACCCAGGCACCCCACTTAAATCATTTTTAAAAGATTTTTTTTATTCATTTTAGAGAGGGAGAGAGAACATATATACATAGGCAGGGGGTGGGACAGATGGAGAGGAAGAGAGAGAATCTTAAGCAGGCTCTATGCCCAGCACAGAGCCCAATGCAGAGTTCAGTGTCACCACCCTGAGATCATGACCTGAGCTGAAATCAAGAGTTGGATGGATGCTTAACCAACTGAGTCACCCAGGTGCCCTAAAGATTTTTTTTTTAAAGATTTTATTTATTTATTTGACAGATTGAGAGAGCACAGTAGGCAGAATGGGAGGGAGAGGGAAAAACAGGTTCCCCGCAGAACAGGGAGTACAACAAGGGGCTTGGGATCATGACCCCAACGGACGGTAGATGCTTAACCAGCTAAGCCACCCAGCTGCCCCTAAAGGTTTTATTTTTAAGTAATCTCTACACCGAGCATGGGGCTCGAACCCACAACCCCGAAATCAAGAGTCTAATGCTTTACTGACCAAGCCAGCCAGGCACCCCCATTTAGATAATTTTTATGGGTACGGTTCAGTGGCATTAGGCGCCTTCACTTTCACTTCGTTCTGCAACCATCACCACCTTCCAACTCTAGAACCTTTCCCTCAACCGTCTCAGTTAGCTTGGGCTCCTATTAACAAAATACATACACAGGGTGGCTTAAGCATCAGGCATTTTTTTTTAAAGATTTTATTAATTTATTTGACACAGAGAGACGGCGAGAGAGGGAACACAGCAGAGGGAGTGGGAGAGGGAGAAGCAGGCTCCCCACGGAGCAGGGAGCCCGAGGCGGGGCTCAATCCCAGGACCCCAGGATCACGACCTGAGCTGAAGGCAGATGCCCAACGACTGAGCCACCCAGGCGCCCCAGCATCAGGCATTTATTACACTTCCGGAGGCTGGGAAGTTCAAGGTCAAGGAGCTGGCAGTTGTGGTGTCAGGGAGGGCCCTCTTCCTCATAGATGGTCATCTCCTTTCTGTAACCTCATACGAGGAATGGGCACTATCTAGGGACCATTTTATAAGGGCACTGATCCCATCAAGAGGGTCCCACTCTCCTGGCCTCTAATGGGTTTTTGTTTTCTTTAATTTAAGAGAGAGAGAGAGCATGAGAGAAAGGACAAGAAGGAGAAGGGCAGAAGGAAAAGCAGACTCCCCGCTGAGCTGGGAGCCCGATGTGGGGCTTGATCTCAGGCCCCTGGCATCATGACCTGAGCCAAAGGCAGATGCTTAACTGACTGAGCCACCCAGGTGCCCCTCCTGACATCTAATGTAAACCCAGTCACTTCCCAAACGTTTCCACCTGCAAACACCATTACACTGGGAGTTAGGGCTTCAGCGTAATGAGTTTTGGGAAAACATATCCAGCCTATAACAATCACAGACAGAAATCCTGCACATAACCAGCAAACAACTCCCCCAAATTCCCTCTCCAGTTGGCCCCTGGCATCCACTATCCTATTCTCTGTCTCCATGAATATGCTACTCCAGGGATTTCAAATAAGTGGAATAAGACCATGTTTGTCCCATTGTGTCTGGCTTCTGTCACTTCAAATAATGCCTTCAGTGTTCTTTCATAGTATAGTGTGGGTCAGAATTGCCTTCCTTTTTAAGGCTTAATAATAATTCATAGTATGTATAGAGCACATTTTGTTTTTCTATTCATCTGCTGATTGGGGTTGTTTCTACCTTTTGGCTATTGTGAATAAAGCTTCTATAAAAGTGGTTAAGTTTTGTTTCTTACATCGCTCATGATGATAACATATAATCATTTTTAAACCATATATATGTTTATTTCCTATTTTTAAAGCTTAGAACTGCATAATATTCTTTTTTTAAAAGAGTTTATTTATTTGACAGAAATCACAAGTAGGCAGAGAGGCAGGCAGGGGTGCGGAGCGGGGAAAAGAGGGAGCCCGATGTGGGGCTCAATGCTGGGCTCGATCCCAGGATCCTGACATCATGACTTGAGCCGAAGGCAGAGGCTTAACCCACTGAGCCACCCAGGCACCCCAATTTATTACTTTTCATGACAATAACAAAAAAATTTAAAAAAAAAAAAACTCAGTTTTACTATGACAAACACTGTATTTGCCATATTTTACCAAGATAATTGGTACATTATTGAAGTTATATTTGTAATTGTTCTAAACAAACTGATCATTAAATATAATACCCCAATAGGGGTACCTGGGTGGCTCAGTTAGTTGAGCAAAATTTGACCCTTGGTTTCTGCTTGGGTCATGATCTTGGGGTCATGAGATTGAGCCGCACATTGGGGGTAAAGATTTCTTTTTAAAAAGGGGGGAGCTAAGGGACGCCTGGGTGGCTCAGTTGGTTAAGCAGCTGCCTTTGGCTCAGGTCATGATCCCAGCGTCCTGGGATCGAGTCCCGCATCGGGTTCCTTGCTCAGCGGGGAGCCTGCTTCTCCCTCTGCCTCTGCTGCCACTCTGCCTGCCTGTGTGCTCTCTCTCTCTCTCTCTCTCTGGCATATAAATAAATAAAATCTTTAAAAAAAAAAAGGGGGGGGGAGCTCAGGGTTGTCAGTTCGATCCCTCCATCTGGCATGCTGTCTGCTTAAAAACTAAAATCATAAAGGGGCACCTGGGTGGCTCAATTGGTTAAGCATCTGACTGTTGGCTTCCGCTTGGGTCACCATCTCAGAATTGTAGAATCAAGCCCCGCATCAGGCTCACACTGGGTGTAGAACCTGTTTGAGATTCTTTCTCTCTCCCTCTCTCTCTGCCCCTCTGCTTTCCCGCTTTCCCTCTCCAAAATAAATAAAATAATTAAAATTATAATTTTATGTTGTGTGTATTTTAAAACAAAAAAACAAAAAAGAGGGAAGGAAAGCGTCTGATCAGGCAAAGCCTCCTGACTGGTGAGCTATGGCGTCTTTAACAATTTCTACACATTGCCTGAATTTTTTTTTTTTTTTTTTGCCTGAATTTTTATAAGAATTGATTCCATAGAGGACGCCTGGCTCAGTCGGTTAAGCGTCTGCCTTCGGCTCCAGTCATGATCCTGGCGTCCTGTGATCGAGTCCCACATCCTGCTCCTTGTTTGGTGGGGAGCCTGCTTCTGCCTCTGTGCGCTGTTCTCCCTGCTTGTGCTCGCTCTCTTGTTCTCTCTCTGACAAATAAATAAATAAAATCTTAAAAAAGAAAGACTAGATTCCACAGAAGTCGAGTCAAAGAGCCATACCAAGGGAGGAGGACTAAATCCTTCATTTAAATCTGGAAAAGGCAGGCCAAATGGATGGTGGGCAGCCTGTGAGAGGCTCCGGGCTCCGGGCCAGCAGTGCAAGGGTTGGGATCCAGCTGTTGCCCTCTTGCCTGGCGTCTGAATGAAGGAGCAACTGCCGGTAGGGGAAACCTCAGTAATCAGCTAACAGGCGCTGACTGAGCATGCGCGGCCGGCCAGGTTCTTCCCAGGTGCCCAGGGGATGGAGAGGCAGGTGAGTGAGGGGCGAGTCTACCTGACCTTCAAAGAGCTGGTTCCCAGGTAAGAAGATAAGACTCTGAGAAAGGTACCTGCCAGTACAAGGTGATAAGGGGCCCCTCCGCGCTCTGAACACACCCACATTATTGCCTTATCTTTGTGTGTTAGAGTTATTTATTTACAGGCCATTTTAGCGGGAAGACTAGGGGCTCCGTGAGGACATTCATTGATTCTGTCATTTATTGAACGACTGTGTACCCACGCACTGATTTGAGGCAACTGGTATACAATAGATGTTTGATGACTGTACATTGCCTAGCATTCAGTAGACACTCAGTAAATGCTTTTTTTTTTTTAAAGATTTTATTTATTTATTTGACAGAGAGAGTTCACAAGCAGATGGAGAGGCAGGCAGAGAGGGAGATAGAAGGAAGCAGGCTCCCCGCTGAGCAGAGAGCCCGATGTGGGACTCGATCCCAAGACCCCAAGATCATGACCTGAGCCGAAGGCAGAGGCTTAATCCACTGAACCACCCAGGCGCCCCAGTAAATGCTTTTTTTTTTTTAACTGATTCTCATCTACTTTTTTTTTTTTAAAGATTTTATTTATTTGTTTATCTGACAGAGAGAGAAATCACAAGTAGGCAGAGAGGGGGAAGCAGGCTCCCCACTGAGCAGATAGCCCGATGCGGGGCTCAATCCCAGGACCCCAAGATCATGACCCAAGCCGAAGGTAGAGGCCCAACCCACTGAGCCACCCAGGCACCTCTCAGTAGATGCTTTTTGACTTGAATAAATAATGTGTGAATAAATAATTTTGCACCAGGCTTGGCACACAGCAGGTGTTCAATAAATGTTGAATCGCATGAAGGAAGGACTAGCACAGGGCCTTGTACACAGGAAGTATGCATTAAATGTTGCAACAGACACCTCCTCCCCCAGCCTGTCTGACCTACCTCCACTCTGAACCTGAATCCTGGGCACTGAAACCCAGAGACCAAATTGGATGTCCTACCCATCATGCATCCATTCATCCATTCAACAAGCATTTTTCAAGGATCTACAGTTTAACAGTCACTGGGGATGTATCAGTGCACAAGGAAAGGTAGTATTTTCCTCTCATTTGTTCACTTTTTTTTTTCTTTAAGATGTGATTTTTTTTTGACAGAGACACAGCGAGAGAGAGGGAACACAAGCAGGGGGGTTGGGAGAGGGAGAAGCAGCCCAATGTGGGGCTCAATCCCAGGACTCTGAGATCATGACTTGAGCTGAAGGCAGGCGCTTCGCAACTGAGCCACCCAGGCGCCCCTCATTTGCTCCCTTTCTGATGGGGGAGAAAGACAGTAAATAAGTGAATAAGTGTTTTTAAATAATTAATATCTCAATTATTAATAAAATCAATTAAATTAATTTAAAATTCATTAAAATTAATAGAAATTATTAATTTTAAATAATTAATATCATAAATAAATAATATCTATTTTTTAAAGGTAATAAGTAAACCCGGGTGACATTAAGGGAACCCAAGTGACATGAAGGACTGCCGGGAGGAGTGAGTGAGACAGATTAGTCAGGCAAAGACCTCTCTGAGAAGGTGACCCTGCAGCTAATGTGGGAAAGGGACAACGCAGCCAACCCCATGAAGGTCTGGGGGAAGAGCATTTAGGCAGAGGGCACGGCATGGGCAGAAGCACTGTGGCAAGAGTGGAGTTGGCCTGTGGAGAGAAGAGTGAAAAGCAAGTGGGCCAAGGGGCGGGGGGAAGGGGCTACATCAGACAAGGCATTCCCAGGAAGGGTGAAGAGCTTGGGTTTTACTCTTAACTCAGATGCAAAGCCACTGGAGGGCTTTAAGCAGTATGGTAGCCTGAATAACAAACTTCCAATGACCTCCACATCCTAATGCCTGGAGTTTGTGACTATGTTACTGCATATGGCAGAAGGGGCTTTGCAGATGTGATCAAGTCTGGGGTCTGGAGATGGGGAGATTATCCCAGATGATCCAGATGGACCCAGTGTAAACATAGGAATCCTGATCAGAGGCGGACAGAAGGGTCAGAGAGCAAAGGAGATGTGGCGACAGAAGAGACTGGATAAATGTACTTTTTTTTTTTTTAAGATTTTATTTATTTATTTGACAGAGAGAGTTCACAGTAGACAGAGAGGCAGGCAGAGAGAGAGAGAAGCAGGCTCCCTGCTGAGCAGAGATCCCGATGCGGGACTCGATCCCAGGATCCTGAGATCATGACCTGAGCCGAAGGCAGCGGCTTAACCCACTGAGCCACCCAGGTGCCCTGGACAAATGTACTTTGAAGAAGGAGGAAGGGGCCACAAACCAAGGAATCCAGGCAGCCACTAGACTCTGGAAAAGGCAGGCAGATGTGTTTCCCCTCGCAGAGCTTCCAGAAGGAACCAGCCCTGCCAGCACTGTCATCTTGGCCCCCTTGGGGCTTCTGATCTCCAGAACTGTGAGAGAATAAATCTGTATGTCTTTAAGCCACCAAAATTGTGGTAATTTGCTGCAGCAGCCGTAGGAAACTCATCTGCCAAACAAGGGCCGGGATCAGATTGGTTTTAGAAAGATTTTTCTGGTTGCTGTTACGGAATGGCTTTGGGAAGATCAAGAGACACCAGGCAGAGTAGGTCACTGTGGACTTCTGAGCCCGTGAAGGTGGGCACCCAGGAAAGATGAAATGGATGCCCTGGACAGGAGAGCTCAGGTTTTAAGATGTGAAGGGCTATGGTTTTCTGATGGATTAGAGGTGAGGGGGACAGGTACGGTCAAGGAAAGCAAGGACTTTTCACCCCCCAACTTCCCCACTCTCCCCGGGGCCTCACCGAACCACACTGCCCTGGACAGGCTGTTCCTGGGATACTGGGCATTTTTACATGATTAGGCTGGAACACTTCTGTGGGAAATAAATGCCTTCAGTCTAAAAGGCTTTTACAAGCCAGGGCAGGGGATTAAAGGCGGTCCGGCTGAGGAGAAATCCCAGGGTCAGGAGACAGCCGAGCATGGAGACTTTTAATCTAAACCTCAAACATTTTTATTTTTCACTCCCTGAACCCCGGGTGTCACTTTAAATACATGTTTGGCAACATCGGCTGTTCTATTTTTCTTTTTAATTACATAAAGAGCTCAGCCCCGGGCTGGGGGAGGCCCAGAAGGTTTGGCAGCCGTTGGAGGCAGAGACATCAGCTCAAAGTCAAGAGGGTTTGAAATCCTTTTGAAGGAAAGCGGGGACCAAACTCCCAACTCCCCTGAGCTCGGTGTGGTCAGCCCTGACTCAGGGTTTCTAAAAGGAGACGGACAGAGTCACCAGCTTAGAATGGAGAGAGGACAGATGGGCACATGTCCGAGATAAAAATATCCCCAGCACCGGGACTGTTCCCGTACCTTGAATTTATTCCCAGGCTTCTGTCATCTTTCCTTCTTGCATCCTCCGAGCAGAAAACGGCCAGCCCGTTTGTCCTGCCCATTTACAAGGTATGCCCTACCCTGTTGAGCTGGGGACTGGGCTCAACTGTTAACACGTGTTATAGGGTTCTAAGCACCCAACTAGCCTGTGCAGAGACAGTGCCATTATCCGCACTTTCTAGATGGGGAATCAGGTTCACGGAGATGAAACACAAGGCCCACTCCCTGGGGCTGAGCCTGGGCCTGTCTGCCCTTAACTTCATTCCTTGCCCTTCTTCTGCTTTGCCAACACAGCGAGCTGCCGGATCAACCGGCTTCCTGCACAGGTTGGCCCGCGGGAGGCAGTGAGAACAGCTTCGTGGATGGGAGGAAGGGAGAAGCCCTCTGCCCACGTCGGGTGACAGTGGCTGCATTTTCTGCGTCTCCTCTCCCGCGGACTATGAAGCCATTCCTTGGATAACAGATTCCCCTACTCCCGTGTCTATTTCTCCCAGCTGGATTCTCACCCATGTTCCGCCTTTCATCAATACTCACAGATTAGCCGATTCATTCATTGGGTGTGCAGTGAGACAGGCCTCTCTCATCGTGAACAGCACATCCAGCTTACGGAGCGCCGTGCTCACTGCCAGACAGACGGTCTTTCATGGAACGATCCTTTCTGCCAAGTCCTATTGCTGTTTGACAGACGGGACTCAGAGAGGTTGGGGTACTTCTGCAAAGCGGCACAGTCACACACTGGAGAAGCTGGGATTCAGATCCAGGTGTCCCCAGCTCTAACCTCTGTTGACATCTTGAACACACTTGCCTCTCCCTGACAAACCCATCAGAACCCAGCAACCTCGGCTACTTCGAGAGCCCACCTCAGGGCTAGGTTCTAGGGCTGCTGTCACCAAGGCTGCATCCCATGGGTGACGGAGAACAACAGAAGCGTGTTGTCTCCCAGTTCTGAGGGTCAGAAATCAGAAATCGAGGTGTCGGAAGCGCATGTTCCCTTTGAAGGCTCTAGGGAAGTTTCTGTTCCAGGCCTCTCTCCTAGCTTCTGGGAACCTCAGCATTCCTTGGCTGATCTTCTTGCTGTATCTCCATATTACCTTCCCCCCTTCTGTGTGTGTCTTAATTACCCATTTTATTTCCCAGTCATATTGGATTAGGACCTCATTTTAACTTCATTACCTCTATAAAGACCCTATCTCCAAGTAAGCTCCCATTCTGTGGTGCTGGAAGTTAGAACTGCAACACATCTACCTACCTACCTACCTACCTACCTACCTATCTATCTATCTTCCTTCCTTCCTTTCTTTTTTTTGGGCAACATCTCTTTTTGCAGGGTCCTAATTCAACTCATAACAGTCCTCCCTGATCTCAGGTGCTCTAGAGTGAGGCCTGGTTGGTCCTGTCTTACTAACAGAGGATGTTAGATCATCCAAGATGTTTAATCTTGCTGACAACCAGCCCATTTAAGAGATGAGATGTATCTCAAATCATGTATACATTTACAAAATTTATCCTGTTTTACTCCAAAATATATTGAGAGATATAAATCACTTCATGTAGCCATACCAGTTTTGGTAAAGGAGAACCAAGTTGAAGGACTTAATTTACTTGACTTCAAAACATATTTTATTGGGACATCTGGGTAGCTTAATCAGGTAAGCATCTCACTCTTTTTTCTTTTTCTTTCTTTCTTTTTTTTTTTTTTTAAGATTTATTTATTTGAGAGAGAGAGCGAGAGAGAGAAAGTTCATCCACATGAAGTGGGGAAGGGAAGAGAGAGGTGGACATTGAGCAGGGAGTCCAATATGGGACTGGACCCCAGGATCCTGAGATCATGACCTGAGCAGAAACCATGAGTCGGATCTTAACTGACTCAGCTACCCAGGTGCCCTGGCATCCACTCTTGATCTCAGCTCAAGGCTGGCTGGGAGTCTAAAAAAGAAAGACTTTTTTCTTTTCTTTTCTTTTCTTTTCTTTTCTTTTCTTTTCTTTTCTTTTCTTTTCTTTTCTTTTCTTTTCTTTCTTTCTTTCTTTCTTTGTTTATTTGTAAGTAGGCTCCATGCCCAGTGTGAAGTCCAATGCAAGGCTGAAACTTACAACCCTAAGATCAAGACCTGAGCCGAGAACAAGAGTGGGACGCTTGGGGTACCTGGGGGTCTCCTTTGGTTAAGTGGCCGCCTTCGGCTCAGGTCATAATCTTGGGGTTCTGGAATCGAGCCCTGCATTGGACTCTCTGCTCAGTGGGGAGTCTGTTTCTCCCTTTCCCTCTATGATCTCTATTGCTTTCTCTCTCTCTCAAATAAATAAAATCTTTAAACAAACAAACAAACAAAAAAAAAGTGGGATGCTTACCTGACTGAGCCACCCAGACTCCTCTCAGGACTTACTTTAAAGCTAGAATAATCGGGGCGCCTGGGTGGCTCAGTGGATTGAGCCGCTGCCTTCGGCTCAGGTCATGATCTCGGTGTCCTGGGATCGAGCCCCGCATCGGGCTCTTTGCTCAGCGGGAGCCTGCTTCTCTCTCTCTCTCTCTGCCTGACTCTCCGCCGACTTGTGATCTCTCTCTCTGTCAAATAAATAAATAAAATCTTAAAAAAAAAAAAAAAAAAAAAAAAAAAAAGAATTCACTCAAAAAAAAAAAAAAAATAAAAAATAAAGCTAGAATAATCAAGACAGGACGGACTGGCGTTAAGAATAGACAAAGAAAGCAATAGGATAGAAGTGGAGGGCCAGAAACAGACCTTCACGGGTAGCCACTTAGTTTTTGTCAACACTGTCCATGCATTTCTTTTAAATGACTCTATTTATCTGAAAGACACATGGGCTCACAGGCACCCGTGCACACCGGGGGAGGGATAAGCGAACTCCACACTGAGCGCAGAGCCCAGTGTAAGGCTCTATCGCATGACCCCGAGATCATGATCTGAGCCAAAATCAAGAGTCAGACTCTCAACCCACTGAGTCACCCCGGCACCCCTCTGTCCATGCATTTTATTTTTTTAAGATTTTATTTATTTATTTGACAGAGAGAGAGATCACAAGTAGGCGGAGGGGGTGGGGAAGCAGGCTCCCCGCTGAGCAGGGAGCCTGATGCGGGGCTCGATCCCAGGACCCTGAGATCATAACCTGAGTCGAAGGCAAAGGTTTTAACCCACTGAGTGACCCAGGCGCCCCTTCCATGCATTTTAATAGGAAAACCTCAATTCTCTCAAAAGTCAGTTTGAGGTGAATCACATGCCTAAACATAAACAAAATCTCTAGATCTTTTTCAAAACCAATGTCTTAAAGTTTTTTGTTGTTAAGATTTGTTTACCTATGTCTTAAAGTTTTTTTATTTATTTTTTTAAAAAGATTTTATTTATTTGACAGAGATCACAAGTAGACAAAGAGGCAGGCAGAGAGAGAGGAGGAAGCAGGCTCCCTGCTGAGCAGAGAGCCTGCTGCGCTGGGGGGCTCAATCCCAGGACCCTGGGATCATGACCTGAGCTGAAGGCAGAGGCTTTAGCCCACTGAGCCACCGCCCTTATGTCTTAAAGTTTTTAAAACATAGGTGAGTATCTTCATGACCTTGAAGTTGGCAATAATTTCTTAGCTGGGACATAAAAAGCACTACCATAAAAGGCATAGGCACAAACACACGGATCCAGCAGTAGCTTTTGACCGGGGAGAGTAGTGAGCCCCACAAGACTAGGAACTGGGGACCAGGGAGGCAGGGCAGGAACTCCCCAGTACTGTCTCTGGGCTCCAGGCCCAGAGAATTATTTGGAGATCAACACCGGAGTCCACAAATCCTAATTCTGAATTGTGCAACCTGTGCCCTGATAGTTAACTTTGTTTTCAGTTTCCTTCACCTACTTCTTCGATTCTGAAAGCCTTCTGGATCATTCGCTAAAGCTGCCTTCCAGATATCCTGTAGAGCTGGCAGCAGGGCTGGGCAGCAGAGGGACTTCACACATTCTGTGTGGCACACAGTGGGAGTCACAGCGAGGCCCTGTTCCCATTCCAGCTCTATACAAGGGAAACTTTTGAACTGTTAAAAATAACCGGTACAGAAATGCATGGCTTCTGGAAGCAGTAAGCTTCCCATTGTCAGAGGTGTACAAGCACTGTTCTGTACAGGCATGAGCTCAAGAAATGGGGTCTGTTTTTATTATTATTAATTTAAGGTGGGTTTTTTTTTTTAAGTTTGTTTTTAGTAATCTCTATATCCAATGTGGGGCCCAGACTCATGATCTCTAGATCAAGAGACACACCCACTTCTTCTTCTTCATTTCTTTTTTTTTACGATTTTATTTATTTGACGGAGAGACAGCGAGAGAGAGAGAGAGAGAGAGAGAGAGGGAGGAAACACAAGCAGGGGGAGTGGGAGAGGGAGAAGCAGGCTCCCCAATGAGAAGGGAGCCTGATGTGGGACTTGATCCCAGGACCCGGGGATCATGACCTGAGCCCAAGGCAGATGCTTATCCCACTGAGCCAGCCAGGCACCCTTAATTTAGGAGCATTCATTCTTAATTTAGAGCATTCAGAAGGGGAGGCACAGATGAGAAGGAAGTGAACAGAAGCTAGTAACTATGATGGGCTCTAATAAAGTATTCTCTTTTTAAACTGAAATAAGAGGGGCCTGCTGGCTCAGTTGGTAGAGCCCGTGACTCTGGATCTCAGGGTTGTGAGTTCAGGCCCCACATTGGATATGGAGCCTACTTAGTAAATAAATAAATAAACCAAAATAAAAGTGGACAATTCTTTAAGGCCTTATTGGACAAGAAGGGGCGGGAGGGTTCCTCTTCAGCTGGACATCAGAGTTATCTCTCTTAAAAATCTGCCTGTGCAAAGTGACTAGGTGTCCAAATTCAGGGTCCATGAGTAGGTGTTTGTAAGTATTTGATCTCCATTTTTGCTGAGAGGATTGGAGGCTCAGAGAGGTTAAGCAATTTGTCCACGATCACACTGCAGCTGAGTGACCAAGGGAACATTGGTAAAACCAATTGTCAGGGTGCCTGGGTGGCTCAGTGGGTTAGAGCCTCTGCCTTCAGCTCAGGTCATGGTCCCAGGGTCCTGGGATCGAGTCCCACATCCCACTTTCCACATGGGGCTCTCTGCTCAGTGGGGAGCCTGCTTCCTCCTCTCTGCCTTCATCTCTGCCTACTTGTGATCTCTGTCAAATAAATAAATAAAAATCTTAAAAAAAACAAACAACCAATTGTCAAAGACTAAAAGTCCTTAAAAACTAAGGCCCATCTAGTTCTGTGGTTCTCAAACTCTGCCTGAGGTTTTTTTTTTTAAGATTTTATTTATTTGACAGAGAGAGATCACAAGTAAGCAGAGAATCAGGGAGGAAGCAGGCTCCCTGCTGAGCAGAGAGCCGGATGCGGGGGCTTGATCCTAGGACCCCGAGACCATGACCTGAGCTGAAGGCAGAGGCTTAACCCACAGAGCCACCCAGGCGCCCCTCTGCCTGAGTTTTATACAAACCTTTTACACAAAAGTATAAACTTAACAAAAAAGATTTTATTTATTTATTTGAGAGAGAGAGAGAGAAAGAGCAGGAGCACAAGTGGGCAGGGTAGGAGGCAGAGGGAAAAGTAGGCTCCCCACTGAGCTGGGAGCACAATAAGGGGCTCAGTCCTAGGATCCTGGGATCCTGACCTGAGCCAAAGGCAGAAGCTTAACCGACTGAGCCCCCCAGGCACCCCTGGTAAGTACTACTTAAGTGTCAACTTTTTTCACCCGATGTTATGGGGAGCTTGCTACCCATCTCCAAAGGCAGCTCAGGCCATCTTTGGTCAGCTCCGGGCTGTGCCAATTAGCCACAGTGATGGGACGCGTTGCAGCAACCCTCTTAGTTGGATCTCCATATGCTCACGCACAGAACTGATTGAAAAATTCTATTTGGGGGCATCTGGGTGGCTCAGTTGTTAAGTGTCTGCCTTCGGCTCAGAGCATGATCCCAGGGTTCTGGGATCAAGCCCCACATAGGGCTCTCTGCTCAGTGGAAAGCCTACTTCTGCCTCTCCCTCTGCCACTCCCCCTGCTTGTGTTCCTTCTCTCTCTGTATCTCTCTCTGTGAAATGAATAAATAAAATCTTAAAAAAAAAAATTCTATTTGGCTTTTTTGGATATAAAGCTCCCAAAGGCTGAAAGCACACTCCCTGGCCACTAGAGGGGGCTGTACATGGTATTTGGAGGCACTACCCAGATGGGCCGCTGGGGTTCCAAACCTGACTCTCCAATGGTTAAGTTTGGGATGAAGTTGGTGCATCTCAAGTCCCAGCTCTAACAAGGGTGGGGAAAGGTTACTAACCACAGGTCTTTCCAGGCTCTAGGACCTAGGACCAGAAGCAGGAATTGCCCAGATGCCTCCCCTCCAAGTCTGGATAATATATATATATTTTTTCCAGCTCTGTGCATATGGTAGTATTCAAACTCCAGAGATTTAGAAGGGGGGAGGGGCATGATGGAGGAGTTGGAGAAAGGAAACTTGGCTTCTTTTCAGCCCCCAAAGCCCCCTGCTGAGCTGCCCCTCCCGGATCCCATTGTTCCTTCTAAATCAGCAAATCGCTCCTTCCAGCTTCCAGCCTCTTCTTCCCCTTTCAGACCGGGTCTCCCTCGGGCCCAATCAGCTTCCAAATGTTGTGTGGACACAATTTTGTGTGAGCAAGGATTCCTCAGACCCAAGCCCACTTCATTATCTTATTCATTGCGCATGCCTTATATGGGAGTTTCTGGTGTGCCTAACCCCGTGAGAGCTCATGGGATGTTGGAGAAGTGATTTAAAGAAGACAGGAACTTTGTTCTCAGGGTGCTCATCGGCTGGGGTACAGGGACATGGGCAAACAGGTCAATACATAAATAAACTAGGTGATTTCAGATACTGTGGTAATCAGAACTACAAAAGAAATAAGACAGGGTGAGGTGATAGAATGTGAAATGGGGATACTTTGGACAGAAAGGGAAGGTCTCTCTCTGGAGATGGTATTTGAACACACTTGGTTAAGTAGATGGAGTAACAAGTACAAAGGCCATCCAAGAAACAAGCCTAGTGAGGGAAGATTTCAAATTCCAACTTGCCTCGTCTTCATAAAAACTCCCAAAAAGTCCTCTGAGGAAACCCATGGACTTTGGGGAGGAAAGGGCCTTCAGGTTTATTCCATGATGTGGGGGAGTGGAGGGGCGCTCTCTAGTGGTGATAAGAGTTAAATTTCACCATCTCTGACCTGGAATGCCTCTTGCTTCCGATTTGACTGGGCTAATTACCGAGTTTCACTCATTCCTGTCTCTCCCACACTTATTCATTCAACAGATGCTTACTGAACGCAGCCTATGTGCCAAGCGCTATTCTAGATACTGGTAGAGTTGTGAAACCGCCAGTAAATGTCCCTGCCCCCTCTGGAGCTCACATTCTAAGGGACAGTCCTAAGCCTCATACTCTAACTCCACCTCCCCTCTGCCTTCCACTATTCCCCAGCTAAATCGCCATCCTAATGCTCCAGCAGCAAGATACTGCTGCATCAGGGTTTTTGCACTCTCCGTCCCCTTCCCCTGGAAGGCAGTTTCCTGGCTCTTTGCATCGCTGGTTCGGGTCTCATCTCAGATGTGACCAAGTCAGAAAAGTGTAAACTTACTTATTAATTGCCTATTGTCCCCACTAAAATATAAGAGTCCATGAAGGTTACTATTTTCCCAGAATCCCTTAGCCTCGCACTTTTAAAAGGTTCTCAGTAAACACTTGCCGAATGGGTCTGAACAGTCATTCATTCAAAAAATATTGGGGCTATTACACAGCAAACGCTGATGAACCATTACGTGAACAAACTGAGCAAAACAGACCAAAAAAAATCCGGTCCGAGCATTCGAAAAGTAAAATTACAACCCCCACGGGGCGCCTATGTGGCCCAGTCTGTTAGGCATCTGACTCTTGGTTTCCATAGGGTGGTGAAAGCAGGGTCGTGAGACCGAGACCCCTGTTAGGCTCCACGCTCAGCTCCGAGTTGGCCTGGGACTCTCTTTCCTTCCACCCTTCCCCCGCTGCGCGCTCTCCCTCAAATAAATAAGTCTTTACAAATTGCAACCCCTGCACTACTCACCCTCATTAGCCTGCTTTATTTTTTCTACACATTTATCACCTAAACTATTAAAATTTACTCCACGAATGCAGGGGATTTTGTCCTGGGGATCTTGACCACCACGCCCCTCTCAGCGATCAGAACCGTGTCGGCCTCGGGTCATTGCTCAGTTAAGCACAGACTGAACGAACTCTGGATCTCAGCCCGCTCTATCCCCCCAGACCTTCGGCCACATGGTTCCAAGGGGGAATGGGCCTCAGGAGGAGCCAAGAAGTGAAGTGACCTCAGGCGGCCCGACCCAGGAGCCCGAGCTCCGGGCGAGGGGCCATCGGAGCAGCTGAGGAGTCGGGAGGCGCTGGCAGCCAGGAGCCGAGCGAGGGCCTGGTGGCCTGGAGAGCTTCCAGGAAGAGCCGCGAGGGCTCGCAGAGCGTCGCCCGAGACGGTGGGCGGTGCCGTCCGAGGATCGGAGTCACATGACTCGTCCGTGCACCGCCCACCTCCTCGTGGGCGGGGTGTTAGGAAGGGGCCGGGGCACATGCTAATCAACCCCAGGCGGCGGCCAATCGTGGCGCGCGCCGAGGGTCCCGGCCGGGGGATCTTGGACGCTGGCTAGCGCGCAGGCTCGCGTCCGGGCGGCCCCCGGCTTTTGCGAGCGGCGTCGCGGGCCTGCGAGCTGGAGTTGCAGCCGCTTCCTCGACCTCCTCCTCGTGTTCGGCGGCCGGCCGGGTAAAGCCCAGCCCGCGCAGCGGGCAGGCGGCGGCTGCCTCAGGCGGAGGCGGAGGTGCGGCGGAGGGTGGGGGCCGCTCCCTTCGCAGGAGCCCGGGCCGGCCCGCGCCTTTGCACCGTGCTCCATGCATCCGGAGCCCGCCCCGCCCCCGAACAGCAGCAGCCCCGAGCTTCCCCTCAGCGGCGGCAGCACCACCAGCGGCAGCCGCCGGAGCCGCCGCCGGAGCGGGGACGGGGAGCCCCCGGGGTCGCCGCCACCGCCAGCCGCCGTCACCTACCCGGACTGGATCGGTCAGAGTTACTCCGAGGTGATGAGCCTCAACGAGCACTCGATGCAGGCGCTGTCCTGGCGCAAGCTCTACTTGAGTCGCGCCAAGCTCAAAGCCTCCAGCCGGACCTCTGCTTTGCTCTCCGGCTTCGCCATGGTGAGCTCGGGCCTCCCTGCCCTGCCCCCTCTGCTGTCCTGGACGCTCCCTCAGCAGCCGCGACGGGGTCCACAGGGAGCAGGCCGGGCGGACTGGGGGTGCGGGGCAGATCTGCGTGAGAGGTGTCGTGGACGCTGGAGGGGGTCAGGGGTACTGGACCTGAGAAGAGGTGGGCGACGAGTGACATCTGGTGAGGGAGATTGGGTGTCAGACAAATGTCCAGGGTTGGGGAACTCAGGTGCCTTTGAATGGGCAACTTTGATGCAGCAGGTGGAGAGACACAGCAGGATCTTGGAAGTAGATCTGTAAGAAGACAGTCCCACGTATGTTCAGGGACAACATTGTTGGAAGGAAGGACGTGCAGGGTCTGATCTCCGTGGAAGCAGGTGTCAGGCGGTGAGGAGGAGGAGTCGGACCCCTGAGCTGTCTTTCTTGTGACCCCACACTTGAGGCCGAAAGGTATTGGCCAAGACCTTTTATCACCTAGTAGAGGGGATTTCCTAACACTCTTTCTCCCACTGCATTTTCCGAGAGCCTCAGCCTAGTGTTTTGAAAACCACTCTCCGCTCTCAGTTTCTTCTCCAGAAACTTGCCACTGAGTCACTGGGTGTGGGGGAGGAGGGTGGGACATGTTCCCCTTGAATGGGCTTTCAGTTGATTTGGAGGCGTGGGTCAGACACAGGTTCCTCTTCCCCTGCCGGGCTAGGCTGGAGTGAGAAGCCTCTGAAGGGTGGGGAGTGTGAGGCTGCAGGTTAGGCCGGGAAGTGGTCCTAAGGGTGCCCTCAGGCCTGGAGTCTTGCACAGCAGGGCCTGCAGAACGATTGGTGGTGATCACGATGTGACACCTGCCTGTGTGAGTGAGGCAGCCTCCTCTCCCAAGGTCTCTAGCCCAGAGCCCTCCTGCCTCCCCAGTGAGTGCGCTCAGCCCTTGGCCTTGAGGGAGGGAGTGTTTTCTTGGGAGTGTGTCTAGTACTCTCCCTGTGTTCTACAAACAAGTGGGCCGACCGTGGAGTCTGAACTCTTCAGAAGCCCTGAGTGGGTCCAGAGCTCACTGGGCCTCAGTGGAAAAGCCAGGTGATGCGGGGAGGGGCAGAGCTCACCGAGCTCACCCTTTGTTGCCTGTGTGACTTGAGACACATTTCTCTCTGCATCTTGACTTCTGAATCAGTAAATGAAGGCTGCTGCTTAGAAGTAGCTCTGACTTTAAGAATTAAATAGAGGAAGCCCTTGAGAGGGGATGAGAGGATCTGTGTTTGTGTAAGGGAGTGGCACACTGGTTTTTGCTTTAGGTCACAGGATGGAATTCTGTTCTGTCACTCCCGAATCCTTGGAGACCTGTCTCTGCCTTTGCCTGAAGGATCTCTAAGACTAGCTGACCGTTAACCAATCATTCACCCTGTACTAGGCGTTGTTTAAGTTCCCTGAACTTGCACACTAACTCCTCAACCACCTATTGAGGTGGTTTTACCGCAGCATTTTCCCACAGCTGTACAGCTAGTCTGCTAGAATGGGATTTGAACCTGAGTCTGCTGGCATCCAGAACTGCGCTGGGCACTTAGGCGTTTTGTGGTGTATGGAGTTCTGATCAGTGTCCAGCCACGGACATGTTCGGACCAGGTCTCCTAGGAAAAGAGAGAGCAGGAAAGTTAAGCAAAATAAAATGTTACAGTTTGGGGGAAGGGACTGACACCATTAGCTTTTCACAGCTGTGCTCTGGGTTTAAGATGGTGGCACACCTGTTCCCCTTTTTCTTGGGGTCATAAATTCATAGCTGCCCAGGCCCCTTCCCACTCCAGGAGAAGTGAGGATCTGATGGGTGTCACTTTCCTGCCCTTTGGAGCCCTCTTTGTCCTCGAGAGGCCAGCCTCCTAATCAGACATTCCTCTTCCTCCTGCTGAAAACACTGTAGGAAGTCAGGAGGCAGGGGCAGCCAGTGGCATTGGGTGAGCCTTGGATCACCCAGATTTGTATCTTGGGGACCTTTATTTTCCCTGGTCAGGGTGGAGAAGGCTTCCTGGCTCCGCAGATGAACTCCCGAAGTTCCTCCAGCAGGGAGGGGCTGAACCCCATCATGGCCTCCATTCTGGGGATGCAGTTACAAGAGAAGGTAACTGTTTGCTGTGAGTCTGGGAGAAATGGAGTTGGGGTGGACAGACAGACCCGAGAGGCAGGTCTGTGTGTGCCCCAGCCCCTACGACAGACACCAAGCCTTGTGAGTGAGCCTCTGAGAGAAGGGGGTGCCACAGGACCCAGCACCATGGAAACAGAGTGAGTGAATTTCCTGGACTATTCTCCCTTGGCCGGTGAGTCAGCACAACCAACTTCCTGCCCCCAGAGGGCTTCCTTCCTAGAGACCTGGAAAACCAGAGAGGCACTGATGTGACCTCTGATCTCCGAGGGTGGGAGAGTTGGCAAGGCTGCCAGGCTCACCAGTTCAGCAGGTGATATTGAGGGAGGGTCTCCCAGGAGCCTGGAGGGGTTGAGAGACTCCCTGCTGGTGGGCGGAAAGGCCTGGCCAGCCGCCCTGATGTACTGGGGAGATAGGCTGTGGGATCTCAGACAAGCGGCCCGTTTTCTCATGTGGACAAAGGGGAGACATTTCCTGCAGTGCCATGGACTTGCCTGAAGATTCATCCAGAGTCCCGACCGGGCCCACAAGATATGGAGGAATTTTGGGGATCTGACTGTATACACTTTAGCTGGACCCTCTCTAGTCTGCAGACAAGAATCCCACTCCTGACGGCATTCCTAGAAACAACAGGCCCCTGCTGGGCTCAGCATCCAGACTCCAGAATCAGGGGCTCTATGTGCCGGACATGATCTGCTGCAGATGCTTCTTGAGCCGAGGGTACCCTTGTGGGCTGTGACTCGGGTCATCTGTGCCTCCATTTATCTCTGTGAGAGGCGGCCCCCTTGGCCCAACCCTGTGTCCTGCAGGATCACGGTGAACCCATTGGCAGTGTTGGTTCACTGGGGAGGGCAGGCTGTAACGTTAGCCTAAGCAGAAGATAATTGGGAAGGTCAGTCTGCTGCCGTAAACAAAATGCTTTCCACGACCTGGGATCAATTATTTTTGGATTAGTTCCTTCCTCAAGTTCTCTGCCCGCGAGCACCCTTTGTTCCCAGGTTCCAGAGCTGGGTTCAGAAGTTGCTTGGAATTTTTGTGAACATCAGTTGGAGGAAAGAGCTGAAATTGTAAGGCATTGAGCCTCTGGGATATGTTCAGAGTTCAGCGGGCGTGGAGATAAGGGAGACCTTACTCTCACTGTTCACGGGGCTGATTACCAATAGTAATCATTGCTTTTGTTCACTGGGGTCTTGTCATAGGCCAGACATTGGGCTAAGCGTTTTACTTATACCTTCTTTTGTGATCTTCACACCACCTGGTGAGGATAGGTGCTTGTCCCAGGTGAAGGACTTGCCCAGGGTTCCTTGGCTGGTAAGCTGCAGAGCCCCGTGACCCTGGTGTAGCCTGGTCGCTGTGGGAGAGAACTTACCGGAGTGGCAGGAGGACAGAGGTGGGAGGGTCCAGAATGACCGAGCAAAGTAAGAGTGAGGACTGTATAGCCAGACAACTTGGATTCAAATTCCGGCTCTGCTACTTATAACCGTGAGATCCCGGGGAAGTTATTTTTTGATGTCTCTGGGCCTTGGGGCTTCCTTACCTGTAAAATGGGGATAATAGTAGTACCTACCTCATAGGGTTGGTGTGAAGATTCTTTTTTTTTTTTTAAGATTTTATTTATTTATTTGACACAGAGAGAGGGAACACAAGCAGAGGGAGTAGGAGAGGGAGAAGCAGGCTTCCCACTGAGCAAGGAGCCCAATGCAGGGCTCGATCCCAGGAGCCTGGGATCAGGACCTGAGCTGAAGGCAGACGCTTAACCAAATGAGCCACCCAGGTGCCCCTGAAGATTCTTTGAGTTAGTATTTGCAAAGCACTTAGGGTGTACCTGGCCCAGGTTTTCAGGAATCCCACTCACTGTTCTCATGGGACTGCTCTAAAAGGATTAACTGATCTAGAAGAATATGATTCCAGCTAAACCTTGAAGTCGTAGATTTAGGGCATGGGGAAGAGCCCACTGATCAGAGGAAGGGTTGGGAACAAAGTTACAAAGATGAGAAATTTAGGGTCTCAGGGAAAGGCAGTGGGGCTGGGGTAGTTTGGAGTTGTGAGTGTGTAAGGAGAGGCTGAAAAAGTTGAATCTAGTCAGGGAAGACGTTACTGGGAGGGCCTTGAAAAGTCTGAACTCTTAGGCAGTAGGGAGCCATGCAAGGTTTTGGAGAGAAAGAGTTACATGATGAGTTCTAGAATAATCTTTTTTTTTTTTTTAAGATTTTATTTATTTTTTTGACAGAGATCACAAGTAGGCAGAGAGAGAGAGGAGGAAGCAGGCTCCCTGCTGAGCAGAGAGCCCAATGCGGGGCTCAATTCCAGGACTCCGGGATCATGACCTGAGCCGAAGGGAGAGGCTTTAACCCACTGAGCCACCCAGGCGCCCCTAGAATAATTTTGATGATGTTCCTGTTTACTAATTTCCAGGCATGAGCCTGGACCCTTCTCTTTCATTCTTATTTAATCCTCAGATCAGCTCTTAAAGGTATGTACTATAGATGGAAGAACTAAGGTTCAGGGCACCTGGGTGTCTCAGCCGGTTAAGCATCTAACTTCATCTCGGGTCATGATCTCAAGGGCAGGATGCTCTGCACTTAGTGGGGGTCTGCTTCTCCCTCTCCCTCTGCCCCTTGTCCCGCTTGTGCTCTCACTCTCTTTCAAATAAATAAATAAAAATCTTTAAAAACAAAAGCTAAGGGGTGCCTGGGTGGTGCAGTCCGTTGAGCGTCTGTCTTTAGCTCGGGTGGTGATCCCGGGGTCCTGGGATTGAGACCCAAGTAGGGCTCCCTGCTCATTGGAGAGTCTGATTCTCCTTCTCCTGTACCTCCCCCTGCTTGTGCTCTCTTTCTCTTCCTCTCTGTCAAATAAACGAGATCTTTGAAACAATACAAAACAAAAAGAACCCAAAAGCTTTAAAAAAAAAAAAAACAACCCTAAGTTTTATGGAAACACAGAGGTTATAAGATACCCAGCTAGTAGAATTCATGGACTGGTGGGTCTGATTTGGAACCCTTTCTACTTACCCGCCCTCTGGCTGCCGCTGCCGTAGCTGGTTGATAGCTGGGCCTTTGAATCCTTCCAGATGTGGGGTTGTACACTCCAGACTGTTTATAAAATGGAAATTTGTCGAGTGCCCCAAGGAGGGGGTAGCTCCCTGCCTAGCTGAGAAGACTTTTGAAAAGCTTCACAAATGCCTGTCATGAAATTTCTGGAATTTTCAGCGGGGAACCTTGTTGAGTTCTGCTGGTTGTTGGGTTCAGGCCTGGCAAAGGAGAACTCTATAGAGTTTCTCAAGGTGGCATGATGGAAATCGGTGTTTGGAGTTGGGGTCGGGTCCCTTGGAGAAGTAAAGCCGAGAAGGTTGTGTGTGAGCAAAAGCTACCAGGTTGCTCACTAATGGGACTTCTGGGTAGCCTTTCATAAATTCTATTTTTAAGTAATCTCTACACCAAACTTGGGGCTCGAACCCACAACCCTGAGATCGAGAGCCCTACACGTTCCACTGACTGACCCAGCCCGGCATCCCTTGAGTAGCCTTTAATATACTCCCCAGAAGGAATGCCGCAGACTGGTAGGACTACAGACTCCTTTCTTCCGAGGAGAATCTTGTGGGACTGTGATTTGGTAGCCAGCCCTGTTTGGTTTTTGAGCCTTGGTCTAACCCAGAAATGAGCCAACTTTTTCTGTAAAGGGTCAGATAGTAAATACTTTCAGCTTTACAGGCCACATAGTCTTTTTTTTTTTTTTTTTAAAGATTTTATTTATTTATTTGACAGAGAGATCACAAAGAGGCAGAGAGAGAGATGAGGAGAAGCAGGCTCCCTGCTGAGCAGAGAGCCCAATGTGGGACTCGATCCCAGGCCCCTGGGATCATGACCTGAGCCGAAGGCAGAGGCTTAACCCACTGAGCCACCCAGGTGCCCCAGGGCCACATAGTCTTGATGGTAAACTACTCCATTCTGCCATTTAATTAATTAGCTTACTTACTTTAAATATTTTATTTTTTATTTTTAAAATATTTTCTTTATTTGACAGAGATTACAAGCAGGCAGAGAGGCAGGCAGAGAGAGAGAGGGGGGGGGAAGCAGGCTCCCCGCTGAGCAGAGAGCCTGATGTGGGGCTCAATCCCAGGACCCTGAGTTCATTACTCGAGCCGAAGGCAGAGGCTCAACCCACTGAGCCACCCAGGTGCCCCTCATTGGAAGTTCTGATGCGATCATAAGAGTGGGGGGTGGGGAACAAGTCGTGTAATTCTGTCTTAAAACAGGTTTGGTAATTGTGGTAGTGGGGGAGCCTGTGACAGGACCCATTTCCCAGCAGCGGGTGAGGCATCCTGGCCTCACCTGGGAGGCCCCAGAGTGCAGAGGCGGGGAGGAAGGTGAAACCTGGGGAAGCTGGAATTAGCGAGATGTCCAGAAGGCCTGGGCCTGTCTGTCCTCCCCAGAACCTGCAGGTTCAACTGTTTGGCTTATGACATAAATTTAGTGATTTGCACCAGCCTTTTTTTTCTTTTTTTTTTAATGAAAGAACAGAACAAAAGAGCAGCATGCATTGCTTATTGTAAGGATAGTCTCTATTGGGGGCCTTTCAGGAGAAGTGTTGTTTGGGGAAACTTTTGTTTCTTTTATAAAAGTGTATCTATTTATAGAAACATTTGGAGTACTGGATTGTAGTGGTCAAAAGAGTTTGTAAACCACTAGACTAGGCCTCGATCATCTCTTAATAGATGGTTTGCACTTGAGGAAGGGCCAGCAGGCTCAGACAGCTCCCAGTGACCCTGGGTGACTGCTTGGCGGCCCTCTTGTTCCAGGCTGCGGCCACCTCCTCTCCTAAAAGAGTGAACAGTGAAGCCCAGGCTTGGAAAGGGCAGGTGGGTCTCCCAACTGTGGACACTGGGATTGGGTCAGGCACGGGAGGGCTGCCTCCGAAGGGCCTGGACTTCCAGGCGCCAGGTGGTGGGGGTCTCCATGGAGCCCAGCAGGAGTGAGGCGAGGTGGTTGGCATCCGGGCGTAGCAGGCGAATGCTTGGCAAGGCCAGCCAGGCCCCACCCGTTGCAGAATCACATGGTCCTCTTCTTGGCTCATGCTTAAAATTTGGCATCCCAGTGGCCCCTGTGCGGGGTCCAGGGACCAGTGTGCGGAGGGGCTGGCAGTCTCTCGTCCTTCCTATCCCGTTAGGCCCCGTGTGGCGAGGTTCAGGCAGGCCCTTGGCTGCCTGGGAGCTGTTTATTTTGGGTTGACGGACCAGCACTCTGGCTATATTTACCTTGCAAAGCTGTTTGCAATCTGATCTGATCGGATCTCTCGGGGACTCAGCTGGGGCCTTGGGAGTCACCTGCTGGATTCCACAGGCCCCCTTGACTTGATTCTCTATGTATGTGTGGGGATCTCCCAAGAGGGAAGCATTCTGGAAAAAACAGTGGCTTGTATTGCTCTGAATGGTTTTTATCAGGATCCGAGATGCTTGCCGTCTGTTCCTTCTCCACATTGTATCTTTCTGCAACCCCATGGTGCTGAACTTGGTCCCCGGTGCGGGAACGGTACACACAGCCAACCTGTATGGTCCCAGGAATTGTTGGGGCTGATAAAGGTGATGGGGTTTCCTCCAGAGCTTGGCATCAAGGCCTTTCCTCTTCTTTGGAGTGCCCAGCATTTCAGGATTTGCTGTGCCTAGCCTTCCCGCAGATCAAGACCGGGGAGGGCTGGCAGGTTCTGGGGTCCCCCAGGCCAGGTATGTCCCAGTAGCTGTGCTTTCTCATCCTTGATCCTGTGAGTTTGACGAATGGTTTGAAAAGGATGGTCTCTGTCCTGCCAAGGTAGCCATCTGGCCCAGTGTGGTTTGGGGCACACTCTTTCCTTATGTCCCAGCTTGGAGCTGGGGCAGACTCGGCCCGGAGTGGGGATCTGACCTCCTCACCCATCCTGGAGGCCAGAACCTTGGCCCATGGTGTCCGTTCTCTCCAGCCTGAGCTGACAGTGTCCGGGGGTTATTCTTTTTTTTCTCTGCTTTTTTTTTTTTTTTTTTAAACAGATTTTATTTATTTATTTGACACAGAGAGAGAGAGAGAGAGACAGCAAGAGGGAACACAAGCAGGGGGAGCGGGAGAGGGAGAAGCAGGCCTCCCATCGAACAGGGAGCCTGATGCGGGGCTGGATCCCAGGACCCCGGGATCATGACCTGAGCCGAAGGCAGAGGCTTTTAACCCACTGAGCCACCCAGGCGCCCCTTCTTTTTTCTTTTTTAAAATTTCATTTATTTCAGCAATTTCTACACCCAGCATGGACCTTGAACTCAGGACCCTGAGGTCAGGAGCTGTATTTTCTACCAGCTGAGCTAGCCAGACACCGCTGGGCTATTTCTCTTCTGCTTCAAGCCGCCTGCTTTTCTTTTCAACTAAAATTTATTGAGTCCCTCCCGTGGTCTGGCGCCGTGTTAAATGTTTACACGTCAAGACCTCATCTATCTCCTCCGACTACGTCCGTCTGGGCAGACTGGGTGGCTTCTGAACAACAGACATTTATTTCCTCCCACTTGTGGAGGCTGGAAGTCCAAGATCAAGGTGGTGGCAGATTCAGAATCTGTTGAGGGACTGGCTTCCTGACTCACTGCTGCTGTCTACCCACAGTGCCCCTCCCATCCCAGGAGCGGCATGGGGCTCTCCAGGCTCTTGCTGTCTCTCTCTCTCTTTTTTTTTTTTTAAGGGCACTGATCCTGCTCAGAGGGCTCCATCCTGTGTCCTCGTCACCTCCCAGAAGCCCTGCGTCCCCGTGCCATCAAGTCAGGGTTAGGATTTTTTTTTTTTTAAGATTTTATTTATTTATTTGGCAGAGATCACAAGCAGGCAGAGAGAGGGAGAGAGAGAGAGAGAGAGAAGCAGGCTCCCCGCTGAGCAGAGAGCCCGATGCAGGGCTCGATCCCAGGACCCTGAGATCATGACCTGAGCCAAAGGCAGAGGCCTTAACCCACTGAGCCACCCCGGCGCCCCAGGGTTAGGGTTTTAAAGTGTGGATTTAGAGGGAACATAAATGTTCGATTGGTTGCAGCATCCTTATGGGAAAAGCATTGCTACGTTCCCCAGGCTCTAGAGCCAAGTGGACTTGAGTTCAGAGCTTCCACTTGGTATCAGTCACAACCTCTGGGACAGCTGACCTCACCTCTCTGGGACTGTTTCCTTATTTGTAAAAGAATAATAATGATGTGGGGTGCCTGGATGGCTCAGTGAGTTAAAGCCTCTGCCTTCAGCTCGGGTCATGATCTCAGGGTCCTAGGATGGAGCCTCGCATCGGGCTCTCTGCTCAGCAGGGAGCCTGCTTCCTCCTCTCTCTCTGCCTGCCTCTCTGCCTACTTGTGATCTCTGTCAAATAAATAAATAAAATTAAATTTAAAAAAAGAACAACAATGATGTGGCTTATAATTATTAAGCTTATGATACACCAGGTCCTGTTCTAAGGTTTTATATTCTTTAGCCTGCTGAATGCTTATAACAACCATAAATGGGCCCCTGTTTTATAGATGCAGCACAGAGAGGTTGAAACACCTGTCCAGGGTCACCCATGAGCTTTGTAAGTGAAGGAACCCATTCATTCTTCATGGCTACGTAGAGGAGGAGACACCATCTGTTCTGTAAGGGAGCAGACTAGTGTGTGCCCCCCCAGTGCTCAGGTCAGGGCCTCACAGACCTAATGCATCTGGACATTTCCAGAAAGTGAATAAATTTAGCCAGGGGACATGGGGCAGCCAAGCAGCGGGCTCTCCTGCTTGTCCCTTCTCTGGTTTCAGGTTCCGGGGCAGCAGGCCAAAACAGGAAGAGGAAGTGCTGGGGGTGGGGAGGTGGTGGCAGGAGGCACACATTGCTAGAGGGTGCCCCCCTTTTCCAGCGTGGGTAGCAGACCTGGTGACAGAGACCAGGGGGGCTTGGGATGTGTCCCTTAACTCCTTGTGCCCTGGTGGCCTGCCCTCACGTGTGGGGTCTAAGAATTCTCAGGATTGGCGTTAGGCCACCAGTGATCTTTAAAAAAACAGTTGATATCCTGATGGCACTGCCCCAGGTTTGTAGGGATTGTTTGTGAACTTCTGGGCTGAACTGGTTATATGGTCATCCGTTGCAACAAGCGTAGGGCGAAAAGTCTGTGAGTCTCATTGAAACTGTCTGAAAAGTCCTGTGAGTATATATATACACCTGAACGTTCTAAGGAGGGTGTATCCATGATTTTCACCAGATTCTCAAGGGGGTCAGACCGCATGTCAGCTCTAGCCTGAGGCCTGCATCTTGTCACCTCCCTCCTCTTACAGACAAGAGGGGAGGGTTTCGACCAGGGTCAAACAAGGAGGCAGGAATGGTTCTGGAGCCAGGACTCAGGCCCCCCACTTTGGCCTTGCTGTTCTGACATCATTCCAAGTGTGGCTCTTCCACCAGGAGGGTGAAAACCTCAGAGGGTTCCATGTAGAGGTAGTGGGTTTGGAGATGAGGTTTCTAAGCTGAAAAATAATAATTAAGCTCACTTTCATTGAGTGTTTACTCTGGGCCAGGCTCGAAGTATTTTCCATGGGCCTGAGTATCTTACAAACAACTTGGTCCTCACAGCAATCCCCTGATCCTGTACCATTATTCCCATTTTACAGATAAGGAAACCAAGGCCCAGAAAGTTGAAGCCGCTTGCCCTGGAGCCTTATAACCCAAGAAAGGGCAGAGGGGTGGAGGTTCAAAGCCAGGCAGCATGGCTGTAGAGCCCATGTTTCCAGTCACTGGCCCACATGGTCTTTGCAGGCCAAAGTAAGGGTACAGAAAGGTATAAGAAGTGAAAGCAAACAGGACCAGGCATTCAGGGAGAAGGAGAGCTAGTGGGGTAAGAAGGAGCCGACCCTCTCCCAGGGTGAGTAAGGAAGGGTTAGGGTAGCTGGTACGGGGGTAGGGGATACATCTCAGCATTGGTCCACTCAGCCTGCTGCATACACAGCAAACACTGTGTGGGAAGGGTCAGCATACTTGACGGTACAGTCATTGGCACTTGCTGCCCCAGTCCCTCCAGCCCGGGCAGGCAGACCCTGGCACTGTGCCCACTGCCCGCTCTTCCCGGCCCAGATCTGATGAGCTGCCTCCTTCACATGGGGGTGATTTGCAAGGCCCAGGTGAGAAGCAGCAGGTGGCAGGCCCAGAACATGTCCCCGATGACCCTGGGTCCGCACGTCTCCAGGAACCGGGAAGCAGCTAGTGCGTCAGCTGTCGGGCCTGGGGCCCAGAGCAGGGGCTAGGGGGGCTGGGGAGGAGATGGCTTCCCAGCCACACTGCAGCAGCACTGGGTTCTGTGTCTTCTAGGAAGCTTCTGCGTTCCTTCTTGGTTGGTGCACTGTGTTCTCAGAAGGGGTCTGGCCTGACTTGGGAGGGCCCCCTCTCTCTACCCCAGCCCTCTCCTTGTCCCTGGAGCAGGGCATGAAGGAGAAGCCTGTGCTGGGGAACGGACGTGGGGCCAGCAGAGACGGTGGTTAGTGGTTGCTGCTCCTGCTCTTTCTTTCTTTTTCTTTTCTTTTCTTTTTTTCTTCTTTTTTTTTTAAATTAAGCTGTATCTGAGTAAAATATCCGTCACACCGTCTTAACTGTTAGTGGTGGTTGGGTTTGAATACCTAGCTGGGTGTTAGGCGCAGCGGTGACCGTGGGGGAGAAGTTTACCATGAACCGGGGACTCTCATTTAATCGTGGAAATAATCCTGTGAACTAGGATGGGATATCTCGGTTTTACAAACAAAGACGTTGGCGCTCAGGAGAGGCTCTGTGACTTTCCCAAGGACATGTGGCTAGCAAGGATTCAGATCCGGCAGCCTGGGCTCCAGACCTGCGGTCTTCACTAGCGCTGTCAGCCCTGAGTGAGTGGGTCCTGTTATCCCCACTACACAGAGAAGGAAACTGAGGCCCCGAGAGGCCAGGTTCTTTGCCCAGGGTCCAAGAGCTTCATGGGAGTGGGAGTGCCGTGAGGGCCCTGGCACTCAGCCCGCCTCTCCCCTACCCCCCAGGTAGCGATGGTGGAGGTACAGCTGGACGCCGACCACGACTACCCGCCAGGGCTGCTCATCGCCTTCAGCGCCTGCACCACGGTGCTGGTGGCCGTGCACCTGTTCGCGCTCATGATCAGCACCTGCATCCTGCCCAACATCGAGGCGGTGAGCAACGTGCACAACCTCAACTCGGTCAAGGAGTCACCCCATGAGCGCATGCACCGCCACATCGAGCTGGCCTGGGCCTTCTCCACCGTCATCGGCACGCTGCTCTTCCTGGCCGAGGTCGTGCTGCTCTGCTGGGTCAAGTTCTTGCCCCTCAAGAAGCAGCCGGGGCAGCCCCGGCCCACCAGCAAGCCCACCGCCGGCGGCGTGGTGGCCAGCGTCAACGGCAGCACGGGCGGCATCACCCCGGGCCAGGCCGCCGCCATCGCCTCCACCACCATCATGGTCCCCTTCGGCCTGGTCTTTATCGTCTTTGCCGTCCACTTCTACCGCTCGCTGGTCAGCCATAAGACGGACCGGCAGTTCCAGGAGCTCAACGAGCTGGCCGAGTTCGCCCGCCTGCAGGACCAGCTGGACCACAGAGGGGATCACCCCCTGACGCCCGCCGGTCACTACGCGTAAGCCCCATGGGCCCGGGCTCTGCAGATCCCCGGCCTGACGCCGCTCCCCACGACCTCGTCCTGCCCCAGCCTCGCGGACAGCCAGCCAGCTCTGGGGATTGGGCTTTTGTCCAGGGGCAGAGAGTGGAGGGAAGAGGCTTTTTTTTTTTTTTTTTTTAAAGAGAAACGACTGCACTTTGAAACTTTCCTGTTCTTCCAGCTTTGGGCTCACCTCCCGGTAGGAGGCCGCCGGTGCGAGCCAGAGTGAGGACAGACAGACGCTCCCTTTGTCCCTCCCCCTCCCGTGTGTCTGTGCCACTTGATGCTTCTTGTCTTTTCTGTCTTGACCGCCCCCTGCCCCGTTCAGTGTCGTGTGTGTGTGTGTGTGTGTGTGTGCGCGCGCACATGCGTGCACACAGAAATATATTCATAAGGGACACCTCTTGTGTGTGTATTTGTTGGGTCTGGACTGCCTGCTGGTCCTTTTCCTGGTGCTCCAATCAGGGGAGACTCTATGCCAAAAAAAAACGTTTTAACGTTTGATATTTGAAAATTTTCAGACCTCTGAAAAAGTTGCATGTATAGTGACTGAAATACATAGATCATCAATTCTTGTCATCTACAGCAGTTGTGTTCTAGGAATTAGCTGGTGTCGAACCGTTGCTCCTGTGGGGTTAGGTTCCTACGGGCCTTTGTCTTGTATTCTGCCAGGTGTGCAGTGGGTAACCTTGTTTTATGTGTTTGTTTTTGTTTTGTTTCAGTTTTTGAGTAATCTCTGCACACAGTGTAGGGCTCAGACTCACAACCCTGACACTGAGAGTTGCATGCTTGACTCACTGAGCCAGCCAGGCACCCCTGTGTGCATTTCTGTTTAAAGACACCTTACTCACTCATGGCTAACAGCACAGGATTTTGTACCTAAAAGAAGCTTTTCCAAAAAGACTTTTTTTTAAAGTCATCTCTGCACCCAACATGGGGCTTGAACTCAGAACCCTGAGACCCAGAGTTGCACGCTCCACCGAATGAGCCAGCCAGGTGCTCCACTGCCTTCTTTTTAAATAGCAAAATCACCGGGGTGCCTGGCTGGGTCATTTGGTGGACTGTGCGAGTCTTGATCTCAGAGCCATGTAGTTCAAGTCCCCTGTTGGGCGTGGAGCCTCCATAAAATAAAAATAAAAAATCTTCAAAAAAGCAGCAAAATCACCAACAAAAGGCACCAGGTGTGAAAAACGTGGCCCTAAACAGATGGTGCAAGGACGCCTTTTTGGGAAGGCTGAGACAAGAAGGCAGAGTGGTGCCTGTTTGACCTCAGCAAGGAGGAGAATCACAAATACCAAAGTGGTGAAGGAGGAAGACGCAATGTCTGTCTCTCTCCCGAGCCCACGTGCTTTAGCCGCAGATATCATCCTTCATGCCTAAATGCTTCCTCCTCAAACCGAGGAGAGGACATTCTTCTCCCTAACCTCAATTCGCTGATCGGATTCAGGAAATTTGACATTGACGCAGTACTCCTGAATATTTTCCACTTGTCCTGATCGTGTCTTTTCTAGCCATGATTTTTCCCATCAGACTCGTGTGTGGCATTCACTTGTCACGTCTCTTTAGTTGCTTCAAATTTGGAGCAGCCTTTCCTTGTCCTTTTGAACATCAGCATTTTTGGAGTCCAGGCCTGTGGTTTTGTAGAATGCTACCTCAGTCTGGTTTTCCCGATACTTTCCTGCAATTACAGTCAGGGTGTGTGTCTTGGCAGGAAGATTTATCTCTGTTTTGCAGATGGCAAAAATTGATGCCCAGAGAGGGTAAGTAATTGGCCAGAATTTGAACCTGGAAAGTCTGGTTCAGAGCCCAGGCTCTCACAAAAATCTTACATGCGAATTCTGTCTTTGGTTAAGAAATTGGAAGGTCCAGCCTCAGCAGCACTGGTCCACCTTCTCAAAGAGCAACAGCGAGAAGGAGTGGAGTTGTAGCCGCCCTCTTCCCCAGGAGATGTGTTTGCCATAGTCCCCACCACTCCCTCTTGTCTCACACCAGGCCAGCTTTGTTTACGTTACTTGCGTGGTCCCAGAAACCCAATACAGATTGTGGTTTTATAAAAACAAAGTCCTCTAACCGAAGTGAAGGTTGGTTGGGGGAAAGTGTGGCCTTAACTTCTTATCCTGTGCAAACTTGGACATGCTAATAGCAGCTTTGTGTGCTGAGTGGGATAGAGGACCTTTTTCTCCTATTGTAGCTTCTTGCCTCTATCCTGCATCACACGTACCAGGACCCACCTCCCCGAGTGGCCTGGACGGCCCCCTAACTGGGACTGAGTAGTAGGGAGCAGGGGCCCCTGTGTGAAACTCTCCAGTGCTCCCCAGAGATGACCTCGCCATCTTGTGCATTCCCCTCCACCTCTCCCTGCTTCTGCAGAGACCTGGGAGCTGGCTGCGGTAATATTCGGCCTGTGACTCTAGCCAGGTGTTCCTTCCTAAAATTGCCTCAAGTCAAGAGTCACCAGATTGGCTTGTAAAATGTAGATTTCCAAGCCTTTCCCATGGAAAGTTAGTCTGGGTAAATCTAGAATCTGTATTTGGGGTGGGGGAGGGGCAGAGGGAGAGAGGCTCTTAAGCAGACTCCACATCCAACTTGGAGCCCTATGCTAGGCTCAATCGCATGACCCTGAGGTATGACCTGAGCCAAAATCAGGAGCTGGACGTTTAACCGACTGAGCCATCCAAGCGCCTGTAAAATCTGCATTTAAAAAAAAAATTATTTTTTAAAGATTTTATTTGCTTATTTGCCAGAGATCACAAGTAGGTAGAGAGACAGGCACAGAGGGGAGGAAGCAGGCTCCCTGCCGAGCAGAGAGCCCAATGTGGGGCTCGATCCCAGGACCCTGAGATCATGACCTGAGCTGAAGGCAGAGGCTTAACCCACTGAGCCACTCAGGCGCCCCTAGAATCTGTTTTTAACATCCCCGGTACTCAAACCTAGGCAGCTCAGGGAAGCACAGTAGTTAAAGGACACTCTCTCTTTAATTTCAGTTTTCTTTGTATTTCAGACACAAATACATTCACAGGTTCCAAATACAACAGTGAGAAAGTTGCCCGCCCTCCCCTGTTCCCAGGTTCCTGGTTCTCTCCCCTGGCATCCGTTGTTGCCAGTTTATTGTGTCCCCATCTAGGGAGATTTCATAAGCAAGAAACACCCTACGTTTTCTGGGGGGGGAGAAAGAAAAAAGGTATCCTTCCCTATGCTCTGTTCTGTTCGTTAAGAGCGGGTAGATGTACGTTTAAGCACAGTTACTTTCTCACTTTGTGACTTGGGAGCCTCCCAGAACCCACTTCCCCCTCTAAAAGGATGATAATAGCAGGACAGCCTCAGAACCTGCGGGGTCATTGGGGGCGGGGGTGGTGGCAGGTGAAACTCTGGGCACAGGGCCTGGCACCAAGTGAACGGTCTGTGTCCCCAGTGGGCCAGGCCCAGCTTCCTGGCGTGAGAGGTCTAGACAGAGCCATACCTTGGGGTCAGGCCACCCTGCTTATGATTTCGGAGGCAGACAGGAAATAGTGTCAGGGATTATGGAGCCTATACTGTGTGCCAGGCACGTGCCGAGGCCTTAGTGAACATCTTGGAATTACAGGGTTACACTTAAGTCATTGGGCCGAAAATTGCAGTAAAGGAGTGTTTCCGTTAGAATGTGCTTTGCAGGATCCTTAACTGCTATCCACCAGCTGCCAGTGAAATTTTTCCCTGCCAGTTGTGACAACCAGAAATGTCTCCAGACATCGCCAAATGTCCCTGGGGAAGCAGGGGAGACAGGATCTCTTGCATTAGGAACACGTCTTATTTCATGTTCATGTTAACCACAGTAACCTGGGGGGTGGCAAGGACCACAATTGCCCTGTATTTGAGGGGAGGAAACAGAGAACAGAGAAGTTGGGTGCCCTATCCGAGAACACACAGCTCCTAAATCACTGCTGAGATTCACACCCAGGCAGCCTGACTGCCGAGCTCATATTCCTACCCATTATGTAAGAGTCTCTTTTATCTTGAAGAATGTTGTCTGGAATTATGCAAAGCTCTTCCAGATCTCTGCTTCACAATTAACCCCAATACATGTTATTTGTTGTTATTATATCTGTTACCAAATCCTCAAAAACACCCCTGTGAGATCTCCTAAGTGCCATTTTACAGATGGGGCAACTAAGGTCACTTGCTTAGGGTCACAAATAAATCAGGGGTTCTAGATGCAGTTGCACCTTAGTATCGTCTGGGGAAATTTCTGAAGGCCCAGGCCTCATCCCAGACAGACGAGAGTCTGGGCGTGGGACCTGGGTGTCTGTAGCTTGTAAAGCTCGCACGGGATGCCAAGGTCAAGCACTCCTGTGTTAGGCTGAGAAGCCAAGTCGGCTCTCAACCCCAAATCTCAGTGGCCACTGTGACCAGAGGCCCTTCTCCTCCTCTTTCTCCCCCAGGGGAAATCTCTGCAGCCCGTGGAGATGTCTTCCCTCTTCACCTGAAGTCCCTCCCAGAGCTGCACCCCCTCCGTCCCAATCACACAGCGCAAGCCCTGGGCCTATGCCACCAGGTTCTCCTTTATACTCCTGCTCTCAGGAACCGTGACCGAGAATGAAGGCTGTAACAAGAGGGCCCCGAAAGCCAGCTGGGGAGAGGGTTACCCAGTGCTGGGAGGAGTGAGGTGCCCTCTGAGGGTGCCAAGGGTGTGCCCCGAGTCACCACTCGCTCCTCCTGCAGAAGCTGCACCGGTTTGAGCAGTTGGGTGACGGACTTGAATTTCTCCGGAAAGCTCTGGTGTGTTCCCTGCGGGGGCAAGGGGCTGGTGGGAGCTGGCGACTCCAAGATGCTGTACCAACGCCCTGTCCTCAAACTGCACTGACCCCCACACCCCGAGGGGCTGGGACAGATGTGAGGTGCAGGCCTGGGCCAAACCACCTTACTCAAGGGCATTCAGGAGCAAACTGGTCTTCAAGGAAATGAGTTTTGAAGGGAAGGAACCAGCACGAACCGGCTGGATTGCAGGAGGCAAGAAACCCACCCTCTGTTCCTGCCCCTGAGTTCCTTGGCCAAAGGAGACCCCAGGAGCTGCCTCAACCACATCGGAGGCTGGGGAGCAGGCCCGGCCCTCACCTGGCATCAGTCTTCTTCCTTTGTCTTCCTGAACGTGGCCATGGCTTCCTCCAGCACGCCATCAGGGTCCAGAATTTTGATCTGGAGGGAAACAATAAGGGGTTGGATTGGGGAGCATGGGAGGCGCAGGCTGCCAGCCTTGGAGGCGCTGCCTACTTTGGAGGTGCTGTCTGCCTTGTGGGCTGCTGCCAGTCTCCATGGGGATGCCCCAACTGAGAACAAAACCTTGTCTGTTCCCTGGCTGGGCTGGGCTAGGCCTGGCCAGGCTGGATGTGGCTGCGGGGGCACCGTTTTCTGTCTCTGGGTGTGCCCACCTTAGGAATGGGGAACTGGGTGGGCTCGGGTGCCTCGTCACGTCCAAAGTCAATCATGGTGCCACACTTGGCCACGTCGTCCACCCAGAAGCCTTCGAACAGCTGACCGTGGTCCAGGTGGAAGAAACGGCCTGGCCCATTCTTCATGCCTCTCTCCCAGTAACCCTCGTAGCGGTTCCCGTTCTCTGGGGGGAAAGGACCGGGTCACGTGGGTGCTGGGCACACTTGACCAGACCAGACTACCAAGCTGGCCCCTCCACACATCCTCTGCCCATCGGACCCTGTGCCCGCGGGGAAGCCAGAAGGAAACCAAGCTGACTAGAGTGCCCCGGGCTGGGCTGCCTTCGGTCTGGGCGGACTGATCTATAACCATCAGAACCCCCACAGTGGGGTGGAGGGTGGAGTGGGGGTGTCAGTGACTTCCAGAATCAGACCTGGTACCACGTCTGGCCTCCACGACTTAGCTGAACTTGGATGAACAACATCCTTTCCTATTTGTAAAAAAAAGTCATAGCTCACAGTATGAATAGACAATGTTTTTCCAGCATTCACTCTGTGCCTGGTTCTTTGCTATGTTTCTGACCTCACTCACTCCTCCCAAAAACAGTTCTATGAAGGATAACCGACTCCATTTTCTACAGATGGGGCTTGAAAAGCTCAGGGAGTCTGACTGACTTGCTCAAGGTCACAGAGCTAGGACGCGGCAGAGACAAGATTTGAAGCCAAGGTCTGTTCATCCCAGGAGCCCATGCTCTTAATCATAAATTCACGCTCCCGCTCGGCGGATGGTGGTGTTGGCATAAAAGGAATACTAATAAAGCCAGCGCTTCTCAGCTCAGACCCTTACAGCCATGGGATCTCGGGCAAGTCACAACCATTTTGTCTCATTTCCTCATTTGTAAAATGGGGATAACAGAGGCCCCTACCTCATAGAATTGTTGTGGAGATTAAATACGTGGGTTCACGGAAAGGACTGAGATTACTGGATACACTCCAGATGAAAGGTCAGCAAATTTTTTTCTGTAAAGGGTCAGCCGGGATTTTCGGCTTTGTGGGGCACAGGGTCTCTGCCACAACTCCGCCATTGCCGTGGACGATGTGTAAATGAATGAGCAAGTCTGGTGTGCCAATAAAACTTTACTTACAAAAACATGTGTTGAGCTGAGTTTGGATTTAGTCCAAGGATCGTAGTCTGCTGACACCTGCTAGTATGAGCTAGTAATATTGCTGAGCACTTATCATTATGTGTCTGGCACCACGCTCAGCACTTTACAAACCTCATTTAACCTTCTCAACCCTAGTTAAGTCCTATTTTTATCCTTAATTTACAGATGAGAAAACCAAAGCACAGAGAGTTTAAGTTTGAGCACATTGCATCGAGGTCATGTAGCTAGTAAGAGCTTGATCCAGGATTTGAACCTGAACCCAGGCAGACAGGCTCCAGAGTCCAGGCCACTAGAAATGATGCACTAAGAACCCTTACACTACATGTGGCTGCAGCAGACGCTCACTAAGTGTGGGCTATTGCTAGTAGATGCTCACTAAAAGCAGGCGCAGAGCTGGGTGCATGGGGGGTTGAGAATGACAGAAGTGGCTGGCATAAGCCCTCCTCAGCTGATCTAATGCCTCAGTTTGGCCAAATCTCATTGGAAATTGGAGTCTTCAGTTTTCGGGAGACTGAGCTCAGTTTTGTGTCCTCATCAAGGGCACCTACTATGTACCAGGTACTGGGGAACCAATGGGGAGCAAAATAGATGCGCGGTCCAGGTCACAGTCTGGAGAGACAATGACATTATCTTTATAAATAGCCTATTACGTGCCTGCTCACAGTAGTACTGCTTTTTAGGTACTATTATTCCCATTTTACAGGTGAGGTAACTGAGGCATGGAGAGGAGAAAACTTGCCCAAGATTATACACCTAGTGCTAAAAAGAAAGGAAGCAGGTGCTGAGGATAAGGAGGAGAGTATGCACTAGTGGTATGAAAACGGGGGAGGCCTCTCTGAGGAGGAGACAGTGCAAAGATATGGAGGATCTTCTTTCCATTGCAGCAGTGCAAGGGCCCTGAGGCAAAAAGCGTGGGAGAAACTGAACGAAAATGAGTAAGGCTGAAACTGAGGGATTCCCAGGGGACGTGGGGTAGGCGACACAACTACAGGACTGCAGACCCTGCAGACCACACTCTGAACTCTGAGGGTCAGGGGGAGCTATGGAAAAGTTGAAAGCAGGTTAGCAATACGGTCCAATCTGCCAAAGTTCATGCTGGTTGCTACGTAGAGAATGGGTTAAGTCCTGACGCTAAGGCGGTTTACGCATGACTCTTTGCTCTCTCTAGGAATATTCCTGCTAAGTGCTTATCAGGCTCCTTCTCTTCCTTCAGGTCCTATGTCCAAATATCACGTGGTCCAAGACATTCTCTGACCCTAAGTCTGTCTAGATAGCCCCTGTCCCCAACTCCTTTGTCATTCTCCAACACACCTTCCTATTTTTTTTATTTATTTTTCCCTATTTTAAAGGGATATTGCTTAGCACTTTTGACCTCACAATGAACAGACTATGTTAATCTCGAGCGAGTGACTTAACCTCTCTGTGGCTCAGTTCATTTGTGAAGTGGAGATGGTCATAGTACCATCTTATGGAACTGTAGTGAGGATTAAAAGAGCTCAGTGCTGTGTTAGGCGTAGGCTAGAATTACTGACCGTAAGGAAATGTCTTAATTGTTGATGTGTCTTGTTAGGCTCCCCTTTAGAACAGAAAGTCCCTGAGGGCAGGGATCTGGTCCAGTCATTCACCTGACCGGGAGCTGAGCTGGAGAGGGGCTGGGCGTGGTCGGGGCGTGGCCTAACCGGGGCTGCCCCTGGGGCGTGACCAGGAGGCAATTGGGGCGGGGCTGGCTGGGGCGGGGCTGGCTGGGGCGGGGCGGGGCGGGGCGGGGCGGGGCGGGGCACTTACCCTGACGCAGCATGCCTTCCCCATGCGGCTTGTCGTTCAACCACTGGCCCTCGTAGATGTCGCCGTTGCTGTAGTACATGCGGCCCCATCCGCTGCGCTGGTTGCCACACCACTCACCCTCGTAATAATCCTTGGGTCCGAAAAACTGAATCCCATAGCCCTGAAAGCACGAAGGTGTCCCTGTTCACGGCGCCCCCCACCGCTAGAAAAGCCACCCCTATCTTCCCGGGCACCCAAGCCACACACCTGGACTACTTCCCTGCTACCTCCCTCAGCCCTACATCCCAAACTGATGGTCGGGCATTGAAAAAGCTCCTCAAGCTCTCCGTTCCCCTCCACCCCACTGCTACCACCTCCGTTTCTCCCCTCCTCACTGGTCCCCCTCTTCCACTCTCCCGTTCTCCCCTCCGCACGCATCTTCAGTGAAGCAGCTAGAAGGATCTTTACATCGCTCATCTGATCACGTTTGCCCCTTCTCCTCATCTCTGATTCGACCCTGTTAAAAGTCGCAGATGCCTCTGAGAATCAGATCAAAGTTATGGCCTTTCTCCCCAGAAAAATGAACACCACACTCAGTGTCCAACCACGGAGAACCATGGACTCCCCGCAGAGCACACCTTAAGGAAGTTGGGTTAAGCAGACCCCAAATCTACGCCTCAAAATCCTGATTCCTCACAAAACCTTCAAGGCCCCCATCTACCCCTCTCCTCACCCCCAGCCCTGTGGGCACACACACCTTGGTGTTTGACATATTCGTTTGTTTGTTTGTTTGTTTTTTAGATTTTATTTATTTGACAGAGAGAGATCACAAGTAGGCAGAGAGGCAGGCAGAGAGAGAGAGGAAGGGAAGCAGGTTCCCTGCTGAGCAGAGAGCCCAATTCGGGGCTCAACCCCAGGACCCTGGGATCATGACCTGAGCTGAAGGCAGAGGCTTTAACCCACTGAGCCACCCAGGCGCCCCTGTTTGACATATTCTTTGCTACTTCTGACTACTTTGCTACTTCCCCTTCTCCTTTTTGTTCTCCCTGGTTAACTCTTTGCACCTTTTGGTATTACCTCCTGTAGGAAGCCTGCCCTGAATTCTCAACCCATGTGGGCTCCCTGGGAAAGCCTCTATCCTAACACCAAATTGTAAGTGAATTGTTTATTTTGGGCTCTCTTTCCCCACTGGCCAGTAAACAGTTTGAGCTCAGAGATCACAAAATCCAATTACCACTTGCCAGCAGTGTGTGACCTCAAGCAAGGCACTTCACCTCTTGGGGCTTGTTTCCTTATCAGTAAAATAAGAATGATGATGACCATGACTTTGTGAGCGGGTTGTGGGATACCGGGAGGGTTCAGGCATTTCTCAGTTGAGGACATGCCTCTGGCTGGCTTCTACCTCCAGGACCTTCCTCTCTTGTCCTGTGGCCAAGGGTGTGGCCTCTGCTTTCTTGCTCCCACTTTTCCTACCCCCTCTTGTGCCGGTCCAGCATCAGGGGGATTCTTAGAAAGGAATGCCCAGGGAAAAGAAAGCCAGGAAATGAGTGGGGCAGACGGGGGCGGAGGAGACTTGGCCCCCACACAACCTGGCTGGTTTCTTGTGCCACGAGAGTTCATGGGCTCCTCCCCGGGCCCTCTCCTCTTGCTTCCTGTTTCCTGGGTTTTGTTCTAAGAAGCCTGGATGATTTCCCACCCCTTCCTTCTCCCACGCACACAGTACTCTTGTTCTCCTTCCTCCACCCTCCTCCCTTTTCTCCCAGGACTCTCTGTTCCCCCTACACACACACACACACACACACACACACACAGTCTGCTTTCAGCCCGGTCCACATCCTGGGGCATGACAGGAACCACTCACCGATTTTTTATCATCTTTCCACCAGCCAGAGTATACTTTCTTGGGCTTTCCCATCTCTTGGTCAGGAAAGCTGAGGGTGCCATAGCCATCTCGCTTCCCAAACTTCCAGTCTCCCTCATAGATGGCTCCTTTCTTCTTCCAGATCTGTGTTCCTTTTCCTGATGACACACAGATGGGCCGACACTGCAGACATGCAGCCATGGGGCTGGGGCAGGTGCTGGGTCTGCCTTGGCCTCAGGGGCCCCTAGAAGACTTGATGACTTTCTCAAGGGCTGAGTCAGGGACTGTGCCTTGTCTCTAGACCCCCAGCGCCAGTGAGAACTCCAAGAAAATTCCATTTCTACAAATAACAGTTCTCCAGCTGTTTGCCCTGACGCCAGATTGATACAACAACCCCCAAGTAGAAATCTGCCCCTCCTTCTTCTCTTAATAATAATGAATTTCATCTCTTTTAAAAATAAGTTTCATCTTTAAATGATACTCAAAGGTTATACGAGATGGCCAGATTTTCTAGAAAATGTTCTGCGTATTTCTTCAGTTCTCAGAAACACACATGGAGACCTATGTCCTATCATTCCAGCCTCAACTGTGAATTCCACTCCCAACTTCTAGACTGTCCTCCAACCCCTGTGGCTGCCGTGCTGGTCAAGGAACCCACCAGATATGCTTCTGCATCAGGGCCTTTGTACCTACCTGTCCTTCGTCCTGGAAAGCTCTTCTGTAAATTTCAATCACTCCCTACCTCCTACAAATCTCCATTCAAATCTATTTTTTCAGTGAGACCTTCCCTGACCATCCCATATAAAGTCACAAGTCTGTCCTACCCCCCTTACCCTGCTCTGTTTCTGTTTTTTTTTTTCTTTTCTTTTCAAGATTGTATGTATTTATTTGACAGACAGAGATCACAAGTAGGCAGAGAAGCAGGCAGAGAGAAAGGGGGAAGCAGGCTCCCCAATGAGCAGAGAGACCCATGTGGGTCTCGATCCCAGGACCCTGAGATTATGACCCGAGCCGAAGGCAGAGTCTTAAGCCACTGAGCCACCCAGGCGCCCCTTCCCTGCTCTGTTTCTTTCCATATCACCTATCAGCTCCTAACATATCAGATGATTCACTTATTTGTCATTTTTTGTCTGTTGTCTAGCTCTCTATGAGAATGTGCACTCCATGAGGACACAAACTTTGGTCTGTTTTGTTCACTGCTCTATTCCCAGCACTGCGGAACAGGACCTGGCAAGTTGGAGGTGACCAACACATGTAAAACAAAGACATTTGTTGAACAAAGAGATCAATAAAATATTTGTGGAGTACCTATATGGGCTAATACGTGTCTTGGTCCTTAGTAGCTCAGGAACAAATCTAACATTGTCCCTGTGAGTTTTTTAATCTTGGCCGAGTAACTTAACTCCCTGGGCCTCAGGCTCCTCCTCTGTAAAATGGGGATGAGACTATCTCATGGGGTTGTTCTGATAACTACATTCATTAATATAAGGAAAACACTTAGAACAGTGTCTGCAAATACAAACGATATTACCAATTATTTGTGCCCTTGAGGTAGAGCCCTCACCCGGTTTTTCTGCCTGTCCCTCTTTTACGAGGTTTATTTCTTTTGGGCAACCAGCCTCTCCTGAGCTCTCAGTCCCGATGGTTTGCGTGGATCTGGCTCCTCCCCCTGGCCACGCCAGTCAACCAGCTCGGGCCACTGTGATTGGTTGAGTGAAGGGCATGTGATCTGAGTTGGTCCAATGAGACTGTTTGCCTCTGGGATAAAGGCAAATTTACCACTTAAATGAAGTTTTTTAGGGTCAGACTCCTTGGTGTGCCCACTCTCTGTCCTCCCCCTCTCTGCTCTGGGCACACTGGCTTCCAGTCTTTTCCTTGAGCAAGACTTAATACCCCTCCCCCACAATCCTTCCATTCTGAGTCCACTACCTAGAAGACAGGCCCTTCTGCCGGGCTAATCCCTACCCATGTGCGCTCCGCTCAGACATCGCCTCTCTGTTCTCTTGGCCGCTTTCCTGCCTCCTCTCGGATCCCCTTCATATCCTGATGCCACCCCTTTTATTTTTATTTTTAATTTTTTTTGAAGTAAAATAGCCTTGTTTTATTACGTGCAGACTATATATAAACAAACTACCCACTCTGAAAACAGCAGGTTCTGGCTTTTCCCAGGGCCCTCAGAAACCTCTGGGAGACTAGTTCCTTCCCCAGAGAGAGGGGTGTGTGTGTGTGTGTGTGTGTGTGTGTGTGTGTGTGTGTGTGTTCCTTCCCCAGAGAGAGGGGTGTGTGTGTGTGTGTGTGTGTGTGTGTGTGTGATGGAGCCACACGCTTCTTCCCTCTCTGGTCCAGGAGGAGGCATCTCCATCTTACTCCTCTGCAAGGAATCGAGGAAGGCTTGCCATTCTTACCCAATCAAGGAAGGGTAAAATCGCTTATAGACGTTGGTCTTACTCCGAATCTGTTTCTGGGTATGTTGACACTAATTCTTCTCACCCCAGGCCATAGCTTTATAGTCCTCCCCACCCTCCTTCTCCGTCATGAAGTGTATGTAGTCAGTGAAGTCTGGAGACAGCATGTTTGCTTTCTTTTCTGGGAGGCTGGCTTCTACCTCCATGTCATTTCCCCCATACAGTCTGATGCCACCTCTTTTAGCCATGTGACCCTCAGTGAGTCATTTCCTCTCTCTGAGCTCCAGTTTCCTCGTCTGTAAAATGGGATACTATTTATTGTGCAGGTTCCCTGCGAGCCTGGAGCCCCCTGAGGCTTGGCATCTTGCCAGATGCCCAGTACAGAGCCTGATGTGGGCCAGGAGCGCTGTAGGGGTTAGCGGAATGAAGGCAGGAGCAGTCCAGGGAAGCCGTGGCCGCCCAATCCTTGCCTTGCATGATGACGACTCTCTTCACTGCTTCCAGTCTGCTGACACCACAGCAGTCCCTGTCGGCTTGGTCAAAGGTATGTCTTGAAGAGAGGGGAGGCTCGATTAGGATTCTCCTACAGCTCCATTTTCAAGACCCTCAACCCAGTCTATGCCTCTGAGGTCCTAGGGGAGGCAGGACTCACATCAGCATGCCATGTCAACCCACAAGTTAACAGCACAGGTGAGGCCGCTGAGATCCATAGAATGGGAGATGACTTACCTAAAGTCACACGCTAGATGGCGGCAGCTTTGGAGTGCTTTTGGATGAGGACGGTTCCGAGTAGTGGTGATCCCTGCCGTGCTCTGCCCTCAAACACTCACAGACCCTTCTGCATGGACCCCGGGCTATGCACTTAGTAGATGTCATCTCTTATCTTTACCAACAGGCATTTTCTCATTTTACGGAATGGGACACTGAGGCTCAGAGCGTGGTAATTAGTCACTCAAGGTCATTGTTGGTGGAGCCGAGATTCTGACCCAGGTTTCTGGACTCCAAAGTACTTTACTCAGGAAGGCACGAGAGAAAAGTGGTTAAGAGCACAGAATCTGGGGGCACCTGGATGGCTCAGTGGGTTAAAGCCTCTGCCTTTGGCTCAGGTCATGATCTCAGGGTCCTGGGATCGAGCCCTGCATCGGGCTCTCTGCTCAGCTCCCATCCTCTCTCTGCCTGCTTGTGGTCTCTGTCTGTCAAATAAATAATAAAATAAAAATCTTAAAAAAAAAAAAAAGGCATAGGATCTGGAATTACAAAACCTGCTTGAGAAGCCATACCATCTTTTTTTAATAAAAGCTTGTTTCTCTTGGGGCGCTTGGCTGGCTAAGTTGGAAGAGCACATGACTTTTGATCTCAGGGTCATGAGTTCAAACTCCATGTTGGGTGTAGAAATCACTTAAATACATAAAACTTTTTTTTTTTTTTTTTTTTAGATTTTATTTTTAAGGGGCGCCTGGATGGCGGAGTCAGTTAAGCATCCAACTCTTGGTTTCGCTCAGGTCATGATCTCGGGGCCGTGAGACCCAGCCCCTCATCAGCCTCTGTGCTCGGCGTGGAGTCCACTTGAGATTCTCTATCCCTTTCCCTCTCCCCTCCCACTCATGCTCTCGTTCTCTCTCTCTGAAATAAATAAATAAATAAATCTTTTAAAAAAAGATTTTATTTTTAAGTACTCTCTACACCTAACATGGGGCTCAAATTTATAACCCCAAGGTCAAGAGTCATATGCTCTACTGACTGAGCCACCCTGGTGCCCCTAAATAAATAGAATTCTTTTTAAAACCACTTCTTTTTCTTCAGGGGTTAGTTTGTGTCACCAGAAACCCCATGCCATTTGCTGGTTAAAGTAGCAGTTAAAGTGGGATGCCTGTAGGGATGCCTGGGGGGCTCAGTTGATTAAGCCGATGCCTGCAGCTCAGGTCGTGATCCCAGCGTCTTGGGATCGAGTCCTGCATCAGGCTCCTTGCTCAGTGGGGAGCTTGCTTCTCTCTCTGCCTCTGCCCGCCACTTTATCTGCTTGTGCTCTCTCTCTCTGACAAATAAATAAATAAAATATTAAAAAATAATAATAAAGTTGGATGCCTGGGTGGCTCAGTCGGTTAAGCGTCTGCCTTTGGCTCAGGTCATCATCCCGGAGTCCCGGAGTCTGTCTCTCCCTCTCTCTTTGCCCCTCCCTCTTGCTCATGCTCTCTCTCTCTCTTAAATAAATAAATAAAATCTTAAAAAAAGAAAAAAAAAGTTGCAGTTAAAGCCCCAGCTAGTTGTGTGTGAGTGTATGTGTGTGTCCTCCCTAACCCCCTGCTGGTGAGACCCCCACGTCAGAGCTATTTGAATCCCTACTGCGAGCTGGTGGCGGGGGCGGGGGGCACCTTTTCTTCCTGCCAGCCCCATGTTTAGCCCAGGTCTCAGAGGTCAGGCCATGTACTGGAGTCCCCAGAGTCCTAGCCCTGCTTATGGATGGTGTCTCAAGACCACTTTGTCCCCTGCTGGTCCCTGAGGTCTTTGCTCATCTGAAGTCAGGGTTGAGTTTGGTTCCAGAGCCCCAGCGTGTGGAGACCCCTCGCTGGCCCAGGTCAGTGGCATTCTACCCTTGAGGGAGCCTTGGGGACATATCTTATGTCCCCAGGGAGCTCTGCCAGTGACTTCCTTGGCCCCAGTCAAGTCCCAGTCACCCACCATGGCCCAGACTCCACACTAGCCACCCGGACTCCTGAAGGCTCCACTCACCATGCTTCATGTTGTCCTTCCACTCGCCCACATAGCAGTCGCCATTGACCGCGTACACCTGGTGTCTCAGTCCGTTCTTCTGGGCCTTCCGGTCCCATCCCTTCCACAGCGGCTCTGACTTCTTCAAGCACTTGGAGATAGGCATGTTGCCTGCTTCTGTGGGGCCGGGGGTGCTGGCAAAGCGTTAGGGACATCAGGGGCTCAGTATACCCCTAGTCGTGCCAGGATCCTGGGGCTTCCTGGGGATGCGCTTGTCTGAGCCCAAATGACATGAGTGGTGTATGTTCAGAGTCCCCGGGCAGATGAGCAAGCAGCCCCTTGAGGGTGACCCTTCTGTGCTGGACTGACCCTTGCCTGTCACCTCCTTTGCATCTATCTCTAGGGTCCCGCTGAGGTAGGTCTGATGACACAATTGCTTGGGAACCCAGGGAAACCAGTAGAAGAGGGGGTTTGTGATGGCGTCAGGAAGAAGCTGTCCCTCACCGGTGGTTGACAGTCATATATTTAATAACGAGTAGGACCAATCCGTGTGGATGCTGGCCTAAGGCTGGAGCTTTTTCTGGAGGCCCCAGTGCTGTGCACTGGGATCCACTGCAGGAGAGAAGCGGGTGGCCGAGGTAGGGGGGATACCCAGACCACTCTGCGCCTGCAGGTAGCCACTACCACGCAGCCTACAGGGACACCTTCCTGGCCCCCAGTACCCAACACTGCAACCCCTTTGGTCCTGCCTTATCTGTTAGAGAGTGCTATTTCTAGCACTCTAGCCAGCGCCTGGCTTTAGAAGCTGTCAGGGAAGGGGGGTCCGGGTTGCTCAGTCCGTCGTTAAGCATCTGCCTTCTGCTCAGGTCATGATCCCAGTCCTGGGATGGAGCCCAGCATCGGGCCCCTTGCTCAGCGGGAAGCCTGCTTCTCCCTCTTCCACTCCCCTTGCTTGCATTCCATGTCTTGTTGTCTCTCCCTGTCAAATAAATAAATAAAATCTAAAAAAAAAAAAAAAAAAAAAAAAAAGCTGTCAGGAGAGCCCACCCACTAGAGATACTGCCCATAGGGTGACCAACTGTCTGGATTTGCCTAGGACTGAGGGGTTTCCTAGGAACTTGGACTCCTGTACTAAAACTGGGACAGTCCCAGGAACACCAGGATGGCTGCTCATCCTTCTACCTCTGACCTCTGACCTTTGCCCGGATACTCTACTTGTCTGCCTTATTACCTGGTTAGGTTTCTCCATCAGACTGGGGCTCTCCTTCCTGCCGTGACTGACGGGGTTGCAGAGAAACTTTGGGTGGTCTAGGGTCTCTCTTTATGCTGGGAGTCCCCCACCTGTGTTCTTCATGTCTCCAAGATCTCCAGTGCAGACATTCATGTCTATCTGTCTGTCTCCAGGGGGCTCGTGCAAGGTGATAAAGATGGTCTCCCCCAATCATGGGTATCTGTTTCCTGCTCCATGGGTTTGGGACACACACACACACACACAGACACACACACACATGCCTGTGGCGCTAGCACCAGGTGCTGAGTGAGATATTTAACCATCAGCATGAGAGGTGCTGAGCCAATTACCTTTGGGCTGAGCAGGTTTCAGATCATGGTGTCCCAGGCATCCACCTACCCATGGCCAGCCTCATGGGTGTGCAACCTGTGCAGTCGAACAGGGCCCACACTTAGAAGGGCCCATGCTTGGTTTACTCCTTGGCTGGCACTGTTTTTAAATTCTTAATACTTTAGGAGTGAGGGCCCCCTTCTTCATTTTTTACAATTTTTAAAAAAGATTTTATTTATTTATTTGACAGACAGAGATCACAAGTAGGCAAAGAGCCAGGCAGAGAGAGAGAGGGGGGAAACAGGCTGCCCGCTGAATGGAGAGCTTGACGTGGGGCTCCATCTCAGGCCTGGGATCATGACCTGAGTGGAAGGCAGAGGCTTAACCCACTGAGCCACCGAGGAGCCTTCCCTCTTTTTCATTTACACTGGGTGCACATATCAAGGAGTTCCTTCTGTGGGGCTATAGCAGGGTCTCCAGGAGTCTGACCAGGCTGACCAACCAGACGGCTGGCACGTATTTTGACAATCATGCCTACGAACAGGGTAAATCACTCCCGGCAAAGAAAACAGTAAGGGCAAAAGCTGAGAGGAAGGAAACCGTCTCAGGTCCTAAATGTAACATTTTCCTTTTTTCCTCCCATTTCCTAGTACCACCTGTACAATGACGAATCTTTATATGTAAATTAATTTACTTTAAAAAATCAATATATTTATCCAAGAAAGAAACTACATATCCTTACTATAAATGGAAAACCAGTATCCAATACCTTAAGGGGGAAGCAGAGTAAAAATAAAAATACTATAAAGAGGCCACCTTACGTCTTAGCTAGATATCAGTGGCTTACAGTCGAGATTAGCAAATGTTCAGAAAGGTGTTAATTAGCGCCGAACTGACACTTTCTCCTTGGTTTTCTCAGAAGTGTAATGGAACCAACCTAGAACCTAATAACTTTTTAATGATGTCTTTGGATGTTACTTAATGCCTCATCAGGGTAATATAAAATCACCCTCTGTCCCACTCTTTCTTGGGAGCAAGGGTTTTCTGTTCAAGAGGAGGTTACGGTCTTAATACGGGAGCTGGGAGCTGCCGATAGGAAAAGAAAGCCTTGTGAGGAGGGGCGCGCGGACCGTGCCCGGTTGTTTTGATTCTAAATAATAAATCAGCCACAGTGGAAGGTGGAGGGGCGGGGCCCAGACGCAGGGGGGGCCACCCCGAACTCCCATCCCACCCACCTGCCCCAGCTCACCTGAGCCCGCTCACCTGCGGGGCGGAGCCTGGATCGGCAGCTCTGTAGACCCGAGCGATGGGGTCGCCGCTTCCAGCCTCAATAACAGAGTGCGACGCTGGCTCAGGCGTCCCCTGCCCGGCGGGGGTCGCTATGGCAACGCGGGGCCCCAGCAAAGGCGCCGGCAGAGCCCGCCCCTTCCTGCGGAGACCGTGTGCTTGCTGCGCGGCGGGGAGGGTGCAGAGTCGCTGGCGTGGGGAAGGACGTCTTAGGGCCTGTGCAGGTCCAGTGCAGCCCGGTTCATCGGCCCGCTGAGCAAAGGGCTGGCGGGCGAGCCCGAAGACCCGGCATCCGCAGAGCGTGCGCCTAGGGGTGCCTGGGGAGGATACTGCCCTCCCCATGTGGGGATCCCCAGGGCAAATACTGCACCCCGAGCAGACCGGAAAGGGTTAAATACTTCTCTGAGGTTTTCGGAACACAAAGCGGCAACATTTGAAGGGAAAACTAACCACTCTCGTTCTTACTCCTGTTGCTGGGGAGGGCCTCTCCTAGACACCTTTAAGAATCAAAGAGAAGCTATTCAGACCCTCCACCTCTCGAAGATGCTTGTATTTTATTTTATTTTAAAGATTTTATTTATCTGAGAGAGATCACAAGTAAGCAGAGAGAGCGGGGTGGGGGGCGGGGAGGGGGTGGGGGGAGCAGACTCCCTGCGGAGCCGGACTTGGGGCTCGATCTCAATACCCTGAGACCATGACCTGAGCTGAAGGCAGAGGCTCAATCTACTGAACCACCCAGGCGCTCCAAAGATGCTTGTATTTTAGACACACAGGTCAGCCCACCTCACCCTCACTCCTCTCCTTGGTTCACATCCTTACTGTGGCTCCGCTGTCACTCAGAGTAAGAGCTACAGTCCCCTTAGTGGCCTTCAGAGATCCCAGTCACCTGCCCCCCCAACCCTTTCCTCTCTGACCCTGTCCCCGACTTCAGGCACCCAGGCTCCCTCTGCTCCAGCCACGCACTTGCTTCCTTGCTGTTCCCGGAAAATGCTGGGCATGTTCCTGCCTCAGGGCCTTTGTCTCTTCTGTGCCTTCTGCCAGGACATCTCTTCCTACAGATAGCAGTCTAGATCATTCCTTCCTGTTCTTCAAGGTGTCTTCTTGTTGTTGTTGTTTTTAAAGATTTTATTGAGTCATTTGACAGAAAGAGACACATCAAGAGAGGGAACACAAGCAGGGCAGAGGGAGAGGGAGAAGCAGCTTCCCGCTGACCCTGGGATCATGACCCTAGCGGAGCGCAGACGCTTGACAACCGAGTCAACCAGGAGCCCCATCTTCTTCAAGATTTTATTCAAACATCATCACCTCAGTAAGGAGTTGCTGGACCACTTTTTTTTTTTTTTTAAAGTAATCTCTATGCCTAACTTGGGACGATATCAGGGGTCACGTGCTGTACCAACTGAGCCAGGCACATGTGCCTGGACCACCGTATTTAAAACTGGAATTTCGGGGCGCCTGGGTGGCTCAGTGGGTTAAAGCTTCTGCCTTCGGCTCGGGTCATGATCCCAGGGTCCTGGGATCGAGCCCCGCATCGGGCTCTCTGCTCAGCAGAGAGCCTGCTTCCTCCTCTCTCTCTGCCTGCCTCTCTGCCTACTTTGTGATCTCTGTCTGTCAAATAAATAAATAAAATCTTAAAAAAACCGAAAAACAAAAAAACCTGGAATCTCTTGGAGCACCAGGGTGGCTCAGTCGTTACACATCTGCATTCAGCTTAGGTCCTGATCTCAGGGTCCTGGGATCAAGCCCTGCATCCTGCTCGGAGAGAAGCCTGCTTCTCCCTTTCCCACTCTCCCTATTTGTGTTCCCTCTCGCGCTGTGTCTCTCTCTGTCAAATAAATAAAAAAAAACCTGGAATCTCTATGTTTACTTCACAACCTATTTTCCTATTTCCCCAACCTCATTACTGTTTCATGTGGTATAGCACTGTCATGTGTGTGTGTGTGTGTGTGTGTGTATACACATATTTATTGTCTGTCTTTCTTTTTTAAAAAGATTTCATTTATTTATTTGACAGACAGAGATCACAAGTAGGCAGAGAGGCAGGCAGAGAGAGAGGAGGAAGCAGGCTCTCTGCTGAGCAGAGAGCCCGATGCGGGGCTCGATCCCAAGACCCTGAGATCATGACCTGAGCCGAAGGCAGAGGCTTTAACCCACTGAGCCACCCAGGCACCAAGGATTTATTTATTTATTTGAGAGAGAGAAAGAAAGGATCAGCAGGAGGGACAGAGGGAAAGGAATAGAGAATCCCAAGCGAACTCCATGCTGAATGCAGAGCCTGATGTGGGGCTCAATCCCATGACTCCGAGATCACCACCTGAGTCTAAACCAAGAGCCAGACGCCACTGACTTTGCCACAGGTGCTCTGAGTATTGCTGTTTTTAAATCTCTTTAGCAATCAGGACACCTGGGTGGCTCAGTCAGTTAGGAGTCTGTCTTCAGCTAGGGTCATGGTCTCACGGTCCTGGGATCGAGTCCCACATTGGACTCCCTGCTCAGCAGGGAGACCACTTCTCCCTCTCACTCTGCTGCTCCACCTGCTTGTGGGCTCACTCTCTCTCTCTCTGACAAATAAATAAATAAGATCTTAAAAAAAAATAAATCTCTTGGGACGCCTGGGTGGCTCAGTTGGTTGGGCAGCTGCCTTCAGCTCAGGTCATGATCCCAGCGTCCTGGGATCGAGTCCCACATCGGGCTCCTTGCTCAGCAGGGACTCTGCTTCTCCCTCTGACTCTGCCTGCCATTCTGTCTGCCTGTGTTCGCTCTCTCTCCCTCTGTCTCTCTCTGACAAATAAATAAAGAAATCTTTAAAAATAAATAAATAAATAAATAAATCTCTTTCACAATCTTGTAAGAAAATCCTGTTTTGATAGGCTTTTCTTTGATTACCCGTAGGCTCTCCTTCATTGCTTTGTTCTTCATTCCCATTGGAATGCTACATTTTGTTTGCTTGTTTTTTGTTTTCATTTTTGGAATGGGACTTTTTTTTTTTTTAAAGATTTTATTTATTTATTTGACAGAGAGAGATCACAAGTAGATGGAGAGGCAGGCAGAGAGAGAGAGAGAAGCAGGCTCCCTGCTGAGCAGAGAGCCGGATGCGGGACTCGATGCCAGAACCCTGAGATCATGACCTGAGCCGAAGGCAGCGGCTTAACCCACCGAGCCACCCAGGTGCCCTGGAATGGGACTTTTGCTCTCATTTCCATACTCACTGCATCGTTTATAGTTATTTTGTTGGATGTATGTCTCTCTCAGCAGAGGAAATTGATGGACACAGAACTTGCCCTCGGTAAATTCTTTCTCAACCAAGTTTCTTTTAGTTGCAGCTAGAAGCACCATCTCATACTACCTAATAAAGGAAATTTATTAAGGATACAAGAGCGTTGGAAAGCTGTAAACAGCAAAGCCATCCTCTTCCTGTCTCTTGGTCTCTCCATCTCTCTTCCATTCAATTTTCTCCTGCTCGTGGTGGAAACTGGCTGCCCCTTAGATCATCTCGGTTATATAACCACTTACAGAAATTCATTGGAGGGGCGCCTGGATGGCTCAGTGGGTTAAAGCCTCTGCCTTCAGCTCAGGTCACCATCCCAGGGTCCTGGGATCAAGCCCCACATTGGGCTCTCTGCTCAGCAGGGAGCCTGCTTCCTCCTCTCTCTCTGCCTGCCTCTCTGCCTACTTGTGATCTCTGTCAAATAAATAAATAAAATCTTAAAAAAAAAAAAGAAATTAATTGGCTCTTTCTGAATTCCAGTCCCAAATTCATGAGTGGTCCAGCTAGGGTCTGGAGTCATGCTGGTCAGTCACGCTGCTGATGGCTATAATTTTCTCACAATATTCTCCTCTCCTTCTCAGATACCTGGCCAGCAGTCCCAGCAGGCTCTATCCTAGTACAAATCGTCCCTTGGTTTGTGGCTTTATCCAGAACCACCCTGCCACCTGCTGAGTGGTGCCTCATGGTCTAGAAATTCCTCTCTTCCTAGGTCAGTCTAAGACACAGCACGAGCCCTGGTCCCACCACTGCAAGGAGCCCTTTCCCAGCTCCTAATCAGATCCTGGTGCAGGGAAGCTAGAACGGTCTCCTGGAGAAAACTGTGGAGCAGATTATGGTTTATCGGCATCTGCAGGCCAGCTGGATGGGCAGGTTACAAATCTATGAGACTTTTCACCATATGGGGTCAGCACTTGGTAGCGTTATTCTCAAACTCCCGAGTGGGAGCTATGGACTGGCCACTTCCCAACACTGAGGTGCCAAGAGCATCAAGCCTGAGGGCTCCTGTTTCAAATACCCCGGTCTCATAATTACTTGCTAGACTTGAATGGTTAGAATTTAGTTGGGCTCTTCTCAAGGATCTTTTGTAAAGCATGCTGTGAAAAGAGCTCTCCTATGTGGTCTGAGGTCTCCAGACCAAGTATGTATGGTCTCCTCCATATATTCACAGATAAACATCCCCTTGGGGAGGCATGGTCCTGTTTTCACTTTCCCCAGCACAAAGCTTTGGCTGAAAGCCTGCAGGCTCTGCAGATTTCAACTCTAGGGGGCGCATTCCCGCCGCAGGCCACTCCTGCCTGAGAGCACCATCTTTAGATAAAATGAGAATGGGGTCTTCTGAAGTTGAGTAACCTGGGTCTCAATCTTTCCAGAAGTGGCAGGAAGGACCCACCTGTCAGGACAAGCAAAAGCCTCCAGCGCATATAATAGAAAAAACTTGGAGACAACTCAAACGTCCATCAAAAGATGAATGGATAAGCAAAATGTCATCTGTCCAGCCCTAAAAAGGAATGAAACACTGAGACATGGTGCAGCCTGGATGAACCTTGAAAACACTGTGCTAAGTGAAAGAAGCCAGACACATAAGGTTGTATGAGCAGAAATATCCAGAATAAGAGAATCTACAGAGACAGAAAGTAGATCCGTGGTTACCTGGGAGGGAAGAGGAGGAGTTAAGAGAGAGATAGTTAAGGGCAGGGGCTTTTTTCAGGGGTGATGAAAATATTCTAAAACTGACTGTGATGATGGCTGCTCAACCCTGTGAACATACTAAAAACCACGGAATCTTTACACTTTAAATGGGTGAATTGTAGGATTCCTGAGGTCTCTCCAGTGTTTTTTCAAAAAGTCTCCGATGGGGCGCCTGGGTGGCTCAGTGGGTTAAAGCCGCTGCCTTCGGCTCAGGTCATGATCTCAGGGTCCTGGGATCGAGTCCCGCATCGGGCTCTCTGCTCAGCAGGGGCCTGCTTCCTTTCCTTCCCCTCTCTCTGCCTGCCTCTCTGCCTACTGTGATCTCTCTCTGTCAAATAAATAAATAAAATCTTAAAAAAAAAAAAAAAAAAAAAAAAAAAGTCTCCGATGCAGGATGAGTGCCCTCTAGCGGCTATCACCCGTCCAGGGCGAGTCACAGGGCACCATTGTTTCTCATTTTTCATTCGGCCAAGTTAAAAATCAGAGAAAGTAATGCCTAAAGAGGGTAACACAATGTGCAGCAAACGTTGCTTAATTTTTTTATTGAAGTGTAAAATACATATAGAAGAGTGGAAATATCATCAACGTATAGCTTGAAAGATTTTTTTTTAAAAGATTTTATCTATTTTATTTGACAGACAGAGACCACAAGTAGGCAGAGAGGCAGGCAGAGAGAGAGAGAGAGAAGGAAGCAGCCTCCCCGCTGAGCAGAGAGCCCAATGCAGGACTCGATCCCAGGACCCTGAGATCATGACCTGAGCCGAAGGCAGCGGCTTAACCCACTGAGCCACCCAGGTGCCCCAAGCTTGATAGATTTTTGCAAACCAAACACACACTTCTTTTTTTTTTTAATTTATTTTTTTATATTTTTTTATTTAAAGATTTTTATTTATTTATTTGACAGAGAGAGAGATCACAAATAGGCAGAGAGACAGACAGAGAGAGAGATGAGGAGAAGCAGGCTCCCTGCTGAGCAGAGAGCCCCATGCGGGACTCGATCCCAGGCCCCTGGGATCATGACCCGAGCCGAAGGCAGAGGCTTAACCCACTGAGCCACCCAGGCGCCCCCAAACACACACTTCTTGTCAAGACTGGGGGTCTCTGGGACTCTCTCTTTCAGCAATAATGCCAAAAGTCCAGTTTGAGTCCCTTTATATTTATCTTAAGAGAGGTTTACTTAGGGTGCCTGGGTGACTCAGTTAAGCCTCTGCCTTTGGCTTGGGCCCTGATCTCAGGGTCCTGGGATTGAGCCCCAGGTTGGGCTCCCTGCTCAGCAGGGAGCCTGCTTCTCCTTCTCCCTCTGATCCTCCTTCCTGCTTATGATCTCTGTCTCAAATAAATAAATAAAAATTTTAAAATATATATTTATTTATTTATAAGTAATCTCTACACCCAACGTGGATCTCAAACTTTACCAGCTGAGTCAGCCAGGCACCCTGAGTCTCTTTCACATAAAATGAGGCCACTTCCAAGAGACTTTGTAGAGCGCCTCTTTTCCTTTTCTTTCTCTCCTTCTTTCCTAATCTCTAGGGTTACTCTATCAAGGTGGTGGCTACTTATATGGAAATTTAAGTTTAATAAAAATAAAAATTTCTCAATCACATTAGTCATATTCCAAATATTTAGTAGGCACATGTGGCAACTGGCTGCCATATGGAACATTGCAGATGCAGGACATTTCCTTTACCATAGAAAGTTCTACAAGACAGTGCTGTTTTAGGGATGAGCTCTTATCTCTTGTCACTATCCCTTCCTTGGAAAGTCTTATTTCTCTCTTTCTATCAAATCCTCTTTTTTTCTTTTTCTTTCTTTCTTTTTAATTGATCAGCAAAATTCTCTGTTAGAACCTAACATAATGTCTGCAGGGATAAGCCTGTGGAAATTACAGGGTTTGAAAATAGTTGTTTGGCAAACAAACACAGCTAATAAATCATCCCAAAGAAAAATGCACAGCCTCACTAGCAATTAAATAAATGAAAGTTAAAATAACCTGACATACCATTACATACTGTCTAGACTACGAAAAATGTGTAAAAATGGTGGTCTGTAATATTGGTAGCACTGTGGGGAAAGAGGCACCATTACATACTGCTAGCCATCCAGGGAATTAGGTAAACCCTCTTGAAACACCATCTGGAACTACGTTACAGAAACTATAAAACTATTTTCTGGCTGAATTAATTCCACTTAATGACTACTATTTATTTACTTAACATATAGCTGGTGTGATGCATACTACTTGGTACTTTAGTTTTCTTATTTTTAAATTTTTATTATTTTTTTAAATTTTGTTTATGTATTTGACAGAGAGAGAACACAAGCTGGGCAAGAGGCAGCGGGAGAGGGAGAAGCAGGCTCCTCGCTGGGCAAGGACCCTGAGATCATGACCTGAGCAAAAGACAGATGCTTAACCCGCTAAACTACCCAGGAGTCCCCATTTTTTTAAAGTACTTTTCTTCTTTTTTTAAAAAAGATTTTATTTATTTATTATTTGAGGAGAGAGAGTGCAAGAGAAGGGGTAGGGCCAGAGGGAGAAGCCGACTCCCCATTGAGCAGGGAGCCTGATCCAGGACACGTTCTTGGTTCTTGGGAGTCCAGGATCATGATCTTAGCTGAAGGCAGTCACCTAACCGACTGAGCCGCCCAGGCGCCCTAAAGTACTTTTCACAACAATCCTATGAGATAGGTAGGAATCCTTATTCTCATTTTAAAAAGTCAGCAAACTCAGGTTCACAGAAGTTAGATAAGCTACCCAGAGGAAAAGATCAAGAAAGTGGCTGAGTCAGGATTCAATCTCAGACCCGTTAACCTAGGAAAACCTGGCCAGAACATCGCACTGACTCTCATTTCGGAGAATTACCTCCAAGGGAATAGTACACTTGGGGCAAGAGAAGAAATTTATGAAAAATATAAATACTAGCATAATTCTTCCAAAAGGAAAAACTGGAAAATGCACACAGGAGATAATGTAAATTAGGCCCGGCACATACCAGGATCTCCATAAATGCTTAATTTTTTAAAAAAGCAATTGGGTGGGGAAAAGCTCTGACCCTTTACGCCTGGGTGGCTCAGTGGGTTAAAGCCTCTGTCTTCGGCTCAGGTCATGATCCCAGAGTCCTGGGATCAAGCCAGGCATCGGGCTCTCTGCTCGGCAGGGAGCCGGCTTCCCCCTCTCTCTCTCTGCCTGCCTCTCTGCCTACTTGCGATCTCTGTCAAACAAATAAACAAAAATCTTAAAAAAGAAAAAAAAAAAAAAAAAGCTCTGGCCCTTTAAACGACAGAGTCTGGTTAGGAAAGGAAGCCGCAGACTGCGCTTACGTGAAAAGCTTCAGGCCTCATTTGAATGAGCATGCGCAAAAGCTCGCCCTCGTTCCCTCGCCACGTTCCTATACTCAAATGCGCGTGCGCCGCCTGAACCTGGGGCAGGCAGTTGGCTCCGCCCACCTATTTAGGCAGGCGGAGACAGTCGCGTGAGTTCAGCGGACCTACAATCTCCCGCGCTATTAAGCAGCCCGCCCCTTTTTGCACATGCGCATACCTCAAGCACTAGAAGGAGGGGTTGTTGAGTGGGTCTTGAAGCTGCGCCTGCGCCGTGGACGCCCCTGCCGGAAGTGGGCGGGCCGTATTCCAAAGCCTAAAGGGCGGAGGGAGAAAACGCGGCAAATGGCAATGTTGCTGAAGGGAAAGCATGTTGGGGGCGCTGTCCCAGATGTCCTGCTGCAGAACTAGTCAACGTAGAAATGTAAAGACCAGAATGTGATCGCAGAGAAATTCCTTGCCGATTTAAACAAGGTTTCACAAGATTATTCTGTTTACATGTGTGTTAAATGAAGGGTTTAGGGGAGATTTGAATGCCTCCCATGTGCCCAGTTTGAAAGCAAGTATTATGAAAAGAAATTAGAGAGGAACGTGTTCTTGTCCACAGAAACGTTCGTTCCAGGAGTCAGGAAACTGTCTGGAAGACACGTGCGGTAAGAGTCGGAGAAGAAACAAGTCTGCATCGAGGTAAGTGATTTTGTGTCGTTAAAATGGTAAATGCTTTGGAAGTCCCTTGTGTCACTTCATCGGCTTTATTCCATAAACATTTGTGGAAAGCATCTTGTGTTTTATACGAACGCACCTTACTGGATACTGGAAATTCAAAGATGAATGTAACTCAGCCCCTGCCCCTGAAAAGTTCACACCGTGGGGCCCGGGAGTGGGACTAGCCTGGGCAAGGTGCTGGACTGGGAATGATAGTGTAAAGTAGCTTTGGAGACTGCCTTGACTGAAACGGGAGGGTGACCTCAAAGAGCATGGGCGATGGTGTCCTATGAACATAGCGGAGGATGGGGGGCAGGGGGGAGGGTAGTCCGGGAGAGAGGAGGTTAGGTGCCAAGCTGAGAATGTTTGGAACCAAATCCGGTGGTTAGGAACCTGTGTGTATTCTTGAACTTGCTTTGATACAGGGGATGAAGCAGAAAGTCGCTTTTTGACCACAGTGACCTGGTTAAACAGGGAGAAGCTGGAAAGCTCTGTAAGAAAGTGTCCAGCTGGTGAGCTGAGAAACTTCCATGCCAAGTTATAAATCCTCATTAAGGATCCAAACAACTGAAAGGAAAACTGATTCTTGGGTATTCTGAGGACGTTACTAGATGTTATGTCGGGCTAGGGAGAAAGAACTTTCCCTTTTGTGTTTATTTATTTTAAATATTTGTGTGTTTATTTATTTGAGAGAGACTGCGGGCATGGAGCCCCTGCAGCCAGGCGAGGGAGGTGGTGCAGCAGAGGGGGGGGGGGAATCCTAAGGCAGACTCACCACTGAGCGAGCATCCGAGGCCGGGCTCCACCCCAGGACCCCGAGATCATGACCTAAGCCAAAATCAAGAGTCAGGTGCTCAACTGACCGAGCCACCTGGGATCCCCAAGATTTTCCCTTCTGGATAGCCACCATCTCCTAAACTATTTTCTCCTTGACAGATTGGATCTTAGAAGGGTCCTAACCCAAGAATGCACCTGCTTAGGAAGAAGGATCTGCTTCATAGGTGACTTGCAAGGAACACAGAAAAGTAGTGAAAAATCAAACAAGGACACCTTAAGTGGACTCTCGGTATACCCATTAGTACCATTTTCCCCATAGAGTAGTCACCCAGGCCTCCTGCTAAGAAGGGCCTTATGCTTGGCTTAATGCTCTGCTGTCACCATTTTGAAATTCTTAATTTTTTTTGAAGATTTTATTTATTTATTTGACAGACAGAGATCACAAGTAAGTAGAGAGGCAGGCAGAGAGAGGGGTGGGGGGGAAGCAGGCTCCCCACTGAGCAGAGAGCCTGGTGCGGCTCTGGATCCCAGGACCCTGAGATCATGATCTGAGCTGAAGGCAGAGGCTTAACCCACTCGGCCACCCAGGTGCCCGTGAAATTCTTAATTCTTTTTTTAAGATCTTATTTTATTTATTTGACAGACAGAAATCACAAGTAGGCAGAGCAGCAAGCAGAGAGAGAGGGGGAAGCAGGATCCCGCTGAGCAGAGAGCCTGCTGCGGGGCTCTATCCCAGGACCCTGAGATCATGACCTGAGCCGAAGGCAGAGGCTTAACCCACTGTGAGCCACCCAGGTGCCCCGAAATTCTTAATTTTTTAACAAGGAATCCCATATTGTCATTTTTGCACTGGGCCCCACAAGTTATGTACTTGGTCCTGCCTCTCTCTTCCAACTTTTCTCTTTTTTCTCTCTTTTTAGTCCTCTCCTCCTCTCCTATTTTTCCCTCTTCCTATTTTCATTCCTTGGTTTTCTTCCCACTCCTTTAAGGCTAAGCTTAAGGATGCTGTGGCCTTGGGGCAGCTGGGTGGCTTAGTTGGTTAAGCATCTGCCTTTGGCTCAGGTCATGATCCCAGGGTCCTGGGATGGAGCCCCATGGCAGTCTCCCTGCTTGGTGGGGAGTCTGCCACTTCCTCTCCCATGCGCCTCTCCCCCCCGGCTTATGCTGTCTCTCACTTTCTCTCTCAAATAAAATCTAGGGGGGGGGGGGAAGAAAAGGATGCTCTACCCTTGTAAGCCTCCAAACATGTTTCTGTCATGGGTTGAATTGTGTTTCCCCCAAAGACATTGAAATCCTGATCCCCAGTTCCTGTGAATGTGATTTTTTTTTTTAAATTTTAGATTCTATTTATTTGTTTGACAGAGAGAGAGATCACAAATAGGCAGAGAGGCAGGCAGAGAGAGAGGGGGAAGCAGGCTCCCTGCTGAGCAGAGAGCCCGATGTGGGGCTCCATTCCACGACCCTGAGATGATGACCTGGGCCAAAGGCAGAGGCTTAGCCCACTGAGCCACCCAGGCTCCCCTGTGAATGTGATTTTATTTGGAAATAGGGTCTGTGCAGATGATCAAGTTAGGATGAGGTCATTAGAGTGGGTCCTAATATGATATGACTGGCGTCCTTATGCAAAGAGAAAATATGGACAGAGTCAGAAACAAATAGAAAGCCAAGTAAAATTGGAGAGATGCTGCCTCAAGCCAAGGAATACCAAAGATGGCAGGAACACTACCAGAAGCTAGAAGAGAGACGTGGAATAGATTCTCAGAACTTTAACCCCTGCAGACACCTTGATTTCAGATTTCTAGCCTCCAGAGCTGTGAGAAAATACATTTCTGTTGTTAAATCCCCCAGTTTATGGCACTTTGTTATGACAGTCCTAGGAAATGAATACAGGTCCCCCTACGTCCTTAATAAATAATTTGATAAATAAATGGATAGATGAATAACATATAATTGTGTTGTCTCTGCCTCTTTAAAAAATGACAAAAGAGGGTCGCCTGGGTGGCTCAGTGGGTTAAAGCCTCTGCTCAGGTCATGATCCCAGGGTCCTGGGATGCATTGGGGTTCTCTGCTCAGTGGGGAGCCTGCTTCCTCCTTTCTCTTTCTGCCGCCTCTCTGCCTACTTGTGATCTGTCAAATAAATAAATAAAATCTTTAAAAAAAATGACAAAAGACCTATCAGGATAATAACTGTCTGTCCTTTCTTTTCTTTTTCTTGAGTAGGCTCCACACCCAGCATGGGGCTTGAACTCAGGACCGTGAGATCAAGAGTTACATGCTCTACTAACTAGCCAGCCAGCACCCCCTCACCCCACGCCAACTGTCAGTCCTTTAACCCTAGTGAATGGTTGAAAAACTGGTCCTTTCCCTAACCTACTTCATTTTCTCCTATGATATAATTATGGTATTTGATACTGACTTTGCCCTATGTCTTCACACATGTCCTGGGCCCTGATAATATGGGCAGGTAGAGTGGGCAGGTGGCTATGGTTGGACATTCTTTGTTGCTACCGAAATTCTGTGCCCTTTCCTCCTTGATGGTAGATCTCCAAATGTATGAGCTTCCCTTTTGTCCAGGGAAAGTGACCCCCACCTCCCAGAGCCAGAGGGCAAAGTCTTTTCTGTAAAGATAATAAATATTTTTTTACTTTGAAGGCCAAATATATGTGTGTGCGCGCATGCGTGTTAACAATAATATATAAATATGGCAACAATATATAGCTACACTTCTAAAATATTGATGAATGAAATTGAAATCATGTTGCAAATAATATGGACCTCATTCCTTACTCAAAATGTTAGGCTCTGCCTTCCTTCCTTCAGGCTGCTGTAACAAAATACCACAGGCTGGTATTAGAAACTGTAACAGAGTTTTCTTTCTCATAGTCTGGAGGCTGAAAGTCCAAAATAAGGCTATCAGCATGGTCAGCCAAGTGCCCTCTCTTGGGTTGTAGACTTCTTATTGTATCCTCACGTGGTGGGAACTCTGTGGGGTTTCTTGTAAGGACACTAATCCTACTTATGAAGTCTCCACTCTCAAGGTCTAGTCGCCTCCCAAAGGCCCCCCTACCTAATACCATCACATTGGGCGTTGGGGTTCCAACATGTGAATTTAGGGGGATACAGCATTTAGGCCATAGCAGGATGTAAGTATAAATATTAATAAGAAAATCTCATGATGGGGCGCCTAGGTGGCTCAGTGGGTTAAAGCCTCTGCCTTCGGCTTGGGTTGTGATCTCAGGGTACTGGGATCAAGCCTCGCATTGGGCTCTCTGCTGGGCAGGGAGCCTGCTTCCCCACCTCTCCCTCTGCCTGCCTCTCTGCCTACTTTTGATCTCTCTCTCTATCAAATAACGAAATTTTAAAAATCTTAAAAAAAAAAAAAAAGTAAGAGTAATCCTGCCTCTGGCAACGAACTCCCAGCTGTGTGCCAGCATAAATAGACACGAAGCTCATTGTAGCATTGTTCTGCAAATCCCAAACAGGAAATGGCGTGATTGTTTATCAGTGATAGCAAAGTAAACCGTAGGTACTATTCATACTCTAGAATATCATAACAGGTAAAACAAACAAATGATAGTCACGTGCAAATATACGGTAGCCCAAAAGAAAACCAGGGTAAAGATAAATAACAAAAAGAAAATAAAAATATAATTTCATTTAGAAAATTTTGAAACTAGGAAGAACAAATCTATGTTATCTAGGGATGCAAAGATAAATAGTAAAAACTACAAGGAGCCTAGGTGGCTCAGTGGGTTAAGCCGCTGCCTTCGGCTCAGGTCATGATCTCAGGATCCTGGGATCGAGTCCCGCATCGGGCTCTCTGCTCAGCAGGGAGCCTGCTTCCCTCTCTCTCTGCCTGCCTCTCCGTCTACTTGTGATCTCTGTCAAATAAATAAATAAAATCTTTTTTTTTTTTTAAGATTTTATTTATTTATTTGAAAGACAGAGATCACAAGTAGGCAGAGAGGCAGGCAGAGAGAGGAAGGGAAGCAGGCTCCCTGCTGAGCAGAGAGCCCAATGCGGGGCTTGATCCCAGGACCCTGGGATCATGACCCGAGCTGAAAACAGAGGCTTTAACCCACTGAGCCACCCAGGCGCCCCAATAAATAAAATCTTAAAAAAAAAAAAAAAACTACAAGGAAAAGCAAAGTAATTAGGATTGCAGTGACCTCTGGGGAAAAGAAGAGGACTGCGAATCAGCAGGGGAGAGTCTTTGGGGGCTGTCCGTGTTCTTTTTTTTGTTGTTAACTGAAATCTAATTGACATACAAAATCCTATGCAGGTATACCTCATAGTGATTCAGTATTTTTGTACATTACAAAATGATTACCCTATAAAGTTATTACAATGTCATTATTATTATTATTTGTAATGGTTTTTTATTTTTAAAATTTTAAAAAAATCTTTGTTTATGCGTTTAAACTTTGTTTTTAAAGATTTTATTTATTTATTTGACAGAGACACAGCCAGAGAAGGAACATAAGCAAGGGAAGGGGGAGAGGGAGAAACAGGTTTCCTGCCAAGCAGGGAGCCCAATGCGGGGCTGGATCCCAGGACCCTGGGATCATGACCCGAGCCGAAGGCAGATGCTCAACCAAGTGAGCCACCCAGGTGCCCCAATTTTTGCATTATTTTAAAAAATTAATACTTTGGTTGTTTTCTGGTTCTAGAAGTAGTACATGCTGAAATGACTATCCCAAAATCAAGGTTACTTTCGTGGGGAGGGCAGGAGAAAGTTATGGTCAGGGAAGAGTGTTATCTAGAGTGGTGACAATCTTATTCTTTTTTTTTTTTTAAAGATTTTATTTATTAATTTGACAGACAGAGATCACAAGTAGGCAGAGAGGCAGGCAGAGAGAGAGGGAGAAGCAGGCTCCCTGCTGAGCAGAGAGCCCGATGCGGGGCTCGATCCCAGGACCCTGGGATCATGACCTGAGCCGAAGGCAGAGGCTTTAACCCACTGTGCCACCCAGGCGCCCGTGACAATCTTATTCTTGATGTGGGTCTTAGTTGTACAGATTCTCTTTATAATTTTCATTTAAACTATATATAAAAATTGTATGTAGGGGTGCCTGGGTGGCTCAGTGGGTTAAAGTCTCTGCCTTCGGCTCAGGTCATGATCCCAGGGTCCTGGGATCAAGTACTGCAAGGGGCTCTCTGCTCAGCAGGGAGCCTGCTTCCCCCTTTCCCTCTGCCTGCCTCTCTGCCTACTTGTGATCTCTGTCTAATAAATAAATAAAATCTTTTAAAAAAAAGTCTTTAAAAAATAGTATGTACTTTTAAGCATATGTCACAATAAAAAGATAAAAATTGTTATAAATTTGGAAATCAAGTGTTTTGTTTTATTAAAGATGAAGAGCATTGAAATATTTGTACCACCCAAACTCTGTGAATGGTAGTTTTTTAGGTGGGAGAAAAAAAAATATTTGTTAACCTTTGTTGAACAAGCTTTTTTTTGCCTTTTGTTGGAAGAAACAAATTCTGAGAAGTCGCCAGCAGGTGGTGCAATGAAACAAGACTTGATCTTGGAGCCTGAAAAGCAAACCAAGACAAAAACATGAAAAGCAGCCAACACGCCACCTAGTCGTTGGAAAACATTTTTGTGAATTTCCTGCTATCTACAATCTTCCTCCAATATCTTCCATCATACAAAAGAATCTGGTACATACGGCTTCACTGGGGAACTGTCAGACTTCATTCTCCAAATGCATCGAACAAAGAAAAACATAGATGCTCGATGTTTTCTTCCTTTTGTTTCACAGAGGGCCTTCCAAATAATAGAGGAGTGGCTGGGATTCATGATATAGGGCTTTTGTGTCTGCAACAAATGAGGAGAGCAAAGGTGTCTACTAATACACTCCTCGTGTATTCTGCTATGGCATTTGGCTTTTGAGATGAATTAGGAAGTGTTCAGCTTCTAAACCTTTATCAAGCGCTTCCACACATCTCTGGCCATTGGAGGTTGTGGAAATTTTCACTAGAGAATTCATAATAGAAAAGATAAGATTTTTTTTTTAAATCTGGAGACCAAGCCAAAAAAGGGATCACCATGCTCATTGTCCCTTTTGTCAAGATACATTTCTTTGGGGCAAGGTGGGCATTAGGACTGACAGAGGAAGATGGTGGTAATGGGCGATTGGTAACAGATGAGAAGGAAAGATCAGATAAATAATTATGCTCAGGATAATGGGAGCCAGGTTTCCCACTGTTGGAAAAGGGAGTTGAGGATATGGAAAAGGGAGAAAGCTAGAATGAACTCTGTGGAGTGGAATTGGATATTGGTGTGAGGTCGTAGTTTTCCACATTAAAGACAGAGCTTTAGGTAAAGGTGCAAATATGAGCAAATATCTATGTACACACATACATATGGTCCCTAGATCTGTCCTCGAAGACTGCTGGCAGTAGTGACATCCTGTAGTGATGAACACACATCGAGTACCTTGAACTTGATTTCTAGATTCCTTTCTCCACTAACCGGAACCAGGAATGTTTGGAGAAATGGCTCATTCCAGAGTTGGAACAGGGAAATTGTAAGATGTGCTTGGGACTTTTTTTTTTTTTAAGATTTTTTTTTTTATTTTTTTTTATTTTTTAAAGATTTTATTTATTTATTTATTTGACAGAGAGAAATCACAAGTAGATGGAGAGGCAGGCAGAGAGAGAGAGGGAAGCAGGCTCCCTGCCGAGCAGAGAGCCCGATGCGGGACTCGATCCCAGAAACCTGAGATCATGACCCGAGCCGAAGGCAGCGGCCCAACCACTGAGCCACCCAGGCGCCCTTTAAGATTTTATTTTTAAGTAATCTCTATACCCAGTGTGGGGCCTTGAGCTTACAAACCCTAGATCAGGAGTCTCATGCTGTACCAGCTGAGCCAGCCAGGCACCACTGGAACATCTTGTGTCAAAAACCAAGGAAGGACTCATTGTGGGGACCTATTGCAAGGACACAAAAGTCAGTTAAGGAAAGAGAGTAACTTTACAGTAGAGAAGCTGAGGAAACATTAAGTGAAATGAACATCATCTCTCGTGGAACACAGTGAAGTTTTCAGACCCCCTGATGAGCTGCCATGAGAGCACAGCATCACTTCTGTGGTGGTCCTAAGCAAGGATACCCAACCTTAGTCTAATCACGAGGATGTATTAGGCAAGCCCTAACTGAGGACAGTTCTACAAAATAACGGTCCTGTCCTCTTCAGAAATACCAAGATAAGAAAGACAAAGAAATATGGAGGGAGTGTCCCATATGAAAGCAGACTTCCAGAGGCGTGGCAGCCAAACCTAGCGAGTACTTGGATCTTGCTCTAAAGAGCACTGTTGGCACATTGGAAAGCTTGAATGGATCTGAGGATTAGAGGGTAGTGATATATTAGTCTTAATTTCGATGATTGTGCTTTGGCTGATTAGGAAAATGTTCTTGATTGTAGGAAGTGCTCACTAAAATATTCAGGGGTGATGGGGCAAAGCACATCAGCCAAATGGGTCTGAAAAATCCGTTCTTTGTACTGTACTTGCAGCTTTTCCTTAAGTTGGAGATTGTTAAATAAGTTAAAAGATTTTGGGGCATCTGCGTGGCTCAGTGGGTTAAGCCTCTGCCTTCTGCTCAGGTCATGATCTCAGGGTCCTGGAATTGAGTCCCACATCGGGCTCTCTGCTTGGCAGGGAGCCTGCTTCCCCCTCTCTCTGCCTGCCTCTCTACCTACTTGTGATCTCTCTCTGTCAAACAAATAAGCAAAATCTTAAAAAAAAACTTCATATGTATGTGTAATCAATTTACAGAAAGGGAGAAAATATTTACAATTGTGTATGTGATAAGGGACTTGTATCCAGAATATATAAAGAACCCTTACAACTCAACAGTAAAGAAGGTAAATAGCCCTGGGCACCTGGGTGGGTCCCTTGGTTAAGCAACTACGTTCAGCTCAGGTCAGGGTCCTGGAGTCCTGGGGATCCAGTCCGCATCCCAATCCCTGCTCAGTGGGAAGCCTGCTTCTCCCTCTGTCCCTCTCCCCTCTCATGTGTGTGCGCTCTTTCTTTCATTCTCTCTTTCAAATAAATAAATAAAATCTTTAAAAAAAGAGGGGGGGAAATAACCCCATTTAAAAATGAGCAAAGGGGGGCGCCTGGGTGGCTCAGTGGGTTGAGCCGCTGCCTTCGGCTCGGGTCATGATCTCAGGGTCCTGGGATCGAGCCCCGCATCATGCTCTCTGCTCAGCGGGGAGCCTGCTTCCTCCTCTCTCTGTCTCTGCCTGCCTCTCTGCCTACTTGTGATCTCTCTCTGTCAAATAAATAAATAAAATCTTTTAAAAAAAATAAAAATAAAAATGAGCAAAGGATTAGAATAGACATTTCTCCAAAAAGAAGATATATGAAGGGTCAATAAACACATGAAAAGACACTCAACATTTTTAGCGGTTAGGAAAACACAAAATTAAAACCACAATGAGATAGACTCCACACAGAAATGTAAGGATGGCTAAAATGAAAAACAGACAATAACCAGCGTTGACAGGGATGTGGAGACATTGGAGCCTTCGTGCATTGCTAGTGAGGGTGTGAAATGGTGTGGCTACTTTGGAAAACAGTTCGACAGTGGCTCAAAATGTTAAACACAGGGGCACCCGGGTGTTAAACACAGTGGCTCGACAGTGGTTCGACAGTGGCTCAAAATGTTAAACACAGGGGCACCTCGGTCAGTTAAGTGTCTAACATTGGCTCAGGTCATGATCTCAGGGTGGTGGGATCAAGCCCCAAGTCTGGTTCCCTGCTCAGCGGGAAGCTTGTTTCTCCCTCTCCAACTCCCCCTGCTTGTGTTCCCTCTCTCTGTCTAATAAATAAAATCTTTAAAAATATGTAAATTAAAAAATAAAGCTTTATTTAATAAAAAGAGAAGACCCCGGGAGAGTTGATGCTGCGAATCCCCTCCTGAGGGCCAGAGAAGACTGATGTCCCAGCTAACGCGGTCAGTCAGAGCGAGAGAGGGAGAATTCTCTCTCCACCTTTTAGTTCTATTCAGACCCTCGACTGACTGGATGGGCCACCCCCACCACACTGGGGAAGACAATCTGATTTATTCAGTCTACCAATTCAAATAATCTCTTCCACAAACACTGTCACAGACACACCAAGAGTAACATTTAGCCAGACATCTGGGCATTGTGTGGCCTAGTCAAGTTGACATATGAAATCAGCCATCACAATATCTCAGTAAAACTATTATTAAAATATACTATTATATTAAATATTAATATTAAAGTATTAATTATAAAAATTCTTGTGTGTAATATATATTTTTAAATTATATATTGCAATATAATGTTAAATATAAATTTATTATAAAACAAACTATTAAAATATACTATTATATATTATGTATAGGGGCACCTGGCTGGCTCAGTCAGTAGGGTGTGAGCCTCTTGAACTCAGGGGTCATGAGTTTGAGCCCCATGTTGGGCATAGAGTTTACTTAAAACAACAACAAGAACAACAACAATATATATTACCCTTCAAAACTATAATGGTCATAAAAACCAAAGAAACACTGAGTACTATCACAGAGCAGAGGAGACTATTAAAGACAGGAACCCTAAATGCCACGTCAGGCTGAATTCTGGAACAGAAAAAGGATGTCAACGGAAAAACGAAAAATCTGAGTAAAGTCTGGAGTTTTGTTTATAGTAACATGCCTGTGTTAATTTCTTGTGGTTTTTTTTTTTTCTAATTTTAAGATTTTATTTATTTTTGAGAGAGAGCGTGAGCACATGCTGGGGGCCAGAGGGGCAGAGAGAGAAGCAGACTCCCCGCTGAGTGGGGATTCTGATGCGGGACTCGATCCCAGGACCCTGAGATCATGACCTGAGCCGAAGGCAGATGCTTAACGACTGAGCCACCCAGGCACTGGATTTCTTGGTTTTGATAAAGGTGTCATGGTTACGTAAATTGTCCGCATGAGGGAAAACTGAGTGAAGAGTACGTAGGAATTCTCTGTACTCTCTTTGCAGCTTTGTAAATGTAAAAGTATCCCAAAATAAAAAAAAATTTTTTTAAACCCAAATACATCGTCAGTGCTTTCCAGTACTTACATAGTTTTGGCACTTTATCTACATTAATGGATTAATCCTCACAACAATACTACTGATGGTAACCCTGTTTATAGAGAAGGCGAATTATGGACTCAAGGTCATACGTCTGGCAAGTGGAAGGGCTGGGATTTAAACATGGGTTTTGCTGGGCCAAAGAAATCCCATGCCCTTCCAGCAAGGACTTGTAGCCCCAGGTATGTCCAGTAGTGCAAATAACTGAGCAAGGACAGAAAGGGCATTTTGATACCTGAAGAGTAAACACTAAATAAATGAAATTTAATAATAATGCTTGGGGTACCTGGGTGGCTCAGTGGGTTAAAGCCTCAGCCTTCGGCTCAGGTCATGGTCCCAGGGTCCTGGGATCGAGCCCCCGCATCGGGCTCTCTGCTCAGCAGCAGGGAGCCTGCTTCCTCCTCTGTGCCTGCTTCTCTGCCTACTTGTGATCTCTGTCTGTCAAATAAATAAATAAAATATTTTAAAAAACAAATAATGCTTGCTGTTTACATTATATGTGAACTGGGGTGCCTGGTTGGCTCAGTTGGAAGAGCAAAGCACAACTCTTAATTTTGGGGTTGCAAATTCAAGCCCCAGGTTGGGCGTAGAGATTATTTAAATAAATAAAACTTAAAAAAAAAAAAAAAGCCATGAACAGAAAGATAGGGGCTTATAATTTCCATCAAACACCTGAAAAACATTTCAGAACAAAAAAATTCATTCAATTTACATGATGGACTACTTCTGTTATACTAAATTCACCCAATCTTTTTTTCAGGTTGCAGGAATGATCATGTACCTTTAATCAGTATGTACACAATATATATATATTTAAAGATTTTATTTATTTGTTAGAGCAAGAGAGCACAAGCAGGGGGAGCAGCAGGCTCCCCGCTGAGCAAGAAGCTCATTGCAGGACCAGATCCCAGGAGCCTGGGATCATGACCTGAGCTGTAGGCAGATGCTTAACCAACTGAGCCACCCAGGCACCCCTATACACAGTATTTTGGACTCTACTTTTTTACTTAACATGATTTAATATATCTGTTTAGAGGCATCCATTTAGCTCCCATAGTGATCATTTTAACAGCCATATAGTATTATATGAAATAGACTACAGCTTCCTTCATCGTTTGCCTGTTGTGGGGCATCTGGGACGTTTCCAATGCGTGGCTGATCTAAAAAGTGCTGCTATAAACATCTTTGCCCAAATTGCTTGTTAAAATCTTTGGGGACTATTTTGAGCAAGGGCATTTGTGGGAAGCAGATGAAGGAAAAGTCCCTGGAATTTTCAGTTCTCCTTGGACAGATGCTCTTTTTTTAGAATTAGCTCTTGGCATCCTGTAACGGGTAAATAACACAGCTATCGGTAGCTGGATCATCTTGGATACGTTACTTCACCTCTCCGCAACTTGGACTCTCGCTATTTAAAATGTGGTGCTCGGACCAATGATGTTGGCTGGGAGCTTGTAGAATTACAGGATCACTGGCTCTTCCTAGCACCTACTGAATCAGAACCTGCATTTATTTATTTATTTATTTTTAGATTTTTTATTTATTTATCAGAGAGAGAGAGGGGGAGAGAGGGAGCACAGGCAGACAGAGTGGCAGGCAGAGGCAGAGGGAGAAGCAGGCTCCCTGCTGAGCAAGGAGCCCGATGTGGGACTGGATCCCAGGACGCTGGGATCATAACCTGAGCCGAAGGCAGCTGCTTAACCAACTGAGCCACCCAGGCGTCCCCGGAATCTGCATTTAACAAGATCTTCAGTAGGTAGTTTCTCTTCTTTTCTTTCCTTTTTTTTTTTTCTTTTTTAAGATTTTATTTATTTATTTGACAAGAGATTGCAAGTAGGCAGAGAGGCAGGTAGTGGGGGTAGCAGGGAAAGAAGGCTCCCCGCTGAGCAGAGAGCCATGGGGGCCTGATCCCAAGACCCTGGGATCATGAGCCGGAGGCAGAGGCTTTAACCCACTGAGCCACCCAGGCGCCCCAGATCTTCAGAAGGTAGTTCTTGATCACATTAAAAGCTGAAGAAACTAGGCCTTAAAATATTCACCTGTCAAACAGAGAATAGAGGTCCTTCCTTAAGGCACTTGAAGACTTAGAGCACGGATGTGTATACATGAAGTATCTACGAAGAGCACTAGGCACACAGTGACCACTATGTGTTTGCTACTTTTATGACTCTTCCCAACTGGTGTACAAAGTCTCAGGCTACCAGGTTCCTAAATAGAGTGCCTTAAAGAGAACAGACCCCCCTGGTGGGATGGGCAGGGGGTGAGGAGGATAACATACTTTCTCACCCCGAGTGATCAAAGTTCTTAAGCAGAGCCAGATCCGGCCCCAGGGAGCTGACAACAGAGTCTGAACACACTTTGGGCAGGAACCGGGACAGGGCGACAGCAGCCAGGTATGAACTGAGACTTTTGGCACCCCCGAGTGGCTGTGCAGATTGGGGTGGCCAGCCCCTGCCATCTACAAAAGGGCTGGTGAATAATGCATACCAAGTCCTGATCCCACAGAGAGAACAGTCCCTTAGATTTGCAGCCTGACTGCTGGCCAGCCTGCAGATAAGGTGCACCTGCCCAGATCTCCCTGGGGGGCAGGCCCAGCTTCTCCCAACACAGGTGGCCTGGGGCAGATGGACTTGCTTGGATTGAGTGGCTGCCAGCAAAGGTGGAGGGACATCTTCCCAAATCCTCCGCTGGTGCCACTTTACTCATCCTTCAAGGCCCCGTGTTTCCTTTTTGATTCCACTAACCCCAATTAAGTAAGCCCACTTCCGTTTTTTTTCACCATGAGTGGTCCATCTGGTTTTGTAATCTTCATGACATACTCTATCAGGAGTCTCAAATTCAGGTGGCTCCAAGGACTACAGTTCCCATAAATACATGAAGTGTGGTCTGGGGCAAGACAGTTGAGCATGGTGGGGACTGGAGCAAGTGGCAAGCCCATTTTACTCTGTTCCAGCCCATTGCCACGCAGAGAGAGATGTGAGCCTAGTGTGATCAGATCCTCTCATTTTTCAAAAGACAGTGGAAGTTTGGACTTTAAGTGTGCCTGGCTGGCTCAGCTAGTAGAGCCTGCAACTCTTGATCATGGGGTTGTGACATTCAAGCCCTAAGTTGGGTGTAGAGATTACTTAAAAAAAAAAAAATGAAAGTTTAGGGGTGCCTGGGTGGCTCAGTGGGTTGAGCCTCTTCTTTCAGCTCAGGTCATAGTCTCAGGGTCCTGGGATCGAGCCCTGCATCGGGCTCTCTGCTCGGCAGGGAACCTGCTGCCCCCTCTCTCTCTGCCTGCCCCTCTGCCTACTTGTGATCTCTCTCTCTCTCTCTCTGTCAAATAAATAAATAAATAAATCAAAAAAAAAAAAAAAGAAAAAGAAAGAAAGTTTGGATTTTAATGTGAAATTGCCCTTTTCATAATTAAAAGACTTACATAAATGTTTATAGTGGCTTTATTCATAATCAGCTCAAATTGGAAACAACCCAAAGTTCCCTCAACCAGTGAATGGATAAAGAATGGAGAAGCAAATTGATCACACAATGATATATACTCAGCAGAAGAAAAAAAAGAAATGAACTATTGATCACACGGATCCCAAATGCATTATGTTGACTTCTGCTTCTGGCCAAGAAACAGTAACATGGACCAGACTTACCTTCTCATCTGAAACAAGCACAAAATGGGGAAAAACACATGAAATTATGTTTTTCATTCAAGACACTGGACATCAGTCAACAGAGGACGCGATCACTGAGAAACAGGTAACAACTTGTAAGAATTACTCTACCATTGTCCCATTTATTGTCTTGAGAGTTTCTAGGTGGTGATGCAGGGCGGGGAATCCCAGGTGAAGCCTGGGAGACCCCCAGAGTTGAGAAGATAGAGCTGAGAGCCCGGGGGTGCAAGGAAGTTAGAATTGTAATGAGGAAACAGCTGCACACAGAGACCCCAGGGGCCCACTAAACCCCCTCCAGCAGTCAGCGGAGCACTGGTCAGCATGTACGCAAGGACAGCCACCTGAGGCCAAGGAAGGAACCACCTACAATGATTAGAAGTAAGAGTGTATAGCCTTCACACTGGCCCAGGAATAGTGCCTCATCCCAACAGCCAGAATGGAAAACTTCATGGTGTACTGATCTTGCCTCACGTAGTGGGGGAAAAAAAATCAGCTCTCGACTGAGCCCTGTTTTAGTCCCAGATAAATGCTAAAAGCAAGATCGGAAAGGATAAAATTGTTTCCAAGTAACTGCGTCTAATGTAAAGCTTAAGGATATTTTTAGGGAAACCGAAATACAAAAGAAGGAGAGGGAGGGAAGACAGGAGGAAGAGAAGAAAAAGGGGTAGATGAAGGGAATGAATCAACAAGGTAAAATGCACGATGCCTGGCATCCAATCTGCAATAATGAGGCATGATAACACGCCTTAATTCACTTTTATTGAAAGGTATTGTTAGGAGTTGAACTGTGTCTCCCAAAGATAGATATTTTAAAGATTTTATTTATTTATTTGCAGAGAGAGAGAGAGCACAGTCTGGCAGAGTGGCAGACAGAGGGAGAGGGAAAAGCAGGCTCTCTGCTGAGCAGTGAGCTGGACATGGGGCTCTATCCCAGGACCCTGGGACCACAACCCAGATGCTTAACTGACCAAACTACCTAGGCATCCCTCCCAAAGATATGTTGAAGTTCCAACCTCCAGGGATGACAGTCATAATTCAAAGTCGGTCATTAATTAACTGGAAATCTTGAGTAAATCATGCTTTTCTTCAGGCATCAGATAAGACTTCTGAATGTCGGGGTTCTCAGTGGGTTAAAGCCTCTGCCTTCGGCTCAGGTCATGATCTCAGGGTCCTGGGATCGAGCCCCGAATCAGGCTCTCTGCTTGGCCCCTCTCTCTCTGCCTGCCTCTCGGCCTGCTTGTGATCTCTGTGTCAAATAAATAAAATCTTAAAAAAAAAAAAAAAAAAGACTTCTGAATGTTTCTCTGTGTGCTTATGTGTATATTCCCCATTCAGAGTTTTTAGAGTGGCTTATGAACCCCAAAAGTTGAGAACCTTTGCACTAGATGGTCTTTTATGTTTATTCCTTCAACAAATATTAAGGACTTACTTTGTGCCAAGCTCGGGGAATACAATGATGACCAAGACAGAGACAAGATTCCTGAGATCTCATGCTGATTCTATACCCACGGAGGGATTCACACAACCAGTATGGAGACAAACACTTTCAAGTAACGGTAACTTATATGAAGGAAATAAGACAGGTGACAGAGAAGTGACTGGGAGGAGGCATGAAACTCTGAGTATTCAGGAAAGGTCTTTTTTTTTTTTCAGAGGTGTTGTTACCATTTGAATTGTGTCCCCCAGAAAGACATGTTGAAGTTCTCCCGACCCATTATCTCAGAAGGTTGTCCTTATTTAGAATCAGGGTCTTTGCAGATGTAATTAGTTCAACTTAGATGAAGTCATGCTGGAGTGGGTGGACCCTTATATCCAGTAAGATTGGTGTCCTTATAAGAGGAGAGGACACAGAGACGAGCACACAGGGAAGAAGGCCATGTAACAACAGAGGCAGAGCCTGGAGGGATGAAGCTGCAAGCCAAGGAATGATAAGGACTGAGGGTCACCACAAGCTAGGAAGAAGCAAGGAAAGATTTTACCCAGTCTTGGAGCTTGTGTTTGCTGACACTTTGATTTCACACTCCTAGCCTCCAGAATTGTGAGACAGAATACACTCCTATTGTTTAAGGCACTCAGTTTGTGGTATTTAAACAGCGCAGTTTGTGGTTAAGGCACTCCTAGGATTTTTTCTTCTCTTCCTCCTCCCCTTGCCCCTCCCCTGCTCCCTCCTCTTCCTTTTGTTTTTTGTTTAGTAGTCTTCGCGTCCAGTGCAGAGCTTGAACTCAGGACTCTGATCAAGAGTTGCACGCTCTACCTACTGAGCCAGGCAGGTTCCCCAGCAGCCCCAGGAAATTAACACAGGTGTCGTTGGAACTAAGGATTGAATGATGAGGAAAAGGCAACCATAAGATTTGGAGGGAATGTTTCCTGAAGGGTAAGAAGAGAAAAAGAAACTGTGTCTGCCAAGTACTGATCCAGGGGAGTGAGACAGGAGATGTGACTGCGAAGCTAGGCAGGGTTAGATCTTGCAGGTCCATGCAGGGAAAGGAGGCAGTGGTGTCACATGAGCGACAGACACAGCTGTCAAGGGAGTCACGCAGAATCTTAGGGGGCAGGAGTCTTGGTTGCAGTTAAGTAATGACAGGGGAGACGACGGGTCCCTCTTGAGCTTCCCCGCCCTGCCTGGCGACCTTGCTGGATGGTCAATGTCAGTTCTAGCATTCCCAGCCGTTGGCTTCGACTCTGGTCAGGCAATGCCAAGGGGTGGTGAGCTTTCACCTCCTCCGAATCTTCCTTACGACTCCAGACATCCCCAATAAACACAATCTAAGTAAGATAAGCTCTGCAAATGCAGCTGGTGGACAAGCTCCCCAGCCTCATAGGAGAGACTGGAAGCGCAGGAGCATTCTCAAAGGGGCGGCAGCAGACACCTCCAAGCCGCGCCGAACTACAGCGCCCCCCAGCCGGCGCGCGGGCGCGCGGGGGCGGAGCTGGGGAGGTGCGTGCGCATGCGCGGGGCCCTGCCTCCTGGCGAGGGGGTGGGGCGGGCGCTGGGGCGGGGGCTGTGACGTCAGGTGCGCGCGTGGCTCCGGCTGCGCAGGAACAGCTGGTGCCTCCGAAGGCGGCCCGCGGGCGGACGGGCTCCGGTGCTGGTGGCCGCCCGCGCCACGCTGCGGGAGCTGACGCCGCCGCCGCTGCCGCCGCCTCGCACCGCCGCACCATGTCCGGCCAGCTGGAGCGTTGCGAGCGCGAGTGGCACGAGCTGGAGGGAGAATTTCAGGAATTGCAGGTAGGGCCGGGCCACCTGGTCGCGCAACTGAGCTACCTGCGGTGCGGTGCCTTCCCCTTCCTGCCAACCCGGCCGGGGCGGTGGGGACCATCACGGTCCAGAGGGCTGCCCCTGGCTGGGCACTGGGGGCTGGTGGTCCGCGTGGGCCAGCACCCTCCTATCTCCCAGCACTTCAGTTCTTCATCCACTTGGGGCGCCCGGTGGAAGCTCCCCATTACCCCGCCTTCGCACCGACTCTTTGCTCCGCGCACCTCCTTCTCTACAGAAAGTTGGTCTGTGGCTTCTGAGGGGAACTTCCAGATGTGTCATGTGGGGGAGGCCTGAGGGGGGACATATATGTGCTGGGACTCAGAACAGCCCAGCCCCCACCTCCGCAGGGGTCTTTCCTAACCGCACCCCTGTCCACCTGCTTTTGGCAGCCCAACTTCTGTATTTTGGTGGAGCAGTGCTCTCTTCTGCAACTACATTTTGAGAGATGTGCTTGGGAGCCTTTCACCTTGAACCCCTAGGCTTTGCTCAGGGATTAGAGACCCCTGTTCTGCGTCTTTGGGACTCTGGTGTCTGTGCCCTCCTCTGTGCTGCTACTGCAGGCTGAGTTTGGCGTTGTGGATGGCATCTGTCACTTCTGACAGCTGCGTTGCCTCCCTCCGTGATAGAGGCTGTTCTCAGCTCTCACCCATCTGGCCCAGAACCTTATATGGAGTAGGGAGAGGGCAGATGTAAGAGATGCCCCTTGAGAAAATGGCATTGCCCCTGTGGGGTCCTGGCAGGAAAAGCTGTCCCTGAAAGAAGGTTCAGACAGGTCTCAGCTACCAACTCAGGTGGCTAGAGACGTCTCACACATGAAACCTTGGGGTTGGCCAAGAGGGACTCCGGGACCAGTTTTGGAGATGGGGCTTTTTCCTCTGCAGCTACTAGATTGTGCCTGTTTTCTCTGAAGTTGGGCTCTGTTTGCCCGAAACCATACTGCACAGCTCTGCCCCACTTCTTCCTGTCTCCGGCTGGAGCATGACGTTTTCCCTGTCCATGTCGCTCTCATCTCCAGTTGACTGTCCTCTTACCGGGTCCAGAGGAGGGGAGAGGAGGTTGTCTGTGATGGGTCTTCTGGACCTGAGGCAGTAGGCCCTGATGTTTAAAGAGGGGGTTGCTGCAGAGATGGAGCAGGAAGATGGGGGCGAGGGGTCTGTTTTAGGCATGAGCAGAGAATAAAGTATCCAGAACTGGTATGCCTTTCTTGGCCTGTGCGGCATGTGTGGGTTGGTGCCCTCTCCTTCAGGTCTGGGGCTTGGGGCCCACCCAGTTCTCAGGGGACTCGTCTGGCTCCAGTCCCGTCGAGAAGATTCAGCTGCTTCCTAACACTTTGCCCTACTGGGCTCTTGGGTCAAATTCAGCTGTGAAGCCATGGAAGGGATGTTAGGGTCGGGAGTGGGAGAAGAGTTTTACCGTGTGGAGCTTTCGTTCCTGAATTCCTTTCCCTTGCCCTGCCTTACACTAGGAGGAGGAGTTGTCTTAACACTTCAGAGCCATGCAATTAATGCAATCAACAGCAATTAGCCAGCTAGTCTTGGCAGGCAGAGCTCGCAAAGGAGACATTGGATTTGTTGTTGTGTTCTTACTTGGTTCAGGTATGTGAGAGACAGAGAAGAACTGGGAATTCTGGGGTTTGTCCCCTGGTGCACAGCGAGGGCTGGAGGACATCTGACTGTGGGGAAACTGAGGTGTCCGTTACTCAGTTCTTCAGCAGTGGGGGAACTGGAATGGACTGGGCCTATAGGGAGGAGGGACTCTGCTGGCCTCAGGGTTTAGTGGACAACTCCTGGGTCAGAGGACAGTGATGGATGGAAGGCCACAGAGTCCCCCGTGTATCAAGGTCATAGACATTGTTTGTATCTTCATAAATGAGGAAACTAAAACTTGAGAATCTAATTCACTCAACTGGGGTCACACAGCTCTTGAGAGGTAAAGCTGCCTTTAGAACTTAGTAGTCTGAATGCTTATTTTGGATGTCTGTCATTGTGCTGGTAGGTCTCACTCTCTCTTCTCACTTCCACATCCCCCATAATAAATATGAGAGCTTTGAACTCCTGAGATGAAAGTTTCTGGGATATGTGTATAAGTAGGGTATATGTCATTGGGTATGTGTTGGACAGAATTTCAGATATAAGACATTTATTGGGGGGCAAGGAGGTCACAACAGGGGGGCAGGTGAACAAATTGGAACTAAAAGGAAGGATTAATTTTTTATTTTTACCAGAAAATTCCTGTGTATCTTAATTTTCCTATATCTGCCTCTGAATCTGGGATTTGTGGGTTTCATGTTTGTATCTCTCTGATTCTTTCTTGGGGTCATAGCTAATTTCTGTGTTTCACCTCTTCTTCCCTTTTTCAAATGAATAGAGGAAAGAGGAAACCTAATTGTCAGACCACAGAGGATTCAAAATGTCTTTGGAATCCCCTCACCGCAAAAGTCATACTCTCTGGGACTTTCTAGAGGAAAGGATCTGTTTTCTTTGGACTGATTTGTATCTGCCAGGGCCTCAGTAGACTCAGGGGCAAGGTCAAGTGGCTATGGGAACTTTGGTTTTGGCTGGCTGGGGTTTCATCCATGCTGGTGAATTGAGCATCAGTCTGAGACCAGCACATGTTTGGCCCTGTGGCCTGTGGTGTGACCACAGAAGGTCACTTACAGACACTGTGGCAGGTGATTTAATAAGCATTTCCTGACTTGCATCACTGGAAACCTGACCCCATCCCTCCCCATCCAGGAAGGAGGTGGCCCGAAGAGGCTGTTCCCTAAATCTGACCTTACAGAAATGCAGGGACCTGGTAGGCCACTGTAAAGATTTTGGCTTTTCCTACCAATGAAACAGGCATCTCTCTGGCTGCTGTGTATACAATAGACATGAGAGGGACAGGGTAGAAGCAAGAAGGTCAGTATTATTTTATGAAAACCTTATGAAAGAGATCCTGTTGTCCCATTTTACAGAGGGAAAATCATATACCTAAAGTCACGTGTCTTGTAAGTACTGGAGTCAGGATTCAAACCCAGGCTGTTGAATGTCAGGGTCTATACTCTTAACCACTGCTTCAGGCAGGTCTGTGCCCTGGGCACACTTTTGTAGGCTTTTCTCTTCCATCTTGCATTGCCTTATGGGTCTCTTGCTTTAGAAGTGCTTTGTGTGGAAAGCCCCTGGACAGGGAGTTACAGTTCCTGGGTTCAGGCCTGAGGCCTGTGCCTGTCTAGTATCTGACCTTTACCAAGCCATCACTCTGAGCTCGAGTTTCTTTATCTACAAAACAAAGACTGACAATAATAACGGTAAGAGCTAACTGTAGGGTACATGGATCCTTCCATTTAATCTAAATGACCAACCCTGCTTTAGACTGAGGCTAAGAGATATTAACTAACTTGAAAGTCATGGAATTTTGGAATTTGAACCCAGGTCTGCTGTGTTTGTCAGATATTTTGGGGGTTCCTCACACTGTGGGCTCCCAAAGTATCTTGAGACCCTTGGCTCTGCAAAGAAGCTTTTGAACTTGTGGGGTCTCATTTCATTCGTGCATTACTTTATATGTGCTCTCTCTTTATATATAATGTATATGTAGTAAAGCACTGAAATATATATATATGTATACACACACACACATATGTATAATACATTAGTCAGGATTCTTAGTTGCAAGTGACAGAAACCCCATTCAGCTGGCTTTAAGCCAAAAAAGGAATTTATTGGCTCATGTATTGGGAAGTCCAGTGACAAATGGCTTTAGGCCAGGCTAGGTCCAGGGGCTCCAATGATGTCTCTGTGTGTGTGTGTGTCTCCCTGTTTCTTCTTCTTCTTCTTTTTTTTTTTTTTTTTTTTTTTTAGATTTTATTTATTTTTTTATTTTAGAGAGAGATGCGTGTGCATTCGCAAGTGTGTGGAGGAACAGAGGAAGAGGGACAAGCAGACTCCATGCTGAGGGTACAGCCCGAGGTGGGGCTCGATCCCACAACCCCGAGATCGTGACCCTAACTGAAGCAAAGGGTTGGACGCATAACCGAATAGCCACCCAGGCACCCCCTCTCTGTGTCTTCTGTATCAGCCTTATGCTCAGGCAGTCTCTCTCATGTTGTGGCAAAGAGGTGCACTGGCCACCCCAGGCTGACATCTCCCAACTCAGCAAATCTGGCCAAAACAGAGAGACTTTTCCTTGGTAATTCCCATAGGAGTCCCACACAAACCATATGAAGGAAGAATGAGGGAGATCCAGATAGATCTATAAAGGAAAATGAAAATACTGGTAGTAAGAAAAGAGAGACGGATGCTGGGCAGGCATCTTCTGTGGGGGGTCATAGAAGTAGTTTATGTCTGTCATTCCCAGACTGTGTCAAGGCACCCCCGAGGACCTGCATTAAGCTCCCAGGGACACCATGGGATATTTTTAGTTTTCAAGGGAAACACAGTGACATCTGTCCTACACCGCTTAAACTGCTAACTTGGGGTAGTTCACGCTTACACGTTAGGTCACATTTTTCTGATGATGGCATATCTTTGTAAAGTTAGGTTTTTAGGGATCTGTGATTAAAATCAAGTACGGTGTATGGGGCGCCTGGGTGGCTTAGTGGGTTAAGCCTCTGCCTTTGGCTCAGGTCATGATCTTGGGTTCCTGGGATCAAGTCCCGCATTGGGCTCTCTGCTCAGCAGGGAGCCTGCTTCCCCCTCTCTGTCTCTGCCTACTTGTGATCTTTGTCAAATAAATAAATAAAATCTTAAAAAAAAATCAAGTACTGTGTGAAAATTCGTGTGAAAAAGAAAGGAGGGTGACAGTGTCCAATCTCATTCCACGGTCTGAGAATTTGTGCCGAGCCCAATAGCCTCACACATTCCATTAGTAAATAATTTTGGTTATTTCAGAGTGAAATAAAAATGTTTCTGTCCATTTCTGCGTATTTTTCTCCCCCACCCCCAAAGGCTACTAAGTTGTTAGGACATAAATACTTCTCAATCATTTGGCCTGGAGACTATGGGGAGTGTACTGAGACCCAAAGGGCATGGTGAACCAGCAGTTTGTGAACCTTTGTTGTATGTCCTGATTGTGGTGGCGTTTACACAATTGTATATATTTGCTAGACTTCCTTTAGTTGTACACCTGAAAATTGTTGGACTGGTATGTACATTATACATTAATAAAACTGATTTTATAAAAGTAAACCAGTATATGGCCTGTTACATAAAACTCATCTCAGGACCCCTTCACAGCTGAGGAAACTTCAAGGAACTTATATGACTTACCTAAGAAGCGACAACTCTGGGATGAAGAGTTAGGTTATCTTGCCTCCCAAATGTCTGACACCGCTGTCTAATACCTGCACTTACCGCTCCTGTAAGGCATCACCAATCAATCCTGGCCCATGACTCAGAGTTCTTTCCAATACAGAACTGATGTCATTTTGGTGAAGTCAACTTGCCGTCCTTAGTGGTGTTTTCATGGTGATGAGTCTTAGTGAAGTGTACTCAGCATCAAGAAATCTTCATTTGATCTTGATTCCTTGGAAGGAGAACTATATAAATGTAATCTCTCAAAAACTTCTGATGGGGCACCTGGGTGGCCCAGTGGGTTAAGCTGCTGCCTTTGGCTCGGGTCACGATCTCAGGGTCCTGGGATCCGAGTCCCATATCGGGCTCTCTGCTCAGCAGGGAGCCTGCTTCCCTCTCTCTCTCTCTGCCTGCCTCTTGACCTACTTGTGATCTCTCTATATCAAATAAATAAATAAAATCTTAAAAAAAAAAAAAAACTTCTGATAGAAACACAGCTATCAGACACCACATTTTGCTGGTGGCCATGCCTCAGTTGCAACCTACTGGGTTGCCCACCAACTTTGCGATGCTTCTGGGCCGAACCCCTGTCTGAAAATGCTGTGAGATTCCATTGCTGACAATTCTTGCAGTAGATGTGGACTCAGGTTCTGGATCTTATGATGTAGCCAAGTTGTGTTAAGCAGGCATTTCCAGATTTCCACAGCCATGCTGAGACCTGGCGTCATTAACCTCCTCTTCCCACCGGGGCAGAGCTTGGGGCCTCAGAGAACAGGAGAGGCAGCAGATTGCCTAAGCCTCCAACAGAAACCTGCTTGTTTGTGTCTTCTGTGCGTGGTATAGAAGGATGGTAATTAGCTGTGTAGGAAAGGAGGTATCGGCATCCCAGCTCTTAGAGCCAATGTTAGCGCTTCTCTCTCTCCCTCTCTTTTGATCCATCCTACATGTTTAGTTAGAAGTAATACAGATCTGGGGCACCTGGGTGGTTCAGTGGGTTAAAGCCTCTGCCTTCGGCTCAGGTCATGATCCCGGGGTCCTGGGATTGAGCCCCGCATCGGGCTCTCTGCTCAGTGGGGAGCCTGCTTCCTCCTCTCTCTCTGCCTGCCTCTCTGCCTACTTGTGATCTCTGTCTGTGAAATAAATAAATAAAATCTTTAAAAAAAGAAAAAAAGAAGTAATACATATCTGCAAAGTTAAATATTCAAGTGGAGATGTTCAGGAATTTTCAGAACACTTGTTTTTAACAGCTAAATACTGGAAACCTAATGTTCTTCCGAATGGATAATTCCACCGAGCATTCTTAGAATGAGGTATGATGAGCAGAATGAGGAAACTAGAGCTACATGTGTCAACCTGGATAAATGTTTTTTAAAAGAAGAGCAACATTGAGTGGAAAGTTGCAGAGACATATACACAGTATGACATGTGTGATAAAGTTAAACACATTCTAACCGATACTATGTATTGCTTGCTGATACATGCTTATGGAGTACAAGGGACTGATATGGGCCAGATTCAGTATAGTGGAGATCAGGCAGGGCCCTGATGAGAAGCAAATGACTCTTCCAGAAGGATCTCACTCAAAGGAGTTTTCTTGTTTTTGTTTAATTTTAGATTTTTAAATTTATTTATTTGACAGAGAGCGAGCCAGCAAGAGAGGGAATACAAGCAGGGGGAGTGGGAGACAGAGAAGCAGGCTTCCCACCAAGCAGGGAGCCTGATGTGGGGCTTGATCCCAGGACTCTGGGATCATGACTTGAGCCGAAGGCAGATGCTTAATGACTGAGCCACCCAGGCACCCCTCAAAGGAGTTTAAAGGAGGGACTATTTACAGAAGTGTGGCAGTTTAAGAGTGAGGCCTCTAGAGCTGGGGCCAGTCCTGTTCCTAAACGGGCAGAGGGAGGGGGGCATCACCAGGGTTTGGCCAAAGCTTGTTGCTGGGGAAGGACAGCACTGCAATGGTTGAAGGCTGCAGCAAACCAGAGGAGGCAGGAGGAACAAATACCCCAGCTTCTGTCTTCCTGCTATGCATCCCGTGGGCCAATCTCAAGTGGGAAGCAGGGTAACGGCATCCAGGAGATGCTGTCCATAGGGGTCAGCCTCCTCGGGCAGAGGGAAAGAATTGATCTGGGGCGAACATGGGGACAGAAATAACCAGCAAATGGGTTCCCCTCTTTGGGGGCAGAGGATAGATACACCATCTCAAAAGAATACTTAGGGGGCCTTTAACTCTCTTTGTTAAACTGAGAGTGAGAATATGGGTGCTGATGTTTATTTTCTATCAATTTTATGATTTTCTTTTTTGTATGCCTGGAATATTTCACAATACAATGAGCAGGAGGCCAAAAAGTAACCCAACAGTACCAAAACGCTAATAAAGAAAAACAGCTCCGGGGTGCCTGGCTGGCTCAGTTGGAAGAGCCTGTGACTCTTGATCTTGGGTCACGAGTTCGAGCTCCATGTTGGGTGCAGGGATTACTTAAATAAATAAAACTGAAAGAAAAGGGGGCACCTGGGTGGCTCAGTGGGTTGAGCCTCCGCCTTCGGCTCGGGTCGTGATCTCGGGGTCCTGGCGTCGGGCTCTGCGTTGGGCTCTCGGCTCAGTGGGGAGCCTGCTTCCTCCCCTCTCTCTCTCTGCCTGCTTCTCTGCCTACTTGTGATCTCTCTCTCTCTCTTTGTCAAACAAATAAATAAAATATTAAAATAAAAACTAAAAGAAAAGAAAAAAGAAAGGCAGTTCTATAGGTTCAACGTCATTTACATGTGATTATGACCATGTAGATATTATTTACTGCAGAGTCGAGTAGTGAACCATGCTTTTTTTCTCTTTTGGAGATTTTAACTAAATTTATATAGTTAGCATTTAATTCTTTACTGGCAGTGCTTATAATTATCCTTTTTTTTTTTTTAAATTGCTTAAAGCTCCTTCCTTAGATATTCTGTCAAGTGTGTTTCTTTTCTTTGGCCTTGAACTAGACAAGTTAGGGGCTGGGGGCTTTGCTTTGTGCTCTCGAATGGAGTTTTTTCTTTCTTTCTTTTGCAGCTGCTTGTCTACTTTGGTGCCCCCAGCACTGGGGGTTATTTTTAGAGGTAGCAACTTGATGTGGGAGTCAATCACATTTAATAAGCTGGAACTCCCTGCACCGTGTGCAGAGAGCGGACTCCCAATGTTTGGTGTTTCCCGTGTTCCAATCCACTGCTGCCAAGTTTAGAAATTAAAATAGTGGTTTGGCAGTTTGTCATTTTCTTTAAAAGTTCAATGTACATTTACCATATGAACAGCAATTCCATTCCTAGGTATCTACCCAAGAGAAATGAAAATATGTCTACAACAAAGATTTGTACATATTCATGGAAGTATTATTTATAATAGCCAAAAAGTGGAAATAATTGGAATGCCCGATAACAGGTGAATGTATTAGCGAAGTGTGATGCATCTATACTAAATTTTTATTGTTAAGTAGCCATAAGAACATAGTAATACATGCTTCCCCCGCTACTATCCGAAAGTACCACCTTCCAGGGAAACCTTTCATAAGCCAGAATGGCGTAAAGCAAAGAGTATCCCCTGCTTCCCGAAAGTTCGAGTTACACCACTGCTTTTTTGAAAGACCTCCATTAATACCTGTTTTTGCTAACCAAAAGAGATCCAAGGAGGATTCTCACTTCTATAAAAAAAAGCCATTGATCTACTAACGGCGGTCTTTCGTAAAAGCAAAATGGCATCACGTGAACTTTCAGAAAGCGGGAACACTTGTGTATGCTACAACATGAATAAACCTCAGAAACAGGAGTGTTTTTGCTGAGTGAAAGAAGCCAGACCCCACACACAAACTGTGTGACTCCATTTATGTGAACTATTCAGAAAAGACAAATCTGTAGAGACGGAAGGTAGGGTAGGGGTTGCCAGGGGCCAGAGGGAGAGGAGCAGAGGGAGGAGTGAGCGCTGTCATGGACGCGAGGGATCTTACTGGGTGGTGTAATGTCCTAAAATGATGTGGTAATAGTTGCATAACTTGGCAGATATATAAGCATCACTGAATTGTACACATAAAATTAGTGAATTAGGGGCACCTGGGTGACTCAGTGTTAAAGCCCCTGCCTTCGGCTCAGGTCATGATCTCGGGGTCCTGGGATCCAGCTCTCTGCTCAGCAGGGAGCCTGCTTCCCCCTCTCTCTCTGCCTGCCTCTCTGCCTACTTGTGATCCCTGTCTGTCAAATAAATAAATAAAATCTTTTTTAAAAAATGAGTGAATTACACAGCAAATGTATGTGAATTACACCTCAAAATTGTTAAAAAATGATGGCTAAGGTTTTTGGTTTGTAGAAAAAACACCCAGTTTGATTGTTCAAAGATCTACATTTTTAGGTGTCTGCTTAGTTACTGGCTTGGTGAAGGATTCGTTAGACGAGGCTCCAAGTCCTTGTTTTTGGTGTCTTTAGGATGATAGCACCCAGGGCCAGAGTTTGGTAATAATGAGTCCAAGATTTGTGGCTTCTCTTCTTATTTTGTGTGGCTAACTTTGCCTAGAAGGAGAACTCTGTGCTTTGGCATTTTAATCTAGATTCTGACACTTGCCTTTGAAATAAAGACATTCAATCCAAAGTGGCAAAACCAATCAGAATAAAACAGCATTGCTTTATTGATGTAGTTGGGAAGTCAGAGGCGTACCAGCTGCAGGTACGAGTTGATTCAGGGGCTCAAATGGAGCCACCTGGGCTCAGCCTTCATCTGCCCCTCTGCCCCGTTTTCCCGTCATTTGGATTCATGTTCAAGCAAGACAGCTCCATTAGCTCTGGGCTCACACAAGCTCTTCCTCCTTCAGACTAGTGGAAAAAGAGCCGCTTTTTTTAAGCAGTTCTGGTAGAAGCTACCCCCACCCCAGCCCAGCTAAGATTTGTGGGTTTTGAATGCCTGTCCCTGAATCAGCCAATTGGGTCCTGAGGCTGATATTCTGATTGGCCAGGCCCAGATCACATGCCCTGGAACCTGGGGCAAGTTCAACCCCATTCCCAGCCAGATTTCAATAACTGAACATGGGGAGGGCTGGGTTTCCAAAGAAACTGTGGAGACATTAACCAGAAGGGGAATAGCTGCCTAGCTGGCAGAAACAATAGAAGGCTTCCATATGGTGACCAATTCCATTTGAGGCTACAGGTTCAAGGCCGACTGGATGAAAGCCAGGGCTAGATTGCTGCGGTGTGGCTCTTCCTGCTCCTGGAAGAAGCATTTCAAAACACAGGTTTGAGGGTCTTCTGGAGACACGCTCATGTGCAGAGGATAGCCGGGGATTCCGAGGGCGGGCAAGAATTGTATTCCCCACCCCACGGACAGTGCATTAAGAGACAGCAGTTGAGGAGGACTGGGTGGCTTAGTTGTTCAGAGTCTGCCTTTGGCTCGGGTCATGATCCTGGCGTCCTGAGATGGAGCCCTGCATTGGACTCTCTCTGCTCTGTGGGAAGCTTGCTTCTCCCTCTCCCACTCCCCCTGCTTGTGTTCCCTCTCTCACTGTGTGTCTGTCAAATAAATAAATAAATCTTTAAAAAAAGAGAGAGAGAGAGCTGTTGTAAAATGGTGCAGTTGCTGTGGAAAATGGTATGGTGGTTCCTAAAAAAAATATTAAATGTGGAATTACTATTTGATGTAGCAATCCACTTCTGGTTATATACCCAAGAGAACTGAGAGCAGGGACTCCAAACAGATACTTATATACCCAAATGTTCATACTAACATTATTCACAACAGCCAAGATACGGAAGCAGCCCAAATGTCCATCGAATGATGAATGGATAAAGAAGGTGGGGTATGAATGTATGTGTGTGTGTGTGTGTGTGTGTATATAATGGAATATGATTCAGTCATAAAAGAGAATGAAATCTTGGTATTTGGAGCAACGTAGATGGAGCTAGAGGGTATTATGCTAAGCGAAATAAGTCAGAGAAAGACAAATACCATGTGATTTCACTCATATGTGGAATTTAAGAAACAAAACAAGCAAAGGGGAAAAAAGAGGCAAATCAAGAAACAAACTTAATTATAGAGAACAAACTGATCGTTACCAGAGGAGAGTGGAGTGGGGAGATGGGTTAAATAGGTGATGGCAATTGAGGAGGGCACTTGTGATGAGCTTCGGGTGATGTATGGAAGGGTTGAATCACTATATTGTACACCTGAAACTAATATAACATTGTATGTTAACTGATTGGAATTAAAAAAAAATGTGGTCACTTATCTCCCCTCACTTCCCCCAAAAGCTCTCTGCATTTTCCCCAAAATATGTATTTTTAAAAAATTTTATTTTTATTTTTTCTTTATTTTATTTTATTATTTATTTATTAACATATAATGTATTATTAGCCCCAGGGGTACAGGTCTGTGAATCATCAGGCTTACACACTTCACAGCACTCACCATAGCACATTCCCTCCCCAGTGTCCATAACCCAACCACCCACTCCCTACTCCCCACCTCCAGCAGCCCTCAGTTTGTTTTGTGAGACTAAGAGTCTCTTATGCTTTGTCTCCCTCCCGATCCCATCTTGTTTCATTTTTTTCCCTCCTGACCCCCCACAACTCCACCACCCTGCCTCTCAAATTCCTCATATCAGAGAGATCCTATGATAATTGTCTTTCTCTGATTGACTTATTTCGCTTAGCATAATACCCTCTAGTTCCACCCACCCAAAATATTTCTGAGAAGTCAGACATAGATTATGAAGAACTAGAAGGGTTCACATGTTGTATGATTCAATTAAACTATATTCTCTTCTGTTGGGTTAAAAAAAAAAAAAAGACATTATCTATGGTTCTATGTATATGGAGTATCTGGAGGGTCAAATTCAGAGACAAAGTAGGATGGTGGTTTCCAGGGGCTGGGGAAACAGAAAATGGAGTTATTATTTAATGGATTTGGAGTTTCAGTTGTGATGATGAAAAAGTTCTAGAGATGGATGGTGGCGATGGTTTCACAGTGATGTGAACACATCTAATACCACCTAATTGTACACTTAAAATTATTATTATTTTTAAAGATTTTGTTTATTTGAGAGAGATGGAGAGAAAGAGAGAGACCATGAGTGGGAGGGGCAGAGGAAGAAGCAGACTCACTGCTGAACAGGGACCCCTATTTGGGGCTTGATCCCAGGACCCTGAGATCATGACCGGAGCCAAAGGCAGCCGCTTAACTGACTGAGCCACCCAGGTGCCCCTACACTTAAAATTATTAACATGCTGGGGCATCTGGGTGGCTCAGTGGGTTAAGCCTCTGTCTTCGGCTCAGGTCATGATCTCAGGGTCCTGGGATCGAGCCCCACATTGGGCTCTCTACTGAGCAGGGAGCCTGTTTCCCCTTCTTTCTCTGCCTGCCTCTCTGCCTACTTGTGGTCTCTTTCTGTCAAATAAATAAATAAAATATTTTTTAAAATTATTAAGATGATAATATTATATGTATTTTATTAAAATCAGAAAAATTTTAGAAATTTTAAATTCTTAAAACGGTAAATTTCATATGTATTTTACCACAGTTAAAGAGTGAGAATAGGAAGCAGCTGTCTGAAGAAAAGTTAGGATCCAAGAAATAATTGATAACCTTTCCTACTGCTTGTGGGACTGGTACGAGATGGAATCCACAGAGTCTGGGTGTGGGCAAGGAATGCCCCCGGAGTGGAGAGTATGTTACGTTGAGGGCCCTGTTTCTGACTCCCCCAACCCAACCCCACATTGACCTCCTCCTAACTGACAAATCTTGAGTCTGGAACTGAAGACAAGATTGGTCCCAGATGTATGGTCTCCAATACAAGATCTCCCCTGGGGAGTGGCTCTAGCTAATGGCAGAGAGAAAGAACCAAAGGGGAGCAGGAGTGACTCCATATGCAGGGGACAAAATAGTGGCAAGGCTCATGGACTTCCTATCCCTACCCAGTCTGATGCCTTAGGATTGAGCAGAAAGTATCACCAGCAGATTAGAGAAGTGCCTGTAGAAAAGTTGATGTCACTTAGTGCTGGTGAGGTGTTGACAATTGTCATAAGCTGTGGGTAGGAGTGTAAATTGGTACAGCCACTCTGTGGGCAGTTTGCCAAGATCTATTAAAACTAAAAACAAGGCTGTACACTCTGACCCAGTGATCCTTCTTCTCTTCCCTAGAGAGATGCTTGTGTGTGTGCCCAGGGAGGCAGTGCAAGGCTATTAGTCAATGTTGCATTGTTGGTTACAGGCAGAGACTGGAAACAACCTAAATAAATGTTTCAGCATTAGAACGGCTCCGTAAATGGTAGTATGTTCATAGCATGAAATATTGCCTAGCACTAAAAAGATTGAAGTACATCTCTACATTCTCATGTTGGTAGATCTTCAGGACATATTGTTGAACGATAAAAAGAAACATGTGGAATCATGTCCATATTCTGATACTGTTTATATATATTTATATATTTAAAGATTTTATTTATTTATTTGACAGAGAAACAGCGAGAGAGGGAACACAAGTGGGGGTGGGGAGAGGGAGAAGCAGGCTTCCCACTGAGCAGGGAGCCCGATGCGGGGCTCGATCCCAGGACCCTGGGACCATGACCTGAACTGAAGGCAGATGCTTAACGACCGAGCTACCCAGGTGCCCCTGATACTCTGTGTGTGTGTGTGTGTGTGTATATATATATATATATTTTTTTTTTTAAGATTGTATTTATTTATTTGACAGAGATCACAAGTATGCAGAGAGGCAGGTAGAGAGAGAGGAAGGGAAGCAGGCTCCCCAACTGAGCAGAGAGTCAGATGCGGGGCTCAATCCCAGGACCCTGGGATCATGATCTGAGCCAAAGGCAGAGGCTTCAACCCACTGAGCCATCCAGGTGCCCCCCGTTAATATATTTTTAAAAATCAAAAGTATGGGGCGCCTGGGTGGCTCAGTGGGTTAAGCCTCTGCCTTCAGCTCAGGTCATGATCTCAGGGTTCTGGGATTGAGTCCCACATCGGGCTCTCTGCTCAGCGGGAGCCTGCTTCCTCCTCTCTCTCTCTCTCTCTCTCTGCCTGCCTCTCTATCTATTTGTGATCTCTGTCTGTCAAATAAATAAAATTAAAAAAAAATCAAAAGTATGTGCTAAGATATAAGCTAAGCTGCTATAACAAAGATATCCCCAAATTAAAAAAAAAAAAAGAGGCTTAAATGAGATAGCATCTTCCTCATGTAACAGTCCAAAGGGAGGTGTGGTCCAGGGTAAATGGTTTTCAGTTATGTGTGTTCATATGTATGAAACAACAATGATTACATTTTGCTCATGGAGTCTCTGGGTCGGGAGTTTAGACAGGGGATGAGGAGAATGTCTTGACTATGCTCTGTGATGTCGGAGATCTTAGCTGGGAAGACTGAATGGACGGGAGTAGCTTACTTGGCTGTGGCTGGAATCATCTGGTGGTTCTTTACCCACACATCTAGATGTCTGATCTGCAATGATGAGAATGTTCATATCATTTGGGACTGTTGGTCAAAGTGCCTACGTGTGACTTCTCTGTGTGGCTAGGATTTCCATACAACATGGTGGCCTCAGGACTGTTTGCTCTAAAGGTAGTGTTCCAGCAATAAGGCAGAAGCCACATGGGCTTCACGACTTTTTTTCTCAGAGCCTGTAGTGTTGCTCTTGCCATATTTTATTGGTCACACCAGCCACAAGCCTGTTTCTATTTAAGAGGAGGGAACAGAGATCCCACCTCTACGAGAGGCCTGCTAAAGGATGGGCGATCATGTTTTAACACCGTCACAGGTGCAAAGCTCGGTCACATGAGCTTGGCTTGGCTGAGGAAGGGACAGTGGGCTTTGCCATTGACATTACGAGGCTTCCATCTCTGGTTTCAAGGTAACTAACTGCACCTGTTGTCGCCATATCCCTAGGGAAAGGGACAGCGGAGGACCAGCAGCTCCTTATAAAGGTGTGGTTCAGACATTACACATGTCCCACCTACCTACCTCCCTGTGGCTAGCTCATCATCCTGCTGCTACACGTAGCTGCAGGAGAGGCTGAGAAATGTCTGTTACTGGACGGCCATGTGCCCAGCTACTACTCAGTGGGGTCCTGTTACTAAAGGAAGTAATAAGCATTAGGAACAATTTGGTTTTGCAACAGTGGGCATCTCTCATATGTATGTATATATATTTATGTGCATATATATAGGAATAGGTCTATATAGAACGTAGAAATGCCAGGCTACAGTCTGGAAGAATACATAGACAGAAGAAAGTGGTACCAGTAGTTACCTCTGGAGAAAGGGGGGAAGACGGAATGTGGGATATTCAGAGCCGACTGTAGGCATAGCGGTAGTGTTTTAATTTTTAACAAGGATAATGTCTTCATGTTTTACTTAAGAAATTAAATATTAATTTAAACCCAGGAGAGCTTGGTGAGCATCTGGCTGCCTGATGTTGCAGTCCTGGTCTTATCTTTCCGTGGTGGGAACCCCACCCCACAGAGTGCCGGGAGTTAGTGGAGCCCTTTATCTTCCAGGAGCCTCAGCTGCTGTTGTGGAGGACTCCAGAGTCAGAGGCCCCACCTTCTCAAGGCCTCATACTTGGGATCTCTCTGCCCCCATCCTTCCTGTCCCTTTCTGGAGGGTTTCATTTATTCATTCATTCATTCATTCATTCATTCATTCATTCATTCCTGTCCCTTTCTGGAGGGTTTCCTTTATTACTAGCAGATTAGTTGAGCGTAGAGGGCCCCAGAATTCAAAAGGGAGTAAATCACAGCCTCCCACTCTCCAGAGTGCTTGTTAATTACAGATAGGAAGCTGGTCACTGTGAATGGAGAACGCAGTGGGCAGCATGCAATCAAAGTTAGCATCACAGACACTGTCCCTCCTGATAGGAGAAACGGAGGGCACAGCATCACTTTAATGGTATTTCTGTCCCAAAAGCATAACCAAAATTGGCTCACAAGGAAATATCTGACAAACCCAAATGGAGGGACATTCTTCCGAACAACTGGACTGAACCCTTTAAAAATGTCCATGTCATGGGGTGCCTGGGTTAAGCCAAAGGGTTAAGCCTCTGCCTTCGGCTCAGGTTATGGTCTCAGGGTCCTGGGATCAAGCCCCGAATCGGGCTCCCTGCTTGGCAGGGAGTCTGCTTCCTCCACTCTCTCTCTCTCTCTGCCTGCCTCTCTGCCTACTTGTGATCTCTCTCTCTGTGTCAAGTTAAAAAAAAAAAAAAGTCCATGTCATGAAAGACAAAGTTGAGGGGTGCCTGGGTGGCTCAGTCATTAAGTGTCTGCTTTCAGCTCAGGTCATGATCCCAGGATTCTGGGATCGAGCCCCGCATCAGGTTCCCTGCTCAGCGGGAAGCCTGCTTCTCCCTCTCCCACTCCCCCTGCTTGTGTTCCCTCTCTTGCTGTGTCTGTCTCTGTCAAATAAATAACTAAAATCTTAAAAAAAAAAAAAAAAAAGCAAAGTTGAGGAACTATTAAAGGAACCGAAAGAGATGCGATGATTTGATCATTGTACTATGGATATATGAGAGAATGTTGAGGGTTTTGTTTTTGTTTTTGTTTTTTTTGTCAAGATTTTATTTAATTTGAGAGAGAGAGAGAGAGAGAGAGAGAGTGAGCAGGAGTGGATAGAGCATCAGAGGGAGAGGGAGCAGCTGGGAGCCCAACTGGTAGCTCATTCCCAGGACCCCAGGATCATGACCTGAGCCTAAGGTAGATGCGTCACCAACGGAGCCACCCAGGAACCCCGAGAATGCCACATTCTTAGGAAATGGGTGCTGTGAAGTGTTTAAGAGTAAAGAAGCATGTGGTCTACGACCAACGGTTTAGGAAGGAGTAGGCAAACTTTTTTTTGGCAGAAAGGCTAGGTAATGAGGATCCTAGATTTTGGCGGGCCATATGGTCTATGTCACAGCTACTCGCTGAGCTGCATATCCTCGGCCATACGCAGATGAGCGGGTGTGGCTGTGCTCCAATGAAGTTTATTTACGGATTCCGAAATTTCAACTTCGTGGACTTCTCATGCGTCCTGAAATATTCTTTTGATTTTTTTCCCCCCAACCAGGCAAAAACCATTCCTAGCTTACTGCATGCAAAGTCTGGTGGCTGGAGATCTGGCCTGTGGATTGTAGTTCACTGTTGCCTGATATAGACCAAGAAAACACACACACACACACACACACACACACGCGATAAAGCAAGTATGTATGGCCTAACGCCAACAGTTCGTGAATCCGGGTGAAGGGTAGTGGGGAGGTTCTTTGTATTCCTACAATTCTTTAGCAAGAACTTGAATTCGAATTCTTTAGCAAGAAGGTTGAAAGTATTTAAAAAGAGAAAGTCAGGGGTGCCTCGGTGGCTCAGTGGGGTGAAGCCTCTTCCTTCGGCTCAGGTCATGATCTCAGGGTCCTAGGATCGAGCCCCGCGTCGGGCCCTCTGCTCAGTGGGGAGCCTGCTTCCTCCTCTCTCTCTCTGCCTGCCTTCCTGCCTACTTGTGATCTGTCTGTCAAATAAATAAAAATCTTTAAAATAAATAAATAAATAAATAAAAAGAGAAAGTTATGTAAAAGACATGATTTTCCTCTCCGGGGACCCAGGAAGGAGAGACTGAGGGTGCTGTGTGAATTCAGGGGACAGGCTCTCTCACATCGGGTTCAGGGGAGACTTGCTCACAGTGTTCTTTGATGTTGCTCCTAATTGTTACGTGTTCACTTCATTGCCTTCGATTCTTTATTTTCTGTCTTGACTGTCCTATCTAGAGACCCCGCTTGGCAGGTATCTGGAGACCCCGTTTAGGCTCTGGCCTCATCCTTTGACTACCCCCTTTTTCTCTCCCTTGGTAAATACATTTCTCCCCACCCAAGAAAACAGACACTTTAAATATGTTCCTTGGGTTATTGTTTTTAATTTCATGGTCCCTGTCCCTCATATTGTTTCCTCCAAATTGTTGGTGCTTGTCTTAGATTATCAGAACACTGGGGTGAAGGGCTTGTTTCTGAGCATATGGCGGAATGTTGGGGGAGTTGTGCTGGGGCAGCAAGATTGAGAAGTTAATGTGTTCATTCCCCTTGCCTTGAGGTGAAGTCTCTTGTATTTCCCCAGGCCTTGCGGTCCTGAGTGGTTATTTCCTGAGCCTGGGGTAGGGAGGGCTGGCTCTAAGGGAAGAGGTGTGTCCTTTTCTTATTTGGCTTAGCAAAAGCTCTCTTCATTGCCAGGATCAGAAACCCAACTCAGACTGGCCTAAGTGAAAAGGAGTCTGCGTCATATCATCAAGAGCATTACATTTCAGACCTGGTTAGATCTGAGGGCTCAGTTGATGGTGAGAATTCTGTCTCGAACTGCATTGCAATTCTGTTTTCCTGTTTGGCTTCATTGGCTCAGCAGCCCCGGGTGTACTTTCTCCCAGATTAGCAAACCCAGAAGAAGGAGGGTATTTCTAAACCAATACTTCTAAACCAGAGTCCCAGGGCTGACTCTCATTGGCCCAGCTTGAGCCATGTGTCTGCTGCCTCTGAGCCAATCAGTGGCTAGGGCATTGGAGGATACTGATTGGCCAGGCTTGGATCACATGACTGCTGTTGATGCAGAGACTCTTGACTCCTGGACCAAGTAGAGGGTGACAAGAGTTTGCTTCTCAGAGGCATAGTTGGCTGCTGTTGCTATTATTTCCTACGGGGGTAGGAAAAAACCACGAGTTCCCTACAGAAGTGCTGTGCCGTGCTGCATTCCCCAATTCCCGTCCTAGTTGTCTAAGCCACCTCTCTGATCGTAGTAGTTGTATCATCTTAGCTCTCAAACCGACTTCCACGGTCATGTCCGGTTGTGCAAAACCACCCACTCACACTCCCGTACACTCTGCTCGGGCCCCTCCATCCCTCAGGAGACCCACAGGATCTACAAGCAGAAGCTGGAGGAGCTGACCTCGCTCCAGACTTTGTGTAGTGGCTCCATCAACAAGCAGAAGACGCGCCTGAAGGACTTGAAGCACACACTCCAGAGGTAGGCGAGGCTGAGCTCCTCGGGTTTTATGGGACAGAAACCCAGCTCAAAGCTGGCTGAAGCAGAGAATGGAAATTTTAATGGAAAAAAACCAGGAGTAGCTTCAGACATCACTGGATCCTGGGGTCGAAAGATGTTTTTAGGAATCTGTTTGTTTTTTCCCCCCTTTCTAAATCCTGCCTTCCTCTAGATTGGCTTCATGCTCAGGCTGACTGCCCCCTTATGGTCACCCAGGTGGCCTCCAGCAGTGCCCAACTTATATCTTCCAGATATAAGTCTCCAGCCTTCCTTCCTCTTGGTTGGGTTACCCCAGGAGAATAACTTGTTTTTCAGTAAAAGTTCTGGGTGTGATCCTAATTGGCTGGAATTGGTCACGTGTTCATTTGTAAACCAATCACTGAGACTCTGGTTAGGCAGTACTGGGTCATGTGCTCAGTTCATGGGCCTGGGGTACAGAAGAGCCTTACTGGAACCGTATGGAGGGGGAAAGAGGATGAGAGGTAGTTTCCTGGAGGAAAGCTGCTGTAGGTCTTTGGTGTAGGTGGTAGGAAGTCTGGGATCCCCAGGGGGAAATACTTAAGCTCATGACTTAGTTCGGTTCTTGAGACCAGGATCATATGTTCACCTCCCAGTCCTCATGTCTTCATGGTTTGGAAAGTGCTTTCATTCCCCCACAGGTGAAGGAGTCCAATGGGTGCTGTGATCCCCAGGCAGGCAAGGAGACTGATTGAGGTTGTAAGAAGCATCGAGATAGAAAGATGGCAGGGCAGTGCCCAGAGCTCCCACATTCTTCCTCCAGTCTGAGTAACACCCCTGCTTCTCCTGTGCCCACATCTCTGACCGAACAGGTACAGGAAGCATGCCAGCCGGGAGGAGGCAGAGCTCATTCAGCAGATGAGTGCCAACATCAAGGAACGGCAGAACGTCTTCTTCGACATGGAGGCCTACCTGCCCAAGAAGAATGGGTAGGAGCTGGGAGCTTATTGGACCCCTGCTGCGGGCAGATGCCCAGGCCTAGCGTACCTGGTCTGGTGACTCCCATCTCCCTGCTAGGGCTTGAGGCTTGAGGTTGAGGAAGTAAGGGCAGGAAAGAGAAGGAGGCTTCCTCATGCATTCCTCCCTGGAACAGGAGGGGATCTCAGGAGACCTTTTGTGAGGAACCGCATACAAGATCTGGTTTCCGGCACCGGCTGCATGCCTGGTCTCACCCGAGGTGAAGAGGAAAGGTGTTTTCTCCCAAAGAACAAACATTTATTTTATTTTATTTTAAAGATTTTACTTATTTATTTGACAGAGACAGAGATCACAAGTAGGCAGAGAAGCAGGCAGAGAGAGAGGGGGAAGCAGGCTCCCTGCTGAGCAGAGAGCCCAATTTGGGGCTTGATCCCAGAGATCATGACCTGAGCCAAAGGCAGAGGCCTAACCCACTGAGCCCCCCAGGCACCCCCACGGGTTTTATTTTTATTTTAAATTCCAGGATAGTTAACAAACAGTATCGTGTTAGTTTCAGGTGTACCACAGAGTGATTCAAGACTTCCATATGTCACCCAGTGCTCATCTCAACAAGGGCACTCCGTCATCCCCGTCACCTAGTTCACCCCTCCCGAGCCCCCTCCCCTCTGGTAACCATCAGTTCTCTGCACTTAAGAGTGTGCTTGTTGGTCTCTCTCTCTCTCTTTTTTCTTTTTTTTTCTTTTGAGAACAAACATGTATTCAGTGCCTGCTGTATGCCTAGCCTTGTGCTGGGAGCTTCTTGTATTGTCTATAGCTTGGTGAGTCAGACCCAGGTACCCAAATTCTACAAGGTACAAAGACATTAGGGGGGTGTTCTGCTCAGGCGGCTCAGCCCAGGTTTGGATGTGAATACTCTTCCTCCTTTGGAGAAGTCCATTTCAGGTGACATGACTGCCACCTGTTCCAGAGTGAGATCAGACAGTGTTGTATCAGAACCCGAGGTGGGCTGCTAAGTGCACTCCCATCCCTTCCCTGTGCCCTTTCTCCCGGTTTTGCCTAAGCGCTGAATCAGAGCCCCTGGTCAGGAGGCTTACTAGTTCTTTTACACTTGAAGCCATTCCTCTTGGCTTCTCCTCTTTTGCCACAGGAAATCCTCCCTGAGTTGGGTGGGAAGGAAACAGGCTCCCCACTGAGCAGAGAGCCCAATGTGGGGCTCGATCCCAGGACCCTGAGATCATGACCTGAGCAGAGGCAGAGGCTTTAACCCACTGAGCCACTCAGGCGCCCCTCCCATGACCCTTTTTTACAGAGTGGCCCAGGTCCACGTTCCCAGCTCCAGCCTCCTCAGTCCTCTGCGTATTTTGCGACAGTTGGAAATCTTTGGATTACAAATGACAGAAAGCCCAACTCAGAGTGCTTACAAAAAAATGGGCAATTTATTGGCTCATGTAACCTCAAGGTGCAGATGTGGCTGCAGGTCTGGCTGGATCCTGCTGCTCAAATGATACTGTTAGGCTCTGTCTCTCCATGAGCTTTCCTTTTATTCCCTTTGCCTTGTGTGTCTTGCGTTTAGGGAGACTTTCTCTACAAGCTGGCCCCAGGCGCTCTGGGTTTGCATTCTGCCAGCTTAGCAATTCCAGCAGAGAAAGCCTCTTTGTTTCTTTGTAGTTCTGGGAAAAGTCCCAGGACGGAGTCTCATTGGCCTGAGACCATTGTGTCACATGACCATCATTGACCCAATCAGGAGGATGCAGTGCTTTGGTTGGCTAAGGCTCTGTCATATGCTTTACCCCGGGACCTGGAGGGGAAAAGAGATTCTCCGAAGGGAAATGGCACTGCTCTTTCAGGAAGTAGGGCCTGTATCTCTAGGCGGGAAGGGGGGGGGGGATTGATGTTCTTTTTACATCTCTGTTCCAGTTACCTCAGACCAGAAATGCCCCTCAAATTTATTCAGAGCTAGAAAGAAGACTTTTCTCCTCTCCGCCTTCTACTCGCCCTTCAAAGCCCAGTTCAAATGTTACCGACTTGGTGAAGCCTTTCCAAAGACCCCTCCTCCCTCTGTAGAATTAAACCCTTCCTCCCCTGAGATTTTGTAACTCTTTACTTGCATCTTTATTAGTGCCATTAGAGTACAGGCTGTTGTAACAAAAGCCCAATGATACGGGGGCTCAAACAAGGGGGAAGTTTCTCTTCTCACACACAGCAGTCCAGAGCTGAGGGGACCAAGAGTGGCGGGCTCATGGGGTCATCTAGGGACTCAGTGCTTCCATCTCCAGCTTGCTGGTTCACCACCCTTCAGGGAGTTGTCCTCACCTACGCGGCCAAAGCTGGCTCTCACCGTCACATCTCCAGGGAGCGGAGGGCAAGCGGATACCTTTTAGAAAAAAAAGTTTGCTGTTTCCTGGGGAAGCCAAAAACACACTTATTCTATAATCTAGAAATTTCACTCCTGTCTGCATAGCCAATGGAAATAAGTGCTTCTGACCTCCAATAGACATATATAAGAAGGTCGACAGCAAAGAATCCAGACACAAAAGGTCCCATGTTGCAAGAGTCTTTTTTTTTTTTAATATTTTATTTATTTATTTTACAGATAGAGATCACAGGTAGGCAGAGAGGCAGGCAGAGAGAAAGAGAGGGAAGCAGGCTCCCCGCTGAGCAGAGAGCCCAATGTGGGGCTCAGTCCCAGGACCCTGAGATCATGACCTGAGCTGAAGGCAGTGGCTTAATCCACTGAGCCACCCAGGCACCCACAAGAGTCTTTTATAAGTGAAATGTCCAGAATAGGCAAATCCATACATGTGCAATAGATAGTGGTTGCCAGGTGCTGTGGGAGGGCGGAAAGGGAGAGACTGCTGATGGGTATGGGCTTTTTTTTCGGGATGACGAAAATGGTCTAGAATTGGGGCGCCTGGGTGGCTCAGTGGGTTAAACCTCTGCCTTCGGCTCAGGTAACGATCCCAGGGTCCTGGGATCAAGTTCTGCATCGGGCTCTCCGCTCAGCAGGGAGCCTGCTTCTCCGTCTCTCTCTGCCTGCCTCTTTGCCTACTTGTGATCTCTGTCTGTCAAATAAATAAATAAATCTTTTTAAAAAATGGTATAGAATTAAGTCATGGTGATGTTGCTGTACAATGTTGTGAATATACTGGAAACCATGAAGTTGTATGCATGAAAAGGGTGATGTTACAGCCTGGTGGGCTCAGTCTAAAGAGGATGCAACTTTTGATCCTCAGGGTTGTTAGTTTGAATCCCATGAGGGGTGTAGAGATCACTTAAATAAATAAATAAAGCTTTTTTTTTTTTTTTTAAGGATGATGTTATGGTATGTGAATTACATCTCAGTTAGAAAAAAAAAAAGAAAGTTGTTCATAGCAGTGTATTTCTATTAGCCAAAAACTGAGGACAACTTAAGCGTGTATCGGTAGTAGAATGAATAAATAAGTTGTGGGGTGTCCACTCAGGGGAACACTATACACAGACAATGTGGGTGAACCTCCCAGGCATAGTATTGAGGGAAAGAAGCCAGGCATAAAATATACTATAGGTATACCTATAAATATATTGAAGGTTATACTTCAGCTTTAAAAAAGAACCCTTTCTAGGGGCTCCTGGGTGGCTCAGTGGTTAAGCCGCTGCCTTCAGCTCAGGTCATGATCTCAGGGTCCTGGGATCGAGTCCCGCATCGGGCTCTCTGCTCAGCAGGGAGCCTGCTTCCTCCTCTCTCTATGCCTGCCTCTCTGCCTACTTGTGATTTCTCTCTGTCAAATAAATAAATAAAATCTTAAAAAAAAAAAAAAAAGAACCCTTTCTGGGGCACCTGGGTGGCTCAGTGGGTTAAAGCCTCTGCCTTTTGCTCAAGTCATGATCTCAGGGTCCTGGGATCGAGCCCCGCATCGGGCTCTCTGCTCAGCAGGGAGCCTGCTTCCCCCTCTCTCTCTGCCTGCCTTTCTGCCTACTTGTGATCTCTGTCTGTCAAATAAATAAACAAAATCTTAAAAAAAAAAAGAACCCTTTTTAAATTGACCTAGAGATTTGTAGAGATTGTACACATTCCATCACCTCATTGGCTGGAACTCAGTCACATGCTCACACGAGCTGCATGGGTGCCTGGGAAATCTGGTCTCTAAGCCAGCTAAGATGGGGGGAAATAGTTTAGTCATGACTGCATGTGTCACAGTTGTCTCATTCTCTAGTTAGTCTTTATTCTCCATGTGAGAATTTTTCTGCTGAGTTTAGCACACTATTTTCTAACATCCGTGCTCAAGGCATGCTTATTATTTGAATGTTTTTGGTTGGGGCCCATTCCTAGGGCTGGTAAGGAACGAGTCAGCCCTCACCAGTCCTTTCCTTCCAGGCTCTACTTAAATCTCGTCCTTGGCAATGTGAATGTGACCCTTCTCAGCAACCAGGCCAAGTAAGTATCTCTGACCCCCACCTGACTTTAGGGAATCCAGGAATTTTGCCCTTTCCACTTAGAAGAAATGAACTAGCTAAAGTTTTTGTGTAAATGAAAAAAATTTATAGTGTGGGCTGTGGCCCTTGGTCTTTCTGACCCTCTCCTGCTCAGTGAGGAGACCACCTTGGGAGTGTTCCTTCCTTCTTTTCCTGCAGTCAGTACATTGGGTGAGCAGAACTGCCACTCTCCCGTGAGAAACGGTCCCTGCTCTGTTCCACCCCCTCATCACACACGGTTCTCCTGGGAAGCAGGCAGTGCTGTCCACCTGAGATCAGTCAGTCCCAGGGGCGGTCGAGTTGTGGCGTTTCTGCTGCCGTAGCTGATTAGGGAGGAGCCCTTCTCCACCCCCTGCCCATCCCCATCACCAGCCCAGAGACCTACCCCCAGGAGCCCAGGGACATGGGAAGCTTTGCTCATCTGTCCTCTTTGTCTCATTGACCATCACCATTCATTCAAGGCCAGAGCTTTCCTTTAGTGGGATCGCGAGGTTCCTGTGGGCAGTGGCTGGTGGTAGGCAGAGGATCTGATGGTGCCGAGGATTGTGTCCCCAGACAGGATATAGTTATATTACTGTTAACTATAGTAATAGTTACGTGACCTTTCCTGGGGGTGTCTCTCACTGCAGATTTGCTTACAAGGACGAGTATGAGAAGTTCAAGCTCTACCTGACCATCATCCTGCTCCTAGGGGCTGTGGCCTGTCGATTTGTCCTCCACTACAGGTAACAGGAAACATGGTGGTGTGTGTAAGTTTGGTGAGGGCTGGGGGTGGGGCTCTCTCCTGTGTCTGCAGTATTTGGGCGATTGTAGGTAGAGAAGAGCTTTTTCTCATACGGAACAGCAGTCCTGTCTACTCGACATCCGTCCAACAAATACCTACTGAACCACTACTGGAGAGACCTTATAACTAGGAGTTAGGAAAGAGCCCAGTGGCACAGCCACACAATGGAATATTATTCCGATAATAAGTAGGAATACAGTAGTGACACATGCTACAACATGGGATCTGACAATGTTATGTTCAGTGAAAGAAGCCAGTCACATATTGTATGATTCCACTTATATGAAATATCCGGAACAGGTGAACCGATAGAGGCAGAAAGCAGGTTAGTGGTCAGGAGCTGGTGGGGGTGGGGGATGGGAGTGGGTGCTGTTGATGCGGAAGCGGTTTCTTCTGGAATGAAGAGAATATTCCAGAATTAGATAGAGGCAATGAATGTATAGCTCTGTGAATATACTAAAAAGTAATGAATTAGGCACTTTGAGAGGGTGAATTCTTTGGTATGTGAATTATGTATCAGTTATAAAAAGAGAAAGCAAGAAAAAAGGAAAGGAAGAAGGGAAGGAAGAAAAGAGAAAAAAAAAAGAAAAAAAAAAGCCTGCCTGGGTTTGAATCCTGGCTTTGGGACTGACTGGCTGTTACCATGAGCAGGTTCCCTCTGGGAGCCTCAGTCTTTCCATCTGTAAAACGGGGTGACACCAGGCTTTGTTAGCACTGTGTGTGGAGGGCTCTGCCGGGCGCCAGCCGCTGCTTCTGGAGCAGGAAGGAGCCACGTGGCTCTGAGAGGCTGAAGGCCAGTGCCTCAGGGGGTTTCATTCCTCCCCCGGCCCTGGGTTTTGTGCCTTGAGGGGAGGCAGCAGAGTACAGCTTGGGCATCTGGCCCATGTGTCGGGCTTATTTGCTGGCAAGGGCTTGTCTGGGAGTCGGGTTTCTGGTCTGGCCACTTGAATGTCCAGACAAAGCCTCTTTTAGGTCCTGGGCCCATGCCTGCCTGCTGCCTCGGGCTGGCCTGTTTCCCCAGAGGCTAAAGGCTGCACGCATCGGCACTGCCTGCTCACATGCCCCTCTGGAAGGGAGAGATGTTCTCGATGTGCAGCCAGATTCCCTGGAGCTGGCAGATCTGGGGCCCTCAAAGGGCAAACCTGTGGTTGGTTCTAAAGTTCAGCGAGGGCCTGGCTCTCTCAGCTTCTCATCTCCCCGTCCCTTTCTGTATTCATTTCCTGGGGCTCGTATAACAAAGCACCACAAACTGGTTGGCTTGGGACAACAGAAATCTATTCTCACACAGTACTAGAGGCCAGAAGTCTGAAATCAAGGTGTTGGTGGGACCATGCTCGCTCTGAAGGCTATAGGGGAAGGTCCCATCTTGCCTCTTCCAGCCTGAGGGCTGCCGGCTTCCTTGGCCTTCCTCAGCTTAAAGCTGCTTCCCGCCACTCTCAGCCTCCTGTGCCTCAATCTTGTCACGTAGCCCCCTTCCCTGTGTGTCCCTGTGTTTGTCTCATGGCCTTCTTGGGAGGACACCAGTTCTTTGGATTCAGGGCCTACCCTAACCTGTTATGACCTTGTCTTAACTAATTAAATTTGCAAAGACACTGTTTCCAAAGGTCATATTCTGAGGTCTTGGGTGGACGTGAATTTTGAGGCAACACTAGTATACCTTCCGTGGGTTAAAAATAGGACAGGGGAAGGGGACTGGACAGGCAGCTCCTCTCTGTTCTGCCTTCAGGGAAGTCTGTCCTGCTGTGTGACCTTGGGCAGATGACCTAACCTCTCCCCACCTGGGTTTCTTCACACACAAAATGAAGGTAACAGGAGCTCCTTGGTAGGATGGCTGAGAGGACCGGATAGGTTCTATTTGCAGTCTTTATTTTTTATTTTTTTAGATTTTATTTATTTATTTGACAGATCCTTAGTAGGCAGAGAGAGGGGGGCGGGAAGCAGGCTCCCTGCTGGGCAGAGAGCCCGATGTGGGGCTCAATCCCAGGACCCTGGGATCATGACCTGAGCTGAAGGCGGAGGCTTAACCCACTGAGCCACCCAGGCATCCCTATTTGCAGTGTTTACAGTAGTGCCTGGCACTTAAGTGCCGTCTGAGTGTGAGCAGTTGTGATCGCTGCCAGCATTTTGCGCTAAGGCTGGGCAGGCTGTATGAGACTGCCGCTTAATGTCCAGTGCATCCAAGGAGCAGGATTCTCTTTCCTTACTCTCGCCCCCTTGGGATGGTTTCCTTGCTGGGGTCCCCACAGAAAGGCCCTTCTACCTAGAGGTCCAGGTCTGCCCTCACAGATTGTGTGACCTTGAGTAGAGCCCTTGCTCTCTCTCCGTCTGCTTCCTGTCTTTCCCGTGGCCAGAAGACATCTGCCCGCACCGTCTGGTCCTTGGGAGGCTTTGGTGAGGCTGCTGGAGAGTGCGATGCCTCTATGTTCTGCCTTCAGGCCTAGAGGCTGGATCTAGTTAGTACTGTTCTTTGTCAGGATTTGGTTTTAAAGCTGCAGGAAAAAGGTGGTTGGAGTTAAGCTCAGGTTCGTTGGGGCTTGGTTTTGGATCTCACTCCGGGGCAGGTCGTTTCCTCTCTCTGGGCCTCAGTGTCCTCATCTGTAAAATGGGAAGTTGTCCTGTCTTGTTGTGTGTTCCCCCAGAGGCAACCCCAAGACAAGCATTTGGGTGCCAGTAGTCTTTCAGAGGTGATCTCAGGAAACATTGGTAGGAGAATGGGAAGTAAGACAGGAGGTGCTCCCCTGTAGGCATCTGGAGAACTGGGGGGCAGCATGGAACATGCCTCAGTTACCCATTTGAGGGACGAGGGAGCAAGGGTATTTATCTTCCAGCTGCTGTTGATTAGGGGAGTTGAGGACCGCTTCCAGAGGGCAGCAGTTCCCCCTGGCCCCGACCTGCCTCTCACAGCAGCGGGGGCCTGAGAAAGCCATGCGTGCCAGGAACGGCAGGTCTGGCTGTCGGGAGCTATGTCGACGGGCACAGATGCCACAGGAAGCCGTCCTTTAGGGTTGGACGAGGATTCAGAGAGATCGTCCACATGAAATGCCTGCGGCGTTGCAAGTTCCCAGTAATTAAAGCTGGCCTGGTGTGGCCCGACTCAGGGTCCCAAAGAGGTGCGTGTTCTAATCCCCAGAATCTGCAAATGTGTGACCTTGCACAACATCTCTGCAGATAGATTAAGTGAAGGAACTTGAGAAGAGATTATCCTGGATTATTCAATAAGTCCAGGGATCCTTATAAGAGAGAGGTTTGAGGGGCACCTGGGTGGCTCAGTGGGTTAAAGCCTCTGCCTTCAGCTCAGGTCATGATCCCAGGTCCTGGGATCGAGTCCCACATCGGGCTCTCTGCTCAGCAGGGATCCTGCTTCCTCCTCTCTCTCTGCCTGCCTCTCTGTCTACCTGTGATCTCTGTCAAATAAATAAATAAAAATCTTTAAAAAAAAAAAAAGAAAGAAAAAAAGAGGGAGGTTTGAGGGTCAGAGTCGGAGAAGAATGTGATGCCACCAAACAAGGAATGCAGGAGTGTCTAGAAGCCGGCACAGATCAACATGGGCAGTCTCCCTGAGAGCCTCCGGAAGGAGCCCAGCCCTCCCCATTTCAGACCTTGAACCTCCAAAACTGTAAGAGAATGAATGTGTGTTGCTTTCAGCCACTAAGTCTTTTGTTACAGCCGCAACAGGGAGCTCATACACTCTGGCAGAGAAGGCTGGGGCCAGCACCTCCAGCATTTCTCTGAAGTGCTGGGGCCATAAAACCTTACTTTTATTCCCCTCTCTACGGAGAAGGTGTAGGAAAGGCCCAGCGAGAAACATTGTGGTAACCACGGCTCACGACTCACTGCTGGGCCTGCCTCCTGCCTGAAGGGGAGCTCGGAAGTCGGTGTCTGCGCGCCCCTCTGCCCCGGGGAGGCCCTCTCCCTCCCAACACCCCCTTCAAGTCAAGTAGGCTTTTGATTTCCTTAGAACTCAGCATCTGAGACTCATTTCTCAGGCTTCGGGTACTCTGTGATCCTTCCCAAAGTTACAGCAGGGACTGCAGGGAGCCCTTCCTATGCCCCCGGCCCCGTGCCCCATGCTTCCTGGGTTAAACTCCCGCCTACGCGGGAGCTGCTCTCACTCTCCCGCTTCAGTGCAGGCGCGATCGCACGGGAGAGTCACCAACTTGCCCCTCATCCCACAGCTCGGAAGAGGCAGAGCTGGGATTTGAACTCAGGCCCTGTGCTTCCAGAGTCTGTTCCTGGCCCTCCCAGGGCAATGGTTCCCGGCCCTCCACAGGCGGTGGCTCAGGAGGGCTTGGGGTTGAAAGTCTGTCATCTGTGACCACAGAACAGGGTGACGTCGCTTAAAAGCCAACCTTCCAACTTCGGCTCTTACTGTTGGAGTCATACCTTTCCATTTCCCTGCCAGGGTTATCGTAATTGTCCCAGTTCGGATATGGAAATGGAGGAGATGGGGGGTTTCTCCCTCCCTGGTGCAGGTGGATACCACCCCCCTCCCCACACTCGTGAAAGGATTTATCTAGCACTGGAAAGGACAGAGGGGCTTCCCTTTGGGTTGGAAGCTAGAGCCTCCATTAGAGTCAGTGGTAGGGGAGGTTCCGAGGGGCCGTCTGTCATGGGCTCTGCCCCGGGACCCTTCACCCAGCCATACTCAGGTAGGGGGTCAGCCCGCGAATCTCACAGCAAAGCTGAGGCTGGGTGGTGGGGGGGGGAGGTCTCTGGTGAGGTCACATGCCACGTGTCTGCCAGCTCTCCGCTCTGACCCGGGCACAGCACCGGCTCCAGCCCCTCTGTGCTGTCCTAAGGCCTCTCTGCCTGGCTCTGGGCCACGAGGACTGCAGAGCAGGCAGGAGGTTCTTAATTCATCTTACAGACCATTCAGGCCATAAGCATTTTTTTGTGGGCACTGGGGTGGCTCAGTCTTTAAGCGTCTGCCTTTGGCTCCGGTCATGATCTCAGGGTCCTGGGATTGAGCCCTGCATCGGGCTCCCTGCTCAGCGGGCAGCCTGCTTCTCCCTCTCCCATCCCCCCTGCTTGTGTTCCCTCTCTCGCAGTGTCTCTCTCTGCCAAATAAATAAAATCTTAAAAAAAAAAAAAAGAATTCTTTTGTAAGTGCAACAAAGTTTATAGATGTTTTAAGGGGAAGGAAGGGAATTGACGTTTGTAAATTACACTTATACTGTAGACAGTTTAAGACACTCAGTTTTCTGCTTGAAGTCCTCCGGTTGCCCTTCCACCAAACATTTTACGTCAGACAGGAAGAACGTAGAAGGGAACGAGGGTGTCCCAGTGCTCAGGGAAGGGGACAAAACCTCAGCCAGCGCCTTAAAAGCAAGCAGGATTCTGGCAGAAGAGGGGGACAGGCAGGCTAGGTGGCAGCCACGCTTACTCTGTCTTCTGCAGGATGGGGTGGGGGGGTTGTTCCCAGAGGCAGCCTGGTTTGCTGTTCTGTTGCCCTGTGGCGGGGGAGGGGGTGCGGGGGGCTGGTGAGAGCCATCCACCGTTCTCATGCCTGCGCTCCTCCCCGGGGCTGTTTGTTTCCACCAGGGTGACGGACGAAGTTTTTAACTTCCTGCTGGTGTGGTATTACTGCACCCTGACAATTCGAGAAAGTATTCTCATCAGCAATGGCTCAAGGTAATTGGGGGCCCGGCTTTGCGGGGTGGGGGGGGGATTGGGGGAGCCAAAGGGAAGTCTGTCATGGAAGGGACGTATGTGAGGGCTGGCACCCTCAGCCCATATTCCCTTCCTCCGGGGAGGGGCGGGGTGTCCCTGACTGCCCCAGGGTGGAAGAAAACCATGTCTGCTGCTGCGGGGCCACCTTCTGTGGTCTCCTGCTTACCAAGAACTCTAACTCAGAGAGGTTTAACACAACAGAAGACTGGTTTTCTCCTCTCAAGGAACAGGTCCGCTGGGACTGACTTCAGGTCAGGCTTAATCCAGGTGTTTAAACAATGGCATCAGGATCCACTTTCTCTCCATCCCTCCCTTCTGCCTTCTGTGATGCTGTCTTCATTCTCAGGCTCCACGCAAAGGCATCCCGGAGCTCTGGGCCCACGTCTTTTATTTCTAGCATTCCCAGCAAAATAGGGCACCTTGCTGTTTTCCAAGAGTCTCACTGGGTCCCACTGGCACCTGCTGAATCCTGTGCCTGTCTCTGAACCCATCACTGTGGTCAGAGAATGCACGACTGACTGGTAAGGCTTGAGCCTCGTGCCTGCCCCTGCAGGCCACCATCAGAAGCCTAGGAGCTGAGTGTCAAGGGGACAGTGGGTGGGTCCCCAGAGGAAAACTGGGATAGTGTCGTTAGAAGGATGAATGGATTCTGGTGACAAGAGTAGGTGGTCCCCCACAGGGAGATGGGGAGGGTGGAGGACAGGTAGTGAGGGTCTTGGTTCAAACCTGCCTTATTACCCAGGCGGTGCTAAGGAGGAAGACAGCCAAGCTGGGAGTGAGGGTTCCTGAGTTCTAGTCCCACGGCTGTTGCTGAGTGGCTCTGTGGCCCTGGGCTATTTTACAGCCCCATGGGGACATGTGCCTCAGCATTGCGAAGTGACTGGAGGCACAGTTGGGGGGCTCCCCACCTCTGAGGGGCTGCAAATATGAGGAGCCCTGCTCTTTTGTCATTCTCCTTCCTACCCTACCTTTCTCTGAGCTGAGAGTCTTGGGGCCCAGTTAAGACCCACGATTTGCCACCTGTGGGACCCATTTTCCATAGGTCTGATCTCCTTTCCGGGGTACGCTGTTTCCTCTCTGTGTACCAAGCTTGTCCCTGTTTTTCCCTGAAACGGAAGGTAACAGCCTCCCAGCCCCTCCCTGCTTCCTCCCTCTTGGGCGCTAGTAAGGACCGTCATGAACTGTGGATTTAAGATTCGGGGTGTCTGCAAACCCCTCAATAATTTGCCACCTTTTCACTTTTCTGCCCAGTGGTCTCTTATGGCAGATCCCTGCCCTGCCGGGCCTTAACCTGAAGGTAGAGCCCAGAGGTAAGGACCAGGGGCCCAGCGATTTTTTAGGTGTGCGGCCCTGTAGCATGTAGCCCGTTAGAAAAGATCAGTGTTTCTCAAACAGCACTTATTTGGGACCTGTCCTCACCATTTTTGCCTTTTCCGTGTATAATCCGGATGATAATTTTCAACATTCTAAATCAACCTCCCTTTTTTTTTTTCTTTTTAACTTAAGTAAATACTAGTTTATTTTAAAAGGAAATTTTATTTCATCACTGTACGGGGGAAGCCAGCATCAGTTGCAGGAAAGAGGAAGTAGTATAAAAAATCTCCTTTTGTTTTCCTTGTATTACGTATTGAAGTCAATTATTCTCGCTTCCGGGAGGTTCTGAGCCTGAGGCCTGCTGTCTCTCCATATACGTACTTGTGTATAAAAAGGGAGATTAGCGGGCCTTGAGAGGCGTTAAAGAGACTCCTTGACTTAATCGGGAGACCAAAGAACTGAGCAGATGACCTCTTGCCACCTGGTTCCGTATCACCTAGTGTTAGGCTTGAGTGTCATCTAAAACTTGGTGGTACGCGCCCCATGCTTTGGGAAACACTGAAGTAGAAAATCTTACCAAGGAAATAACATTCATAGTCTTCCTTAATTTTACTGAATAGTATCTTTCTGCTTTTGGGTGTCGTTGGAGGGGAGCCAGGGTGGCAGGTAGTGGGGAGAGAGGGCGAGGACAAATGACAAGGACTCCTTGTCATAAATTCTCTACCTGTTCCCATGGGCTTGCTGGCAGTCTTACAGTTTCATCCTTCTGATGGAGTCATATTGAGTCTTCAGAGGCATGCCACATCTCTAACAATCACTAACACTTTAGTAAGAGTTACTCTTACTGTAGTAAGAGTTACTAAAGCTTACTTACTTTATTAAGAGTTACTCTGGTCAGCTCTTTATCTAGTGTGACGAGCTGTGTGTGGGGGGCATCTGTGGGGTGGGGCAGTATGTGGTGTGATTACTAGAGGGAAGGGAACAGGACTGAGTGGAGGTCCCTGCAAGTGTGGGGCACACCAGGAGAGTGAGGAGGAGGACAGGGCCCTGGAGGTGGGGTAGAAGTGAAGTTCCAAAGCCAGACCTCATGTGCCTAACACTTCAGCTTGTATCTGAAGTTGTAATTGTACTGTTCCTCTGATCCTGTCTGTCTGCTTTGGCCTGGGGCAGGGGTTTGGATGTGGTGGGGTCTGGGGTCTGGAATGGGTGGGGTGGGCTTGGTGCTTTATCTTCGGGAAGGACTGGGAGCTGTAGCTCATTAGCTCAATGCAATAAGCAAATCAAGTTCCCTTGGAAATCCTGCAAATGAGGGAAACTGCCTGATAAGAGTAAATATGATGGGGGAGCATATATAGGCATACCTTGTCTAATTGCATTATGCAGGTATTGTGTGTGTGTGTTACAAATTAAATGTTTGTGACAACCTCGTGTACAGCAGGTCTGCTGGCACCATTTTCCCAATAGCATTTGCTCATTTTGTGTCTCTGTCACATTTTGTTAATTCTTGCAGTATTTCAAACTTCTTCATTATTATTATGTTATGATGATCTGAAATCAGTGATTACAATTTGCTGAAAGCCCAGATGATGGTTAGTTAGCATTTTTTAGCACTATTTTTTTTAAAAAAATTAAGGTATGTACATTGTTCTTCTAGACCTGCTATTTCACACTTACTAGACTACCGTATAGTGTAAACGTAACTTTGAGAGGCACTGGAAAACCAGAAACTTCATTCGACTCGCTTTATCGCGACATTTGCTTTTATTCCCTGAAAGGGAAGCCACAGTATCTCTAAAGTGTACCTGTATATCAATGGTTCAAGGAGGTGCAAAGGGCTCACACAGTGCTAACCGTCCTCCACCCCGATCTCTTGCCCCCACTTGGAAGTGCCGGCTTCTGGCAGCCCAGACCACCTCCCCGCCAGACTGACAATCTCACAGGGAAGAGGGCTTTCCTTCGCAGGTTGAGTTGTAATTTTGACACAAGATTTCTGATTGGCTCGGATGAGGTCACATGCACATTCCTGAGCCAATCAGTGTCACTGGGGGAGGGGATGCAGAGCCCTGGTTGGCTGGCTCTGAGTCACGTGCCCAGTTATAGCACTCCCGCTCCCCCTTAGCCACCCAGACTGAGCGTGGGGATGAGGTGGTTCACCCGAAGAAAGGCCTGGCGGGCAACCAGAACGTAGGGGGCGGAGCGGAGGTGGGGTGATTGACAGAGAGGCAAAACAGCAGATGTCCTCTGCACTTAGTTCTGGGCCAGAATAAATAATGAATCAGGGATCGTGTTAGCTTTTCTGGCCAGCCAGCCCATGGGAGCCTGCTTCCAACTGGCTATTAGAGGGGCCTTTCCTGGGATAAAGCCGTGTAGGGGCGGCCAGCAGGGAGGGATCCTCAGTGTGGAAGCCATTCCCCCATCTGCCACGTGACCCGAAGCTCAAAGCCAGAAACAGTCTATGGCTGCTGGTGCCTCTGAGTGGTGCCCACGTGGCTAAGGTGCCCCGAAAGGAGGGCCGTGGAATGCTCGGGCACAATTCCCAGATAGCAGGCCGCGCTAGTCCCACACCGCAGCTGTGTGTACCACTCTTAATTGGTTGTCTGCTGTCTACTCATTACAATGCCCATAGGCCATGCAGGCTGTATTTCCGTGGCAAAACAGGCCCAAAGAGTGACCACTAATGGGCCAGGTTTCTTTTGGGGTGATAAAAATGTCCTAAAATTTGAGAGTGCTCATGGTTGTTCAACTGTGTGAATGCACTAAAAACCGTTGACGTGTATAATTTAAATGGGGGAATTGTATGACATTTGAATTAAGTGACAGTAATACGGTTGCATAAACGTGTACAAAATCAGCTCAGCACCCTGGAGTGTGCAGATGGCTGAGGGGCTCGTGAATGCCGTGCCTCAATAACATACCAATTTTCACCCAAGACTGGCTGAAATTTTAAAGCTTGGAATCTAGTACTGGTGAGGGTTTGAGGCACCCAGTTTGTACCGCCCAGTCCTTGGGAGGCAGGAGCCCCGCTGTTCCCAGGCTGTATTTGGCAAAGCAAATCCCTGCCACATTGTGTTCCTTGAGCTCCGAGACAGGGGCTGGAGGAGGCCAGCAGAGGCCAGAGACAGACTCAAGGACTTTGAAGGGTAAGAGTTTGAGGGTCCAGCTTTCAGCCTAGGCTGGGACATTAACACGGAGGACGGGGTGACAACGAGCCTCCCTCCCCTGCTGTGGAATGAGAGCCCTCAGTTGGGGGAGTACTGGGTTCTGAAACCAGGGTTCCCACAGCCTCCGGACTAGACACATGAAGTCCAGGGCTGGGCTAGGGCCTGCTGCCGATGGGGGAGTGGATGAGCCCAGGGCATGAGCTCCCGGGGAGAAAGTGCGTCTGGGATGCTGAGATGCTGTGTGGGCACTCTGGCATTTCTCTGTGTCTGTGTGGGATAACAGGTAGCTATAGCTGTGTGTGTGTGTGTGTGTGTACGCGTATGTGCACGTATGCTGTGTTAATTCAACACACTGAGCACCTGCTCGGAGCCAGGTGTCACAGATACACCAATGAAGAACATGGACAAGACCCCAGCTCTCCTGATGTTTACATGTGAGCGGGGAAGAGGGTTCAGAGAACAAACCGAGGGGAAGCAATGCATAATTTCAGATAGTGGTAAGCCCCATGAAGAAAATAAAACTGGGCAGTGTGATCTAGAGTGGGGCTTCCTGGCTCTTTTAGATAAGGTAGCCAGAGAAGGCCTTTCGGAGGAGGTGACAGTTGGTCCGAAACTTGAATTTGGACCAGGAGCCAGGCAGGCCAAGTTCTCAGAGCAGAGAGAACAGCAGTCCGAAGGCCCTGTTGGTCCGTGTGGGCTGCCGTGACAAATGACCACAGGCTGGGCGGCTGAAAAGATAGAAATCTATTTTCTCACAGTTCCGGAGGCTAGAAGTTTAAAATCGAGGTGCCAGCCCCAGTGGTTTCTCCTGAGGCCTCTCCTTGGCCTGCAGATGCCACCGTGTCTTCGGGGAGCCGTTTCTCTGTGAGCGTACCCACCCCTGGTGTCTCCCCCCTGCACAGACACCAGCCCTGTTGGGTTAGGACCCACCCTTAGGACCTCATTTAACCTTACTTACCTCTTTAAAGTTCTTACCTCCAAATACAGTCAAATTCTAAGGTAGCAGCCCTAAGGGGGTTAGGACTACAACATAGGAATTTGGGGAGCACACAGTTCTGTCCGTAACAGTCCCTGAGGTGGTAATGGGCTTGGCAGGTTCAAGAGCTTCAAGGAGAGGACAGGGAGACAGGGCTTGAAGTTGGGGTGCGGTGAGGGATGTGCTTTTAGGGTAGCTGGAAGCCCCTGGAGGCCCGAGTGCTTCTGTGGGCCTCTTGACCAATCTGTGGGTGGTTTACATGTGATCGTGCATCTCTGGAGGACAAAGGAGAGGGAAAAATCATGGCTTGGGCCTGTGTCTTGGCTGGAGGCCCGCAGAGTAGCCGATACACTCATAGTCTGGGAAGCAAGAGCCACCTGTGTTTCCCTCCCCACCTGAACCCCCTTTCCTTCTCTTATCTCCAAGAATTAAAGGCTGGTGGGTGTCTCACCACTACGTGTCCACGTTCCTCTCTGGAGTGATGCTGACCTGGTGAGTGTCTCATGGGGGCCTGTGAATGGGGAGCTGGTGGTGGGTGAGGGACACCTTTGAGGCTCCTAGCATGGGCTGACTTTTAGGCCAAGAAGGAAAGCATGAGCTTTCAACCGGGCCACAGGGATCCCCCAAGCCAGCTGGGAGGTTTCTGGGGATGTCGGGGTGGCCTGCCTGCTGGGACAGAGGTGATAGGGAGCAATGGACAGAAAGAATTACAGGGATGAGGCTCGGAAGGAGGCAGACGGAGAGAGTGGAGATCAGTGAGAACTTCAGAATGATGATACTGGCCCCCCTGCTTCTAGAACGGGGTTAAAGCAATGACGAAAGTGATCGGGTCCAGCCCCAGGGACACTGCTGCTGAAGAAGGACAGAAATCAGGGGCCTCCCTTTATTGTAAAAGCTTTTCTTCTGAGGGCACCTGGCTGGTTCAGTTGTTGGACCATGCAACTCTTGATCTCGGGGTTGGGAGTTCGAACCCCACATTAGGTGTAGAGATTACTTAAATATATATATATTTTTAATTAAAAGCTTTTCCTCTCTCTTGGCTGGAATGGAGAGGGGCAGGGATGAATGTCTGATTTCACAGCACACCTCACCTTTGCTTTTCCCCACTTCTCCGCAGGCCCAACGGACTGATTTATCAGAAGTTTCGTAATCAGTTTTTAGCGTTTTCCATTTTTCAGAGTGAGTGCCTCTTGCCTGGATTCAGGGGAGGGGGTATGGTTTTGGGTTCCCAGTTTCCAGGTCTTTCGCTGATGGAGGCCTCTGTCATTCCTCTTCCCTTGTGAGGGGTGTGTCTAGTGTTGAAGGGAGCTTGGGGCAGGAGATGGTCCCAGAAATCCAGCAAAGAGCTCTCTGCCCCGAGATCACCACCCAGTCCTAGGGGAGGGACAGCCTGATTATCCCCACCTTCAGGAACCCCCACTGCTGCCTTTTCTGCCCTGTGTCACAGCTGGGGACCAATGGTGACTTTGGGGATCTAAGTGGTGTTGGGGACACTACCTCAAAATGGAAATAAAGTATATGTTCTCTTTCTCATTTAAGAATAGCTCTAGACTGGGGCTCCTGGCTGACTTAGTCGGTAGAGCAAATGTCTCTTGATCTTGGGGTTGTAAGTTCAAGCCTCACGTTGGGTATAGAGGTAGCTTAAAAATAAAATCTTAAAAAAAAAAAAGATTCGCTCTGGATTTTATATTCAGTAAACCAGTCCTAAGGGTCCCCTCTGAGAAGGGGGAGCTTGGATAGTGGGGGATAGGGACAGAAAGAGAGTTTTGTTTTTTGCCAAGTACTAGTTTGTTCCCTTTGAATTTTATTGTGTACGTATTACTGACTCAAAAAGTACAATTAATTTTTAAATAAAACCCTGCCAACAAATTCAAATCTGTAAAGGCAAGAATGAAAATTATGTATAATCTCATGCTTAGGAGTGATCACTGTTGATTGATCTATGTCCTTTCAGTTTGATTTATATATGCTTATGTACTTCATTATGTTGTCTATAAATATGGGATCCCTTTGTCCACAGAGCTTTGCTTATAACCTCTTTATTTTTTAACAATAACGAAGGGTATTTTTCTATGTCAAGACACAGAATTCTACCTCATTTTTGGTAACGACTAAGTATCCCATTGTATGAAAGTGTCTCTTGCCATCTTGGCATTAGACACAGCTCCCGGCACGGTGCCACCATTCCAGCAAGCATCTGCTCTAGAAGTTTCTAATCTCATGGGCGCTTAGTTGGGTTTTCAGATAACCTGCTCTCGTTGTATTCTGGAGAGGGGATAAAGTAGGTTCAGGCTGAAGTGTGTGTGTGTGTGTGTGTGTGTGTGTGTGTGTGTGTGTTGTGTGTGTGTAGGTTCAGGCTGGTTGTGTGTGTGTGTGTGTGTGTGTGTGTGTGTTGGGGTGAGAGAGGGCGCCCTCTGGGCTGTGAAGACCCATGCGTGTGCATGTGTGTATGCTGTGCTGGCATCCAGTCCTCTGGGCCCTGAGCCGGGCGCTGTGCTCCCCCTATAGGCTGTGTCCAGTTCCTGCAATATTATTACCAGAGAGGCTGCCTCTACCGGTTGCGTGCCCTGGGGGAGAGGAATCATCTGGACCTCACAGTGGGTGAGTAGCCCCCAGCCTGGGGAGGGGATGGAAGGTGGGGACAAGTACCAGCCCCTGCCTGCTCCCCCAGACCTCACCGCTACTCACCGCCCTGGGAGCATGAGCCAGTAAGAACATAACAGCACCTACCACACAACGCCTGGGCTGCCGCCCTTTACCTGAGTTGCTTTTCATAATTCATCGTGGATTCTGTTTCAGTCGACAAGCTTGTGGCCAGCTGTGTGCCAGGCCTCCATGCTGGCTTCCGCCTTATCCTATTTATTTATTTATTTATTTATTTTTAAAAATTTTATTTATTTATTTGATAGAGAGAGAGAGGGAGCACAGCAGAGCAGCAGGCAGAGGGAGAGGGAGAAGCAGACTCCTCCCTGACACGGGACGGGGTTCTATCCCAGGACCCTGGGATCATGACCTGACCGAAGGCAGTTGCCTAACCAACTGAGCCACCCAGGAACCCCATGTCTTATCCTTTTTAAAGGCCTATTTTTTGGTCTGTGCTTTGTAATACAAGTAATTATATATGCATTATGTTGTGCATGTATAATTTGTGTAATATGCCTACATATATGGGCACAGGTGGCTCAGTCTGTTAAGCATCTGATTCTTGATCTCAACTCAGGTCTTGATCTCAGGGTCATGAGTTGGGCTCTCCGCTGGGCATGGAGCCTACTTAAAAAATAATACGGCTATGTATCGAGGCACCTGGATGGCTCAGTGGCTAAGCCTCTGCCTTTAGCTCAGGTCATGACCTCAGGGTCCTGGGATCGAGCCCCACATTGGGCTCTCTGTTCAGCGGGGAGCCTGCTTCCCCCTCTCTCTCTGCCTGCTTCTCTGCCTACTTGAGATCTCTGTCAAATGAATAAAAAAAATAGTAATTAAAAAAATATGGCTACATATAAATATGTAGAGAGATGCATTGGGAATGTGTGCTTAACTTTTATATATAATATACATATATGTAAATATATATATATATATATATATAAAATATATATATATATATATATAAAATTTTTTTTTTAGAGAAAGAGAGCAAGAGAACCCAATGGGGAGGGTCAGAGAGGGAGAGAGAAAATCTTAAGCAGGCTGTATGCCCAGCTTGGAGCCTGACATGGGGCTTGATCTCAGGACCTTAAGGTCATGACCTGAGCTGAAATCAAGAGTCAGTCACTCAATCTACTGAGCCACCCCAACACCCCTGTGCTCAACTTCTTTAACTCACGGGTCGAGTGCCCAGTCAGAAGAGCTTGGAGAACTCTTAACTTTCTTAAGAGTTTCTTAACTCTTAACTTGGAGGAGTCTTAACTTTCACAGGAAACTAATAAAATTCTCAAATCTTTTGAGATGGTCATTTCTACCGAATTACTCTGCAGAGTAGACCCGACTTTGTCAAGACTTACTTGAAATGATAGGTGCAGAAGTCCATTATGAAATGCAAAACCCCACGCAGATCAAAGACATTATCAAAAACCAGTGCCTGGCCCGTCAGCTTTCTGGAAGCGTTGTCAAGCCCTGTGAGTTCGTGATGACTTGAGGCGTGAGAGCGGTCAGGCCCCGTGACGGGTGTTGTGCACGGTCTCTGGGTGATTTTCCTACTTGAGTGCTCACACACTGATGACAGGTGAGGGCTGCCCCCCGACCCCGTCCCACGTGGCTAATCTCGGGGGACTGGCATGGCTAGGCAGTAGGCGCTTGCTGGGGCTGTGGGGGCAAATGAACCCCCTCACACCGGCCCTTCACTTCCTCTTTCGTCTCCACAGAAGGATTCCAGTCCTGGATGTGGCGGGGCCTCACCTTCCTCCTGCCTTTCCTGTTCTGTGGCCATGTGAGTCCCCTGGAATTTGTGCGTATCCCCTGTTCTGGGCTGACCCCTGGGCACAAAAGGTCCTCAGGCGTCTCCCGCATTCACCAGCCATCCCTGAGCTGGCCCCACTGAGTTCTGGGGCAGAGATGGCCCCTGGGTCCTGGGCCGCAGGCAGGAGCCAGAAATGGCTCTCAGCACCAGCAGGCTGAGCCCCAGATTTTTAGGCTGCTCTGGCCTAGGGTGCCCCAGTTTCATTTGGGGGGGGCTCTCAGGGTCATAGGACAGTTGATACCAGAAGCTGGGAGACCTGGTCCACTCCCAGGGCTTCCCCACATGTGTGTCTGTGGGAATCCGTTGGGGATAAGTGTTGCCTGCTTCCCCTCTTTCCAGTTCTGGCAGCTCTACAATGCCGTCACGTTGTTTGAGCTCTCCAGCCACGAGGAATGCAGAGAATGGCAGGTATGGGGTCGGGGTGTGTGTGTGTGTGTGTACGCACGCGCAGGCGTGTGCATGTGCCTGTGGCTGTGGGATGAGGGTGGGGGGTCCTGGGGAAGCCTGGGCTAGCTTGGAGAGAATTCCTCAGCTACCCCTTCGCTCCCCACCATGGGGCCCTGTGCCCAGAGCTCCCTGGCACTGGGGCCTGGGAGACTGTGGGAGGGAATTCGGGAAGCCGGGGACCCCCGAGTATCTGAGAACCCTACTGAATGCTGTGCGGCTGCCAGAGGAGACACCTTCCCACGCAGTTAGCCCAGATCTCTGCTTTCTGCTGTGGGAACTCTGCAGCTTGCCAGTGGCTTGTGCTAAGGGCTTGCAAGGTCAGGGGGCAGGGGGCGGGGGTGGGTTGCGGGGAGGGGGGTGTGGTTGGCCAGAGAGGTGTCTCAGCAGCGAGTCAGCGCTGACTCAACCTTTTCTTCCTTTCCTCTCCTCCCCCTGCCACCCCTTCCCCTGTCGCCCTGCACGCCCCTGCCCAGGTGTTCGTGTTGGCGCTCACGTTCCTCGTCCTCTTCCTGGGCAATTTCCTGACCACACTCAAAGTCGTGCACGCGAAACTTCAGAAGAACAGAAACAAGGGGAAGAAGCTGTGAACCAAGGGACCTGTGCGCCCCCCTCTGCCCCCCACCATGGGGGGTTGAAGACTGCAGGGGCTTCCAGCCGGCCCCATTGCCGCCCAGTTCTCCTCACGGGGTCTGTGGCCACTGGCAGCAGCCAGCTCGGGGGCCAGCGCATGGCGGGGAGGCGGGTCAAGGTCCCGGTCCCTGGCGGACAAGAGGAACGTTCGCCTGCCCCAGTCTCCCTATTTATGACCTATTCACCACGGCCTCCTCCCGACTGCCCCGGAACCCGCCGTCTTCCCGCGCTGCCCTCTTGGCTACGGTGGAGCCTGGGTCCGTCTTCCTGGGGTGGGGTGGCCGAAAGCCTCAGGGAGCCCCTCCGGTTGGGGTCTGGATGTGCCTCGCTGGGGTGCCAACCGGCTCCTTACTGATCCCCAGTGGGTGGAAGGAAAGCCCCGGGCGTCCTGTGGAACCTCCCGCCCCCGGGGCCCACCGCTTCTGCTGTAAGCTCTCCTGGCCGCCGCTGCTCTGCGGTGCGGGTATTTAAGTTCTCAGAGAACCACTGTCTGTCTGTGCCTTGTGCTCTTTGCGGTTCCCAGGCTGCCGGCCACCCGGGGACAGCTGCCCTTCCTCCCCCCGGGCTTGGCCCCACGCCCCCACCCGCGTGGGCCGGAGGCGGGAGGGTTCGCTGTGACCACCAGAGGGCGCCCCAGCCTCGGCATCCCGCGGGCGGTTGGAGGGTTTTTGTTTTTTTTGACACTTGCCTTTGGCTTCCTGACCCCCACCCCTCGGCCCACTTCCCGGAATCCTTGCAGCGAGTTCTCAGAGTGGGACCCGCACTTCGCCGCTGGCTGAGACTCAGGCCATCGTGGAGTTCACCCACCCTCCCCACTTTCCCTCCCTTCCCCTCAGGTTCTGGAATGCGGTGGAGAGAGTCTGAGCAGGCCCCTTCCAGGTGGCACTTGGGAGGTCAGGACAAACCCGCTGGGCACCTTGTGTCCGATTCTGTATTTGAGGCGAGGGTGAAGAAGCCGGCAGGCTTGGGGGAATGTTCCGCCCCGCTGCCCCCACGAGCTGCAGCCCTCTCCCACACACGGGTCTCAGCTCCCCTTAACTACCTCCCCACGGGTCCTCTGGGCCGAGTTCACAGCCGGCACCCCCAGTCCTGCTTGGGCCCCCAGAGGAGTTTGCGCTTTTTGAACTGTTACATTTTTAAGAAATTTCTTTTCCACCCCAGTAAGAGTCTGCATAAAAATCCAGATTTCAACTTTCCTTAGAAAAATGGAAAACTCGACTGGGCTAGCTGCCCGCTTAGGATGGGGTGCTTGCTTTCTGGGTGCCGCACACCCACCGCTCCCTTTCATACCTGCCCTCTCACTCCTTGGGATCTCCGTCTGGCCCTGAGGCACCTGGCTTTTCCTGAGACTAATGAGCCGGCAAGCGTCTTCTGTAAAGGGCCAGATAACTGGTCCCCATTTCCCTCAGCAGCAGCTGTAGGGCCAAAGCCACCAATACCTAAATAAATGGGTGTGGCTGAGTCTCAACAAAACTTTATTTACAAAAACACACAGCTGCCAGATTTGGTCCACAGAGTATGGTTTGCTAACCGCCACCCTATACCATCACTTGTCCATGAGGCCTTGGGGAACCAGTGTGGGGTGCGGTGGGATGGGGTACAGGAGTCTCTCTCTCTGTCTCTCTCTCCAGCAGCTGACTTCAGAGGCTTAGGCTGAGGCAGGAGATCCCTGGGATGGCTTGAGGGGGCAGGAGCCCCCTCAAGCCATCATCCCAGGTTCAGTAACACGGACCTGTAGCTCACCCAGGAAGTAAGCAGCTCTCCTTCTCCAGGGCATTAGAACCACCTGGAGCACTTGTTTAAAAACTCCTGGCCCCAGACCTTCCAGAAGGTTCAACGGGGGTTGCGTGTTCTTGCAGGAGGCCAGGACAGTCTCAGCGTGGCAGCAGTGGAGGCTGTGAGGGATAGGAAGCAGCGTGATGACTATTAACATGAGTCCGTGCTGTCCTTTTGCAGATAGGGAAACAGTCTGCAGAGAGAAGTGACTTGCCCACGATCACTCGCAGCTGATGTCACTCTTTGTCTTGAGTTTCCGGCAGTGGGGGGGGGGGGTTTGCAGGTGAGGCGCCCTGGAGCAGGGCTTGGGTGGGTGGGCCATGGTACCTTTTGCTTCTTGAGAAAGTCTCTTCTCCCCCTTGGGCATGTGCACCCAGCTCTGGGAAGATGGCAGCTGAGCCGAAGGTTAAGACTGAAGTCTTGGCCTGGGGGGGGGTGAGGGGTAGGGATAGGGGCCGGTGCCAGCCCCCATGTCCGGGGCTGATGCATGCGCTGTCCCGATAAGTCCCCATCCCACTGTGGCCCCCACGTTCCTGGAGGAAGGAAGCCAGAAGCTGGAGGAAGCAGCCGTGCCTATCTCAGGAGCCCAGGGAGGCGGGTGACGCAGGAGCGACGGGCTTGGTGGGGGGCCGTGTGGAGCGCTGACAAATCCACATTTATCCACGCACGTACCAGAGGCGGCTGTTTCAAGGATAGGTTCACAGGACCTGGCGGGTGTGCAAAGGGGGACGCACATGACTGGGGGGAGGCTATGTACTCCCGCGTCCTAGGGACAAATGCTGGTTCTAGGGTACAGAGGGACTGAGTCTGGGGCCCTCACCCACCTCCTTGCAGGCGTGGGAACCCTGAGGTGAGTTCCTGGCCAGAGCCCCAGCTGGGAAAGGAGAGATCGCCAGAATGTTCTAAAAGTCTAGCCACAGGCTCCAGACACACGGAGACCCCTAACTCAAAGTGCCATTGGAAAGCTGGGGACAGAGCAGGATCTTGGGGTACAGTCCGGGCCTAGCAGCCTAGGCCCTGTCAGTCTTGCCATGAGGGCTGTGTGCCCTGCCCGGAGGGGTCAGAGCAGCAGGCACAACGGGCGTTTCTGCCGCTGTGCTTTCTTCAGCGCATTGAGGGCAACCTTGGCCGCCGCTCGGAAGACATCTTCCACATTCTCCCGAAACTTGGCAGAACATTCCAGGTAGAGGGCGGCTCGGATCTGTTCGCAGGCGCTCTGGCCCTGGGTTGGAGGGAGGGGCTGGCATTAGATGAGCCTGGAGCACGGGGCACCTCCTGACAGCCCCCCACGGATCTGGGAACTTGGAGCTGGCTTTGGGGACTCTCCAAAGCGGGACAAAGGTCTAGGCCCTTCCCCCATCCCAGGCCCAGTCCCCAGCAGTGTTTGTGGATGGAACGGAAGGGCCTGTGGTGTGGCCCAAGGGCTGCAGCGGAGAAGCCCCATCCTGGCCTCTACCCTGCCCTCCCCGCTGGCCCCCACATCCCCACCATCTCCTCAGGCGGAGAGGGGGCTGCGTCCCGACGCTGGGCCTCTGTGTGCGCCAGGCCTGTGACAAGAGCCAGAGGCCCCCAGACACAAAGGGCTTCCTCCACTCCCCCTCCTTGCCCCTTCCCACAAGCTCCATCCAGGCAGCGGAGCTGGCGAGGACAGTAAAAACTAGCTCTTCTTCCAAAATTTACTTTTATTAATGCTTATTGCTTTTTATTAAACGTTCTTACTAGTTTTCCTTTGTGTTCCTTTTCTTGTCCCACGCCTCACCCAGAAAAGCCGCAGGGTTTGGTTTTGCCCACGCCCCTCAAGGCTAGGGGAGCCGGGCTCTCGAGCAAAGCCTGCCTCTCCAGTCCCGTGCGGGACTTGGCTCCGCTGCGGGTCAGTCGTGTCCCTCTCAACCTTGTCCCTCTGGTTCTCCGTTTCTCCCCTGTGTGACAGGGGATGGGAACAGCCCGAGCCCCCAGGGTTGTAAGGATTAAATGAGGTGGGGGTGGGGGACCCCTTCCTGACCTGCATGTAGGTGATGGGCTCCTGCTGGGCCGCCCGGAGCTTCCGAAGCTGCTCCTTGTCTTTCCGCAGGTCTGTCTTGCAGCCAATGAGCACCATGGGGATCCCACGGCAGAAATGTGTCACCTCAGGGAACCACTGCGGAGGGAGAGGGCAGGCCTCAGGGCTAAGGCCAGATTCGGGGGCCCCACCCCCGAGACAGGCTGGCTGCGTCCTGGGCCTCACCTTGATGAGGACATTGTCATAGCTGGTGGGGTTCATGACGTCATAGCAGATGAGCACGAGGTGGGTATTCTGATAGGACAGGGGCCGAAGCCGGTCATAATCTTCCTGCCCTGGAACGGGAGAGGAGGTAGGGGTCAGGGAGGCACCCCCTCCTTGTCCACCTGAGTCTGGGCTCTGTCTCTAAGACCTGGGTTTGCTCCTCTGTAAAACAGAGGGGGCAGCCCACAGTAGCAAAGATAAGAGGAGATAAAACCCAGGCAGGGCTCAGAACCAGGTCTGATTACAGGGTAATCAGGAGAAGCTGGAGAAACTGCTAGCAATTATGTCCTTGGCAAGTACGGCCACCCCCCCTCCCCAACCCCCCAGCTTGCCCTGGCGCTCAGGTGGAAGAGAACAGACTCAGGCCAGATCAGCTCCCTCCCAGAAGAACGTTTGGGGCTGGGGCACGACCAGGCCACTGCAGGATCTGGGAGGGCACCCCCAGGCCCAGAGGCCTGGCCTTGGGTTCAATTCCTCCTGCCCTTCTGTGAACCCCAGGAGGAGAGTGGTGGGGGGATGGCTGGTGCCTGGCCCCTCCCCCGCACCACTGAATCAGCCACCAAGGCTGGGTGTGGTTTTTTAATGCTTTTTTTTTTTTAAATGCCTTTAAGTAATTTTTTTACGTTGGCAATTTCAAACTTGAACTCCCTTCCTGGGGCGCCTGGGTGGCTCAGTGGGTTAAAGCCTCTGCCTTTGGCTCAGGTCATGGTCTCAGGGTCCTGGGATCGAGCCCCGCATCGGGCTCTCTGCTCAGCTGGGAGCCTGCTTCCCTTCCTCTCTTTCTGCCTGCCTGTCTGCCTACTTGTGATCTCTCTCTGTCAAATAAATAAATAAAATCTTTAAAACCAAACAAACTCCCTTCCTGAGATTCCTGAGTGTTTATATTTTGCCCCACTTGTCCTCTTCCATGTAAACACTTGAACAGGCGAGCGTAATTGTGCGCGTTCAGCGGCTTCACCCCAGGACAGTGCCTGCAGATTTCTAAGAACTAGCGTTCCATCATCTCGCGGAGAAAGGCAGCCAGCCGGGGCAACCACCGCAGACTCTGTGCTCCAACCCAGCCCACGGGCCACATTCACATCTCAGTGGGGGTGTCCTGTAGGTTTGCCCGCGTCCTCCAAACTGTCCCCTTTCCTAATCTTGGTCCATGTCTTTCTAGACCTGTGCTGTCTGGTAGGGTAGCTGCTAGCCCCATGTGGCTGTTTAAACTAATTAACATTAAAAATTCAGGTTCTCCATTGCACTAGCTACATTTCAAGTGATTAATTGCAACACAGGGCTAGTGGCTCCCGTAACAGGCAGTGTGGATACCCGACATCCCATCACCACAGAAAGTTCTATTGGACCGCATGGCTCCATCCCCGTGCAAGCCACCACTGGCCTCCTGTGATCCATGCTGCCCCTCAACAACCCATTCTCCACCCGGCAGGTGGTTGAATCTAAGATAAGATCCTGCCTCTCTCCCCTCAAATGAAGAATACCTTCAATGGCTCCCTATTGTCCTTTGTATAAAATCCAAACATCTCCCAAGGGTCCGCATGACCTGGCACCCACAGACCCTGACCTCTTCTCCCCCCCATCCCAGCCCCCAACCCCCTGCTCACTGTTTCTCAAACCCCCCAAGCTCTTATGCCTCAGGGCCTTTGTACTTGCTCCCCTCCCCCAACCTGGAATGCTTTCCCTACTTACCACCCCCCTTTCCTTCTTAGCCTTTTACTTTAAGACATTCAGACTGAATGTCCACATTATTTCCTTCTTCAAGATAATTGTCTTCTCTCTACTTCTCCCCAGTAACACCACTTTATGCTTTCACACATTTAGAGTGCTTCTGCCTATGAACAGTTAAGAAATCCTTACAGCCATCACCTGATGGGCTAGACAGGAAGTGAAGAATATTTCCATTTCCACAGAAACTGAACTTCAGAGAAGTGATCTCCCCGAGGTCACTGCACCAGTGACCCAGCCAGGGCTTAGCCCCAGTCTGTCTGGGTCCTGGTGGAGCTGTGCTGCTGACAGCCAGCGGGGCTCTAGTTGGTTCTGCATTGTGCAAACATAGCTTCTGGGCCCCTACGATGTTACGACGTGCATGTCTGATCTGTTGGAAATCTGGCGGGAGTGGACGAGTAGCTGCAAAATGGGCCTCCTGGGCTCTGTTGGCTTCCTTCCTCCTGACCAAGGCCTTCCCTCACCACACAGCATCTGTCCCCCGCCCTGGGTGTCCACAGCCTGGGCCTGCCTCCCCAGGGCCTGTAAGTGCCCTGAGTACTGAGTAAGGGACCTTGTCTGTCCTTAAAAATCATCACCGACGCCTGACAGGTGTCCAGTCAGGCCTGGCTACTCATTGCCTGAAGCCTTTCCGCTCCCATCTGATGCAGCAGAGAGCAGGGCTGCAACAGCCCAGGGGTTTAGTAACTCGGGCTGGGGAGGATTTCAGCAGAAGTCGGGCTGCAGGGGCTGGGAGGAAGAAGTCAGACTGAGCCTGCCCCCTGCCCCGGGGGCCTCTGCTCTCGCCCATCTCTCTTCAAAAGGTTCTTGCCCAGGTAGCATGCCTTGCTCCCCCCTTTCCTTCAGGTCTGCAGAAATATCACCTCCTCCAGGAGAGCTCCCTTGACTGCTGCCCCACCCCCGACCCTGGCTCTGTTATTCTTCCATACTTGGGTTTTGGTTTGGCTCTGTCTGCCCCATGAACACAGAAGCCCCTGAGGACAGTTACCTCGCCAGGCCAGTGGTGAAGGAACGAACAAATGAGTGTGGATTAAGGTGTCACGCTAACCTCTCCGGTTTCCCGCAAGGGCATTTCACTTCTGTCACCTGTGTCCACTTAAGCAGCCGCCCTGGGGAGCTAAGCCAGGACCGAGAAAGTTTTTCCTGTAAGGAGCCCGTGAGGCCGAGAGGGACCTTTTCCAAGGTCATAGACAGGTTCCCTGTGAGCTGGAGCGCCAACTCGGTCAACACGAGGGTCACTCCAGGGCCATGCCACTCTAAAACTGCCACAGACTCTCCCAGGAAGGCTCCTCCAGACTTCCCAATTGGGAATCAACCTCATTTCCATACGAATGGTTTCCTCACCTGTGAAATGGGTACTTGAGAAGTCGTGAGTTTGAAAACAATACTAAAAGGGGTGACAATCAACCACACACATTGCAATGCCCCCTTGTCATGAAGGCTCTTAGGCTCGCTCACGCTTCGCTTGAAGCCCAGCGCCTACACTAAGCCGGCATACCTCATTATGATGCTAATAAGGTAGGGCGATTGCCACCGCATTTTACAGACGCAGAAACTGATGCACTGAGAGGTGAAGTGAGTCGCCTTAAGGTCGCACAGCTAAGGAAAAGCTCCGTAAGACTGCTGGGGCGGGGCGGGGGGCGGGGGATGCCTCTCTCTCGGCCCACTGCAGAGGCTAGGGAGCTGTCCTCACCCTACAAGTCCCAGGCCTGACCAAAAGGCTGCCAACACAGGTATTGAGAGAGAGAGAGAGAGAGAGAGAGAGAGTAAAGGGGGTAGCGGCCCTAGGAGGGGATGGGCAGCCAGCTTGGATCCTAGCTCCCTCCTCCAGGCTGCCTTCCTGACTTGACTGGGCCTGGCTCAACTTTTCGCAAGATTCAGTGTGGACCTCCCCGTGGGGACCAGGCCTGCAAAAGATGGACATGTTGACCTCGTGTCCCCGCTAGACGCCTCTCCCATAGGAGTCAGGAGAACCAAGCTACACGCAGACTCATGTTCTATGACCTGGGTTCCTTCCCTCTCTGGAGCTTGGTTATCCGGCAGAGGGGATGCTTACCCTGCCCCCCATACCGGATGTAAAAGACTCGTAGGCTAAGCAAAGCTGAACGAAGGTGAGGGACTGCTACTATGGTTCCGGTTAAAACAGAAACTTCCAGGGGATGGGGGGCCTGGGCGGGGATCTAACCCCAGATCTTTGGACCCACAAGCTTTAGGGGGCCCCCAGCCACAAGGTGATACTCTGGCCCTCCCCGTTTCCGCACACTAATGCCAAGACTTAAAGGGGCCGAGTCCCCTGTCTAGCAGCACACCGGGGTCCCACTCTGGCCTCTGCAGATGGGCCTGCACGGAGTTACGTGCAAGGGATGCATTTGTTTGGAGCCAGGAAAGGTCTTCTGGGCCACAGCTTCCCTTGAAAGTGGCCCATCTTCCTGAAGCTGGTGGGGCTGTGGGGCAGGGAGCAAGTGAGGCTCTCACCTCATACGAGAGTATTTCCTTTGTGGGAAGGAGCTCTGTTGTGTCAGTCACTTTCCAGAGGCAGGGGTCTCTAAGGCCTGGAGCTAAGCTGAGAAGAACGTGTCCCTGGGCCACAGTGATCCCCATATCCGCGGGACACACAGTGGTTACCAGCTCTGGCCAGGGCGTTGGTCAGGGGAGGGGCGCAGGCAGTGTGAGAAGGGGAAGCTGCCAGAAGAGGAACCCACTTCCCCACCCACCTGCGTTTCCTCCCCAGAGGAAGGGGTGGCTGCGCAGGCCCAGCCTGGAGCCTAGGAGGCCACTCTGACCGGAGGCTTCAGCTCTTCAAGCCCCCAAGCCTTCTGGATCTTAGCCCCCTGGTCCCTGATTCCCTGACTCAGCAACTCCTCTGTCTGTCCCCAACCTCACTGTTCCCATCTCAGGCTGGGAAGGGGACCACAGCTCCCCGCCTCGCCTCCCGGGGCAACTCTCACCCCATCCTGAACGCCCCGCCCCCGGGCCCCACCCCAAGACCCAGACAGCTTTACCCCTAGCCGGTGTCTTATCCTCCCACCTAGCCTCGGCCTCCCCTCTGCCCAGCAAACCCCCGACCGCACCACAGCTTCCTGCCTCTGAGGGTGTCAGGCGCACAGCAGGTGAGTCTGGTAGGGCAAGAGCTCACGGTGTGAGCTCCGTCGCCCCTCCAACCTCCCTCCCACTGCTGTGGCGTCTGCGTCTGCTTCCGCAGGATGGAGACCAGCAGCCAGACTGGCCTCCCACGCACACCCCCACGGCCCAGGTCCTGGGTACGGAGAAATTCGGCCTCCCGGGGCCAATCCTGTTCCATAGCTCTGGTCACTGGTGGTCAGTTGGAAAGATGGTACTCCGCACCACCAGCCCCTACCACGGGGTCTAGCTCAGCAGGTTCCAGAACCGTCTACAACCTTTACGAGCCTTGTCTCGGGCTCAGTCACTCCCCTCCCCCGCTTACTGTCTCCCTCTACTTGGTCCACTGGGCCTCCTTTCCTGCCACTGGTTTTTGATCTCTGTCCTTCCACAGGTAGAGACAATCTCACTGCCTTTATCACATGGAACATTCTCCCGGAGAGCCTCTGCCTCCAATATCTTTTGCATTCATTCCGCAGTCACCGTGCTGAGCACTGGCACATGGAAAAGGAATGACCCAGTCTCTCCTTCCCGTTCCTTGTGACAGGGCTTCCTGGGTCACAGCGGGACACCCCAGAAGGAGTGGCCACATTTCTTTCTCCTTGAATATTCATTCATCCCTGGGCTCTCCTGCTGACCATGAAGCCAGTCGACTTCCCTAGGACTCCACTGAGTCGTTCAACCCCCAGCTCTGTTTCTCTGCTGCTTGCAATGGTCCTTCGGGGAGGGCAGGGTGGAGGCCAGCCTGGAGCTCTTCAGGCCTTTGAATCCCAACAGGTTGGACTTGGGTCTGAGCCTGAATGGCCGGGCGCGGGTGGAGGGGGCTTAAAAAATCACGACAACAATTAGCCCTTCCCAAGAACCGACCCCTGTGTTACGCATCACATGGATCTAATTTAATTCTCAAGACTAATCTAGTTAGCCCTGATTACATTTGAGGAAACTGAGGTCCAGATGACACATAGCCGGGGAGCCAGCATCAAAGCCTAGGTCTGACTCCAAAGCATGTGGCGGGAAGAGCACCATTGCTGTGGTGGCCACGTGCCTCTGATGACCAGCCTGGAGCCTCTCCAGTCTCTCCTGCAGCAGCTGTGAGTGCAAGTCCGTCCTTTACACCAAACAGAAAACTTCTGGAACCTCCACACCACAATCGGCCCTAACACGTTCTTTGAGCATCTTTCTCTGGGTGCGGCCACGAAGACCAGAAGCGGTCCCTGTGCTGGGTCTGAGGGGGGAGGCTTCCATGAACAGTGAAGCCCAGGGATCTGATAGGAGAGGCCCTGAGGTCCTGGAGGGCAGAGGAGAGTACAAACTGGCACCTCACCCACAAAGTGGGGCTCACGGGCCTGCCCCTCCCTGGGTCCCCGACAGAAAGTATGTGAAACTGAAAGTATTCCAGAAACACCGTAAGTTTTACGGGTCTCACGACAATGCTCCCAGGGGAGTTTCTCAGCAACCTTTGCCTTTCTCAGTTCTCAGGGCTGGAAACAGGCCCCTGTTGTTGGGGGGGGGGGCACTTTCGGGGCCCTCAACCAATAAGAGGGGGTCCTTAGAAGCCACTACAGGGCAGGGCCCACCATACAGTAAAGGCTGCTGAAATCAGGGATGGAGGAGGAGCTTGGGGATGGGCCAATCCCTTTTCTGATTCTCTGCACGGTGGAAAGAAGAGATGCCACTGGCTGCCTACGGTTAGGGGATGTCTGGATTTTGGCTCCATCCAAGGCTAGTGGAGACTTCCCCTAACATATACAAGGCTTGGCTGGCAGGGGACAGGGCACCCGATGACGTGGTTCCATGCAGGTCACTAAACATTGAGTCAGAGAGGTGGGGTGAGATCCTGATCTTTGTTCCCCAATAGTTCAGCCCAGGAGGGGACTGAGGGCAGGATGGAAGCTCCTTGATACAGGGCAGACACCCAACAGCCCCCCCTACCCCCCCCACCCGGCGCTGCCGGATACCCCCTCCCCAAACAGGGTCTCTGAGAACTGACAGGATTAGCATAAATCCACTTGCATTAGGAGCCACAGGTGGCCAAGAGAATCTTATTCTGGACGTGGGAGCTCTGCTCCTTCCTCGGTGTTTGGTTTATTCCCAGGGAATGAGGAAGACACAGAATTGTAGCCAGAATCCTAGAATTACAGGCTCAAAACGACCACAGAATTCCAGAATCGTGTATTGTACCAGATGGAATCCCAGGAGTGTGGAACTCAGAATTAGTGTGGAACCCAGAATTTATGTCCATAGGACTCTGGAGCCTCGGGAGTGTCAACCACAAAATCCTGGAGTCACAGGCTCTGATCTGTAGCCCAGAGTATTCTAGAACCACAGGACCCAGAAATTCAGCCCACAGGATCCTAGCACCAGGGGACTCAAATCCGCAGCCCACAGAATCTTAAGAGACCACAGCATGCAACACACGAAAGCCTGGAACCATGGGAAGCAGAAGCGATGCCCACGGTTTTCTAGAACCACAGGAGAGGAATGAAGCCGTGGGTTCTCAGCACATTAGTGCTAGCAGGGTGGCCCTGGAGCTCTTCTCATTCAAGTCCCCTCCTTTCAAATATAGGGTTACTGAGGCCCTCTAAGCCTCCAGGGCCACCCTGCCAGAGCCCCTCGCGGCCCTCAGGAGTGCTGGGATGTCAGGGCCCCACAGCGGCTGGTGGGCGGGGATGCCCGGAGGGGGACGCCCCGGCGGGGGAAACCCTTCGGGCACCCGGGACCCTCGGTGCGCAGGCGCACTCACCGGCGGTATCGTATAGGTTCAGGGTCACCTCCTTGCTGCCCACAGTCACGCTGGCCGTGTACTTCTCGAACACGGATGGGGCGTAGTCCTGTCGGAGAAGGGGTCGGCCGGTTCTTAAGGGGTGCGATGGGGGGGTGGGCAGGGCTCAGCTGCGCCGCCCCCCTTCACCCCATCCAGCTCAGCTCCCCTCACCCTGCTGGGCTCTGGAATTCCCGAGGGGGCGCCCCGGGGTGGCGGCTGCCTCTCTACGCACAGGACGCCGGGGAGCCGGGGTCCAGGCTCAAGGCGCAGGCTGAAGGCCGTCCGTCGCCCCCCGTGGTCCCAAGCCCGTTTGCCCCGCAATCTCACCCCCACCAACCCCCCGGCGGGCCTCACCTCAGGGAAGGAGCCCTGGCTGTACACCATAAGCAATGATGTCTTGCCGCAGCCACCGTCACCCACGATCACGATCTTCAGCTCCTTCCTGCCCGGGCCCGCATTCGGGCCCGGGGCCCCGGGGGCATCCATAGCTGTGAGCAGCCGGCACCCGCAACCGCGCGCCCGGCAGACTTCTGGGGCTGAACGATCGGGAGCGGGGGCGGGATCCAGGGGGCGGGGCGAGACAAACCCCGCCCACTATGTGCCCGCATCGCCTCCGCCAGGCAGCCACCCGGGCCCACCTCCCAGCCTCAGTTTTCCTTCCTGTTCGGTCCCGGACCGGGGCGTTCGCTTTTCATTCCCAGGGAAACTGAGGCAACTGAGAAACGGGGGCACTCAGCCTGAAGCGCGGCTCCCACTCCCTTCCCTTCATGTCAAGGCGCGCCCCCCACCGACAAGATTCGATCGTTTCCGCCGTACCTTGCCCGGCACCTCTGATTGGCAGGCTCCGCCTTCTGGCAGGGACCCTCTGATTGGCCGGTTCGCCCCCCCCCACCGGACAGAGACCCTTTGATTGGCGGATCGTTGCCCCAGCACCAGGAGTGGGGGAGCCTCGGTCTCAGGCTCAGGGAAAAGCCCCTTGTCGTTGCCCCGCCTCAGCTGTGTGGCCTGGGGCAAGTCGGCTTCTGACCTGGTTCCCCACGAGGTAGGTTGTTAGTGCCAGGGAGGATGCTGGCATGGGGGCGTGTCTGCTCACCTAGACCAGCCCTACGGGCGCCAGTGATGGGGTTGGGGAATAGCGGTTCCATTCACCTACCCCCACCACCTCCCCAAGAGCGCAAGGTGGACGTCTGGCGCCCTCTGGCGGGCAATCGCCTTGGGGCGGGCAGCTTGGAGAGCAGGTGAACGACTCCGGAACAATACCCTTTGGGGGTTGGCCCCAAACCACGCGGGCGGAAGTCTCTTTCTAGCAGGGGCAGAGGCATGAACCGAGGAAAACACCGTCGAGGAAGGAATGGGTAAAGCCAGGGCAGATCTAGTTGAGGTAAGCTGGGCTCCCTCGTAACACCCACCCCAGCCTGAAATTTGATTAAGCGCCCTCCAGACAGCAGTGTTGTATATCTTCATGCCAAGGACTGTCACCAACCCTCCCACTTCCCTGATCGAAACAGCTATTTATCGAGCGCAATGTGCAGGTACTACTGGGGCTGCTGGCTGGCTGAGATCACTCCTGTCCCCGATTCTTTCCCTCCCCGCGACCCCTGGGCCAACCGTCCGTTGCACAAGCCAGGCCGGCAGTCAGGAGAGGCTGGGGACCTCTGGAGCCAGTGTGTGGCTGGTGGGCATTGATTGAGGCAGGGATAAGTGAGAGACAGGTCCTACCCTGTCTACTCTTGGTAGTTTCCTCAGAGAGGAAGGACTCAGGATCTTCTAGCCACGACCCCCCCCCACAACCCCCCAAGAAGATTTTCAATTTTCAAGTTCTCAGCAAAGATCAGGTAAACTTTAGTTCACGGAGGAAATTGCCAGGTTCGCAAATTTAAAAAGGCCGGGTAGGTTTTTCGCGGAAGCAAGGCAAGGGTCTGACCACCAGAGGGCAGCAGCGACCGCTCGTGGAAGCTTACAAAAAAAAAAAAAAAGAGCCCAGACCTGGGAAAAGGGAGGGAAGGCCCAGCTCCAGGTCAAGTGAGTTCTACGCCCGCCCCACCACCTCCTCATTGGGTCAGAGGGCCACCTGCTGGGTCAAGCACCCCCCCATACAAATTTACAGCAACTCATTCATTCCTTTTTTGCAAAACAAGTTTATTGAGAGGCAACTGTGTTCCTGCCTGGAAGGAGCTATCTTGGGGAAGCAGTCCAAAGGAGTCTGGGAGATGTGAACAATTTAGAGACCAGAACCTCTGTAGGGTTCGGGGAAGGTTGAGCCCAAGCTAGGCAGTGTTGGGACAGCGGACCAGTGGGAGCAGGATGGGTACCCTGGGCAAAGGCACGGTAGCTGGAAAACCCCGTCAGGTTCCACAGCACCTGGGCAGTGAGGCCGGACATGGTTGTCAAGGTAACTGGGGCTAGATCAGGGAGGGCCTTGCTGCCAGGTTCAAGACGGGTATGGGACAGAAAGCTCCTGAAAAGAAGTGCCCAGCCAAAGCCAGTCCCGCAAGCTCTCTGGTGACCCAAGAGGCTCTGTGATTGGCTGGTGAGGCAGGGCTGGGGTCACACTTCTGTAGTGGCAGCCTGAGGCTAACAGAGAGGAAGGATGGAAGAAGCCTCTGAGTGAGGGGAGGACCACTTACCTTCACAAGCCAGCCCTGGACCTGACCCTGAATCAGGGACCCTGAAGTTCAGGGAGGGGCTGGAGGGCAAGAGGAGGAGGGGCGGGAGAGAGTTCAGTTGCCCCCCTCTGAGCTAACTGTCACCTGGGGGTTATTAACCACACCTCCTGACGAAATTTCCTCAAAATCCCTGACCTCAAGTTGCCATTTTCTCCACCTGAGAAACAGGACTCTGATCCCAACTTAAGACAGAACAAATGGCTTCTACAAAACTGAGTGGGTGGGGGGATGGGAGGGAGGGAGGGAGGGGTGTCTGGGAGGAAAAGCAAGGCTTCCCAGCCCTGCGAGCATGGAGGCAGAACAGCTGACACTGGCCCCGGCCGTTCCCCCACCCACCCACCCACCCCCGCCTCGCCAAGAGGCTGGCACAACCCCAGCCCCACACGGCCTGGAGTGTGTTTGATTTGGACGGGGCTCCAGTGGTGGTGTAGGGGCTGGATCTGTACCTAAAAATACCCAGGAGCCAGGCCAGCTGCTGAGAGCTTCCTCAGAGGCAGCTGGGCCAGGACAGGCGGGCTGAGGAGCTGGGCCTGCCCACACGCCGGGGAGCCCTGCTCCCTTACCTGTGAGCGGTTCTGAGGACCCAAGTCATTCACCTTCTAGTCACCAGGAATTCCTGGAGAGATTTAGGAAAACAAGAAAGAGTCTGTACGTTGGATCTTAACACAGAGCTGTTCGACACCGAGGACTAGGGGAGCAGGCCAGCATGCATCTGTGGGGTGAACTCACTTGGCCTGTGCTAGAGTTTAAGGCCAGCGGAGCCCAGGAGAGAACTAAGGGCCAGATCGATTTCTGTCTTGTCAAAGTCTGATCAGCACAGGATGGGGAAGGTAACTCTTCCAGCTTCTACTTCCCTGGTACCTCAGAATATCTTAAAAGGTCACCTCACACCTGAGGAGTCATCCACCCCAGATGAGACAGAAGAAACCGAGCTATTCTTTGAGGCACCGGCGATGGAAGGTGGCCAGGGGTATAGCCTGGTTGTCAAGGACTCTCTCCAGGGCTCAGTACCTGGTGGTGCTGCTGGGGAGATCATGCTGAGACACAAAAAGCTCTCCTTACAAAGCCGGACTCGGAAACAGCTCAAAAGGTCATCATCCACCTTCTTCCTCCTGGTTCACATGGGGAGAACCTCAGCTCCCATAGGGGCGGGGACTTGCTGAGGTCACTGGCCGGTTGGAGACAGCGCCGGACCCAGGCGGCCTCCAAGATGGCGGGGTGCCTCTAGCCACGGTCCAGGGAGAGCCAGTCTCCACCCAGAGGGTCCAAAAGGTCGTATTCCAGGCTGGGGCTCTCGGCGGACGGGCCGGAAGAGGCGGGGCCCTGGCGTCCAGTAGCAAGGCAGGTTCAGCCACCTCCCAGCCTTGGGCCGCCCTTCCGCTGGCGTGGCCCTCTCCAGGACGGCCCTACCAGATTGGCGCCAGGAGCAGCCCCGCCCTGGGCTCGCTGGGAGACCGGGGGCGGGGCCAGCCTCTGAGCCAGGAGGAACCACGGCCCGAGGACAGGCAGCCTGCTCCGCCTCTCCCTGCCCGCAGGAGGTGATGGGCTGGGGTGGGGGAAGGGGTGGACAAAGAAAGGTGAAAGAGGTAAAAAAGAAAAGGAAGTAGGGAGGGGGCATGACCCTGACAGGTCACCGGGACACCTCTCCCTCACACCACCAGAGCACAGTTTCGCACCTAATTGCTCCCTAATTGTGCCAAGGGCGGGAGTGGAGGAGCAGGCTATAGCCCTTCAGGCTGTGGCTAGGATGGGGGGGGGGGCGGAGTTTAAACCAATTATTTAACTACCCGATGCCCGTCTGACACAAAGACCCCCATCTCCCTAAGCCCTAAGGACTCTATCTAAAGGGAGGGAGGACACCCTCAGGCAGCAAGCCAGTCACGTGAGGATCAAGGGGGCTGAAAGCAATTCAATAGCACCGAATTTAAATCCTAAGAGTTGGGAGCCAGAGTGGAAGGAAGATCCCCATGGGATAAGAAGAATGTGAACCTCATCAACTTTTACGAATTGCTGCCCCCTGGCCAACAGGGGGAAGGGCGTCTGGTGCCAGGTGCAGCAGAGTGAACCCCCCCCCCAACCCCCCAGCAAAGCACAAGATGGACAAACCCAGCTGATCTGGGACTGGAGACCTTCATGAGCCCTAGCGAAGGGGCCAGAAAGAGCCAAGAGCACCACGCTGGTTACTTTCAACCAGACAGTTTCCCCAGCTTCCTGGCAATGATGCCAGCAGACAGCTGGCACGGGAGGGAGCCCAAAATAACCCAGACAGCTGGGGTGGGGGGGTGCCATGGACACAGGCGATGGGCTGCAAGTCAAGACACCTGGAATCCCATCCTGGCTGCCAGTGGTGGCCTCGTGACCTTGGGTGAATCACTTCTACTCTAAGTGTTTTGGGAGAGTGACCCCAAATCATGACCTGATCGTGGAACAGCTGAGGGCAGGCCACCACTCCGACTCCAACCACACAGGAGGAAAAATGGAACTGGCTCCCTGCCTACGGAAAAGTCAGTCTTCCCCTTTGCCCTGAGGCTTTGCCACGTGCCTTGGGGGTGGGTTGGTGGGGGAGGAGCTCACAGACAGCCCAACCCCCACTCCCTGCAGCCACATGGGAATGGAGGCCAAGTAGTGTGAAGCCGGAACGTGAGGCCAAGCCCCCTTAATCGCACTTAATCCTCCCACTCCCGTTTCCAGCCTGCATCTTTATTATCATTGCACACAGGAGAGACTCACCCAAGGTCACCGGCACAACCACTGGACTTAGAGCCTCCCTTGATCAAGTGCCAAGATGGCTCTCAACCAAACCTCCAGGTCAAGCCCTTCCGGCTCCCCCAAACCTCAGTTTAGAACTCACACTGAGGGGTGGGATCAAAGTGGGCCGGGCTCATCCCACAAGGAAGCCAGACCTCAGTCCCGATGGGGGAGTGGTGCAGGCCGGTGGCACCTGGGCCCAAATGGTTCATCAAAGTAATCCCTTAACTAGAGATCACACGGGAGAGGGGGCAGAGATCAAGGGCCACACCACCTCCAGCTGTGGAGCTTCCTGGAGACAGTGGGAAAGGATCAGCAGTCCTCTTGAGTAAGGAGAGAGTTGCCAACACCCGGAAGCTAACGCCTGTGTTGGCCCTGAGCTTGGGGTTTCCAAGTGCACTAGCTCCTCACAAAACCTCCAGGTGTTACCCAGCCCAAAGGTTCTCAAAGCGTGTCCTCGGCTTGCAACCATCAGCATCACCTGGGACCTTGTTAGAAATACAAGTTCTCAGACGCCGCCTACCGAGTGGAAAACTGGGCCCTGCAGTGGGTCGGTTCTACCCCGCATGCCCAAGACTGGGAATCAGGACCCAGCCCCATCTGTGCACAGGGGGAAACGGGCTCAGAGACTAAGCAGCTCGAGCAGAGCTACAGCACGTAAGTGGCTAGCCAGGTTTCAAATCCTTTTGTCTGATTTTAGAAACAGGATTTGGGGGGGTGGGGTGGCGCAGAGAAAGGTGGATATTCCCAGGAATGGGGAGAAGGGTCAAGAAACCTCTTTCTCAAGAAGAAGCTGGCCCAGATCTCAGGTCCTCGTGTTCTCGACCTCCCTAGTAGCTAGACAGCAGAGGGAAGAGGCCGGCTCACACAGTCACCCCACACGCCCCCACTCAGCACCGGAAGGGAGGGCCAGAGTAGGGCTGGGCTTCCTGGCAGCAGACAGTGCCTTTCAGAAGAGGCACCCAGGGCCCTCCGCGCACCCCCCACCCCCAACACACAAGTGGGAAATGCTTGTAAGCAGCCTCCTATGCGGCTCAATACGGCAGAGAATTGCACGCCCCAAACGCTTGACAACAGAAGCTGACAGGCGGGGATGGATGGACCCAGCAGGCCCAGCAGGGAGCCAACTTCACACACACACACACACACACACACACTCCCGCACATCTGTGAGGGGGAGGGGCTGCAGAACCAGCTTAGCGGGTTTGGGGTGCCCGCCCTCCCTGGGCTCCAGGCCCAAGCCCCCCACATCTCCCTCACAGGCTGGCAAAGAACTCACACCTACCTTTATTGTCAGAGTGAAATCAGGCCTGCTCCTGCTGTCCAAAGGAGAGTGGTTCACTCTGGGGGTACCGGGCGCTTGCCCTTCTCCAGCCAAGAGCCTGACAGGACAAAGTCGGAGGGTTTGTTAGGGACTTGACAGCCACAAACCGGGCAGGTTCCCCTTTGAAAGGGAGCCTCACAATAGCCCCCCCCCTTCCATCTGCCCAGGCGGCCCTCACTCTGGAAAGGATGGGGGGGTGCCGCTGAGTCACGAAGGTTCAGCCCGGGCGACTAGCAGCAGGAGGCGACTCATCTGCATTTCCAAAGGCCCGCCCTGTCCACGTCCCCTCCCCGAGAAGGGCCGGAGATGTGAGGGCTTACCCTAGAGCCCTCCGCCTCGGGGGATCCCGGGGAAGGCCCGCTCAGCTTTCCCAGGCTACACTCTTTCCCCACCCCCCACCCCACCACCCCCGGCCTCCCGGAGCGCGGGGTTGGAGGGTGTGCCCTGAACGACCAAATCAGGACGTCGGTGGCCTCCGGGAGGGCCTCGAGCCCAAACTGGGGACAAAGGGGGCCCCCACCCCTCGGGCTCGGAGAGCCAGACTTGGGCGCCGAGGCCCGGGTAGGCAGCGGGGAGCGGCCTAGGGTCAGGGCCGGCCCCCGAGGAAGGCTGCCCCCGCCTCGGGAGGCACCGGTCAGAGTCAGGGGGAGCCTCGAGGCCCCGACCGTCCCCGTGGTCCTTTGCTACTGGCTCCCACGGCCCCGCCTAGCCATGAGGCCTCCTCGTGCCCGCCTGGGCCCCGAGTCCGGCGCGGGGTCCGAGACCTCTGCGGAGCCCGCGGTCGTGGTCGAGGCCTCCCCCGGCCAGGGGCGTCCACGCGGGCGGCGGCCTGGAACGCGGGCGGCGGCGCGCCGGCCTCCCCTCCCCCCTCGCCGGGCTCCGCCGCCTCCTTCCCTCCTCCCGCCTGGCGCGCAGCAGCCGCCACCGCCCGAGCCGCGGGCGGCGCGCGAAATGGCGCCCGTCTGGCCGCCTCGCCCGGCGGAGGCGAGCGCGGGAGCCCCGGCGCGCGACGCCCCCGAGCCCGCGGCCCCCCGCAGCAGTTTCCGCGGCCACCCTCCAACCTGGGGCTCTGTGGCCTGGCCCGGCGAGAGGCCGCCATCAGCCCCAGGCCCCCAACGACAACCGGGGAAGGAACGAGGGAGGAAGGAGGAGGAGGGCGGCCGCCATTTAGCCACCGGCAGCCCGGCCCGCCCGTCTGCCTGCCCCCCGGCCCCGGCCCCGGGCCCCGGGCCCCGGCTGACAGCTCTGCTCTGAACCTGAAAATAAAACTCGTGTTTGGGAGGGAGGAGCGAGCGCGGCCGGGAGAGCAGGCACCGCTCGGTGGCAGGCAGGAGAGATGCTGCGTCATGGTGCCAACATGGACGCCGGCCTTTTGTCCTTTTTTTGCTTAGGAAGCGCAGGCACGCCCCGGAGCCCCGAAAAGCCGGCTTCAGAGTGCGAGACCCACAATCAAAAGAGAAAGAGTTCCTAGGCCGAGCGGGGACGTTTCCTTGTCTTTTGAGCCCCCCCACCGCCAAAACACTTCAATTTCCCCCTCCCCATCAAGGCGCAGACCTAGAAAAGCCGGGGGGGGGGGGTGGTGAGCGCAGACAGCTCCATGGATCCCCGAGCTCGCTGGGGGAGAACCTTCCCTCGCCTCCGGGGCAGAAGGGTCTAAGGAGCCCTCCTCGTACCCCCACCCCTCCCCATCCGGCTGCCAAACCTAAAGCTCCAGAAACCTCCTTCTCCCCTCGGCTCCCAAGCATCTGCAGCCCCTTGGCCTGCTCGAAAAAAGATTTCCTCGAAGGGGCAAAAGGCCTTTTTTTTTTTTTTTTTTTTTAAACTTACCCGCTCAGCCCGGTGCCATGGAGTCTGGAAGATCAAGCTGGGCGGAGGTTTTGGACGTGTTATGTAAAAAATATCTTTTGGGGGGGATTGTTTAGTTAGGATTTGGGGGAGAATGGTGGTGTCTTTCCTGTTGTTACCTTTTTGTAAGTTACACTCTCATGGCATTTTCTGCTCCTTCCACTTCTGCAAACTTTCCAGGGTTGGGTTGGCAAAAGGCGGCTTCGCTGAGGACTGTTTACTGCTCTGGATATAGCAATGGTGTGATCGTCATTAAGAGACAAAAGGCGAAAATACACAGTCAAATCAAACAAAAGGCAAAAGACGCACGGCCATCCCAACCACCATAGAAAATACCCGCGAGTTAAGGTTGGTGTTTGGCTCCAACCAGCTAGGACTTGTTTTCCAGTTTTAATCTAGTTTCCTGTGACGGCTTTAGTCTCTGTACACAAAGAGAAGGTCTTCTTTTCCCTCACCCACTCCCCTACCAAGACGAGAAAACCAGAGCTGTTTTTCTTCAAATAGATCGATTTTCAAAGAAAGTGTACATGTTACTGGGAAGAAAGCTGACTAGCATTTATGGCTGTAAACATTTTCAAAAGCTTAAAGCTAAAACCTTAGCTTTCTAAAAAGCAAAATCGTCTGAAAGCATTTTAACTGGCTTATATTAGACAAGAGCGACAAAGACATAACATGCAGATGAAGGTTCAGAAAATTAAGGACATCTCAGTAACATTAACATAGAAACTGCACTGCGGAAGGACACAATGGATTGGGTACTTACAATGTAAAAGGTTTTTAAAAACTTAAAAGAGTAACAACTGCTTACAATTTTTTGTTGCTGCCATTTCGCTAGTCCTAAAACTATACATTTAAAACATTACCTTGTTAAAAAGAGAGCAGAAGGAGTTAATAAGATGGCCAGGTTTAAGTGTTTAATAGAGGAAACTATATATATTTAAAAATTTATTGTTCAGTCAGTCAAGAGAATACAGATTAAGACAGCTCCAAGCTCCCCCCACCCACCCAAGAAAAAAAAAAGGAAAAAAAATTAAATATGTCATTTACTTAGGTTTTTTGGAATTCAAAATTGTTAACTGCTGACATTAATGGTGTGCTATGACCTAGTTATACAAGACAAAGATGGATTCCAAGTCATAAGGAAAAATCCAGATCTTTTTAAAAAGTCTTCTTCATTCTTCCAATTGTGAGTCCTTTAGCCTGTTGACAAATGTTAAACACAACACTGAGGCGTCCTGAACTGGATGGTGGAGTCAAAGGAAAAACATTCCCCATTTGCAACAAAGGAAAAACCCACTTGGCCATTTAATTCCATTGCAGAAAAATGGCTCCCCTCATCTGTTGGCCTCTCCTTGGTGTCTGATGAACGATGTTTTGAGATCAGCGTCTAATAACTCAAGCCCTATAGAAGCCGCGCGCTGATTGGCTGCCGCGCCCTGCCGCCCTGCTCCAGCCAATTACCTACCCACGGCCAAATTACAAACCCCGAAAAGAGCCCCAATATGAAATACACCACCACGAAGCCCCAGCAAGGCGGCTCCTTCGCCTCGGCGGCCCGAGAGGAGAGGCAGAGGGGGCTGCAAATGCGTCCTCGTGAAGCCCGGGAGCCTCGGAGTTGAACTCACAAAATGGAAGCCGCGCGCTGATTGGCCGCCGCCACTCCCGGACCTTTAATAAAGAAAGGGGAAGGAAAAGATAAATGCAAAAAAGGGGGACTCTCTCCTCTGCTGGTGGAGGAGGAAGGGGGGGGGGGGAGAGAAGCATGTGTTTAGGACAATTACAGGGCGCTCCTCTCCAAAAATAAAAACAGAGCAAAAAGCTTCTATCACCCAGGTCCAGGCGAGGGCTACATCCTCCCAGGAATGTGAATGCTAATTTGGTTAAAATCCTGGTTTCCCCTCCCTAGCTCAGCTCCAAGGAGGAGGGGGTCTCAGGGCAGAGGAGGAAGCCGGAGCAGATACCTCGATTGCAACTCGTCTTGAGTCGTCTTGCCTCCCCCCATGGTTCCCAGAGTCTAAACACACAATCACACTCCCCGACCAAAAAAAAAAAAAAACCCAAAAAACAAAAAGAAACCCCAGCCCTTTCCCTCAGAGCCCCCACGCGCCCACCTCCGGTCCTGGCAGTTTGGAAACAGTTTTGGAGGCCCCAGGCGCACGCCGCGGCGGCCGCGGATCGGAGGGTAGCCCCAGCCGCGGGAGGTAGAGCCCGGGGAGACCCCCCCTCCCCTGCCAGCCAAGCCCCCCACCTAAGTCCCAGCAGAATAAATAAATTAAAAGGCCTTCCCCGGGGGAGGGGGGGAGGCAGTGTGGGAGCGCGCGAGTGAGGGGTGGGGGGCCGCTGGGGCCCGGGGCTTTGGCGGCGCAGCTGCCGCCGCCGGGAGAGTGCCTGGGGAAGCGGCGAGGAAGGAGAGGGGAGGAGGAAGAGGAGGAGGAGGAGGAAGAGGAGGAGGGTGAGCGCTCGGGTCGGGCTCCTTAGCGGTGTATTGTGGGATGTGCGGCTACTGGGAGCCGAGCCTCCGCCGCCAGCCGCCTCCCGGGCAGCAGCAGCAGCAGCAGCAGCAGCAGCGGCAGCAGCTCCGGGCCCGGCAGCCGCGGCGGCGGCGTCCCCCCCCTCCCGGCCCCCCGTCCGGCCGCCCCGGCCTCGGCTCCCGCGGGGGACACCATGTACTGGCTGGCGGCGCAGGGAGGCCGGCGCCCGGCGGGGATGTAAGCGCGGCTCGGGGAGAGAGAGGCCGCGGTCGGCAGCCGGGCGGCCCCAAGCCCCCGGCCCCGGCCCCGGCTCCGGCCGAGCGGGCGGGCGGGCGGGCGGGCGGGCGGCGCCAGGCCTGCCGCGAGCCCGGCGCGCGAGCCGGGCCGAGCGAGCGAGCGAGCGAGCGCCACGCCGGGCGGCCAGGCGGCCGGACGGACACCATGGGCCGGAGCCCGCGTCCTCCGGGCGCCCCGGGCCCCGCCAGCACGCACCGGGGGCCCCCGGGAGCCCCTCGCTGCCGCCCCGAGACGGTGGCCGAGCGGGCGGGCGCCTAATTCTCCCGGAAGGGTTATTCTCTCGCTCTATTCTTATTTTGGGGGGAGCCAGCGAGACAGCTCCTTTTGGGGCGCGCTGGTAAGGTGGGAGGGGGTGGGGGCTGGACGATTTGATTCTTTCGCGTGTGTGTAGAAGCGGCCGCCGCCGCCGCCGCGGCGGAGACGACAACAACTTGCTCGTTTTCAGGTTGGGTTAACGGCATGGAGAACAGTCACCCCCCCCACCACCACCACCAGCAGCCCCCGCCGCAGCCCGGCCCTTCGGGCGAGAGGAGGAACCACCATTGGAGAAGTTACAAGTTGATGATTGACCCGGCTCTGAAAAAGGGGCATCATAAACTGTACCGCTACGATGGGCAGCATTTCAGCCTGGCGGTGAGTAGCCGGCGCGCCTCCCCGCCGCCCCCACCCACCCCCAGCCGAGCCCGGGGCGTGGGGGAAAAGGGTCCGAGCGGCCCAAGGGACCCCCCTTCCGACCACCGGGCCAACTGTCAGCCCGGTCCCCAGTCCTGGAGTTTGACAAGTGCCTGGAGAAGGGGGGGGGGTGGTCTGCCCCTGCCCCTGGGGAGTGGGACCAGCCTTCTCATTCCGCCCCCTCCCTCACCAATTCCTCCCCACAGATGTCCAGCAACCGCCCGGTGGAAATTGTCGAAGATCCCCGGGTGGTTGGGATCTGGACCAAAAACAAGGAGCTGGAGCTGTCGGTGCCCAAATTCAAGGTAGGACCCCTCCCCCCGACCCCACGGTCTCTTCCCTCCCCCCTCCCCGCTCCCCGAGTTCGAAAATAACGCCAGTCCTGACCGAGCCCAGCCAGATTCTGAGTTCCCGCCGTCCACGGCTGGGGAAGTTTTGGCGGGGAGGGGGAGATGGCAGCGAGAGGGGTGTCCCCTCCGGGCTGCTGTAAACAGAATAACACTCAGTGAAACTGTAATCAAGGATCTGATACAGTGTCCTGCCGGCCCACCTGGGGGCTCCGGGTCCCCACCTGGCTCCTGCCAGCCGGGCTGCTCTGCCCCGGGACCCGCCCCCCTTCGCAGCCTTACGGCTTAAGGGGGACAACTTCCTAGACCAAAGGTTCGCCCCTGACCCCGCAGCAGGGAGAGGAGGCCGGAATGGGGGGTGGGGAAAGAGAAACTGTTTCTTTTTCCCCTTTCCTTTCGAACCCAAAGGACTTCCACGTTCCAAACGATTTAATCCTCCGCTTCCCGGGCCCGCCCGCGTGCATTTTTTTTTTTTTCCAAAAAAACCAAAACAAAACAAAACAAAAACAAAAAAAACCCCAAAACATACATATATATGTATATGTATTTTTTAAAAATTCTTCGTTGTTTTAAACGGGCATGCAAGTGGGGAATGTTGTGTTTCCCTTTGGTTTCAATGTTCTCCAAACTCCCTTCCCCCTCGTCCCTGCCAGATCGATGAGTTCTACGTGGGCCCGGTGCCTCCAAAGCAGGTGACATTTGCCAAGCTGAATGATAACATCCGAGAAAACTTCCTGAGGGACATGTGTAAGAAGTATGGGGAGGTGGAGGAGGTGGAGATTTTGTACAACCCCAAGACCAAGAAGCACTTGGGCATTGCCAAGGTGGTCTTTGCCACGGTCAGGGGAGCCAAGGAGGCTGTTCAGCACCTTCACAGCACTTCGGTCATGGGGAATATCATCCACGTGGAGCTGGACACTAAAGGTGAGTGCTTAGGTCCTGCCTCCCCTCCTCGGCAGGTGGTTCTGTCACTAGGACTCCTTTCCCTCCCTGAGCCCCTCTTGTAGTGTTGGGGACCCCCCCCTCAGCCCTGTTTTTTTTTTTTTTTTGCCCCCTCCTGAGGGTAGAGTCACGTGGAGCTAAATGTGTTGTCTGTTGCTAGGAGACAAGCTATAATTTACCAAATGTGCTGTCCTTGGCTACTGCATGTACCCCTGGGGACCACCCAGAGGCTTCCCCACCACTGACACCCCTGCGGGCCCCTCTCGGAGCCCTGGTGGCCTGGGTTTAGGCAGTCCCCAGTGTTGCCATCTGTGTTAGGGGAGGAGGCGGGGTTTGTTTATTTGTGAGGGGCTGAGGGAGAGCTGCCAGAATGCCTTTAAATACAGAAAGGGTAGGTCCTTCAACTAACAAGAGAGCCCTCCGAGGATCCAGGGTCCTCCCCATCGCCCCCATGCTACCCCTTCCCTCTGGAAGTGGAAGCCAATCTGGGCCCAGAGTGTGGTTTCATTGATAATGTTCCGATGGAGCAGCTCTGGGTGCTCAAGGGTTGACACTGTGCCTTCCCTCCTCTCTCTTAAAGAGACAGCAGCGCCTCCCGTGCACTGGGATCCAGCTGTGTGCTCTCTCTGAGCTGGCTGCTGGGAGAGTGCAGCTGGAGAAGCCACCCTTCCTCCCTTAGGTTCTTGGGAGGAGAAGCTCGATGCTGCAGAGAGGGGCTTGTAAGACTCTAGGGCATCCCCCAAAGTTCGCCTGCGGCCTCTTTAGGGAAGTTCCCACCAATATTGAAGGAGGTGCTGGGTGCCCTGAGGAGCAGCCTACCGTGTGAGTGGACAGGCCACCTTGGGTGCAGTGCTTCCTGGGGTCTCCTGGGAGATACTGCCTGGGAGGGCTTCGGCCTGAAGTTTCCAGGAGTTCTGTGAGCACAGGGTTTCAGGGCAACCAGGGCACACCAGATCCAAACAGGAAGATCCAAACTCTTCTTTTTTGCTTTTAATAATGAATACATGTTGACTGGGTCTTTAAGCCCTTGCTGGGGGTTGTAGAGGGACGCTGGAAGTGGGTGGGCACAGTTATCCCACAAAGTCTTGCCAAGCCTGTACCTGGATCTGAGTTTCCTCAGGGCACAAGCCCAGGTTCCTGGCCACGACACAGCACCTCTCTCCCTCCCTCTAGTTTCTCAGTCTCTGTCAGAAGCATTCAGACCTTTCCAAATCTACTCCTCCCTTGGGGGGCTGCTTTCTGATGTCTCCCTGAGAATTGACTGTGGACCCCTCTCCCCGTCACTTGCCCATTTTAAGGAGCAGCCAGCTCTCACCAAAATTCCAATTCTGAAAAGGGGGGGGGGTGGGAGGCCCTTAGAAACTACCAGCTAACTTTGTATTTCAAGAAAGAGACCAGTAAAGTGTAAAGTGTAGCTCAAGGAATGTGTCTCCTTTGCATATGTAAGCAGCTGCCTCAGAGGGCTCTATAAATATCAATAATCTGGGGCCCCCTGGTCTATAGAGGCCTCTCTCTGCTGTAGGGGGAGGGTTGAGTCCCACGCAGAGCTGGGGAGTCCTGGGAGCCTGGTCAGAGGAGGAGGCCTGTGGAGTTCACAGTAAAGGGGAGCTGGAGTGTGTTTTACAAACTGCTCGACACCTGGCCCCTGATAGATAGCAACAAACTGTTGCCTCTGTGTCCCTGGGTCTCTCCGCTTACTGTAGCCTCTGGCTGCTAAGTGGGAAGACCTGACCCTTTGTTTGGGTGCCCTGGCCCAAGTGACAGGAAAGGGCTTTGTGTTGGGGGTGGCATTTCTGTGGTGGGGGGAGTCCCAGTCCCACAGAGGATTAAGTTCTGAATCTTGTCCAAAAAAAAAAAAAAAAAAAAAAAAATCATACAGTTTAGCAGCTTCATTGAACCCATGGGACTTCTCAGTCAGGTGCAAAGAGAGGGGGTTACCCAGTCAGGGTCACAGAGCTTCCCAGGCTTGGGGTCTCAGGCCAACCTGTGGGGTCTGCCCCAACCTGGAGCCTCCCTCAGTTCTCTCTCCCCTCTCACAGGGGAAACCCGCATGCGGTTCTACGAACTGTTGGTCACAGGCCGATACACACCCCAGACCCTCCCAGTGGGCGAGCTGGATGCTGTCTCTCCACTCGTGAATGAGACCCTGCAGGTGGGTACATCACCATCAGCACACCCGCCCCCCCCCACACACTCACTTTCACACTCATCATCAGCTTCTGGCATGCCCGCCCCCCCCACCATCTCCAGCGTTGGACTCCAGAGTCTAGGAGGGAAAGGAGCCTAGCCTTGTCGGGGCTGGGGTTCCCGCAGACCTGCAGCTTCCCAGGGCTTACTTTGTGTCGGTGCAGTGTTGTGTCTGACATCCTGTCACTGCTCTGCCGCGGCCCCCAGAAAACAGAGCAAGAGCCCTTACCCAGCCGCTACCTTCCACCTGCACGGCCCTTGCACGGGGTCTCTCTCAGTCCAGTCCCTCCCCGGCAACAGCGCAGCTGCCCTCAGGAGGAGCTTTTCCAGAATGAAAGGTCTTTGCTGACTTGCTGGGGTGTTCAGTAGGCATTTTAGCCATGCCATGCTATTTAACTGCTAAAACACAGGAGACCAGAGGGAACAGGGCCCTTGGCCATCCCCTTCCTCCCCAAACCCATAGTTCTTCTGCTGGAAGGTCTTTGATTTCTGACAATCTGAGACAGGGAGGAAATCCCAATTCAAACCAAGAAGTCAGGATCTTCTCTTTTCTCTGCTTTAGCGATGATAAACAATCCTCAGGGTTCCTTGAGGATAACTGGATATCCTAAGATTAGAGAACAGTTAGGACCATCCAGAAACTCCTCTTCCGTCTCCTGCTCCCCCCACCCCACCCCTGCCCCACCCCGCCACCTCCTTTTACCAGGCTGCAGTTCTGGAGTGACCAGTTTGGCTCTGAGATCCCCAGAGTGAGAAGGGAGAACAGCCCCCCCAAATTGCACGACGCCCCCCACCCACCCCAGATCTCACATACCGCTCTCCCTCTCTTTCCCTCTCCTCAGCTGTCAGATGCTCTGAAGCGCCTCAAGGATGGTAGCCTGTCTGCGGGCTGTGGCTCTGGCTCATCCTCTGTCACCCCCAATAGTGGCGGGACCCCCTTCTCCCAGGACACGGCATACTCCAGCTGCCGCCTAGACACGCCCAACTCCTACGGACAGGGCACGCCGCTCACACCGCGCCTGGGCACCCCCTTCTCACAAGACTCCAGCTACTCCAGCCGCCAGCCCACACCCTCCTACCTCTTCAGCCAGGACCCCACAGTGACCTTCAAGGCCCGGCGCCACGAAAGCAAGTTCACAGATGCCTACAACCGCCGCCACGAGCATCATTATGTCCACAACTCTTGTGCCGTCACTGCGGTGGCAGGGGCCCCGGCTGCCTTCAGGGGCTCCGTGGACCTCCCGTTTGGGGCAGTCAGCGGCAGTGGAGGCAACAGTGGCCCTCCGTTCAAGGCCCAATCACAGGACTCGGCCACGTTCGCCCACACTCCACCACCTGCCCAAGCAACCCCCACTCCTGGAGTCACATTCAAGTCGACTTTCTCTCCGTATCAGACCCCTGTGCCCCCTTTCCCCCCACCCCCCGAGGAGCCTGCCACCACAACCACCTTTGGGGCCCGTGACAGCGGGGAATTCCGGAGAGCACCTGTGCCCCCACCCCTGCCACCCGCTGAGCCCCTGACCAAGGAGAAGCCAGGCACCCCGCCTGGCCCACCACCTCCTGAAGCCAACAGCATGGAGTTGGGTGGCCGGCCGACCTTCGGCTGGAGTCCTGAGCCCTGTGACAGTCCAGGCACGCCTACGCTGGAGTCCTCACCTGCCGGGCTGGAGAAGCCCCACGACAGCTTGGACTCACGCATAGAGATGCTGCTGAAGGAACAGCGCACCAAGCTGCCTTTCCTTCGGGAGCAGGACTCGGACACCGAGCTGCAGATGGAAGGCAGCCCAATCTCCTCCTCCTCCTCCCAGCTTTCCCCACTGGCCCCCTTTGGCACCAACTCCCAGCCCGGCTTTCGAGGCCCCACACCACCCTCCTCACGCCCCTCCAGCACCGGCCTGGAGGATATCAGCCCCACGCCACTGCCGGACTCCGATGAGGACGATGAGCTTGACCTGGGCTTGGGGCCCCGGCCCCCTCCGGAGCCAGGCCCCCCGGACCCTTCTGGTCTTCTGGGCCAGACAGCTGAGGTAGCCTTGGACCTGGCTGGAGACAGGACCCCAACCTCAGAGAAGATGGATGAGGTACCATGTCTGTCCACCTCTGTCTTGGATTGGTTTTGTCTCTCTTGTGTCTCCCTCTTTCCTCCCCTAAAACATTCTCCCCTTAGGACAATGAGCTAAAACACAGAAGCATCAGGGTTAGGGCAGCGAACATAACAGGTCAAATATAGAGAATAAAAAGAGAATGCAAAAAGCACCAGGGACTGTGACTGAGCCGCTGGTTGGCTCTGAGCAACCCAGCAGCCATGGAGAGAAGGGAAACATGACCTAGTTCTGTTGCTCTCCTATTAGGTATGGGAAGCTAAAACCTTTTCTAGGGATCCATTCTGACTTGAGCTTCTTGAGTGGGAGTTTACTGAGACCCCAGACAGTAGGGACTGTGGTAATGGTTCTGGATCGCCTCCTCTGTTGGGTGGCTTGGCTATGATCTTGGGTATGATCCTGACACTCAGGCTTATTTGGGAAAGGGATTAGCCAGAGCATTCTTAGGCTAGGCCAGGTGGGGAGCTCTGGAGCATTGTATCCTAGAACCTAGAGTCCTCTGAAGAGATGGAAAGCCATGGTGGGCGGGGAGGGCATTGAAATTTCCCTTAGCCCTCTCTCTCTGTCTCCAGGAGTGAAGGAGTTAAGGGTTAGCCCAGGGGGAGGGCCACAGCCAGAAACAGGCAAAACATCATTCTCCACTGCTCATCACCCAACCTCATAGGGGGTCTTATTACCCAAATCTCCAGCCTCCGGGTTGGGGTCGGTGGGTTGGGGTAGGCGCACTGCTGTGCTACATTCCCTTGGAGGGAAGGATTAGGTCATCTTCCCTTGGCTCTGCTCCTCCCCATTTCTGATCCAGGCACCTGTCCCTGTACTCCCAGAGACCTGGGTTGGAACCTGTGCGCCCAGTGGCTGAGCAGCCAGGGACTTAGAGCTCTGTGCTCCTGTGGGCGGCAGGAAGGAGGGTTCCCCCCTTGCCAGGGCCTTTGATTAGGCATGTTTGGCTGCCTCAGGGAGGAACAGAGAGGAACTTGGCCTGCCCAGGAGGGGACTGCGGGTGGCTGGTGCTCCAGACGCCCTCGAGATGGTTCTAGGGAAGTGGTTTCTGGTGCCAGGGGGTCTGAGCAGGAGGAGTTGACAGGTGTGCAGAGGTGAGGGGCTGATAGCCCTGCCATCTTTTCTTCCCTCTGCTGCTTGGGGTAAGGGGAAGTTTACCGTGCTGACTGGCTGGTCCAGGACTGGGAAGCCCGGGGCAGCCAGCCGGACTGGGCTCTCCCATCTTGTCACTGTAAGAAAGGGGAGACTGGAGTCTGAGAGGTTGGGTCGGATGCCCCAGGACAGTAGCCCTGGGAAGACCACAGTACTGATAACATCCAGGCTGGCCCTCGGGAGCCCCCTGCTGGCAGCCTGGAGAGCGGCAGCTGCGTTCCTCCAGACTGAACTGGGAGGCTGTCCCAGCTCATGCAGAAGACTCCAGAGAGAGAGCAGGGGGCACCACTAAGGGGCATTCCCTTTCCTCACAGAGGCTGGTGGTTAAAAGTTCAGGCTCCAGTCCTTGAGCCTGGAGACCCAGCTCTGTCACTTACTGGTTATGTGACCTTGGTAAGGCACTTTCCCTCTCTTGAGTCTCAGTTTCATGGTCTGTGAAATGGGAGGGTGGAAGTACCTGCCTCCCACTGTCTGCGGCTTAAGTGAGGTGCCCCCAGGAGAGCTCAAGGCACGGCGGAGGGCTGCTGCTGAGCACTTCAGCTGTAGGCTAGTTCCCGCTGGTTCTCACCCCCCACCCCCGGGTGCCGGAGGGGCGGAGGGAGAGGCAGGGCCGAGGGCTGGAGCGCAGGCTCCGGGTCTCCTTGCGATTGGCTGGCGGCGGTGCGGGGTTAACCCTGTATGTGCTGTGTTCGCGAAGCTGGGCGCTGTCCGGGACTGATCTCCCTCCCCGGCGCTGTCCCTGAGATTCACGCTGAGCCTGTGTCTCGTCCACCATGTGCTTGATAGACCCTGAGACAGAGAGAGAGAGAGACTGTGTGTGTGTGTGTCTAGAGGGCGGTCTAGCAAAATCCAGAGCTTCCTACAGGTGCTGAAAGTGTGGTATTCCTCCTCCCTGCGGTGCTCCCGCTCTCCTAAAGATCTGACCCCGGATCTTAGAGCCTCCACACACCCCGCCTTCTCAGGCTTCAGATGCACTCTCCGTCTCCAACTTACAAACGCTCTGTCTCCTCAGCCAGGTTCATCTAGGTCAAGACCTGAGCCACTTTCTCACCTCCTGTCCTGACATTAGAGCCTCTTTCTCCCACCTCTGCTCTGCCTTTGCACTGCACCTCTGCCATGTACACCAAAGTGCCCCCTTCTGTGCCCATTTCAGAGCTGGGTTCGTCCTCGGCTCCTCCCCTCCTCACCTGGTACCGTGTCCCTAGATTCCATGGGGATCCATCCTGAGCTTGAGTCCCAGCCTTCTCTCTGACTGGCTGTGCCTCCTTGGCCAGTGGCCGTTTTCTCATCTGTCGGGGGCTGGAGTCAACCCCCCACTTCACAAGGCTAGAGCGCGGATGAAAAATGAAACACTACCCACAGTACTCAGCCCCACACGGCCGTGCTCAGCGTGCGGTCTCAGGAGCAGATACGAAGAGTGACTAAGGAAGGGAAAAGACATACCTCCTGTTTATATAGCCTTAAAACTGCCAAACCTTTAACTCAAATGTCACCTTGGACAGCTGGCCTCGTCGCAGTGAGGATGGCAGGCTGACTGGGAGAGGAGGCAGGGAGCCACGTCCTGGTTTGAATCCTGGTGCCATCTCTTTATTGGCTCTATGGGCTTGGGCAAGTTACTTAAGCTTTCTGTGTTCCGGTTTCCTTGGTAAAAAAGGAGATAACAGATCTACCTTGTAGAGTCGTCCTGCAGACTACTTGACTCAGTCCATATATCAAGTCGTTAGAAAGATGGGTGGAAATGGCAGCAGTGTAGCACCTTAGTATTACCTTCTCTGGGTACAGACAGAATCTCTCAAGCTGATGGAATGTGCTTCTCTCGCCACACCCTGTCTCCCTCCCCAGCTTCCTTTCTCTCCATGGTGGGCTATGTATTTCACATCTACATTCTGCTTATCCTTTGCCTCTTCCCTCTAGAAGCTTAGCTCCATGACAGCAAGAATTTTACCCATCTTGTTCACCACTGTGTTCCCAGCACCTAGAACAGTGCCTGGCCCACAGCAGGTGCCATGCAAGTGTTTGTTGAATGAGTGAATGAATGAATCCTCATGAACCGTGAGGCAGGTACTGAGATGCTCATTATGCAAACAGGAAAACTGGGGTTTAGCAAGGCTAAGAGACTCACCGAGCCTACATGGTCCAGAAGGGAGGGAACCAGGATCTGCACCACAGGATCTGCAGTGCTTCTGAGTCTTGAGGGGGAATTCTCTGACTTTCTGGTGTTTGGAAGGGCTCTATGAGCCAGCGTGGTCTCCCAGGCTTAACCTTGGCACTCTTTCCTGGCTCTCCCTGCAGGGCCAGCAGTCCTCGGGCGAGGACATGGAGATCTCGGATGATGAGATGCCCTCAGCCCCCATCACCAGCGCCGACTGCCCCAAACCCATGGTGGTGACCCCAGGGGCAGGGGCTGTGGCGGCCCCCTCTGTGCTGGCTCCTACCCTGCCGCTGCCCCCACCCCCCGGCTTCCCACCACTGCCCCCGCCACCGCCACCGCCCCCACCACAGCCAGGCTTCCCCATGCCCCCACCTCTGCCGCCGCCCCCACCCCCACCGCCCCCGGCCCACCCAGCTGTGACCGTGCCCCCACCACCCCTGCCAGCACCCCCACCCGGCGTCCCACCCCCACCCATCCTGCCACCGCTGCCGCCCTTCCCTCCCGGGCTCTTTCCGGTGATGCAGGTGGATATGAGCCACGTGCTGGGTGGCCAGTGGGGTGGCATGCCCATGTCCTTCCAGATGCAAACGCAGATGCTGAGCCGGCTGATGACCGGCCAGGGCGCTTGTCCCTACCCACCCTTCATGGCTGCGGCGGCGGCGGCGGCCTCAGCGGGGCTACAGTTTGTCAACCTGCCGCCCTACCGTGGCCCGTTCTCCCTGGGCAACAGTGGGCCGGGCCGCGGGCAGCCCTGGCCTCCCCTCCCGAAGTTTGACCCGTCAGTGCCGCCACCAGGCTACGTGCCACGCCAGGAAGACCCACACAAGGCCACTGTCGATGGCGTCCTGCTGGTGGTACTCAAAGAGCTCAAGGCCATCATGAAGCGTGACTTGAACCGCAAGATGGTGGAGGTGGTGGCTTTCCGGGCCTTTGACGAGTGGTGGGACAAGAAGGAGCGGATGGCCAAGGTAGGCAGCAGCTGTGGAGTGCCCCGGGGCGGCCGGCCAGCCCCCACTCCTCTCCCAAGCTGTGTTACTGGAAACAGCGTTCCCTCTAACTCCTAAGTAGGACAGCGTGCGTGTGACTCCGTGAAGCTTGTGTGTGCGTGACACGGGTGTGCACCCGCTCTGTGGGTGGGGATGTCGGGGTTCAGGGAGGCAGAGTGGAGCGCTGCCTGTGTCTTGAGCCGTGGGCACAAAGCGCAGCCAGTTTTGAGGGAAGGAAGCAGCAGTTACGATGTGGCTGTCACTTTTGAGGGAAGGCGGGCTGCTGAGAGAGGGCCGCCCGTAACCATGGTGACAGTCTCCTCCTCTCTGGCACCCCCAGGCCTCACTGACCCCAGTGAAGTCCGGTGAGCACAAGGACGAGGACAGGCCAAAGCCCAAGGACCGCATCGCCTCATGTCTGCTGGAGTCGTGGGGCAAGGGCGAGGGCCTGGGCTACGAGGGCCTTGGCCTGGGCATCGGGCTGCGGGGGGCCATCCGCCTGCCATCCTTCAAGGTCAAGAGAAAGGAGCCGCCAGACACAGCCTCTTCTGGTGACCAGAAGCGCCTGCGACCTTCAACCTCTGTGGATGAGGAAGATGAAGGTATATGCCCCCCTCAGCCGGGGCTGGGCTGTCCCCCAGCGTTTCCCCAGCCCGGCTCAGACACCCCTCTCTCCCCTCAGAGTCAGAGCGGGAGCGGGAGCGGGACATGGCGGACGCTCCCTGCGAGCTCACTAAGCGGGACCCCAAGGGTGTCGGTGTGCGGCGACGGCCAGCCCGGCCGCTGGAGCTGGACAGCGGTGGGGAGGAGGACGAGAAGGAGTCCCTGTCGGTGTCCTCCTCGTCATCGGCGTCCTCGTCCTCGGGCTCCTCCACGACCTCACCGTCGTCCTCGGCCTCTGACAAGGAGGAACGGGAAAGCACCGAGGAAGAAGAAGAGGGCGAGGAGGAGGAGGAGGACGAGGAGGACGAAGAGGAGGAGGAGGAGGAGGAGGAAGGCCCCCGGAGCCAGGCCTCCTCTTCCTCGACCTCATCTATGTCGGATAAGGTATGTTTGGGTTGGGGAGGCCTGGAGTACTGGGCCCGACGAAGGGGCCCCTTTGGCTCACCCTGGCTCCCCCTGTCCGTCTCTCCCAGGATGACGGCGACAGTGAGGACCAGGAGGAGTCTGAGAACGACGATGAGGACATAGCCCTCTCGGAGGCGAGTGAGAAGGACGAAGGGGACTCGGACGGAGGTGAGCGGCGTGGGCTGAGGCGCCTGGCCCGGCCCGGGGTCCCCTGCAGGACACAGCCTGGGCAGTTCTCAGCTATACTTTTGGGGCAGGATTTCTGGCCTTCGGCATGTAAGCTCAGTGGCGTGCCCGGGCGTGACGTAAGGGACAGTTCTGTGTACATCGACACGGCCAGGGTAGGTCAGTCCTGGAGACAGAAAGGAAACTAGTGGTTGCTTGGGTCTGACGCTGGGAGGCTGGAGGCCTGATCCCACGCTAAAGGTGCTGGCTGGCTTCTTGAGCTCCTGAGGATGTCTTGGAACTAGAGGTAGTTGTACAGCACTGCGGATGTACTCACCACCGCTGAATTACTCTCCTTAATACGGTTAGTTTTACGTTCTGTGGATTCATCTCAGTTTTTTATGATGGTGACTAGTTACCACACGTGAGCACGCGTGGGCACATGCACATGTCCCCCAGCCACCCGAGGGCCCCGTGCAGCCCGAGGGGCCACGCGTGCGGGAGCTGCGGGAGCTGCGGGGAAGCGTCCCTGGAGCGCAGCAGATGCTGAAGGGCTCCCGCCTGTGTCCCCTGCCCCAGAGGAGACCGTGAGCATCGCCACCTCCAAGGCTGGAGCTGAGTCCTCCAGTGAGAGTTCTGAGTCTTCTGAGTTCGAATCAAGCTCTGAGTCCTCGTCATCATCCTCGGAGGATGAAGAAGAGCTGGTGGCGAGGGAGGAGGAGGAGGAAGAAGAGGAGGAGGAGGAGGAAGAGGAGGAGGAGGGGGAGGAGGAAGAGGCAGCAGTGGATGAAAGTATGGCTCCGGCGGCTCCCGACGAGGACTTTGAGGAGGACGTAGCCACGGGGGCCCCTGCGACAGAGTCCTCAGTCATGGAGGAGGAGGTGGACATCGAGGCTGAGGAGGAAGCCCCCAGGGAGCGGACCCCCGTGCCGGAAGAGCCCCCCTTGCCTGTGTGCATCGAGGTGCTGGCTAGCTGCAAAGAGCCCCCCCCAGAGCCGGGCCTGAAGCAGGAAGTGGCCAGGCTGCTGTCTCCAGAGCCCCCCGCCGGAGGAGAGGCAGAGGCCCGGCCCCCGCCGTCCCCCGAGCGCACCCCAGGTAACACCTGCACCCGCTGTGGGGTGGTGGGGAGGGAGGCAGGATGGCCTCACTCACAGAATGAGCCCAGGCTCCTTTGGGTAAATCGCTGAACCTTCCCAAGCTCCGGTTTCCTCGTCTGTTAACACGGGGTCAGTGGATTGTGTCTCTCCCGTGAGGTCAGATGGAACGACAGAGGGAGGGGACATAGTGTGCCAGCGTGGAGCCTGGCGCCCAGCCAGAACTCCAGACAGTCCTTGGTGCGAGTAATTCCCCACCGTTTGGGCCTTGGCCCGTGAGTCCTATGGGATGCTCCCAGGAAGGTGGGGAGGAAGGGGGTGGGGGCAGACGTGCATGGTCATTTCGGTGACAGGCAGGTGGGGGAGGCCGTGGACACTGCCCCCTCCACCATTTTTATGGAGCCGCACAGAGCATACTCAGTGCACTAACGTACTGCCCAGTGGACCTTTCTGCAATGATAGAAATGTCCCCTCTCTGCCCTGTCCGGTCCCATAGCCGTTAGACACAGTGTTGCTAAGAGCACTTGAAATGTGGCAAGTAGAACTGAATTTGTAATTTTATTTAAGTTTAATTAGTTTAAGCTTACATAGTCATGCGTGATTAGTTCGTACCTCTAATAAGTCCTTTAGGGGGAAAAAACACTATTGTATTTTCTGTAATTCTGTATAATTTGGCTACAGAACCACGGGTCTTTAATACTGTCGTAGGTACTTATTTAGCCTATTTGTGTCCCCAGTATTATTTTAGGCATTGACAATACAACACTGGGCCAAACAGACAAAAGTATCTGCCTTCATGGAGCTTACAGGGTGGAAAAATGTATTAAGCTAGAAAATGTACTAAAATGTACTAAGCTAGAAAAATGTATTATATGACAGTGGAGATAAATGTTAGGAGAAAGGTTCTGATAAGTCCTGCAGAAAAGGGACTTGAATTTTACTCCTTAGCAGAGCTCATTTTCTTGGTCCACAGGACATTTCCTGTTCACACGGACACCATTCTAAGGACATAATGTCAAAAGCTAGCAACCATGTCTTCTTATGTCTTTCATTTATTCCACCATCATTTATCAGGCACCTGCTGTGTGCCTGACAGTGGGCTGAGCATTGAGAAGCCGTGAGTAGTTTAGCTATACAGGGACAGTCCTCATACTCACAGAACTGGAGGGGTCTCAGATGGCTATGAGGTCAGGTATTAAGCACACAGTGTGGCAACATAAATAGGGCACCAAGAGATGTTTGAATCGAATACTAATGGTCTGGTTTGTGCCCACCTCTTTGCAGAGGAGAACCTGGAAGTGGACCCCCCTGCGCTGCTCTCCTTACCCCTGCAGCCGCCGTTACCACCCCCACGACCGCCCCGGCCGCCTAGCCCACCACCAGAGCCTGAGACCCCAGAAGCCCCCGCGCACCCACCCGTCCCTCTGGAGCCCTCTGCAGAGGAGCAGCCCCCGCGTACTCCAGGCCTCTGTGGCAGCCTGGCCAAGTCACAGAGTACAGAGACAGTGCCGGCCACGCCGAGCGGGGAGCCCCCACTTTCAGGGGGCAGCAGCGGCCTGTCGCTGAGCTCCCCGCAGGTGCCTGGCAGCCCCTTCTCCTACCCTTCCCAGTCCCCGAGCTTGAGCAGTGGGGGCCTCCCCAGGACACCTGGTCGGGACTTCAGCTTCACACCCACCTTCCCCGAGCCTGGCGGGCCCCTGCTCCTGCCTGTCTGTCCCCTCCCAGCTGGCCGGCGCGATGAGCGGTCTGGCCCCCTGGCCTCCCCGGTGCTCCTGGAAACGGGCCTGCCTCTCCCCCTGCCTTTGCCCTTGCCCCTGCCCCTAGCATTGCCTGTCCCCGTCCTGCGGGCCCAGACACGAGCCCCTGCCCAGCTGCCACCTCTGTTGCCGGCGCCGCTGGCCCCCTGCCCACCCCCAATCAAGAGGAAGCCGGGCAGGCCCCGGCGATCCCCGCCGGCTGTGCTCTCCTTGGATGGGCCCTTGGTCCGGGCGCCAGGGGGCGCCACCCTCGGCAGGGACCTCCTGCTCCTGCCAGGCCAGCCACAGACCCCTGTCTTTCCTAGCACCCATGACCCCCGGACCGTGACCCTGGACTTCCGGAACGCGGGGATCCCAGCCCCCCCACCACCCCTGCCCCCCCAGCCTCCTCCGCCCCCACCACCACCCCCTGTTGAGTCCAAGCTGCCCTTTAAGGAGCTAGAGAACCAGTGGCCCTCGGAGGCCATCCCTCCAGGCTCTCGTGGGCGCGATGAAGTCACCGAGGAGTTTATGGACCTGGCCAAGGTTCGGGGGCCCTGGCGCCGGCCGCCTAAGAAGCGCCACGAGGACCTGGTGGCCCCAGTCTCGCCCGAGCTCTCGCCACCACAACCCCTCTTCCGGCCCCGGTCAGAGTTTGAGGAGATGACCATCCTGTATGACATCTGGAATGGTGGCATCGATGAGGAGGACATCCGCTTTCTGTGTGTCACCTATGAGCGGCTGCTGCAGCAGGACAACGGCATGGACTGGCTCAATGACACCCTCTGGGTCTACCATCCCTATATCCTAGCCTACGGGGCGTGGTCCTCGCCCACCTCCCTGGGCCCTGTCTCCCAGGACACCCACACAGGCACCAGCACAAATGCCCATCACCTACTAGCCGAGTCTGGGCCGGCATGATGTGTGCTCCGTGCAGAGTCCTCACTGGCACTCTGAAACACACCTTCCGGGCCAGGCCCATCTCACCCTGTGCAGGTCTCGGGGCCCAAGGTAGCAACGTGAATGTACAATATCACAGTTGCGGAGACTGAGGGCCCCATCCTAGCTGCCCTCGTCACCTCATTAATCTTCCCAACAGCCCAGGGAGGTGTGGGCTATTATTCCCATCTTATCTATATAGACACTGAGGCTCAGAGAGGTTGACTGACCTGCCTGAAGCCCCACAGCTATGAAGTAGCAGAGCTGAGAGTTGAATCCAGGCAACTCTGCTTCCAGACTCTGGGCTCTGGACCACAATGCTACCTGGATTGTTAGTTAAGCACTGTCAAGTTGGGAGTGGTCATTGTCACCACTGTATCAAGCTAATTTACTGAGTACCTCCACTTCAGGAAGTCTGCTAAGCACCTAAGCATATGTACTCATTCAGAGAGGCATTGTTAAGACCACACCAGGGCGGTGCACCTGGTACCCCTACCCAACAGAGGTCAGACCATCAGCAGGGTTAGCCTGCGGGCAGCCTCTTGGCAGTGGCTTAGCTGTTGGGGGGGCTGGAGCCTCCTGGAGATCAGCCCGAGGGTAGGCAGGCTGGGCTGTAGGGCTGTTCCTCCTAGGAAGGAGTGGGAGGGGCTCTTCAAGAATGTCCCTGTGGCCCTTAACCCACACCCACCCACCAGCCTCTCTTCAGCTAAGAAAAAGAAACGGGACGATGGCATTCGTGAGCACGTGACGGGCTGTGCCCGCAGCGAGGGCTTCTATACCATCGATAAGAAGGACAAGCTCAGATACCTCAACAGCAGCCGCGCCAGCACGGATGAGCCCCCGACAGACACCCAGGTACTGCCATCAGGTGCCTGGCCACACTGGAGCCTCCTGGGCTGTGGAGGGTGGAGATTCCAGGATGGGATACCAGGCAGCATGGGGGGCTTGTGGAGTCAGAGGGGCTGGCACAGAGCGTGTTAATCACCTGGGTGCTCGGGTTGGAAAAGCGCGGTGAGGTTGGGAAGTGGGAGCCTCTGAGGTTTTCATCAGGGATGTGAGCCGAGTGGAGTTGCATTTCCGGAAGGTTCATTCTTTCCTTTTTAAATTCAGCAAATGTCTATTGAGTGCCTGCTGTGTCCCAGGCACTGTGCTGGGTCCATTCACTGGGTTCAGTGAATAAAATAAAATCATGTTCCTTGCAGAACTTACCTTTTAGAAGGGAGGTAGGAAATAGGTGAACAAATAAGCAGAATTTCAAGTGGGGTAAACAGGAGAGGAGGTTAGGTGTGGTGAGTCAGAGGAGACAGTTAAGCCAGGTCTGAATAGAGTAAAGAAATGAGCCATGTGGATAACTGGCAAAGACCACAGAGAAGTAGAAGAAGGCTTCAGTAAAAAGTTAAAACAGGAAGGGTTCCTGGCTGGCTCAGTAGAGCATGTGAGTTTTATCTTGAGGCGGTGAGTTTGAGCCTTGTGTTGGGTGTGGAGCCTCAAAAAGTTAAAACAGGAGAGGGACTCACTAAGTCTGGAAGTCAGCACAGCGTGAACTGCATGTGCAAAGGCCGTGAGGTAGAGAGGATCTCAGGTGGTGTGAGAAAGGGAAGGAAAGAGGAGTTGAGGCCAGAGACAGAGCAGGTCATCAAGGCCCTTGGAGGTAGTGGTGACAAGGTTACATATTCTCTGTGTGACAGCGAGCTGCATGGAGGTTTCCAGACGGAGGGTGAGGGTGATGTGGCTCAGCCCATGATTTTGATAACTCCCACTGGCTGCTGTGGAGCGTTGATTGCAGGGGTCCTGAGGGGAGACTGTGGCACAGTTGTGGCAGTTCCCAGTCCAGACATGTGGGCACGTTCAATGGCGTTGGCCATGAGAAAAAAGGGGGTGTGTTTGAAAGAATACTAGGAAGCTGAAAGGACAGACCTGGGGGCCAGACTGGCCACAGGGGACAAAGGAACCAGCTGGGATGTCACTGGGTCTGGCTTGAGGAGCTAGGAAGCAGGGTCCCAAGCACTGAGGTGGGAAGCTTGAGTTTTGGGGTTTGTGGAACATCCAGGTAATGAGGTCTGTTAGGCAGTTGGATTTTTGGGCACAGAAGAGAGCCTAGGAGGGGGACAGCTGTCTGTCATCAGGATGGCAATATTGAGGGAAGGTCACAGTAAGGATGAGCTTACTCAGGGAGAGGGCGTTTATGGGGAGGAGGGCAGAGGACAAGGGCGACCAAGGGAAAGGGAGGGAGGCAAGGATGTTGAGGAAGGAGCTGTGATCTCAAATGCTTGGAAAAGTCAGAGGCCCCGTGGTGAAAGCAACAAGGGCGGGGGTGGATAGACACCCACCATCCTCCCTCCTGAAAGTAAAGGCAACTTCTGGCTGAGACAGGAAAGACAGAAAGTGTGAAGGGAAAGTTGTATTATTTGCTTTGCTGGAGGACGTTGAACACGTTCAGATTCCAGCAGAAGGACCAGCGGTTCAGAAGGACCAGCGAAGAGGAGAGGTGACAAGTAGGGATGGGAAGTTGGGAAGACAGGGACCCAGAGCTTAGCATGGAGTCGCCAAGAACGCGATAGGGACATGGGTACCTTGTAGCACCCTGAGTGGGCCAGCTCCCCCGCCCCCCCGCGCCCCCGCAGGACAGCCACGCCCCTGACCCGTGGCCCCTGTCCCCCGCAGGGCATGAGCATCCCGGCGCAGCCTCATGCCTCCACTCGGGCGGGCTCGGAGCGGCGATCCGAGCAGCGTCGTCTGCTGTCCTCCTTCACTGGCAGCTGTGACAGTGACCTGCTCAAGTTCAACCAGCTCAAGGTGAGGCCGGCTCCACCTAGGGTAGCCTGGGGGGGGGGGTACTCTTGAGACCAGAGCTTTCACCTCTCAGCTCCTTCTCTCCCCCAGTTCCGGAAGAAGAAGCTCAAGTTCTGCAAGAGCCACATTCACGACTGGGGCCTGTTTGCCATGGAGCCCATCGCGGCCGACGAGATGGTGATTGAGTACGTGGGCCAGAACATCCGCCAGGTAGGCACTGCCCGGAGGTGGGGGCATCGGGGTCCGGGCCGGGCGGCCCAGCCCAGACTGAGACCTTCTCCCGGCCAGGTGATCGCGGACATGCGGGAAAAGCGTTACGAGGACGAGGGCATTGGCAGCAGCTACATGTTCCGGGTGGACCACGACACCATCATCGATGCCACCAAGTGCGGCAACTTTGCACGCTTCATCAACCACAGCTGCAACGTGAGTGCCAGGCGCGGGCCGCCGCTGCCCCCGGAAGCTTCTGGCACAGGATGGGCGTGGCCTCCCTCCCAAGTTCCGGTCACGGGGTGATGGGGGCGGGGCGGGGGGCTCGTTGGCGGAGTCTCTCTCTTCGACAGACGGGGGCATAACGAGAGCCAAGGTGCCGAAGAAGCGGTCTGCACCGCTCGCGGGACGGCGTTCCTCCTCGCCCCTGGGCTCCGCCCTCAGAGAACTTTCGTTCTGGGGCAGGGAAAGAAATGCTCTGCGTCCGCGCTGTCCGCCGTCGGGGCGCGAGCTGCGGGTGGGCTGGACGCGGGGCCGGTGCTGCTGAGGAGCTGAGCTCGTCGTTTACTCTGGTTTCACTTAAGTTTAAATAGTCACACGTGGCTAGTGGTGATGGTGGCGGACGGCACTGGCCCGGGGGGCGCAACGGCTGCTGGTAGCGGGGCTGGTTCTCGTGCTGAAGACAAACACGGGGAGCTCCAGACGGGGCAGGCGAGATCCAGAGCAAAGATACCAAACTTTGAAGTCACGACGTCGCTACTTAGCAAGTGACCGTAGGCTGGTGACGTCATGTCTCAGGGCCTCAGTTTCCTGATCTGGAAATAGCCCCTCCCTAGAGCTTGCTGGGAGAGCTCAGTGCTCCCGCATGCAGGCCCTCTGCGTGTGCTGACACGGGCAGCTCTCCCAGCCGTCCCTGGATTGTCACCTGGGCCAGTAGGGACTTTTGCTTGCCTCTCCTTTGGGATCCAAGGGTTGGAGGGACTCACCCAAATGGCAGTGAGTGGGGCAGGCGTTCGGCTCAGGGAGGCCCAGGAGGGGAGAACACCTGCTTGAGAGACTGGGAGGCTGGCAGTTGGGATGCAGTAGGGGGCGAGAGGGTGGGTAGGAGAGGACGTTGGCAGGGTTGGGGTGGCCAGATCACTGAGCCTTGCTGGCAGAGCTGAGAAGCTTCTCTATATGCCAGGCAGGCTACTGGAAGGTCGCGAGCCATGGGGGATGACAGGGTCTGCTGTTCCCTAGGAAAGATTTCCCTGGCTGCTGGGTCAGGAGTAGATTTTTTCAGAGGTTGGAGAGGCAGTGGGAAATGCAGAAGTCCAGCTGATGATGAGAGGAGCCTGGCGGGGGCTGTGGCAGTGGAGGTAGAGAGCAGTAGACAGAATCGGTAGGTCCTTTGGAGGGAGAACCCACAGGACGTGACAGATCCAGCATGTGTCCAGGGGCCTGAGGGCCTAGTGTGGCTACTCCTGTGAGTTTTCGGTTTGAGTTTACGGAGTCAAAAAATGTCTCCTGGAGCTGCCAAAGGCAGATACCAAAAACAGGTACTTGGATTTCTAGGTCTGGAGCAGGGTCGAGCAAACCTTTTCTTTAAAGGGCCTGATAGTAAATATTTTTGGCATTATGGCCCAGAGGATCTCTTAGCAATTATTTTAACTGTCATTGAAACAAAAGCAGCTACAGACAGTACGTAAATGAATGGGGTTGGCTGTGTGCCAGTGAAACTCTGTTTGCTCAAACGGACAGTGAGGGGCCAGTGTTTGCTGACCCCACCTCTGGAGCCCAGAAGTGAGGCCTGGGCTAGAAACAGAATTTGGGGAGTCACCTGTAGTATAAATGGAAATTGATGCCCTGGGCAACATTTATTATTATTACTACCATCATCATCTTTCCTGTTTAGTATCAGAGGCAGGGGCTCCCCTTGTCACCCAGATAGGGCAGCTGAGGCTCGAGCAGGTGGGCACTGGGCATTGAGGTCGTGTGGCACCTTTGTCAGGGTTTATAGGGAGCTCCGTCGGGCTTTGGGGGCCTCATGGCGGAGGGCCTGGTTGGGGTACCTGGTGAGTCATCAGCTCACAGTCCCCTCCTGCCTCGCCCACAGCCCAACTGCTATGCCAAGGTGATCACGGTGGAGTCACAGAAGAAGATTGTCATCTACTCGAAGCAGCACATCAACGTCAATGAGGAGATCACCTACGACTACAAGTTCCCCATCGAGGACGTCAAGATCCCCTGCCTGTGTGGCTCCGAGAACTGCCGGGGGACCCTCAACTAGGCCCCGCGGATGGCTGCCCGTGCCGCCCTAGGGCTCCCAAGCGTGGACCCCAGGGCCCCGGGGCCCAGCCCCACCTCCCACCCCCATTTCAGGTGCTCTCCCCTACCCAGCGGCCATGTCAGGGCCTGGCGCCCCCAACACTACCCCCAGGACCCAGCGCAGCTCCAGCCCCTCAGCGGGAAAGGGCTTCTCTGTCTCTCGGCCCACGTCTCTTTGGTTTTTTAAAAATGCTCCCTTCAGGATTTTTGTTGAACTCCAGCGTAAACTTCTCTCTGTCTGTGTCTCTCACTCTCCGTCTCTCTGTCTCTGTCCTCTTTTTCTGTCTTCCCCACCAGCCTCTTCCCATGAATGCTGCTATGTTGTTTTGTCTTCTCTTGACTCTCTTCCTTGTCAAAAGAAAAGACGTTTTAACCGTTGAAATGTGAAAGCAGAATCAGAGAGCGGGGATCCCCGGTGGGGGCTGCAGAGGCCTTGGTGTAATGGTGAGTCGGCCCACGTTCCGGAACGCCCGGGCCAGGGCGCTGGGCCAGGTGCTGCAGAGAGGAGGGGGGTCAGGCCACATGGCTCTGACCTCAGAACACTACGCAAGGCCCCCTCTCTGCTGGTGATGACTCCGTGAGGAGAAGACCCCCGCCTTCTGTTCCTTCCCCAGCAGCCTGGGGGCGCCATTTCCCCTCGCAGACCCTGGTTGGAGCCAAGCTGGTCCCAGGCAGGGATTTCCCCTCTGGGCTCTCCTGCCACCCCACACCCTGCCACCCCCAAAATCTTGGGTTCAATGTTTACTTTCTCATTCGAATGCCAGCAATGAGGGAGCCTCCCGGAGGCCCCAGTGTGGGGGTGTGGGGGCACTGGGAAGGGTCCTGTCTCCTCTCCTGCCCTCACCTTCACCCGGGCAGGAGGGCCTCCCAGGGCAGGCGGGTCCCCCAGTCCCGCCACTACGGGTCTCTGACCATATGCATGTGGCATTTTTTTTCATTTATAAGCTTCACCCACTTGCCCCTACCCACACCCCAACTCACCCAGCCAGCAGCCCCCTCATCCCAAGAAGGCAAGAGCATATTTATTTTTGGAGTGAGAAGATTATTCTCCCAGAGAGAGGAAAATCTTGGAGAAGATTTAAAAACTCATCTAAGTCTGACAGGTTTGGTTTTTTTCCCCCTTAACCATTTTTACCCCCTTCCCATCATCCTCTTCAGGGTTTATTTCCATGGATTCTTTTTTTTTTTTTTTTTTTTTTCCCCTGTGCGTGTATAAAATCAAAACGAAGGGAAGAAATAGGTTTTTGAAGTTCAGAACCAACTTCTGTATATAGGCTGCCATAAAGGACTTTTTCTCGGGAACATTGTTTCTTGTAGAAACATGTGGAAGACTTTTTTGCTCATTTCTTTGTATTTCCAAAAATCTCACTCACATGCACACACATACACATAGACACACACACACACACACAAGGCAAGTCCCAGAAAGCAGAGCAGGCATGTAAATAATTTCTGGAAAGTGACTGTTGTGACCAGGAGTCATCTTCACCCAGACGGGAGAGCTCCCAGTGGGGCCGCCCCCCCCCCAACCCTGCGGACGCAGGCCCGGAGCCTCTGGTATCTTCAGCTTGTGTCAAGCTTGTTATCATGTAAATTCTGTACAAAGAATTGTTATTTTTCTCTTTTTTTTGTCGTTGGTGGTTTTGTTGTGTTTTTTTTTTTTTTTAATTTCTTTACCCCATGCCCTCCCTGTTTGAGATTGTGCCCACCAGTTTCAAGGTTTCAAGGTCGATGAAATCGGTGGCATTAAGACACAGAGGAGGGACCTGGGCACAGCGGCGACCTTCTCTTCCGTTTGCGGTTTTCTGCCTAATTGTGCAACTGAGGAAATATTTATTTTTCACATGAGGAAATGTGTAGTCTGTAGAGATGGTTGATTTAAGTTAGTCGTGCAGCCCCCAAGGGGCTGCCTTCGTGCTCACCCCTCTCCCCCGAGAAGAAGCGGAGGGGGATGTGAGGAAACCAGGGTTGGGGGCCAGCCTCATGCCTCGCCCTGGCCTCACCTTGCCCAACTGGTGAGGGGCTGCACCCTCCCTGTCCCTGGGAACCCCCTCCCCACCCCCAAAATGGTTTGCCATATCCAGAAACATGGCTCGTTTTTCTTTCAATGCCTTCGTACTCATTGAAAAAATCTTTGCTTTTGAAAAGTTGGGGGTTTCTGCTTTTGTTTCTTAAATTTCTCTTGTCCCTCCCTCCCTGCCTCTCTCCTCCTGCAAAGAAGAGAACCCATAAGATTTAGGGATGTTTGTGCATATAGACTCTGTCATCCGTATGTAACTTGTTTTGAAGAGAAGTGTTTCCGTTGTGGGTGTGTCTTGCTGTAAATACTTGTTCATATTTTTGTGAATTCAATACTATGTACCATTGTATTATAGTAACTTTTATAAAGCAAACCATAAATATACTGACTTTTCTTACAGATACGCCGTCTCTCTTGCTCTCCTCTCTCCCTCTCCTCCTCCTCCTCTTTCTGATGGGGCACACCCCTGCTCACAGGGAGGGGGGCCTGGCAAGGCTCAGCGGGTAGAAGGAGCTAGGTGTGGTGTGCGGTCCACTCAGACCGGTGGTTCTTTTTTTCTTTTTTTTTCTTTTAGACTGGTGGTTCTTAAACTCTGAGCCTGTTAGGTGGATTCTGTGAACTAGGCCTAGTTAGACCCTTTTAAGGTTTTTTTGCTTTTAAGTTTTGCTTCTACAACTTTTCTTGAAATCTTGGGTATCTAACACTGCTAAAGGTTTGTAATTAGGAAACAAGCTCAACTATCCAATGGGAAAGGGAGTATCTCAAAGATGGTCACTACTCCTTTTGAGACAGCCCTCTGGTTTGCATTTGAGGGGGAAGGGACTGATAAAATAGAAGACGAGAAGCATTAAGTGAATCTAGTGTTTGTGGTGTTTGAGGCTCTGGCCTCTGTGCCCCGTGGATCTCAACTCTTCCTGATCCTGTGGTGGGGTAGCCACAGGGGTCCCTGGAGACTTTGTTAGATGTCCACCTAACCCCTGAGAAGGACAGATGCCAAACCCCAGCCATAAGCAGTTTGACTAAAAAAAAAAAAAAGTGCCTGACCTCCCTTCTCACTAGGGACATGTAAATTCTACCACAAAATAGCCAACGTTGGCTAGTATGGGGCTGGAGGCACTTGGACATCATTAGTGTAAGCTCAAATGGCCACAACCTCCAAGAAGAAAAAGTAGATATTAACAATCGGTTTAAAAATGCACAAAAACTTTCAGCACAGGTGTTCTGCTGCTTGGAGTCGAGCCCAACAGTCACACGCAGGCAACAGAATGTACACGGATGTTCTTTGCAGCCTCACTTGTGAAGGCAGGGGAGATGCCCTTGTTGGTGGGCTGCTTTCCAGAATCGTACCTCCAGACAGGGGAACACCACCGAAGGTGGATTTGTGGTGGACAGAAAAAGCTGAGACTGACCAGGAAAGAGAGCAGTTGCTGGCCATTCTGTCCATTCAGCCAAGGTGACTGCGCACCTATGAGGTGTCATACGGTTCTCTAGGCACTGTGGACACAGGGTTGGAGAAAACACACACCCCCCAGCTTTATGTGATTGTGTTCTTGTGAGTCAGGCAAACATGAAGAACACATGCTATAGTGAGAAAAACAGCTACGAGAAAGGCCTTATCAGTTGAGAGGGGGTGAGATTTTAAATACAGTGGTCAGGGCAGTCTGCTTAGCACACATGTGAACAAAACTCAAAGGAGATCAGGGAGGCAGCACTGTGGACACCACAAAAGAGAGTAATGAAGGCAGAAGGAATCGTGAGTGCAAAGGTCCTGAGGCTAAAGATGGCTGGTGTGTTTGAGGACCAGCCTAGAGGAGGTCCATGCGGCTGCAGCTAAATGAGGGGCGGGGGCCCAGGAGTAAAGGAAATGAGGTCGGAGAGGTGCTGAGTTGGGGGCAGGGGGAGGCAGACGCTGTGGGGGGCCTGGCAGGGCAGTGAGGACGACCCAGGGCAACTAGCCAAAGGCAAAGAAAAGAAACATCCAAATTTGAGTTTCCTTCATCTTCTCTCTTGAACCTGCTCCTCCTGCCCTAATTTCCACCTTGGTCAATGGCACTTCTATCCGTCCCCTCCACCCACCACGGCTGTGGCTGGTTACCTAAACCCCAGAAACCCCGAACTTCTCCTTTTCCCTCCACTACCAAGTCAGACGGTTCTCCTTCTCCCTTATTCAAATCTATCCACTGCCCCCTCTGCCCTCTCAGTCCCATAGGACAAGTCCTTTCTTCTCTGGTCCTGCTGTGGGCGCCAAAAAGGAAACCCCAATTTGAGCCATCTGCGTGTAGACCAGGATGGGAAGGGGAGGAGGAAGTGCCAGGCAGACTCAGGCAAGACCCCTCACCCAGGGCCCTCTCCCAAAATAACAAAAGCAAACACATACCAGTGACATCATGCCAAGAGCCACTGTTTTAAACATCTGCTATTAAAGGTACTGCAGTGCTAGGAGGTGGGTGTTGTTACCATCCTCATTTAACAGACAAGGAAAAGGGAGGCCCTGAGAAGCTGAGTAGCTTGCCCAAGTTCACACAGCTAGCAAGCAGCTGACCTTGGGCATGAACCCAGGCAATCCTGCTCCCTAGTCTGTGCTCAGCTAATGAGGGTCCGCTATGCCCATGTCCCGTCTAAGGAGGCACCCACCACTTGGCACGAGGTGATTGTTACTGCATAGGAAGACAAGCCCAGAACTGCCTGGTTATTCCAAGAAGAACCAGAATCCTAGAATTTGTATGTGAAATATCCAACTTTCTGAAATGATGACTCACATTTGTTTAAAACTATACAGACTAAATAAAATACATCTGTGAGCCAGATTTGGCCCATGAGCCACCAGTTTGCAACCTCCTGAGATACAGAATTTCTCTGCTTTGCATAAGCCATGGGACAATGGAGGGAGAATATTTTTAACCAGGGTTGCCATTGTTCCTCTGACTTCTCACTGCTGTTCTTTTTATTTCTGAAGTTCATGATCCTAGAAGCCCTGATTTCTACAATCTGGGGTGGGGGGGGGAACCCCCTATTTTACCAACTTAGAATTTTTCCTTATGCTCAGATGATCCGCCTGCCGAAGCAGAAGATACCCCATTTGCCCCCAATTCCTTTTCTGGTTTTTAAAACCCGAAGGCAGAAGCTGAGGGGCTCAGAGCTCCCCACCCCCACCTGCTCTACTTCTCAGACCAGGAACTGTGTCCTTAGGTTCCTGGGCAGGGATGTGCCCCGAAGTCCCCTGGCTAACACCTTCCTCTCTCTGGTGCCCAGAAGTTGTGGCGCAGGGCAGCAAACCTGGGGAGAGCTCGTCTTTAAATATCATCAAGTCATCAGACGGGATGCTGTCAAGCACGGTTTCACCTCAAGGCCTGCTACCCTTCCCGGGTATGCTCCTTCCCCAGGTTTTTCCGGGGCTGCGTCCCAAATGTCGTCTCTCCAGAGGGGCTCTCTCAACCGAAATTTGCACTCCTCCCAGTTTTACCATTACACAATCTCATCATCGCCGCTTTATCATCATAACCCTCTGTGAAATAATAGTCTTCCCCTCTAGCGTGTCAGCCCTCTGCACCCCTTGTTTCCAGAATTCTCCCTGACCCGCGCGGTCCCACTTGGCAAAACGCAGTCCACTCCCTCCCGGCTTCGGCCTCGGTAGGGCTCCGAAGCCGGAAAGCTACGCCTCCCGCAATGCTGCGGCCCTGAGCTCCCCCTGCAGGCCAAAGGGCGTCACTGCTCCAGCCCGGCTCAAACAACCAAGACCGCTCACTGGACCCGGGTTGGCTTTATTCCGGAGGGCGGGAGCAGGGAGAGGCCCACCCTAGGGGGCGTGGTCAACACCTGGGGCGTAGTGGGTTGGTGGGCGGGATCTAAAGGGAGGGGCCAGTAAGGCCGGCTTGCAGTTCAGGGTCTGTGCGGCGGGCGTGTTCCAGGACTGAGGGCGTGGCCCACCGTACGTCGCGGGTGGGCGGGGCCTCGGCGGGTCGGCGGGGCGGGTGGGGCCTACATGCCCCGTAGGGAGCTGTTGGTCTCCAGGTTGGTGAGGTTTCCCCGTAGGTCCTGCTCCTCCTCGAAAGCCTTGAACAGTGCGTTGAAGTTGCCGGCTCCAAAACCCTGGAGCGGGAGAGAGAAGAAGGTGAGCTGCGGGCCTAGAGAAAGCCAACCGTACTACCCTTCCTGGCGTCGGGGGCTTGTCGGGGCTAGCTGGTACCTGGTGATTGTGGCGCTGGATGACTTCCAGGAAGAGCGTGGGCCGATCCTGCATGGGCTTGGTGAAGATCTGCAGGAGGTAGCCTTTCTCATCGTAGTCTACCAGGATTTTCAGCTCCTAGGTAGGAGGCAGGAGGCTGAGTTAGAGGGGCGGCTGGCCCACACCCCAACCGGGCAAGGTGGAGTCTTTTTAGAAAGTCCAAGAAAAGTCCTGCACCGGAGAGCCAAGAAAAGACCCCATTCTCCCGCAATTCCAGACACCTCCAAATAGATCCCTAAATTTTCCTGTTACCATCTGCCTCCCACAGACCATGTGTAAGCCCCCATGGCTGTCCTGGACCACCCCAGTGGCCTCTGCACAGGTCCCCCTGCCTCCATCTTGCCTCCTTACAATCCAGCCTCTCCGTAGACACCCCAAGGGATCTTTTTAAAAAAAATCAGATCATGTCGTTCCCCTGTTTAAAATCCTCCAGTGGAAATCAAAACCCTCCTGTGTTACTGGCGGAATGTAAAATGGTTGCAACCCCCTGCAGAAAGCTGGCGAGTCCTCAAAAGGTTAAACATAGGGTTACGTATAACCTGGCAGGTCCACTCCTAGGTATACTCCCGAGAGAATTAAAAACACGGGTCCACACAAAAACTTGTATATGAATGATTACAGCAGCGTTACTCAAAATAATAGCCCCAAAATGGAAACAACCCAATGTCCATCAACTGATGAGTAGGTAAGAAAAATGGGATAGACCCACACAATGGACAATGGTAATTCAGCCACAAAGAGGAAGGAAGCATGGACACCTGCTACAACGGACACCTGAGCCTTGCAAACATGCTCAGTGAGAGAAGCCCGACATAAAAGATCTCGTAGTGCATGAGTCCATTTATATGACACATTCAGAATAGGCAAATCTTTAGAGACAGAAGACAGATGAATGTTTGCCTAGGGCTGCGGGGAGCCAGGCGGGGGGTGGGGAGGGCATGGAGGGGCTGGGAGGTGATGAGGGGTGTGAAGTTTCTTTTTGGGGTGATGGAGATGTTCTAAAATTGATTTTGATGATAGCTGCACAACATAGTGAGTAGCTAAAAACCACTGAATTGTGCTCTTTATTTTTTTAACTTTTTAAAAGGATTCTATTATTTGAGAGGGAGAGTGAGAATGAGAAGGCGTGGGGGGCGGGGCAGAGGGAGATGGGGAAGCAGACTCCCTGCTGAGCAGGGGGCCCCACTGAGCAGCTGAGCTGGGAGCCTGGCATGGGGCTTGATCCCAACCTGGGACCCGAGGATCATAACCAGAACCAAAGGCAGACGCTCAACTGACTGAGCCACCCGGTGCCCCAAATTTAAAAGAGTGCCTTATATGTGACCAAAACAAAACAAAACAAAATCTTCCAGTGGTGTCTGGGCACAGAAGAACAAAATCCCAACTTCTAAAGAGCCTGTAAGAGGAATCAGCCCCTGCCTACCTCAGTGACCTAGGCCAGTCCCCAGACACTTCCTTTCATCCCTTCTTGCCTTCGTTCTGCTCCTCGGACACTTGCAACTTGCTCCTGACTCACCTGTGCTTGCTTCTCCCTCCACCAGCACTGTCCCTCCCCTAGCCCTTCACACAGTCATCTCCCCCTTATTGTTTAGAGTTCACTGAAAAGTCACCTCCTCAGAGAGGCCCTCCCAGATCACCTTTGGTAAAGTAACCCTAGCTCACTCTCTGTCGTAACCTGTTTTAATTTTCTGTGCAGAACCATCTCTCTCTTCGATGGTGTTTGTGTTGTTATTTATTTGCCTGTCCTCTGTCTCCCCACCAGCCTTCAAGTCCCATGATCACGGGGACCTGGTCTGGTTTTCCTTCTGTGTCCCAGTGCCTAATGCAGGGTAGAGGCTTAGACAGTATTTGTGAGGTGAGGTGGAATTCAAGGGTCCTACACTAGCCTCACCTCCAAGACATCAATGTTCTCCTTCACTTGGATCTTGGCGGTCTTGAGCTTCTCCCTCAGTTGTTTGTAGTATGATGATGGAACACCCAAGAATTCCATGCCTCTCGCTTTCAAGTGGCGAATCTGTCTCAAGGAAGCATCAGGGTCAGTCCCCTCTCTCCATGCACGACACCCTCAGCCAGGAGCAGGCAGAGTCCCTATCCTAGTTCCCCTTGCCGGCCAAGATGCATCCCCGTGACCTCATGCCTTTCCACACTGGAGCCCTGTGGGCCCGGGGGAGAAGAACAGTAATCACTAACGTTTATGGAATTCTCCTTATGTGCCTGTCTCGAGCACTTTCCGTGTATTCCCTCATTATGTCCATGCTGTCATTTTTTGAGGCACCTGGACAAATTATTATCCCCATTTCACAGCTGGCAAAACTGAGGCAGTGAGAGATTAAATACCTGCTCTCAACATAATAGAGGGGTTTTGTTTAAAAACACAAGTCAAAGCACGTCCCTCCTCTGCTTACCCCACGGTGTCTTGTCTCAGAGTCACATTCAAAGCCCTCAGCTGTCCACACTCCCACCTGCTGACCTCATCTGCCCCCTCCTTGTTGCTCGTTCTGTTCCAGCCACATTTTGATCTCCTTCAGCCTTCCTCTGCCTGGCCTGTCGCTTCTGCTTCGAGCACTTTCCCCAGATGTCCGCATGCTGCCCTCCTTCCAACTCTGTGTCCCCGGATGTCTCCTCAGCGTGGCCTTTCCTGACCGTCCTCTGTAAATGTGCAGTGTCCTTCACCCTCCCTCTCCCATCGTCCTGCTTGGTTTCTCCCAGAGCACTCACACCATCTAACACATATACTTTCCCTGTTGGGTTTTCTGCCATCATTAGAGCAGAGACTGTCGTCTTGTCGGCTCATGCATCCCAAGTACCTAAAAGGGTGCTCAGCACATAGTAGGTGCCCCATACCCAGCCTGGGTGAGTGAATGGAGTTGCCAAGGTCATGCAGTGACTTCTCCGTTAGACCAGGATAGAATGGGACAGTCAGGCTCGTGTTCACTCTGATATACGGCTGCCTTAGGAATAGGCTGATTCCACAGACTCAGCACATTTAACGTGGCTCAGAGGACCTCATCAATCTTGTAGCCTAATATCCTCATTTTCAAGGTGAGTCAACTGAAGCCCAGAGAGGGGGCTGAATCCCCCAGGGACACACAGCAAGTCACTTGCAGAACTAAGACTAGAATCCAGGTTTCCTCTTACTCTGGCATCTGCTACTTGTAAAGCCAGCAGTGTTTCTGACAGCAGAGAAAGGGAACTCTCTGGGGTGAGAGAGAATGTGCCTGCTCTTGAGTCACAGGAACTAGTAAGAGAGCCCGGTCGGCCATATGGGCTGGCAAAGGGGCCCAGGATTGCCACTACCCGCCCCCCACTCTCCCCTCCATTTTGCAGAGATTGGCTCTGGAGCTAGATGAAAGGTGAATTAGGACCAGGAATGAGCTTCTCACTGCTGTGATGATGTCTTGGGTCTTGAGAGCGATGTGCTGGACCCCAGCGCCCCCATTGTAGTCCACATATTCCTGTGGGCGGGAAACCAGGCAAATACGGTCATTGGCTCCTGTCACCCAAGCTCTTCCCTGCTTTCTTCTTCCGCAGCCAGGGCCCCAGGGTCTAGGAAAGGCCCCACCTGGATCTGGGACTTCTTCTTCCCTGGGGCCGGCTCATTAATGGGCATCTTGATGGACTCCTCGTAATTGGCCACCACGATGGAGCGCAGAGAGCTGTATTCTGTGTGCACCTGCGTGTCATCCACGGACCAGAACCGGTGAAACTGCAGATTCTTCAGGTACCTGCGGGGTGGCCGTAAGGACACGTGGGCTCTGCGTGCCCAGCAGGGACTGGGTCCTTGCCCCAACTTCCGCCTTCCAGAATTTGTCTCCTGAGCAGGCTCCAAAAAGGAGCCACTGCTCACCTCACACACATGGTACACCAGGACCTTGATTCTGACCATTTTCCTTCAGGGGAACATGAAGTGTCCCGTGACAAGACCTGTGTGGTCTGGCACGGGTCCGACCAAGAGAAGTGCTTTGAGAAGGGAACCTGTTTCTGTTTTGCATGAGGCTGCTGTTGGGGTAGCGACAGACTTCCTCCAGATCTCCCTGGACTGTGATGCCCTGTGTGCCAAGCTTCCCCAAGAGTCCTCCGAGGGACGACTTGTGGCTCCTTTTGAGCCTTCAAGCCTCTGGTCCTCTGGGAACAGATGGCTTAGGGACATCAGGCGAAGCTCCCTCTCCCTTGCGCTCCATTTCCCACTCACGTGTCCTGAGCAGAGAACTGGGGAGTGGGCCTGTCTCCTTTGCAGTGAGGGGTTGGGCCAGGGACTCACCACTCAGAGGCAGACACCATCTCCTGGTCAGGCTGGTTTCCCACAATGTGGTCAATAATCTCGAGACTGCAGGTGGGCCTGGGGGGAGGGATGGGGGTGGGGAGGAAGCCATTAGGAGGTGAGGACAGGGTTAGTTCCTACACCTCCCCTTCCCCACAGTGACAGCTCACTGTGACATAGCGCCTACGGGGGCACCTTGCAGGTGTCGTGACTGGTGTGCTATTACTGGCCCCATTGGACAGATGGGGAACTGAGGCAGAGAGGAATAAAGTAACTACAGAGGTTAAATAGCTAGGAAATGACCGAGCCCTAGGGTGCCTGGTGGCTCAGTTGGTTAAGCGGCTGCCTTCAGCTCAGGCCGTGATCTCAGGGTCCTGGGGTCACCTGCGCATCAGGCTCCCTGCTCCTCAGGGAGTCTGCTTCTCCCTCTCCCCCTGCCCCCTGCTTGTGCGCACGCTCTCTTTCAAATAAATAAATAAAATCTTTTTTAAAAAATGGCAGAGTGGGGTTTCGAGCCCAAGTAGTTGGTTCCAGAGCCTAGGTGCTTAGCCTCTGTGCTGCCTCTTTAGGCTACCCTTGGGAACCCTCAGGCGTTCCCCAGCAGCCTCTCAGGGCAGCTCAGAGATGCTCAGTCTGCATGGAGGGTAAGGCATGGCTTATCCGCCCCTCCCTCACCCCCTGCCTCAGGACTTTCTGCTCCCACCACCCCAGCCCGAGGGGCACTCACAGCTTGGAAAGTAGGGGGTCCACGGATACTGGGGCCTCGAATCCAGGCAAGAACCGGCCAGTATAGTTCATCTTTTCCACCAGGGTGTGCGTGGTGTCCCCATACTATGGGTGGAAAACAGCCCGGCTTGGCCCGAGACCCCATCCCTGCCAAGACTGGGCCCCATCTCGTGGTGCCCACACCACTCCAAGCGGGGTCTGACCCTAACTCTCTGTGTGATCTTGGGTAAGTCACTTCTCCTCTCTGAAATGAATTGCAATCTGTCATTTGTTTGGGACTTCTCTTTGGCAGTCCGCCTGCCCCACGGGACCAGAGTCCCTGTGCGGGCAGGGTCACTGTTTTCCTCCTCACGGAGTCCTCAGCACCTAGAATGCCCAGCTCGCTGGAGGTGCTCCATACAAAGGTACTGACTAAGTGAGAGTGATGAGGGCATTGGCTCAGATGACATCACAGGGTTCTGGGGCACCTGGCTGGCTCCGCTGGTAGAGTGTGAGACTCTGGATCTCAGGGTTGTGAGTTCGAGCCCCACACTGGGTGTAGAGATTACTTAAAAAATAAAATCTTAAGGGGCACCTGGGTGGCTCAGTTGGTGAAGCATCTGGCTCCTGATTTCAGTTCAGGTCATGACCTCAGGGTCGTGGGATCGAGCCCCATGTTAGGCTCCATCCTCCTCAAGAGTTTGCTTAAGATCCTCTCTCTGGGGGCGCCTGGGTGGCTCAGTGGGTTAAAGCCTCTGCCTTCCGCTCAGGTCATGATCCCAGGGTCCTGGGATTGAGCCCCACATCGGGCTCTCTGCTCTGCAGGGAGCCCGCTTCCTCCTCTCTCTCTCTCTGCCTGCCTCTCTGCCTACTTGTGGTCTCTGTCTGTCAAATAAATAAATAAAATCTTAAAAAAAAAAAAAAAAAGATCCTCTCTCTGCCTCTCCCTCTGCCCCTCCCCCCTCAATAAATAAATAAAATCTTTAAGATCTTTTTTTTTTTAAAGGGTTTTTTTGATCATCTTGACAATCTTTAAGTTGTATTTAGCCTTGAGGAGGTGGGACCTATGATCATCTCTGTGTGGCAGTAACACAGACATGGGAATCTTTGCTGGGTGTGTGAGATCCCAGGCATTGTTGTTCTAAGTTCTGGACGTGAATGATCTCATCTGAGCCTTGCAGTGACCCTGGATGGGGTTATCGGTGAAGAAGTGGCCTGCCCGGGCCACACAGATGGTCCAGCCACCGTCCTCACTCATTTCAGTGGAGTCCCAGAGAGGAGGAGTGCTTTGCCCAAAGTCCCACTGCTAGAGCTGGGTAGGGCTTTCCCAGACCCCACTTTCCCCCTCTTCAAAGCCCTTGTCCTCAGTTTACATCCTTGGTGTATCGTTACCTCCCGACGCCCTCCCCAACCCCCACCCCCATCCACAGAGGACGAAGGGAAGCACCAAGGGGGGACTGGTGGCTCCCATCAGCCTCTGCAAACTGGCCAAGGCTTACGGGTAGTCAGACTTGAGGGAGAATGTCTGCTTCAAAGCACCAGGGTGGGTTGGCATGAGGGGGCGGGGGCGGGGAGGGGTGTGGGGAATCCTGGCATCTCAGGGGAGCTGACAGCACGAGGGGTAGGGGCACCGAAGCGAACTCACCGTCTGCAACACGGCCAGTTTCACCTTCCCAAACTTATCTTGCTCTATCCAGGGCTCCCGCACAATTTTGGCACCTTGTTCCCGGGCTTTCTGCAGAGAAGATGGAGCAGGGAGGCAGGAAGTGCTGGACCCTCCCAGACCCCTGGCTAGCTGCTCCCCACCTCGGCCTGCCACAGGCTCCTCCAGCGTTCCCAGCCCCAGGCAGGAACCACAGCCAGCATCAGCTGTTGCCCTATGCCTTGTGCCCATTTGGCAGATAGGAAAACTGAGGCCCAGGCCCAGAGTTGGGGCTATGAGAGACAAACCAGGTGGGGTGGGGCTGTGTCCCACCTCTGCTAACCCACTCTGGCCCTCCCCCCTCTCCAGGCCTCAGCTTCCCCATCTGTAAACCAGGCGGTGGGAGGCGGGAGAGGAAGAATCCGAGCTGGGCCTGACTGAGCACCTGCTGTGCGTCAGACCCCCTGCAGGGCCTTCCCAGCATGGCTTCCACATTTATGTGCATGGCTGTGCCTATCACATGCCAGGTGTTGGTGAAGGTATTTACCAAACTCCTTCTCCCTCCTAGCAACATTACAGCAAAGGTACTGTTCCTGCCTCCATTCTGGAGGTGATGAGATCTATAGGCACAGAGAAGTTAAGTCACTTGCGAAAAGTCTAAGAGTAATACGATTCAGACCTGGCAGTCAGCCTCTGGCTTCTATGCTCTGAACCTCTGAGCTGCTTCTTGAATACGGCGTTTGGTTCAGAGTCCTGCTCAAGAAGTGGTAATTACGGGCTTGTGTCCTCCGTGTCCAACTCAGTGACGTAGGCACTGTGCTTGTCCCCATTTTACAGATGTGGAAACAGGCTCAGCGAGAGGGCCTGCAGCTAGCGAGGGCCAGGGTATCCCCGGAACTCGGGCGTGCATCTCACCAGTGTCTGGGCTTGTCGTTCCAACATGACGGGCCCTCCAGCCCGGACCCACGGAGGCCCCTGTGGCAGGCAGAGGGCAGCCCAGGTGCAGGCTCACCTGCACGAGGTAGTCACAGTCTTCCACCTCAAACGCGATGTCCTTTACTCCGTCGCCGTGCTTTACCAGGTGGTCGCCCATCTCTGTGGCAGGTGGGGGAGGTCATGGCGCTGGAGTCACGGCTCCCTCACCTCGACGGTCCGCCTCTGGGCTGCATCGTCTTCTAGGCTGGGAACCCTTGCTGAACCAGACCCCCTTCCTATCCCTGAGCACCCCGCCCCTCATGATAGCGAGTCTTCACTCCCCGGCATGCTGAACCCCCTGGGCCTCCTCACCTTTGTTCCAGGGGTTGAGGGCGGAGGAGAAGACGAACACGATCTAAGGCACAGCGGAGGGAGGACGTGTAGCCGGTGGGTCAGGCACCCCTTTCCCCTCCTCCCCACCCCCCGTGTGAGACACACCCGTGGGGCATTTGGATCAGATCACCCCTCCCAGCAAGGAAGGACTCCTTGACCCTGGCTTTCAGCCCCTTCTCTGCCTCAGTTTCTCCTCTGAGATGAGCTGTTGCTTGGGCCCCCCATGGGAGAAAGCACCAGGGCTCCCAGGGATCGGGGCACTAGTCCGACTTTCAGCTCTGATGTCTGAGGCCTCTGTCAACTTCTCCCAAACATCTGTGAGGCCAACATCGGGTCAGGGCGAGAAGGAGACGAAACTAAGATCCCTGTGGTCTGTTATACAAAGTTGCCAAAGGAGGGGCCGGTGGGAGCTCTCAGCTCCTGTTCCCTTAGCCTCGCCAGACATCCTGGGAGAGAACCAGGTGGGCCTGGGGAGAGGGCCTCCAGGTCTACTTCACCCAGAGGCACCAGAGCCCTTAGGAGGCTCAGAGACCGGCGCGGGCAGAGAGGCTGGCCTGCTGGGTGAGTGGGGTCCTGCGGTGGGGACTCACCTTGCCTTGCTTGATGACATGGCTGACTACCTCCCGGGAACCCGTCTCCAGGCCCTTGTAGGCTAGTGGTTCAAAGCCCATCTTGTTGCAGTAGAATGACGCAGCCTGAATCACAGAGTTGCAAAGGGGTTCCTGAGGGCCAGGCTGGGGGACCCCCCCCCACCCCGCTCGCAAAACCTCCAGTCCCCATCAGCCTGCTGGCCCTGTTGGCCCAGGGGCAGAATACATCCTGGGATGAAAGGCGGTTCCCTGGCCCTTTCCAGTATCAGATAAGTTTCTTGGTGGGGTCCAAGGCCCTGATTGTGTAATTAGGATCTAAAGAGTCTCTGTGTATCTGGGATGGTCCCAACATTGGCCCTGACCCTCCCCACACAGGGACCAATCACAGGCCCAGCTGGGGACCCGCCCTTGTCCAGCAGGTCCTCTGCACCCGTCCTCTGCCTGCTCTAATACCTGCCCCAGCTTTTACCTGCTTGGCATTGCCAACCCAGAAGGTCACCGAGTGGAAATGGAGGAATCGGCCTCTCTCAGGCTGCAGGAGGGGGAAAGGGGGAGAGGCTCGGTCTCTGGAAGTGGGTCTAGAAAAGTGTGGATGGACAGGTGTCCCCTAACCACTTTCCTTGTCCCAGCCTTAATTCCAAAACTGAGAAGCCAAACACCCTGCGGCCTTGCCAAGCCCCTAAAAAGGGTTCTCATGGAGAAACCGAGCTCCTGGGTGTTGGAGATCGGAAAGCCCCCTCCGGGAGGCCTGCCCAGATTTCACAGAGGGGGAGTTGCTGTGTGCTACAGCAACACGGATTTAAGTTAGACCTTTGAAAGAACTTCTAGGGCCACCTGGCTGGCTCAGTCAGTAGAGCATGCGACTCTTGATCTTGGGGTTGTGAGTTTTGAGTCCCACATTGTGGGTAGAGATTACACATTAAAAAAAAAAAAAAAAACAATCTAGAAAGAACTCCCAGACAGGATTGAGAGATTAGCACGAATTTAAGAAGAGGTAATTTTTTCTTCGGAGAGCCGGGTTGGGTCCAGCTCAGTCTTGGGGGGATGGGAAGGCGAGAGATTAGGGCGAGCATCTTGGGGTATCACGTACCCACTGAGGTTCCTTTTCTCCTCTTTACTGACATCCCAGTTTCCCAGGGCCCGGACCCCACCCTTCCCTACTGCTTACCTTCTTCCCTTTGTCGCTGTAAGTTGTCTAAAGAGAAAGAAAAGGACAGTGAGACTTGGAAGCTCAGACATAAGGCGCTTCTGGAAGTCTCACTGTAGATCATCACGGGGGAGGCTGCTGTGCCCCAGGGCAGGCCCTTACCATGGTTGATCTAGGTGACGCTTCCTGCTCCGAGATTGGGACAAGAGGCCAGTGGAGCGCTGGACAGAGTATTTAAGACCGAGGAGACCCCGCCCCTGGCTTCCTGGCCTTCCTAGGGATGGGCTGGATCTGCACCAACCCTGGAAACTCCCAGGCTTGGGAGCCTCTGATCTGGCTGCGGCCTCAGTGGACAGGGTGATGTCGTCAGGCCCAGAGAAGGGGAGTGACTCCTCAGGGCCACTGGCCAGTGGGACAGAGCCAAGGCAGAGAGCCAAGGACGCACTCCAGGACCCCGGGTGGGGACTATGACCTCTGCCCTGCAGAATCCAAAGTTCAGAAGTCAAGGCCAGACGGAGTGCATTGGTGGCTGTTTAGGGAGAATTTGAGGAGGAATTAGGGATTGGTATTGAAGCCCTGTTTGCATAGCGAGCATATGGTTTATAATTCGGTAAAAGGGTTGTACTCCATAGTGATTAGAGGCATGGGTATGGGGGTTTGAATCCTGGACCTGCTACGTACTGTGTGACTGGGGAAAGCCACAGAAGCCCTCTGAGCCTCAGTCTCCCCATGTGTAAAATGGAAGCAATAATAGCATGGTTGGGTTTAAGTGAGATAAAGTGTAAGTCTTTGGAGTAGAGCCCAGCACACAGACACTTCTCTGTTAATGTTGGTTTTGCTTACTTACATCTCTTTAGGGCTTTGGGCAATAGAGAACAGGGGTCCTTGGGGTTGCCACAGCCTGAGTAATGGGAAAGAGGTTATGGCCCTGCCCCCTGCCCCCTGCCCCCTGCCCCAGGTTGTCAGTATCTGCAGGGTGGTGGAAGGGAGAGCAGAGGGCTCTGCGGGGAATTTCGGAGCTCTCCCAGCAAAGCCACACCCGAGTCCTTAGGTCTCACATTCCTAAAAGATAGAATGCTCACTGACTGCTGGCCAGCCCTGGCATTCACCTGAGGGTTCCAGGACAGCCCCCTGCCGCGTGCTCTGCCCCAATCCCCAGAAACTCTGTTGCTGAGCCATCTTGCCCTCTGTCCAGGGAACTGACTTTCAACTATCGTCATTGCCTGGAAACTTTTTCCAGTCTCTGAGGCTTTCAGTCTTGGCCCATGACTGTGTTATGACCCCCTGCGCTCTTGCATCACTTGGGTTCCCAAAATGTCCTGCACCAGCCCTTGTTTTTTTTTTTCTTTTTTTTTTTAAATACAGAAAAACAGATCAGCATGTCTAGTGATGACTTCAAGGATCAGTGGGTCCAACATTGCCATATTTCAAAGGAGAGAAAGTGACAAGCGGCAAGAAAGTGCCCGAGGCCACTCTCCTCCTTCCTTCTTTCTTCCCTCCCGTGCCTTTCCCTTCCCACCAGGGAACAGAGAGGGGCTTGTGCCAGGGAAGACCCCCCACCCTACCTCCCGCCTTCCTTGGCAAACCCCACCAGGCCCCCTGAGTGGCTCTCAAGTTGCCGTCTCCCCCAGGAAACCGTGGGCACTCCCCAGCAGCAGGTCTGAGGTTCAGCAGGTCTGAGGCTGAGCTCTGCTACTGGTCAGCTTAGCTCGCAACCCTGGAGATGGGACCCAGGACGCTTCGAGAACTTTCCCGGGCCGTGCAATTAGCAAGAGACATAGGAGAGCTGGAATGTGAACCGGGTTTTTCTGACTCCGAGACCACCCTTCTAATGGCCGCACTGCCTCCTATACACATCGGAGATGTTGATATTCCCACCAGACAGATGGGGAAACTGAGGCCCCGGAGAGGCGAACGTAGGTCTGCAAGATTGCAGATCTGGGAAGAAGAGAGACCCAAACCCTGGCCTGTTCGCTTCTGAAATTGGATCTTTTTCCACCAATCCAGACAGTTTTCCCCCAGCTTCTCTCCTCTGTTTTCTGGGCAGGTCTGGAGGCTGGCCAGCTAGTCCCACCTCCTTCTTCTGCCCTTCCTGGGGGTGTCTTGTCAGGCTTCCCTAGTGTCCTCCTCAGCCCCCCAGGTCTAGGTTTCCAACTAAGAAAATGGCATGGAGGTAGCCCAGAACAGAGCTCACAGGCCAGAAGGTTCCGTGAGAGGAGAAGGGCTCGATGCAGCCCCCTCAGCCTCCCGCTGTGTCCCTTTGTTCACAGTGGCCAAGTCGAGCCCCCGCCTCTGCAGCCTGGCCTGGCTGGTGTCCTAGGCACACAGTCAATGTTTACCGAAACCAGGGAGCACATAATCAGCAGCCTCAGAGTGCTGAAGGCAGGTGAGTGGCACAGCTGGCCTGGGCTGGTGTCTCTGTCCTACCCCTGGACTTTGCTTCCAGAAACACTGTGGATCTCAGTCACACTGTGGGTACACTGCTAGGTTCCTCTTCCAGTGGCCGCCAGAAACCAGGGAGGGAGAGCCTGTAGGGCCCAGTCCCTGGAGCCCTCATGTTCCCTCCTAATTCTCCTTCGCAGGCTGGGCCGGGTAGGGTAACAGGTCAGCGGTGGCCCAGGGTGGCTCTCTCTTCTCTTTGCTCCCAAGTTGCCACCTTCTGTCCAACTGAGCTGGGAGCTGGGTGGGTCCTAGAGATCTTGCTCCTGGTGCCTTCTCTTCAGAGGGGCCCTTAAGACCCATCCTCCACTGGGCCCTGGTATGCAGAGAGGAGGGAACCTGGCAGGCTCCAGGCTGCCATTCACGGAAAGGCCTGCTTGTAAGGTTGGAGCCTTGGCTGGTCCTGAGAAACTCGGATTTCAGCACTCTCATCTGCAATGAAATTAAAGGAGAAAGAATTTAAAAAATTCCTTTGTATTTCCTAGCTATTGTATTTAGATGTACGGTTAACATTGATGTAAAATGTCATATGCCTATAATTTAATAAGTGCCAGAGGGATTGTCCCCATCAAAGAGATGTAACTTTCCTTGGAATTTGAAATCTTTTTTTTTTTTTTTTTAAAGATTTTATTTATTTATTTGACAGACAGAGATCACAAGCAAGCAGAGAGAGAAGGGGCAGGCTCCCTGCTGAGCAGAGAGCCCAATGCGGGGCTCGATCCCAGGACCCTGAGATCATGACCTGGGCCGAAGGCAGAGGCCTAACCCACTGAGCCACCCAGGCACCCGTGAAATCTGTTGAGTATTGAAACCAGAGCGATCTTCTGTAACTAGATTCTTACCATGATTTTTGCCTTTTGGAGCTTCTGGGGTTGGGGGAAGGGGGAAGACCACTGAGAAGGAGAAGCAGTCTCCAAATGGAGATACACCTTTGAGGCTTGAAAAAGCAGTTTGTTTCGTTGCTAATGAGCTCTCGTGAAATTGCCTGTGTGACCGTTAGAGGCATAGTTTGGAGGACATCCACTTGGGCTCTAAGACCAACATGACAGAAAGGGTTAGGAAAGCTGTCTCGCTTGGCTGCAACAGAAGAAAAGCCAGAGCCTTTCCCCCCTCAGCTTTAGGGAGGTCTAACAAAAATTGCCTTGATGATAATCAAGGTATACAATGTGATATTTTGATAAACAGTGTAGGCGCTGTGCAAGGTTTGCCACAGTCAAGCTAACGAGTGTATCCATTATCTTACACGTTACCTTTTGGCCACTGACTTTTGGAATCCCGCATTCACAGATCCCAGATGCCTGGCTCCGCCTCCAAGCTGACACCTGCTGCTGTTTCAGCCCTATCGCAAGCTGCGTGGAGCTAAAATCAGGTAAAATCACTGCAACTGAGGAACTGGGCAGATTTGGGACACCCCCCTGTGCAGCAGACTCTGTGAAAACATTAGGGACCGTCTGGTTGTTGCAGGTGTCCACGATGAAAAGCTTTCTTTCTTTTTTAAGATTTTATTTATTTATTTGACAGAGATCACAAGCAGGCAGAGAGAGAGAGGGAGGAAGCAGGCTCCCCACTGAGCAGAGGGCCCAATGCAGGGCTCGATCCCAGGATCCTGGAATCAGGACCTGAGCCAAAGGCAGAGGCTTTAACCCACTGAGCCACCCAGGCCCCCCCCCGAAAGGTTTGATGGCACAAGTTAAAACCCAGCTGCTCATTGGCTGTTTCTGGTGCAGACTCGTTGCCTTCCTAACTGTGATTCCTGCCCAAAGCAGCGGGTTGGGTGAGGGCATGTCACAAGGACTGTGACCCTCCCCCAACTCCTGATGGACGGGGACATCCCATGGCTGTGGATTGCTGCATTTGATTTTTCCTTTAGCTGCAATTTCCATCGGTAGACAGATAGACTGATTCTTCCTTCCTCACTTTCTCTTGGTACACACACCTTAGTGGGGCCATGTGCTAAGTGCAGCTGTCCCCCCGAAAGACATTATCTTTTCCAGGGGCCTCACTAGATCCGTGGTCAGGGTGGAAGGGGTAGAGAGTTATAGAAACCCATTTTGAACACTTTTGAAAAAGCAGGATTTTGCCCTATTTCCTGAACCTAAGGAGTCTTTCCAGATATAAATATATATCTGGATATATATTTATATAAAAAATATATAAATTCTTATAAATATTTTATATAAATATATAGCCAGATATATTTATTATATCTGGATACATATTTATTATTTATTTATTTTTTATAAATATTTATTTTATAAATATTTATTTTATAATTTTTATTTATTATTTATATAATTTATTATTATAAAGATATAAAAACTTATAGCATAATTTTTTTTTCCTTCAAAAATACTTTTGTCCTTCTTGTGTGGAACCCTTCCCGACAAAGGTCTGGGTGAGGGTAGGGAGTGACTGAAAATGAATTAAAGTTTTAGTTACTGAATGGGACATACTGATTTTTTAAAAAAGATTTATTTATTTATTAGTGAGCGAGAGAGAGAGAGCATGAGCAGGAGGGGCAGACAGAGAGGGAGAGGGGAGAAGATCTCAAGCAGACTCCCTACCAAGCACAGAGCCCAACATGGAGCTTGATCCCAGGACCCTGATACGGTGACCCAAGGGGAGACCTAGAGTCAGAGAACTCAAATGACTGTGCCACTCAGGCTCCCAATACTGATTTTTTTTTTTTTTTTTTAACACTTGATCTTAGCCAAAAGGCCAAGAAGCGATTTTTTTTAAACACTAGAGAAAAACGTGGCGCCTGGGTGCCTCAGTGGGTTAAAGCCTCTGCCTTCGGCTCAGGTCATGATCTCAGGGTCCTGGGATCGAGCCCGGCATTGGGCTCTCTGCTCAGCAGGGAGCCTGCTTCCCTTCCTCTCTCTCTGCCTGCCTCTCTGCCTACTTGTGATCTCAGTCTGTCAAATAAATAAATAAAATCTTAAAAAAAAAAAAAAACACTAGAGAAAAACAAAACCCCTGTACTAGGATGCTCATAGGAGGAGAGGAGAGAGCGTTACTGATCTTGGTTTTTCAGAACTGTTCTGGAAGCTTTCCTTTCTTTCTGAAGGGAACTCCCCTTGCTGCCTTCCCACGTAGTGTCTAGCTTTGAATTTTAGATTCTGCGTCCAAGAGCCCACCTGACAGCAAGGTGTGGCCTAGATACTGCACTTTCCACGATTTGTGGGTTTCTCTGCCTCTGGCTAAGTCCGAGATCCCTGCGGGGTGTAACTGAGCTCATCTCTCCCTGCTGTATGGGTCCCTAGTGATCATATTCTGCTTTCAAGATGCTTGGCAAAGGGCGAAGGGAGCGTGCAGAAGAGAGTTAGCCTAGTAGTTCTAGAAAGGGCTGCTTCTAAGTTTGGCCCTTGGCTAAGATCTGAACATGTGGATTGGGGGAAAGTTCCAGTGTTTCCCTGGATGGCTATAACAGGGCTCGTTAAGACTTCTTCTTTTTTTTTTTTTTTTAAGATTTTATTTATTTATTTGACAGAGAGATCACAAGTAGGCAAAAAGGCAGGCAGAGAGAGAGGCGGAAGCAGACTCTCTGATAAGCAGAGAGCCCGATGCAGGGGCTCGATCCCAGGACTCTGAGATCACGACCTGAGCTGAAGGCAGAGGCTTTAACCCACTGAGCCACCCAGGTGCCCTTCGTTAAGACTTCTTATGAACATCTGTAATCAGCCTGTTGACAAAGTGGGAACCTTGGGAAACTGGGAGGTATATCCTTCTGTCTTACCAAGAGGAGAGTTATACCCTGGTCTCTAAAGGTAAAAACCTCAAGAAACAGAAGTTGTAGAATTATATTTAAGTGACGAAGAGAAGGAATTGCAACCTAACTAAAATGTGTTTTGTGGAAGCAGGGAGTGGAAGGGGGCACCGTGAGACGTCAGCGGGTAGGTGAGCTCGGGAAACAAACCAGGAGCCCCCAACAGGTGTGGCCTCTAAGAAGAGAGAGGAGGTTCATAGGAGCCCCGAGGGAGATGAGTTTTGTTTTGCTTTTTAAGATTTTTATTCATTTATGTGAGAGAGAGCATGGGCCAGAGGGAGATCATGAGCAAGGGGAAGGGGCAGAGGGAGAAGCAGGCTCCCAGCTAAGCAGGGACTCAGTACCAGGACTCTGGGACCATGACCTGGGCCAAAGGCAGAGACTTAACCCACTGAGCCACCCAGGCACCCACCAGTTTATTTCTTAAAGCCGTTTTAGAGGACAATGATTATAGGAGTCACAGTGAGAGTTTCTGGGGTACTGGAAATGTTCTGGATTTGGGTGCTTGTTACCAAGTGTGTTCACTTTGTCAGAATTAATTGAGGTGTGTGTAGATTCAAATGTAATTTAAATTTCAATTAAAAACCCATTTATTTTTGGTGGGGTGCCTGGGTAGCTCAGTCAGCTGAGTGTCCAACTCTTGGTTTTGGCTTGGGTCATGATCTCATGAGTTGTGGGGTTGAGGCCTGCGTTGGGCTCTGCGTGGGGAGTGTGCTTGAAGATTCTCTCTCTCCCTCTGCCCCTCCCCACTCACATGCATGTGCTCCCTTTCTCTCTCTCTCTCTCTCTCAACTAAATAAATAAATCTGTTTTTAAAAAAAGATTTATTCTTTTATTGTGGTACACTACACACAACATAAAATTTACCACTAGGGACTTTTTTTGTTTTTTTTTTTTTTGATAGACAGAGAGAGATCACAAGTAGGCAGAGAGGCAGGCAGAGAGAGAGGAGGAAGCAGGCTCCCCGCTGAGCAGGGAGCCCGATGTGGGGCTCGATCCCCTGAGATCATGACCCGAGCCGAAGGCAGAGGCTTAAACCACTGAGCCACCCAGGCGCCCAACCACTAGGGACTTTTAGTGCGTTCACAGTGTTGCACAATCTGTATCTGCTTCCAGAACATTCCCATCACCTTCCAAAAAAATCTCACAACCCTTAGCTGTCACTCTTCAGTTCTCCTGTCCTCCTAGCCTTGGCAACCACTAATCTGCTTTCTGTCTCTGTAGATGTGCCTTTTCTGGACCTTTCACGGAAACGGAGTCATGTCCCAGGTGGTTGAGCGTCTGGCTTCCTTCACTTAGAGTGATGTCAAAGTTCATCCTTGTTGAAGCAGGTTTCATTTCCCTTCATGGCTCCATATTCCATCAAACACATATACCACATGTTACTTATCTGTCACTCTCAGTTGTTGGGCCATTTCCCACTTCTTGGCTATTACGAAGAAGGCTGCCATGGATGATGGTGCCCAAGTCTTTCCCTTGGGTGAACACCTTGGAGTGGAATTACTGGGTCATAATGTAACTCTCATTAACATTTAGAGGTACTGCCAAACTGGTTTCCACAGTGGCAGTGCCACTTACATTCCTACCAGAAAGCAGGAGGGCTGCTTGCTTGTTCTTCCCAACCTCACCAACGGCTGTTGGCTACCGTTTTGACTTAAGCCCTTCCAGCTCTCCCGGAAAGGATGCTTCATTGTGGTTTTGATTTGCATTTGCCTAATGGCTAATGACTTTCATTTTTATGTCCTTATTGCCAATTTACATATATTCTTTGGAGAAATCTCTATGCATATCCTTTGCCTATTTTTAAATTGTATTACATATCTTTTTATTCTTTCTTTATTTATTTAAAAAATTTTATTTATTTATTTGACAAACAGAGATCTCAGGTAGGCAGAGAGACAGGCAGAGAGAGAGGAGGAAGCAGGTTCCCCAATGAGCACAGAGCCTGACGCAGGGCTTGATTCCAAGACCCCGGGATCTTGACCGGAGCCGAAAGCAGAGGCTTCAACCCACTGAGCCACTCAGGCGCCCCTATTCTTTTTTTTTTTTTTTAATTCTATTTAATTATGAGAGAGAGAGAGTTAGAGAGAGAGAGAGAGAAAGCATGAGTGGGGGGAGGGGCAGAGGGAGAGGGTGAGAGAGAAGCAGACTCCCCACTGAGCAAGGAGCCTGATGTGGGACTTGATCCCAGGACCCTGAGATCATGACCTGAGCCGAAGGCAGACGCTTAACCCACTGAGCCAGATAGATGATTTGGAGTATTAGTTACCATTCTGTGGGTTCTCATTTCACTTTCTTGATGGTATCATTTGCAGCACAAAAGTTGTAATTTATTTTATTTTATTTTCCTTTTTAAAAATTTAAATGCAATTAATTAGTATATAATGATTATTGGTGTCAGAGGTAGAAGTCAGTGATTCATCAGTCTTATGTAATACCCAGTGCTTGGGCCCTCCTTAATGTCCATCACCCACTTACCCCATCACCCTACCCCTCCTCTTCAGCAGCCCTCAGTTTGTTTCCTATGATTCAGGGTCTTTTATGGTTTTTCTCCCTCTCTGATTTCATCTTATGGTACTCTGTTTTGTGTCTCAAATGTCCTATATGAGTGAGATCGTATCATTGTCTTTCTCTGACTAACTTATTTCTCTCAGCATAATACCCTCTAGTTCCATACACGCTGTTGCAAATGGCAAGATTTCATTTTTTGATGGCTGAGTAGTATTCCATTGTGTATATGGACTACATCTTCTTTATCCATGTCATCTGTCGATGGACATCTGGATTCTTTCCATAGTTTGGCTATTGTGGACATTGCTGCTATAAACATTTGGGTGCATGTGCCCCTTCAGATCACTACATTTGTATCTTTGGGATAAATACACAGTAGTGCAATTGCAGGATTGTAGGGTAGCTCTATTTTTAACTGTTTGAGGAGACTCCATGCTGTTTTCCAGAGTGGCTGCACCAGTTGCATTCCCACAACATTGTTAGAGGATTCCCCTTTCTCTGAATCTTCGCCAACATCTATCATTTCCTGACTTGTTAATTTTAACCATTTTGACTGGTGTGAGATGGTATCTCATTGTGGTTTTGATTTGTATCTCCCTGATGCTAAGTGATGTTAAGCATTTTTTTCATGTATCTGTTGCCATTTGTATGTCTTTGGAGAAATGTCTGTTCATGTCCTCTGCCCATTTCTTTCTTTCTTTTTTTTTTTTTTAAGATTTTATTTATTTATTTGCCAGAGACAGAGGGAGAGAGAGAGAGCAAGCGAACACAGGCATACAGAGAGGCAGGCAGAGGCAGAGGGAGAAGCAGGCTCCCCGCCGAGCAAGGAGCCCAATGTGGGACTCGATCCCAGGATCCCGGGATCATGACCTGAGCTGAAGGCAGCCGCTTAACCAACTGAGCCACCCAGGCATCCCCTCTGCCCATTTCTTGATTGGATTATTTGTTTTTCAGCTATTGAGCTTGGCAAGTTCTTTATAGATTTTGGATACTAGCCCTTGGTCTGGTATGTCATTTGCAAATATCTTTTTCCATTCTGTTGGTTGTCTTTTACTTTTGACAACTGTCTCCTTTGCTGTGCAAAAGCATTTTATCTTGATGAAGTCCCAGTAGTTTATTTTTACATTTGTTTCCCTTGCCTTTGGAGATGTTTCTAGCAAGAAGTTGCTGTGGCTGAGGTCACAGAGTTTGCTACTTGTGTTCTTTTCTAGGCTTTTTTTTTTTTTTTTTAAGATTTTATTTAGAGAGCACAAGAAGGGGGAGTGGCAGGCAGAGAAGGCAGAGGAAGAAGCAGGCTTTCCACTGGGCGAGGAACTCAATGTGGGACTTGATACCTGGCCCTGGGATCAGGACCTGAGCCAAAGGCAGACGCTTAACCAACTAAGCCAGCCAGGTATCCCTCCTCTAGGATTTTGGTGGATTCCTATTTCACATTTCGGTCTTTCATCCATTTTGAGTCTATTTTTGCGTATGGTATAAGGAAATTGTCCATTATCCTTCTTCTACATGTGGCTGTCCAATTTTCCCAACACCATTTATTGAAGAGACTTTTTTTCCATTGGCTAATCTTTCCTGCTTTGTCAAAGATTAGTTGATCATAGAGCTGAGGGTCCATTTCTGGGTTCTGTATTCTGTTCCACTGATCTATGTGCCTGTTTTTGGGCCAGTGCCATATTGTCTTGATGATTACAGCTTTGGAACTTGAAGTCTGGAATTGTGATGCGTCCAGCTTTTTCTTTTTCAACATTCCTTTGGCTATTTGGGGTCTTTTATGGTTCTATACAATTTTAGGATTATTTGTTCCAGCTCTGTGAAAAAAGTTGATGGCATTTTTATAGGGATTGCATTAACCATATAGATTGCTCTAGGTAGCGTAGACATTTTCACAATTATTTGTTCTTCCAATCCATGAACATGGAATGATTTTCTTTTTTTAATTTTTTTTTAAAGATTTTATGTATTTATTTGACAGAGAGAAATCACAAGTAGACGGAGAGGCAGGCAGAGAGAGAGAGAGGGAAGCAGGCTCCCCGCTGAGCAGAGAGCCCGATGCGGGACTCGATCCCAGGACCCTGAGATCATGACCTGAGCCGAAGGCAGCGGCTTAACCCACTGAGCCACCCAGGCGCCCCTCTTTTTTTAATTTTTAATTTTTTATTAACACCTAATGTATTATTAGCCCCAGGGGTACAGGTATGTGAATCACCAGGTTTATATACTTCACAGCACTCACCATAGCACACACCCTCCCCAACGTCCATAACCCAACCACCCTCTCCCTACCCCTCTTCCCAGCAACCCTCAGTTTGTTTTGTGAGATTAAGAGTCTCTTGTGGTTTATCTCCCTCCCGATCCCATCTTGTTTCATTTTTTCCCTCCCTAACCCCCAAGCCCCCCCACATTGCCTCTTAAATTCCTCCCATCAGGGAGATCATATGATAATTGTCTTTCTCTGATTGACTTATTTCACTCAGCATAATACCCTCTAGTTCCATCCATGTCATTGCAAATGGCAAGATTTCATTTCTTTTAATGGCTGCATAGTATTCCATTGTATATATATACCGCATCTTCTTTATCCATTCATCTGTTGATGGACATCTGGGCTCTTTCCGTAGTTTGGCTATTGTGGACATTGCTGCTATAAACATTCGGGTGCATGTGCCCCTTCAGATCACTACATTTGTATCTTTAGAGTAAAGACCCAGTAGTGTGATTGCTGGGTTGTAGGGTAGGTCTATTTTCAACTTTTTGAGGAATTTCTGTGCTGTTTTCCAGAGTGGCTACATCAGTTTGCATTCCCAACAACAGTGTAGGAGGGATGGAACAATTTTCTATTTATTGGCATCAGCTTCAGTTTCTTTCATGAATGTTCTATAGTTTTCTGAGTACAGATCCTTTGCCTCTTTGGTTAGGTTTATTCCTGGGTGTCTTATGGTTTTGGAGGCAATTGTAAATGGGATCAACTCCTTAATTTCTCTTTCTTCTGTCTCACTGTTAGTGTATAGAAATGCAGCTGATTTTTCTGTGTTGATTTTATATCCCAACACTCTGCTGAATTCCTGTATGAGTTCTATTGGATGGAATCTTTTGGGTTTTCCACATAAAGCATCATGTGATCAGCAAAGAATGAGTCTGACTTCTTCTTTAACTGATTCAGATGTCTTTTATTTCTTGTTGTTGTCTGATTGTTGAAGCTAGGACTTCCAGTACAGTGCTGAACAGTAGTGGTGACAGTGGACATCCCTGTCATATTCCTGACCTTAGGGGAAAAGGTCTCAGTTCTTCCCACTGAGAATGATATTTGCTATGGGCTTTTTGTATATGGCTTTTATGATATTGAGGTATGTTCCCTCTCTCCCTACACTGTGAAGAGTTTTAATCAAGAAAGGATGTTGTACTTTGTCAAATGCTTTTTCTGCATCTATTAAGAGGATCATATGGTTCTTGTTCTTTCTTTTATGTAGTGAATCACATTGATTGAGTTGCGGATGTTGAATCACCCTTATAGCCCAGGAATAAATCCCACTTGGTCTTGGTGAATAATCCTTTTAATGTACTGCTGGATCCTATTGGCTAGTATTTTGGTGAGAATTTTGGCATCCGTGTTTGTCAGGGATATTGGTCTGTAATTCTCCTTTTTGGTTGGGGTCTTTGTCTGTTTTGGGGATCAAAGTAATACTGACCTCATAGAAAGAGTTTGGAAGTTTTTCTTCCTTTTCTGTTTTTTGAAACAACTTCAGAAGAATAGGTATTAATTTTCTTTAAATATCTGGTAGAATTCCCCTGGGAAGCCATCCAGCCCTGGACTTTTGTTTGTTGGGAGAATTTTGGTTACTGCTTCAATTTCCTTGCTAGTTATGGGTCTGTTCAGATTTTATATATCTTCCTATTTTAGTTTTGGTAGTTTATATGTCTCTAGGAATGCATCCATTTCTTCCAGATTGCCTAATTTGTTGGCAGATAGTTGCTCAGAATATGTTCTTATAATTATTTGTATTTCCTCAGTGTTGGTTGCCTTCTCTCCTCTTTCATTCATGATTCATTTGGGTCCTTTTTCTTTTCTTTTTGATAAGTCTGGCCAGGGGTTTATCAATCTTGTTAATTCTTTCAAAGACCTAGCTCCTATTTCATTGATCTGTTCTACTGTTGTTTTGGTTTCTGTTTCATTGATTTCTGCTCTGATTTTAATATTTCTCTTCTCCTGCTGGGTTTAGGCTTTATTTGCTGTTCTATCTCCAGTTCCTTTAGATGTAAGGTTAGGTTGTGTTTTTGAGACCTTTTTCGTTTCTTGAGAAAGTCTTGTATTACTAATACTTCCCTCTTAGGACCGCCTTTGCTGTATCCCAAAGGCTTTGAACAGTTGTGTTTTCACTTGTTTCCATAAATTTAATTCTTTAATTTCCTGGTTGACCCATTCATTCTTTAGTAGGCTGTTCTTTAATCTCCATGTATTTGAATTCTTTCCAAATTTCCTCTTGTTATTGAGTTCCAGTTTCAAAGCATTGTTGTCCAAAAATATGCAGGGATTGATCCCAGTCCTTTGGTACTAGTTGAGATCTGATTTGTGACCCAGTATGTGATCTATTCTGGAGGTTGTTCCATGTGCACTCAAGAAGGATCTGTATTCTGTTACTTTGGGATGGAACTCTGAAAATATCTGTGAAGTCCATCTGGTTCGGTGTTTCATTCAAAGCCCTTATTTCCTTGTTGATCTTCTACTTAGATGACTGCCCATTGCAGCAAATGGGGTATTAAAGTCCCTTACTATTATTTTATTGTTATCAATGTATTTCTTTAATTTTTTTATTAATTGACTTACATAATTGGCTGCTCCCATGTAAGGGGCATAAAATTTACAATTGTTAGATCTTCTTGTTGACTAGACCCTTTAATTATTTTATAGTGTCCTTCCTCATCTCTTATTACAGTCTTTGGTTTAGAATCTAATTTGCCTGTTACAAGGATTGCTACCCCAGCTGTCTTTTGATGTCCATTAGCATGATTAGTGGTTTTCCACCCCCTCACTTTCAATCTGGAGGTTACTTTGGGTCTCAAATGAGTCTTTTGCAGACAGCATATCGTTGGGTATTGTTTTTTAATCCACTCTGATATCCTGTGTCTTTTGATTGGGACATTTAACCCATTTACATTCAGAGTAACTACTGAAAGATACAAATTTACTGCCATCGTATTACCTGTAAAATAATTGTTTCTGTATATTATCTCTATTGCTTTCTGGTCTTTGTTACTTTTGTCTTTCTTGCTGTTTAATGGGTCCCCTTTTAATATTTCTTTTTTTTTTAAAGATTTTATTTATTTATTTGACAGAGAGAGATCACAAGTGGGCAGAGAGGGAGGCAGAGAGAGGGGAGGAAGCAGGCTCCCTACTGAGCAGAGGGCCCAATATGGGCTCCATCCCAGGACCCTGAGATCATGACCTGAGCTGAAGGCAGAGGCTTAACCCACTGAGCCACCCAGGAGCCCCCCTTTTAATATTTCTTATAGGGCTGGTTTAGTGATCACAAATTCTTTTAGTTTCTGTTTGTCCTGGAAGCTTTTTATCTCCCCTTCTATTTTGAATAACATCCTAGCTGGATAAAAGTATTCTTGGCTGCGTATTTTTCTCATTTAGCATTCTGAGTATATCATGGCAGTCTTTTCTGGTCTGCCAGGTCTCTGTGGATGGGTCTGCTGCCAGTCTGATTTTCTACCCTTGTAGGTTACAGATCTCATCCCAAGCTGCTTTCAGGATTTTCTCTTTGTCTGAGATTTGCAAGTTTCACTATTATATGTTGGGGTGTTGACCTATTTTTATTGATTGTTGGGCAGGGTTCTCTGTGCCTCCTGGACTTGGATTCCTGTTTTCTTCCTCAGAAGAGGGAGGTTCTCTGCATAATTTGCTTCAGTATACCTTCTCCCCTCCCTCTCTCTTTCTTTTTCTTCTGGGATACCAATTATTCTAGTATTGTTTCGCTATATAGTATCACTTATCTTTCAAATTCTATCCTCATGATCCAGTAGTTGCTTATCTCTCTTTTTCTCAGCTTCTTTATTCTCCATCTTTTGGTTTTCTATATCACTAATTCTCTCTTCTGCCTCATTTATCCTAGCAGTTAGAGCCTCCATTTTTTATTGCATCTCATTAATAGCCTTTCTGGGTTTGACTTGATTAGATTTTGGTTCTTTTATTCTCCAGAAAGGGATTCTCTAGTGTCTTCAATGCTTTTTTCAAGCCCAGCTAGTATCTTTATAATCATTATTTTGAATTCTAGTTCTGACATCTTACTTATGTCCATACGGATTAGGTCCCTGGCAGTGACTACTCCCTCTTGTTCTCTTTTTGGAGGTGAGTTTTTCTATCTTGTCATTCTGTCCAGAGAAGACTAGATGAATGAGACAACAGAATACTAAAATGGCAACAATGTCCCCAGAAAAATGTACACTAAACAAAGTAGAAGAGACCTGAAACAAACAAACAAACAAACAAAAATAATAAAATAAAAACTAAAATTAAAAAGAGAGAATATAATCAGACAGGTGAACAGAATAGAGCAATACACTGGATCCTTTGTGTATTTTGGCCTGTTTGTTGGAAAACTAGATCCCAAAGTTGTAAAGAAAGAAAAACATATATATACAAAAGTAAAATACAGTGAAAGGATAGAATGTAATTGTAAAAATGAGAATTAAAAGACAAAATAAAAGAAAAAAAAGAGGAATATAAATAGACAGTTGAACCAAACAGAGCGATACTTTATACCCTGAGTGTATTTTGGTTGGTTTGTTAGAAGAAACTACATCTCAAAATTGTAAAAAAGAAAAAATTATGTAAATACAAAAATATACGAAACTTTTGCACAATACAAAATACAAAATACAAAAAAAATACAAAAAAATTAAATACATTGAAAGGGTAGAATGTAACTGTAAAGATGAAAATTTAAGAAGAATTTAACAAGAAGAATGAAGAGGAGGAAGGGGAGGAGGAAGAAGAAGAAGGAGAAAGAAAATATGATCAGACAGGTGAGGAGAGTAGAGCCATACACTAGATTCTGAATGTATTTTGGTCTGTTAGAAGAAACTACATCCCCAAATTGTAAAGTGAGAAAAACTTGTATGTATGTGTGTGTGTGTGTGTGTGTGTGCATACACACAAAAATGATATTAAATACAATGAAAGGATAGAATGTAACTGTGAAAATGACAATTAAAAATTTTTTTAGAAAGTCAATGAAATAAGAAATTAGTTGAAAAAGGGAAGAGGGAAAAAAAATTAAAATTGAAAGACCAAAGAATCACGGGGGAGAACCCGTGAATTCTATGTGCTGTATTCCCCTAGGGCTGGAGTTTTGCAGTTCTTATTGATCGATGAACTTGGCCTTGGCTGGGTGTTCTTGCTGATCTTCTGTGGGAGGGGCCTGTTGCACTGGTTCTCAGTTTTGGAGGGCTACCTTTTGAATTTGTGGGTGACTGTGTGTTGGGCTTGACTAAAGATGGCCGCTGTATGATGCTTGGCCAAAGCCTCTAATTGCAAGTTTATATCAATTGAGGCAGCTCCTGAGAGAAGTATGGCTAAGGAATAAAACCATCAAGAAGCCGTCTTTGTTTAGTGTCTAGCCTTAACAATATCCTAATTATGAAGAATGGCTGGCCAGTGGGAGAAGACTTGTTTGGGGAATAAGGGTGACCCCAGGTGCGTCCTCTATCAAGTCCTAAGGAAAGCAGAGTCATCTCTTATCTCCACAAGTCCACAGTTAACCCCACGGAGTGGGGTGCGCTCTGGATTTTACGGAGCAACTTTGTCATCTCAGCCATACAGAATCGGTCAAGGGGATAGATGAGTTACACAATTGTTGGGGACTCCATCCAGTTTTCCAGCTGTTCAAATAATCCTATGCCCATGGAGTCCTGTTATTATCTCCACAGAGTAACAAGCACGAAGATTGTCCATACATGAGCCTTTGTAGCAATTTTTCTGAAGTTTCTTCCCTCAAGCGGTCTAGCTTACACAAACAACAAACATTCAAAGACAGAACTAGAATTTGATGTCCACAAAGCTGTGTTGTTGGAACATAATTTTTCTCTAAATTCCCCCTTATTTCCAGAGATAGCCAAATCAAGACTAATTCATTTGTGGGTTTTTTTTTTTTAAGATTTTATTTATTTATTTGACAGAGAGAGATCACAAGTAAGCAGAGAGGCAGGCAGAGAGAGAGAGGGCGTGGGGGAGCAGGGTCCCTGCTGAGCAGAGAACCCGATGCAGGACTCGATCCCAGGACCCTGAGACTATGACCTGAGCTGAAGGCAGAGGCTTAACCCACTGAGCCACCCAGGTGCCCCCGTTTCTGAGTTCTTGTTCTGAGGCTCCTGCAAAATGAGTTCTGTCTTTAAAGAGATTCAGGAAAAGGACTTGTGTGTGTGTGTGTGTGTGTGTGAGGCAAACACAGGTATTTGCTATCTTTAAGATCATAAAACCGAACTGGGTAAGACTCTCCAGAACTTATGGGAAAGCTGCATTCAAACAGGACAAAAATAAAAAATGTAGGACCGAATGAATGAGAGAAGATGATTATAGTTTTTATGATTCTTGTTTGAACCACTGCTGGTTCTCTCATGTTTGCTCTTTCAGATTAAGGAAACTTTTTTTTTTTTTTTTTTAAGATTGTATTTATTTATTTGAGAGAGGGGAGAGGTCAGAGGGAGAAGCAGACTCCCTGCCAAGCACGGAGCCCGATGTGGGACTGGGTCCAGGACTCCAGGATCATGACCTGAGCTGAAAGAAGACAGCTGCTTCACCAACTGAACCACCCAGGCGCCCCCGAAGGAAACTTTCTCTTAAGACGTCCATGATACACAGAAATATCATGATAAAATATCCCTTTGTGAACAAATTGAAACACTTAACTTTTCTTCCCGTTCAAACCCTCTAAAATTCAGAAACTCTCTGTGAGTATTCTTCCTTCCACGGCAGTTACAATTATTTGCATAAGTTCAATAAGAATCTGTTCTTGTAACAGGACACTGTTGGAAACACTAGTTATTTTGCCAAGGCTTTGACTGACTGTCATATTTGAGACAGATAAGTGTAAACTCAGGTAAGGCCAGACAGCTCTAAAGAACTGAGGTTGACTTTATGGGGACAGTGAAACCCGCTGAAAACGTTGGTCTGAAACTTTGTTTATAGAGTTCCTGGTAGCTGTACCAGATTAGCAAAGAACATTAGTTCCTGGCAGGTGCAGGAACCTCAGGGCATTTCGGGGACCTAGAGAAGAGGCATGTGCCCAAATCTCTACTGGAATCAAGAGGCTATTAAAAGTTCAATCTAGGGGCGCCTAGGTGGCTTGGTCATTAAGCATCTGCCTTTGGCTCAGGTCATGATCTCAGGGTCCTGGGATCGAGCCCTGCATTGGGCTCTCTGCTCAGCGGGGAGCCTGCTTCCTCCTCTCTCTCTCTGCCTGCCTCTCTGCCTACTTCTGATCTCTGTCTGTCAAATAAATAAATAAAATCTTTTAAAAAGAAAGATTTTATTTATCTATTTGAGAGAAGAGAGAGAGCATGAACCCAACAGGGGCAAAAGGCAAAGGGCAGAGGGGGAAGCAGGCTCCCCACTGAGCAGGGAACTGGATGTGGGGCTCGATCCCAGGACTCTGGGATCATGACCTGAGCTGAAGGCAGAGGCTTAACGGACTGAGCCTCCCAGGCAACCCCAGAAAAGCAGAGTTTAAAGGACCTATATGGTCGGGGCACTAGGGTGGCTCAGTCCGTTTAACGTTGGACCCTTGATTTTGGCTCAGGTCGTGATCTCAGGGTTGTGAGATGGAGCCAAGCATGGAGCCTGCTTGGGATTCTCTCTCTCCCTCTTTGCTCCTCCACCCCCACCCCTGCTTTCTCTCTAAGAAAAAATTTTAATTAAAAAAAAAAAAAGGATCTATATGGCCAATCACTATTCTTGCTGAGCTTATTTAAATAATTTGGCCACGTTTGTTAAAACTGGACTTGTTTTAGGGGCAAGTCTGCTTCTCCCTATTCCTCTGGCCCTCTCCACTGCTTGTGTGCTCCCTCTTGCTCACTCTCTCTCAAATGAATAATAACTTTTTAAAAATCTTAAAAACCAGACTTGTTTTACAAATGAATTAGTCTTGGGGCGCCTGGGTGGCTCAGTGGGTTAAGCCGCTGCCTTCGGCTCAGGTCATGATCTCAGGGTCCTGGGATCGAGCCCCGCATCGGGCTCTCTGCTCAGCAGGGAGCCTGCTTCCCTCTCTCTCTGCCTGCCTCTCTGTCTACTTGTGATCTCTGTCTGTCAAATAAACAAATAAAATCTTAAAAAAAAAAAAAACGTATGCTCACTTCTTATACCTTTTTTACATGTCTCCTACTTTCTTACATAAAGCGTTGCTTTCCTTATCATTTCCATCAGTCTTAATTACATTCAGCAGAATTTTAACTCCTAGAAACCTTAGTCTCCACTGAAAATGAAGTAGTATAGTTCAATCGTGAACTATTAGAACAGGATTCTTTAGATTGGCAAATTTACGAATACACTTCGTCATTTTTAGGAACATGTATTTTCCTAGTAAAATGTCTCAGGAAGGCACGAAGCGTGTTTCCTACAGACCCTAGTATATTTAGTCTCTCCACAATAAGAATCCTAAGGCAGGTAAACATTATGTTTAATAATTAATGCTTCTGTATTTTATCTTATTTGGAAGAGACTTAGATATCCAATGAATTCAACCCAATTTATAATTTAACTTAGCAAAACCTCCAAGTTTCAGGTTACCGAAGATTTTGAAACCTAACTTAGCAATGACCTATGAGAACTTTAGGGAGACAGGCAAAATTAACTATCATTTTTTGAAAGCTTATTTATTTTTAGTAATCTCGATACCCAATGTGGGGCTTGAACTCACAACCCTGAGATCAACAGTCACATGCTCTTCCAAACAGAGCCAGCCAGGGGCACCCCCTCACCCCCACAGCGCATCTTTTTAAAAGAAGTTTATTTATTTATTTATAAAACGAACCATCATTTTAAGCCATCTTTTTGCCAACAAATTGCAACGGAGATAAGGTGAGGTTATTGGACTTCAGTAAACCTTGTTTGAATGAGAAGTTTTATAGTTAATGCTGATAACTCTAAAGACATATCTATTTTAGTTACATCAACAAACTTAAATTAGCCTTCATACTCAGAATTATTTATCTGTGGGCACTAGAAGTCGATCAGTCTCTTCCCCATTGTCAGTTTTTACCTGGGGTACCCGTGGGAAAGTCTAAAGTGGGCGGTGTAAGTGCAGGAGAGCTGCTGGGCCTTCAGGGGGAAGGGAAAGATAATGGGATGGCATAAAAGAAAGATCATCTGGAATGTTCTAGGACCAGATGGGCCATGAAACCCAGCAAGGCACATTCTGCAGTTTTTTTTTGGGGGGGGGGTTGGAGATTTGGGGGACAATGCCATGAAGGCTTGCATGTAAGACCTCTGACCATTTGAAGTTCTGGCAAAAGAGGTCAACCGGGAAAAAAAGTATTATAAGCAAGTTCCCTAGAGGGGCCATACCTCTTGATCTGGGAGTCTGTAATGAAGCCAGGAAGCATGACATAAATAGATGGGACATTTTTCCTCAGGCCTTGGGAGCTCAATTTGTTCCGGTTTTTATTTTTATTTATTTTATTTCATTATTATTATTATTTTTATTTTTTTAAAGATTTTATTTATTTATTTGACAGACAGAGATCACAAGTAGGCAGAGAAGCAGGCAGAGGGAGAGGAGGAAGCAGGCTCCCTGATGCGAGGCTCGATCCCAGGACCCTGGGATCATGACCTGAGCTGAAGGCAGAGGCTTTAACCCACTGAGCCACCCAGGCACCCCTCATTATTATTTTTAAAAAGATTTTATTTATTTGTCAGAGAAAGAGAGCACAAGCAGGGGGAGCAGCAGACAGAGGGAGAAGCAGACTCCTTGCTGAGGGGTGAGCCCGATGTGGGACTCGATCCCAGGATCCTGGGATCATGACCTGAGCTGAAGGCAGATGCTTAACCATCTGAGCCACCCAGATGTATCTGTTCCAGTTTTTATTAAAAACACATCCCCGGGGCGCCTGGGTGGCTCAGTGGGTTAAATCTCTGCCTTCAGCTCAGGTCATGATCTCGGGGTCCTGGGATGGAGCCCCACATCGGGCTCTTTGCTCAGTGGGGAGCCTGTCCCCCCACCCTGCCGCCTGCCTCTCTGCCTACTTGTGATCTCTATCCGTCAAATAAATAAAACCTTGAAAAAAAAAAAAAAAACACATCCCCAGGGCAAGTTCAAAGGAATAGAAGGGAATTGTAGAGACCGGCTGCGGATTCCCAAAGGGGTGTCCCACCAAGGGGAATGGAGCTCAGATCATCAAGATTTCAGGCAGTGTGCCCCACTCTGTGGAAGGAAAAGAACTTGCTGTGACTCCCGGCAGGATTCCTGAGGCATGCGGATTGTAACACTCCTACGGCTCCCTCAAGAACTTCCTTTAATGTTTTACCTCTAAAGCTTTTCTTCTGTCCCTGTTACGCCCTCCTGTAACCACCCCCCCCCAAAAGATACATGTTAGCAATCGCCTTTCAAACATGCAGCCCACTGATAGACATTTGAAGGGTCTCATGACTAATGTTTTACTAAACCATGAAAGCAACCTTATCTTAACAATAGCTAGCTCTCCAAGGTCCTGGAGACCTTCCTTTTAACATGCATAAATTCCTAAGAGACTTACACTGTCCCCTAACCCCCACTAACTAACAAGTCTATAATCGGTCACTCTTCACAATCCCAGTACAGCTCTTCCTGCCCACGGGTCCTGTCCCCGTACTGTAACAAAAGCCCCTTTCTGCAACCAAAACGTCTCAAGAATTCATCCTTGACCACTTGCTCCTGTCCCTGCATGGCCACTGACCTGAAAAAGAGCCCGATGTTTTATGGGGCGACTGGCTGTAGTAGGGTGTCCCACCAAGGAGAGGGTCCTGGGAAATGACAGTCGTTCCGCATCAGGAAAGGGGCCCAAAAGACCACACCAGGGAGCCTCCCTAGCCCGAGACTTTCAATTGTCTGAGGAATACTAGGGTTAGGCCACTGAAGGGCCAGAAAGGGAAGGATCCCTCTGAAGGGCAAGAGGGAAAATCCTTACCCCTTTCAGACAGGGCCATCCGAGGGCTTCCCCTACTGACTGGGGGTCCTCGCCGAGGACTAACCAGTTCCCGAAACAACTGGAGAGATCATCAGTTCTCCAAGGAATCCTAGAGGCCATGCTCTGAGGGAAAGTCCTGAGAAATTCCTAGAGAATGGGGAGAGTCCTGGGCCAGCAGACGTTCCCCCAGATGAGCCACCAAAGGGTGGGCATCCCAGCTGGGGAAGGCAGAGCAACGGGCATAGAAGTTTATTGGATACACTGCAAGGAGGCAGCGGGCACCAGGGCAAAGGAGACACGGTCTGCCGTGAGCTGGTGGTGAGGACCACAGTTACAGGGCAGGCTGAGGACATATGGGAACGTATGGAATTGTCCCTTTTAAAAAAGCTAACTGTGCCTGGTTGTAAGTAGCCCAGTGGATATTAAGGCCTGTGGCTATTTCGAGGTGGGTGGCTTAGTGAGCCTGCTTGTATTCTGGCCCCTGGTGTGATCACTGGGGGCCCCTGTGCCTTGTGCCTTGCTCCCGGTTCCATTGCTCAAGCCTATTGCCTGAACGTGGCCTCGCCAGTTTCCTCCTCTGTAAAGTAGGAATTAAACTAGTCCTCCTTCCTAGCGTTGTTAACGAGGGTCGTCTGATCCGACGTGTGCAGAGTGCCTTGCTGGCTACCTGGCCCCCAGAGAGAGCCAGTTAATGATTACTGATTAAGTTGACTATTATAAGGAATGTGGGAGGGTCTCAAATGTTAGATTATGGTATTTGGGTTTTATCTCTGAGGCAGCAGGGGAGGGGGGCTTTTTTGAGTTTTATAGCGGCAACATCATTAGGACTTGAAAGGCTCCTCTCTTCAAGGTCGACGTAGGGAGGAGGGCTGAGCAAAAAACCCAGCTGTTCCTAGCTGCTGTGCTTGGAGTGGATCGGCCCAGTGGCCTATTTATGAATCTTTATTATATTCAGAGAACATAAATAAACCAAAAGGCTTTAGTTGCATTTTAAAATTGGACCTAAAAACAGCCAAACGGTCCTGTGCTCTGCTTCCTAGAATCAACACAGCTACAGAGCCCCCAAAAGAGAGAGTGAGGATTCAAAGGCGCGTGGATAGACCTTCTCCTTTCTGACTCAGGCCCCACAGCCCTGGCCAACAAGGGCAGACAGCAGTCTGGGAGCAGGTGAGGGCTGGCCAGGGGGCTTGTCTGTTATCCGGTAGTGCAGTGCAGTGGGGTGCTGGGTGTGACTAGTCTTTATCTCTTAGGGCACAGAGCCCACATGCCTGAACTTCGGGGGACAGGGAGCTGTATTACCAGTTATCAGCGATGGCCCGGAGTGTCCAAGAGAGTTGCTGGCACGGGATACAGTATCCCCGGGCTCTGGACACCATGAATTTGGGCTGCTCCCAGATCCTCTCTGATTCTCAGTGTTCATGAGATGAAGGAAGTCTTCTGGGCTTGGCTCTGGGAGCGCTGAGGAATATCTTGGATATTTGCTGCCAGCGTCCAGTCCTACTCTGGGTTGTTACAGCATCTCACTTTTCCTTTCGGGAATCATTCCTTCGCCTTCCTGTCCATGTGGTCTGGGGCTAGGCGAGCCAGGACCAGCCAGGGAGAATCCCTGTGATTGCTTCAGGGATGGGACCCTGACCAAAGCTGGCCAATGAGCTACTTTGGTGTGGGACTTCGGCTTGAGAAGGAGCCTCTCTCTGAGCTCCGTGTGGTTAAGCTTATGGAATAGAGCTTTGGAGGCCATCTGCCTCCACGGAGGGAAGAACGCGCCAGTGTATGAAGCTCGCCCCGGGAAAATGCAGGGATGGGAAAGAAATAGGCAGATTCCTAACATCTGAGCACCGTGTTCCGGGCATGCGTCTGGGTGAGCCAGAATCTTCCCTCTAAGGCTTCGGCCCGTCTGAGTTGCATTTACGGCCTTTACAACCACTCATCCTGACAAACACTAGGAGAACACTCATCTAATAAGAGCAAGAACACAATCCATGGGCACTTACCCAAACTGCCACTGACCTTGTTTCGAGTTTCTGGCACAAGATGATAAAACAAAGTGGCAGACTTTATCAGTTTTTATTATTCTTTAAAAAATTCTCTACGGGGGCGCCTGGGTGGCTCAGTGGGTTAAAGCCTCTGCCTTCAGCTGAGGTCATGATCTCAGGGTCCTGGGATCGAGCCCTGCATCGGGCTCTCTGCTCGGCGGGGAGCCTGCCTCCCCCTCTCTCTCTGCCTGCCTCTCTGCCTGCTTGTGATTTCTGTCTGTCAAATAAATAAATTAAAAAAAAAAAACCTTAAAAAAAAATTCTCTATAGACAGTGCTCCGCTGTGGTAGGCACATAGATATCCTGTCCCAGCTCCCCTCAAGGAAGAAAACTTCTGCCCAGGTGCAAGGCACCGGGAGGCCACGTCAGAGCTGTCAGTACGGCTGCTGTCATTCTCAAGTCTCGGGTGACAGGTTTTCTGGGCTCCTCTCTGACTTGAGGTTGGGAATGTTGGTTTGGTAAAGACTCAGAACTCCTCTCGGCACAGATCACCGGATGTGAGGGACCTAGGGAAAACTGAGCAGCAGCTAAGGGCCGCTACCTCAGGCTACCCTTTGAACAACCAAAGGCTCTTGGAGGGACCTGGCTCCTTACTCACCCACCCAGGTATCTGAAGAGAAAACCTTCTCCTACTATTTTCTTGGTGGATTCCTCCCCCAGGAGAATGACTGGGGAAGCCCAGGAGGGTCCCCTGGGCAAGGGACCTCACTCACAGTTCCCTGTTACCGTTTCTGACTCCTCCTATCCTGGGCACGACTCGGACACCCATCAGACTGGCTACAGCAGCTATGTGCAGGAATGGCCAAGCAGCGCAAAGGATCTGTAATCTAGGGGATGCTCCCCAACTTTTCGGTCCCATTGGGGCTTATCCCAGGTGGATTTGCCCTGCCTGGGTGTCCCATCTTGTCCCTCCATGTGGCTCTGCCAGACAGAGCAGTTCTACTAAAAGACGATTCGGTGGCTATGCCAGACAGAACGCTTAAAGAAGTCTAGTGTATGCATTGACTTCTAAGGGAGGCTTCAGGGTGGGGAAACCAGGGTCACTCTCTGGAGGTAGAACGAAGCCTGGGTAAAAGTCAGCTCCTGCCAGCACCTCACAGAGAGGACAGGGGCTCTGGCTGTCCGTCGCATGAGTCACTAGGGCCACACATCAGGAAAAATGAGAAGGAACTGAGGTGGGGGGTGTCTTTTCCTCTCTTCCCAAGTCTCCCTGATCAACTATAAGAAAATGAGGTAAGGGACGCCTTTTCCTCTCCTCTTGTAGATGGGTAATTCCCCGACCAAGACCTTTACTCCTATAGAGCCCCATCCTGGCATTATAGGCTATAGAAACAGTATCAGCCCCATAAATCGCCCCATCTTGTTTACTTGGATGCCTTCCTGGTTTTAACTGGACGAAGGCAACTCGTTTTCTTTTGTTCTGGGGCATGGCCGCAGTGTAAGTTAGAGGACAAGACTTGGCCACCTGAAGGACTTTGCCTTCCTGGTTTTAACTGGGGAAAAGGTGGCTCATTTTCTTTTGTTCTGATCTCAGCTTTGGAGGATCAATCCCAGCCTCCTGGTGGCTTTCTTCTGGAAACCTCCCTGCCCCGACTCTGGGAGGAACAAAGGAATACCACATCCTCATCAAAGCTTGGTAGGCTGGGCACCTGGGTGGCTCAGTGGATTAAGGCTCTGCCTTCAGCTCAGGTCATGATCTTAAGATCCTGGGATCGAGCCCTGCATTGGGCCCTCAACTCAACCGGGAGCCTGCTTCCCCATATTTCTCTGCCTGCCTACTTGTGATCTCTCTCTCTCTGTCAAATAAATAAATAAAATCCTAGGAAAACAAACAAACAAACAAACTTGATAGGCAAATGGAGTCTGCAGGGGAAATCTCCACTCCTGCCTCTTTCCTTCCTAGCATGAGATCAGGTCCCCGTACCTGTCCCACGGTATCTGGGAACCGTCTCTAAGAACATCTCTAAGAACAGGGAGTGCTCCAAGGGGGATCAAGGGGAGGGGCTGCTACAAGACCTGAGTTGAAGGGGGAACCTCAAAGTTTTCCAAACTTGAGCACAATCCTTCTGTTAAATCAGATCCTCTCCGAAGCAGGAAAATGTGGGATTCTGGCCACTGTTGAAAGATACGGGTGTCAAGGGATGGGTGAGCCTCTGGGTGCCTCCAGTTTCCAGCGCGAGTCCAGCTCTGCTTCCTTAAGAGCCTGGTTAGGATCCTAAGGATCTCCTTGGAAATTGGTATCACCGTCACTCCCAAGCTTGTATCCTAGAGGGACTGAGCGGTCTATGGGGATTTCTCCCTCATTCATTTCCTGGCTTAATGGGTACAGTTGGAGCCAAATGTGGTTAGTCTCCCTCAGGACAGAGACCGTAAGGAATATTCCCAAGCAGCTGCCAAAACTCCCTTTGTTTCAGGGAACTTCCCTGTCTTCTCTGGCCTGACATGGACTGCCTCTTTCCACTTTGGTGGGAAAAAAACCCCCATGGCATCTACTCACCTGTCCTGCACTCATGAGGTTTAGAGCTGGCAGTGATCCTGTCTTGGTTTGCTGAAGGTCAAAAAAGCTGGCCTTAAAATGGTGGTTCATCTTGTCTGTCTCAAAAGCTTTCATGGGTAATAATGTTAAGGAAGTTTTGTTTGAATGATTAATGGGATTACATCTAGGTCTTTTCCAAAGTGCTAAAGCATTGATAACCGGGTATCAATTTATGCTTTCAAAGGCTGTTTGGGTCTGTCGATAAAAAAATGGTTAATCTTGTGTGTCTCAAAGTTTTCAAGGGCAATTGTTAAGATAGTTTTCGAAGTCTCTGGTAGAGGATGTCTGGGTCTGCTGAAAAATAAAACTGTGAACCCAAACTCAGGAAGAAAGCCCAACAATTATTTTTTAAAAAGATTTTATTTATTTATTTGACAGAGATCACAAGTAGGCAGAGAGGCAGGCAGAGCGAGAGAGGGGGAAGCAGGCTCCCCGCCAAGCAGAGAGCCCAATGCGGGACTCGATCCCAGGACCCTGAGATCATGACCAGAACTAAAGGCAGAGGCTTTAACCCACTGAGACACCCAGGCGCCCCCCAACAATTTTTCTTAAGCGTGAGAGAATCTCATTAAATACACCTCTGTCTCCCCTGCCTGGTTGTCCCTGAGGCCAAGATCATTCTTATTTGGTAAAAAACTGCAAAAGTTGACTGCTGGCCCTGAGGGGACTCTAGAAGAGCTCTAACGAACTGCTAGTGGGTCTCTCACAGTTGGGACCAAGAGGAGAGAGTGAGGAAGAGAAGCTTCAGGAAGTCTGAGGCTTTGGTTGTGACCTCCCAAGACTCTGGCACAGATGCCATTTCTGTAGCTGCCTGGGACACTGATGTGAGAATGCCTCCTATGGCAAAAACCAGGCCCTGTAACCCTTGTTGCCTGTATGGAGGGAGACACCGGAAATCTGAATGCCCTCGGGGACCTCAGTCTGTGAGGGCTCAGATGGCCAGTGCTCCGACTGGATTTGCTGGGGCCCGGGAGCAACAGCTAACCCTAGGGAACCCGGCACCTCCGGTAATTCTGGAAACAGAAGGAAAACCAATTGATTTCCTTCTTGATACCACCTTTTCCATTCTGCTCTCTGCTCCAGGCCAACTTTTTAACTGCAGTGTTGTCATTAAGGCTGTCACTGGGTGACCCGTAAGCCAAATTTTCATCTCGCCTTCTGGGATGCACCTAGGGAGATCTAATTTCCTCTCACTCTTAATGCTTGGGAGCCACACATTTCTCTTAATTCCCAGGTCTGGACAACTCAGGCTGAAGTGGGCTGGGCCTTAATAGTGCCCATTCCCATACACCTTACGGGCTCCACAACTTTCTCTGGCCGGAGAGGGTTTTTTGGGTATAACAGGACACTCGTGGATACTAGGACATGGAGAAATAGCAAGCATGCTCTGTTGGCTGATCAAAGACACCCAGGAGGCCTGTATATGGGATCCAGAGTCAGAAAAAGCTTTTAGAAATCTCAAGAGGCGGGTCACCTGGGTGGCTCAGTGGGTTAAGCCTCTGCCTTTGGCTCAGGTCATGATCTCAGGGTCCTAGGATCGAGCCCCGTATCTGGCTCTCTGCTCGGCAGGGAGCCTTCTTCCCCCCCGCCCCCTTCCTACTTGTGATCTCTGTCAAATAAATAAATAAATCTTTAAAAAAAGAAAAAGAAAGAAACCCCAGCAGAAAATCCGGAATAGACTTTATTTTCTATGGGAGCTCATTTGTTGTTCGTCCATTGTGCCATAGTACAGTGTGGAGAGAGACGTGTTCTGACTGCTTCAGGTTCTCCTAAAGTATCATCAGGAATTCACATGGCTCTATAAGCCGTACACAAACCCCAGAAGTAGCAGGTGTACACTAAAAAGGGCACAAAAAAGGAATGGACGGTTATAGATTGGCTGAGGCTGTAGCAAAATAGGCTGTCAGGTCAGAGACCCCTCTGGTCGCCTCCTCCCCTCCCCCCCATTAGGGGTGGCCCCGTAACCCAGGAAAGACCCCGCTGTTCAGTTGAGAAAACACAACTGGCCACAGAACAGGGTTATACCCTCGCAGTCAACAGGCAGAGCTGCTAACCCATGAAAGATCCTAAAACCCTACACCAAACCTACCGTTTAGGTCAAAGATAAAACCCTACAAATGACTCCCAAACTCTTTACAGGGAGAAATTTAGATAGGACTATTAAAAACATGTTAAAGATGTGTGGAGTCTGCCCAAAGGAGAACCCCCCCCCCCCGCCCCTTCACAATTCCCCGGAGGCACACAGCAAGTGGGAACTTTCCCCTGGGGAAGATCAGCAAATGAACGTCACCCCTGTCTAAAATGCATGGCTACGGTACCTCCTGGTGTGGGTAGATGGTCCCTCCATGCCCCGGACTGAGGCCTTTCCCTGTAAAACCGGAAAAGCCTCGGCAGTGGTAAAGACACTGGTAATCCCTTGGTTTGGGCTCCCCCGGTTCCTTCAGAAGGATAATGGAATCACTAGCCCTCTTGGAAGGAGCTTCCTAACTCCCAGCCCCAAAATAACCAGCCTGTCCCCTTTCACCCCGGGGGGACCAAGTGCTTGTTCGAGCCAGGCTGGGAAGGCCTGCATACGGCGACTTTAGCCACTCCAGCAGCAGTCAGAGTAAAGCCTGGACGCACCATTCCAGCGTCAAACCCTGGTCCCCAGCAGGGCCCAACAGCAAGGAACCCGAATCCCTCTGTAAACCCAGAGAGGACCTCCAACAAGTCTGGAAGCAACAAGACACAGATAAACATTACCTCCCCTCTCTCCCTTCAAGTCGTCAACCCTATTGCATTCCTTTCGCCCGCCCTCTCCTCCCGGTGTGGGGGGAGTTCACTGAAATATGTTTTACATCTCACAGGACTCCGGGCTGTCCTGGGTCTTGCACTGTGCTCTGGGCCTTGCCTCCTAAGTAACCCGCTGTGTATTTTCCAGAATAAAGGTCAAACTCCAAATGGTATTTCAGATGGAGCCTCACTTGAAGGTCAAAACCAAACACCTACCGAGGACCCCTTGATAGTTTGGGAGGACAGGACCCCTGACTGCCGCCCCACCCAAGGCTCCTGACCAGCAGGAGGTGGCTGCCATCGGTTGTCGCCCTTTTCCCCTAATAGCAGTTAGGGTCACCTCTTCAGAGGGGGGTATGATGAAGGAGAGTTGGAAAGCAGGCATGCAGGACGAGGACCCCCCCCCCCCCTTAGGACAGTTTTATACGACCTGGAAGGAGTCCTCCCTTTCCCATGATAGATAGGTGACAAAAATCTGATTGGATGACAGGTGAGGTGCCCAAGGGTTGGTCAAATTAAAACACCCCGTCAACAAGCCCATAAAACCCCTGAGACATAAAATCCCCCGGTGGCAAGCCCCTCGGGTCCCCGACCTCTGTCTATGGGTGCTTTGGTGCTATCACTTTGCTATCACTCCATAAACCTTCCTCGGCTGCCCACCAGTCTGTCTGGTCTACCTCTTCACTCTTCAATGTTCTGGAAGACACTGGCATGACCAAGCACTGTGGGCACCGACGGAGAAGAAAGCTCGTGAGAATTTCCAGTGGGGAAGACTGACCGGCAATTGTGTCTTGAACCACCGGTGGGGCTGGCCAAGGTGGCCTTCTGCCACCTGCCTGTACCTCTTCCCCATTGGATTTGCCACTATGGAGCCCTCCGCCCGTGTTATCCTCACAACTTAATATTATTGCTCATGTTTTATAGATAAGGAAATGGGGGCTCAAACACTTGCCCAAATAATTTATTTTGGTCAGAAAATGCCAAGCCAGGGGGGCCCTTGGCTGGCTCCGTCAGTAAAGTACATGTCAATCCCAGGGTCGTGAGTTTGAGCTCCACATGGGAGATGGAGCCTGCTTAAAAAATAAATAAATAAGGTAAAAACAAAGGTAGTAAGCTTTCACTACCTCCTAGTTATTTTGCCACTTTTTCATTTTACTTGTGCTTTTGAGGCAGCTTCTATCATATCTGTGTGATATGTTGGTGCACGTGTTGTTCTCAACTCCCAAGTTTCAGGGACTGACCTCACAGTGGTAGCTCGAAATTGGCCATGGGGAGTATTTACAGCACAGAATTCAGCAAATGCTACAGACCAAGGCTGGATTTGTTTTATTGATTGTCAGGGCAGGAGTGGACAATCTACAGTCCCTGGTCCAAATCTGGTCCACGGTCTATTTTTTTTCCCCTCACTGCCTGTTTTTGTAATAAAGTTTTATTGGCACACAGCGGTACCAGTCCATTTACAAACTGTGTATGGCTGCTTTCATGGTACAACAGCAGAGTTAAATAGCTACAGATACTTTTTTTAAAAAAAGATTTTATTTATTTATTTGACAGAGATCACAAGTAAGCAGAGAGGCAGACAGAGAGAGAGGAGGAAGCAGGCTCCCTGCTGAAGCAGAGAGCCCGATGTGGGGCTTGATCCCAGGACCCCAGGATCATAACCTGAGCCGAAGGCAGCGGCTTAGCCAACTGAGCCACCCAGGCACCCCTAAATTTTTGCAGTTTTAACGTTTAATTTTTCCTAGAATTTAATTTTAGGTGATGCTGGTGTGAAAAAAAAAATCCGTTTGCAAACTTCCGGAAGAATCTATAATGGGCTTTCCTGAGCCCGTAGGAGTGGCTCGAGGGCTCTAGTTGCTTGAGGTTAGGGAGTGGGAGGCCTTTGTGACTGGGGAGTGGGCAGAGAAGAGCAATGGCCAGGAGGCCGAGCAAGTGCTCTGGCTTGAGGCCCAGGGCACATCAAAGGGGTTTTCTTTTTCCTTTCAGGTGAAACCACTATTATCACGTCAGTGGCTCCAGCATTGCGTAAGCCGGGAGTGAGGTTACTCAAGATTAAACACTGATGCCTTCCAGACTGAACCTGTGTCCTCATCATCCAAAGTCCCCAAGCTTTGAAACATCATCCACCCTTCAGGTCAGACGACTGACTTTCCTTCTCCATAAGGGCAATAGGGGAGTTAGCTTTGGCCTACAGGTTGCTGTCAATGCACTGCTTCACCTCTTTGAACCCTCTTTTCGCATTTCTGAATACTGGGGAGAGCTTTGAGTCTCTACTACCTATAGAGATGGGAGTGACTCTGTGTCTAATACTATGCATTTAACTTGACAACCCTGTAAGGTGGGTATTATTATTATTATACCCATTTTACAGTTCAGGAAACTGAGGCTCAGAGAAGCTAAGCAGTACATACTAGTAAATAGTAGAGTTGAGATTTATTCCCTTCATTCTCAGTGCCATTTTCTCATTTTTTCTTGGCGTGTCCTACAGTTTCTGGAGAACCTTAGGAATTTCACAAATGAAAAGGTTCGGAGAAGTTATTAATTTCTGGATGTCTGGAGGGTGTCATGAAAGAGAGAAGAGGTGCTTGGGGTTGTGGAGTTTTACACTCATTCTTTGTCCAAAAGGACGATGATTGCTCAGCTCCAGCAGTCATTACCTGTGGGGACGTGCGCCTGATTTGGCCAGATTTTGTTCAAATGAAGCTAGGAATTTGAATTTGTATGTGAAATCCATTGATGTAGAATTTGTACTTTTTATTAAGATTTTATTTGAGAGAGAGGGGGAGTGCATGCATGCAGAGGAGGGCGGGGAGGGGAGAGGGAGAGGGAGAAGCAGGCTCCCTGAGGCCCATGTGGGGCTCGATCCTGGCAGCCTGGGATCATGATCTGAGCCAAAGGCAGATGCTTAATTGACTGAACCACTAGGTGCCCTGAAAGGTAGTATTTTTATTGAAGATTCATATACATGGAAAGATGCAAAAAGCACCTCTGAATTTTTACAAACTGAACACACGTTTAACGAGCTCAGATATGTGTTTTATTTTATTCTTTATCACAGAGTTATTGAAAGTCAATTTAGGGGAAAAAAGAGAAGATACACATAATTAAAAGTAGAAAAAAACAAGGAGAAAAAAAAATACAGAAGACAAACCCACCCAGGATCCTTCCTCCACAGACTATAAACAACCACCATGACTGATCTGGGCATAACCACTGAGCTACACATTGATACGTACGTAGGTATGGGGACATGTATAGATGGTTATGAGTATAGATACACTTTCCTGTAACAACTTCTTAGACGTGTGCTTTGTAAAAACTTTTCATATTAATAAACACCTATGTTCATTGTGTATCTGTGTGTGTTTCACTGAATGGCTGTATCATAATTACTTTAACCAACCCCTAGAAGCAAAATCTTGTCATTCATTAGAAAAAGCATCTACAATAATCTATCTTCCTTGGATATGCTGTTTCTTTAATAATTATTTTCTTTGTTAAATTACTTGGAATTCCTATTCATAAATATCCTGTTTTGTTTGTTTTGTTTTGTTTTTCTAGTCGTCTTCTCCTCTGCCCCACACTCTGCCCAGGTACTAAATATTAACAATCTCATGTATAAAATCCCCTGTCTTTCTCCTTTCTCATGCAGTCAGTTTTAGTTTATGGGCTGCCGGTGAATACAGAGTTTTTTTTTCTTTTAAGTTATGTCTACACCCGGCACAGGGCTCAAACCCACGACCCCGAGATCAAGTCTCGTGCTGTACCGACTGAGCCAGCCAGGGGCCCCTCACTCTTGCTGCAGTCATGTGCAAGCAATTACATAGGCATATATGGGAGAATTGACTTCGCTGTATAAAAATAGGACCATACGCTCTGTGGGGCTCTGTGTCCTACTTCCCAAGTGTTGAAATATTGACGACTGTGCTGGATATACCTTTGCCCCTCCAAGTCTCTTCCCTCCCTGCCCTTCTCTGTATCCTATACCCTCTTGCCCTCAGCTTATCAGAGGCTCTGGCAGGAGAGGAGAGAAGGCAAAGGAAGGGTATTTACTCCAGATGTTTGAGCAGCAGCTGTGTTCCACTGAACACCACACTCCTGCTGGGTGGCTGCACCCTCTCTGGGTCCTGAAACTCTTGTCTCCCCCTGTGCCTATAGGTCTGGGGGTGGTAACTGACCTCCAGGATTGCCGGTCCCAGAAGCTTTCTTTATCCCTGATTTGCTCCCTTAAGTTTACTCTATAAACAGGCCTTACATTAAATGTCCCTTAAATAGCCTTCTGAGGGTGCCAGCTGTATCAGTAACTGATTTAAAATTCTTCTTTTTTAAAGATTTTATTTATTTATTTGACAGAGATCACAAGTAGTCAGAGAGGCAGGCAGAGAGAGAGAGAGGAAGGGAAACAGGCTCCCTGCTGAGCAGAGAGCCCAATTTGGGGCTCGATCCCAGTACCCTGAGATCATGACCTGAGCGGAAGGCAGAGGCTTTAATCCACTGAGCCACCCAGGCACCCCTCCCCATTTTATTTTTTTTAAAACTTTATTTATGACAGAGAGAGATAGAGAGGGAACACAAGCAGGGGTAGCTGGAGAGGGAGAAGCACCTGCATCCTCAGGTGCATTTGCTAAGGACCTCGTCTTATCTAACCACTGTACAAAGTATCAAACTTAGGAATTCCCATCACTACTACCCTATCCATATTCAATTTCCCCCAGTTGTCCCTGCTTCCCATAGAGCAGGGAGACTGATGCGGGGCTCGATCCTAGGACACTGGGATCATGACCTGAGCCACTCAGGTGCTCCTCAATAATGTCCTTTAAAGCTGCTGCTTTTGATTTTTAAAAATTTAAAAAAATTATTATTATTATTATTTTTAAATAATCTCTACACCCAGTGTGGGGCTGGAGCTCAAGGCCCCAGGAGCAAGAGTCGCATGGTTCTCCAACTGAGCCAGCCAGGCACCCTGCTGCTTTTTGTTTTTTAAAAGACCAAATAACCAGTTAGGGATTGTGCACTGTGTTTAGTTATCACGTCTCTCTCTTTTCTTCCTTTTTTTTTTTTTTTTTTTAGGGAAGGTGTCCATGTTAGAAATGTTAGTTTATTTTAAAAAGGTAATTGAGGGTTAAGCATCTGCATTTGTCTCTGGTCATGCTCTCAGGGTCCTGGGATTGAGCCCCACGTTGGGCTCCCTGCTCAGTGGGGAGTCTGGTTCTACCTATCTCTCTGCCTCTCCCCTTGCTTCAGCTCCCTCTCTCTCTCTCTCTCAAATAGATAAATAAAATAAAATATCGAAAAAAATAAAAAAAGTAATTGAACAAAATATAGGAGGCGGAATGTAATCAATTTTACTTTTTTTTTTCTGTGTAAAGATTACTTTTGTAAGTTTTTATTTTGAAAGAATTTCAAGGTTACAGGAAAGTAGCAAAGATAGTAAGGAAGAATGTTAGTATATGTTTCACTCAGAATCACCAATCATTTACACCTTATCACATTTACCTTATCATTCTCTGTCTACAAATATATATTTGTCCTTTTTTTCTGAAGCATTTGAAAGTAAGTTGCTTTTCTTGCCCCTAAATACCACAGGTGCATTTGCTAAGGACCTCGTCTTATCTAACCACTGTACAAAGTATCAAACTTAGGAATTCCCATCACTACTACCCTATCCATATTCAATTTCCCCCAGTTGTCCCAAGAATTCCTTTATAGGGTTTTTTCTTTTCTTTTCTTTCTTTTTTTCTTTCTTTCTTTCTTTTAGGGGAACTGGGATTCAATCAAGGATCACACATTACATTTAATTGTTGTGTCTGTTTAGTCTTTAAGCTAGGCAATTGCCTAGCTTGTATATGTGTATTTCACAACACTGACCTTTTTTGAAGAGTTCAAGCCTGTTGTTTTGAAGAGTGTTCTTTAATTTGGATTTGTGTTTATTTACCGTGATTAGATTTAGGACAAACATGTTTGAATACTACATAGGTGATGGTGTGTCCTTTTCGGTGCAAAATGTTAGGGGGCACATGTTTAGATGTCAAGTTTCATCATTTCATTAAGCGGGACTGAAAATTTGGAAGCTTATTCTTCTGTTTGAGCAAGTTGGTTACTGAAAGGGTTTTCTCAGTTGTCAGGTGAGGACAATAATAATCCTGGTTTCGCAAGGTTGTTGGATTGATACGTGTAAGGCACTTAGAACAGTGTCTGGCACATTGTAAGTATTTGACAAATTATCACTGTATATTTTTTAAAGATTTTTATTTACTTATTTGACAGAGATCACAAGTAGGCAGAAAGGCAGGCGGGGGGGGGGGGGGGTGGGAAGCAGGCTCCCTGCTGAGCAGAGAGCCGGATGCAGGACTCAATTCTAGGACCCTGAGATCATGACTTGAGCCGAAGGCAGAGGCTTTAACCCATTGAACCCACCGAGGCGCCCCTATCATCATTATATTTGGAAAAATTTATAGAGGCCTTCATTTGTAAGAGACACTGAGTCATAACTCAATTCTTTACCTTTTCAGCTTCTGGGGCAGCATATGACATATATGAGACATTCGATAAATATTTGTTGGCAAAATCACAGCACTGAGATATATTGCAACCATTTTATAGATGAGGAAACAGGCTCAGAGCAGCGAAGTAATTTACCTAAGGTCAGGTATGTTGCAGTAAGTGGCAAGAACCAGATTTGTTGGGTCTGTAAAATGGAGGATAAAGCGGGGAAGCTGGCTGGCTTTGCCAGTGGAGCATGTGCCTCTTGATCTGGGGGGTTCCAAGTTCCAGCCCCACATTAGGTTTGGAAAGTACTTAAAAACAATAAAATCTTGGAGTGCCTGGGTGGCTCTGTGGGTTGAGCATGCTCAGTGGGTTGAGCATCTGACTCTTGACATCCACTCAGGTCCTGACCCAGGATCCTGAGATACAGCCCCCTCCCTCCTCACTCCCCACCGCTCCTGGCATGCAGCATGCTTAGGATTCTCTCTCTCCCTCTGCTTCTCCCTACCTCCCGCGTGCAAGCTCTCTCTCTAAAAAATAACAGTGATATCCACAATAATTTAAAAAATACAATCTTTTTAAATTATTTTTTTTTCAAAGATTTTATTTAGTCGACAGAGATCATAAGTAGGTAGAGAGGCAGGCAGAGAGAGAGGGGGAAGCAGGCTCCCTGCTGAGCAAAGAGCCAATGCGGGGCTCGGTCCCAGGACCCTGAGATCATGACCTGAGCCGAAGGCAGAGGCTTAACCCACTGAGCCACCCAGGCACCCCTACAGTCTCTTTTTTAAAAAAGAGGGATAAGGCATCTGAATGTGTTTTGTTAACTCTGAGGGCTGGGTAGATGTGAGGAGCGGAGCTGGAGCGCCCGGCACGGCGCTCTGGCACAAGCATATGGTAGGCGCTCAGTAGATGTCTGCTGAAGGAACGCGGAAAGCAAATGAGTCACGGAGGGAGAGATCATCCTGTTCTAGCTGATGAGGGACCTGGAACCCCTGCCTCCCCATCCTGTTCTTCCCACGTCACCAAAGGATCCGTTCCAGCAGGGTGTGGCTTCCGGCGACCCCGCCCCCCCCGAAACCACACCCCTCCCTTCAACGGCGGCTCGCGGGTGGCGAGGAATTTTGGCCCGCGGGCGGAGCCGTAGCCGCAGTCTCCTCGTGCGTCCGCATCCAGGAAGCCGGGAAGCCCGGCGTTCGGGATCCCGCGCGGAGGTGCGCGATGTCGGAGGGGGAAAATAGGCCGAGCGAAGGCTCCCCGCAGGCCGGCGTGGTGACTGTCAGCGACGTCCAGGAGCTGATACGGCGCAAGGAGGAGATCGAGGCGCAGATCAAAGCCAACTATGAAGTGCTGGAGAGCGTGAGTGTGGGCTCGGGGCTCCCGGCGGCCTGCGTCTGAGCTCTCCGCGGTGGATCGCTACCTGCCTGGGAGGCTCATAGCGGCACAACTGCGGCCCCTGTCGGCAGCAGGCAGGAGGAACCAACGGGATTAACTAAGCAATGGGTGTTGGTATTACCGCCAGCGTTTATGGAGCCCTTACCGTGTGCTGGGCGCTGTTTTAATTGCTTTACATCGGTTAGCTCATTTAACCCTCGCAGCAGCCTTTTGGGGCTGAGGTCTGTCATTCCCTCCATTTTAGGGGTGAGGAAACAGGCGTTACTTAACTTAAACCTGCCTCAGGCCACAGAGCTAATACATTTGCAGCGGTGGGGTGATAATCACCACCAGCTTCGGTGTGGAACGTGTACCAGAAGATCTGTGCTTTGCTAACCCACTTTATGTCAGAAAGTCTTAAACTTTCATGTGTTTGGCAAGCACCTGGGGATCTTGTTAAAATTCAGTTTCTGATGAGGACGGGGCGTGCAGGTGCAGATGCTGTATTTCTAGCAAATTTCCTGCCATCCTGATGCTGCTGCTCTAAAGACCGAGCTCTGAGTGACGGGTTAAGGGTCATTAACATTATTGTGTATGGAGGGAACTGAGGCCTAGGGTGAGGCCAACCCTTGTCTAGGGCTCTGGTGGGCCTAGTTCCCAGGTCTGTCTGACTCCAAAACTGGTAGTTTTTCCTAGGCCAATGAGTGTGAAACCACAGATCAGTTTGCAGAGGAAAAATAAGTACATCCTAGGTAGGTTGGATGAAATGCATTTTAGGTGATGGGAGTAAAATGGAAGCATCGAATGAAGGCCGGGGTACCATTTTACTGGGTTCTGGCTAAATGCCTGAGGGGAGCTGGTTTGTGTGTTATATCATGAAATCCACACAACCACCTGTGAAGTTGATGTGTTACCCTGAGGCTCAGAAAGGGGAGGTCACTTGCTTGGAGTCACAAAATGAGATTAAGATCTCAGGCCTATGGAATCCAGAACTTGTGTTTTCAAGCGTTCTGCTAACAATTTTCCGAACTTTATTTTATACCTCAAACAGGATGCTGTATCCATAATACATCCTGTACTGCCGTTCCCTTGGTATTTTTCTTCATGTTGATCCACTTTTTTTTTTTTTAAAGATTTTATTTATTTGACAGACAGAGATCACAAGTAGGCAGAGAGGCAGGCAGAGAGAGGAGGAAGCAGGCTCCCCGCTGAGCAGAGAGCCCGATGTGGGGCTTGATCCCAGGACCCTGAGATCATGACTTGAGCGAAAGGCAGAGGCTTAACCTACTGAGCCACCCAGGTGTCCCTAAATAAGTTTATCTTAAATGAAAATTTTATAACTCTACAGCATATGAAAAAACTGGGAATTTTTTTCCCTTAAATATAAGGTTAAAATGCATATCACATTGATATAATATGTTCGTTCCTTTTGACTGTTTACCACTGCTGGCTGAAAGCTTTAAGCTTGAAGCCCTGCTCTGTGATTTTTTTTTTTTTTTTAAAGGAGGTAGAGCTAGAACTATAAATCTCTTAGGAAAAAGCCTGGGAGTGAATTTTTGTTACCTTGGATCAGGCAAAACCTTCTCAGATGTGATGCCAAAATCACAAGCAACGAAAGAAAAAGTAGATAAACAGACTTCATTAGAATTTAAAATGTGTGTCTCAAACCATAAGTGACTCTTAATCTCACAAAACAAACTGAGGGTTGCTTGGGGGAGGGGGGTCAGAAAAGGGGGGTGGGGTTATGGACATTGGGGGGGGTAAGTGCTATGGTGAGTGCTGTGAAGTGTGTAAACCTGGCGATTCACAGACCTGTACCCCTGGGGATAAAAATACATTCTATGTATATAAAAAATTTAAAAAAATTTTTTTAAAAATGTGTGTCTCAAAAGACACAGTCAAGAGAGGGAAAAGACAGCTCACCATGTGGGAGAGGATATTTGCAGATACCTAACAAGGGATGCAGAGAATACCAAGAACTCTTCCATCTCAATCCTATAAAGGCAGACCGCTTGATTTAAAAAATTGGCCAAAGACCTTAACAGACGCCTTGCCAAAGAAGGTCTGTAGATGGCAAGTAAACATATGGAAAGATGCTGCAGGTCATACGTCATCAGAGAAATGCAAATTAAAACAACCGTGAGGCACTACTACAAAGGTGTCAGAATGGCCAGGATTCACAATTCCGACTCCAGATGTTGGTGAGAATGTGGAGGAACTTTTGATACAGTGCTGGTGGGAATGCAAAAGCAGGGCAGTTTCTGGCCTAGAAACTAGAAACTCTCACCATACCATCCACCATTGGGATCCATGGTATGTACCCAGAGGAGTTGAAAATGTGTCCATACAAAAACCTTCGTGATGATCACAGCAGCTTTTTTTCACAGCTGCCAAAACTTGAAGCCACCGAGATGTCTTTAAGTCGGTGAACAGATAAGTAAATTGTGGTACCTCTAAACAATAGAATATTATTTCATGCTAAGAATAAGTGAGACGTTGGCAGGGTTGGTTTCTTCTGGGGCTCTGAGGGAGAATCTGTTCATGCCTCCATCCTAGGTCATCCGTGGCTTACAGTTGGGGTTGGGAACTCCAGTCTCTGCCCTTGATCACAGCTTCTTCTCTGTGTTGTGGCCCTCTCTCTCTGTTTTTTTTTTTTTTTAAAGGATTTTATTTATTTATTTGACAGAGAGAAATCACAAGTAGGCAGACAGGCAGGCAGAGAGAGAGGAGGAAGCAGGCTCCCTGCTGAGCAGAAAGCCGGCTGGATCCCAGGACCCTGGGATCATGACCTGAGGCGAAGGCGGAGGCTTTAACCCACTGAGCCACCCAGGCGCCCCTCTCCCTCTCTTCTTTGCAAGGGCACTTGTCATTGATTAAGAGTCCACCCTAAATCCAAGATGATCTTATCTTGAGAGCCTGAATTACATCTTCAAAGATCCTTTTGTTCCCCCGCCCCAAACAAGGTCACATTTACAGGTTCTGGAGGGTTAGGACTTGGGACACATTTTTTGGGGGCCACTATTCACCCCCCCGTCAGTGTGCCTTGCACTGTGCTAAGCACTCCACAGGTCAGCTCATAATTCTCACGACAAGTGGAGAGCAAGGCGAGTGCTATTCCATTTTATAATTGAGGAAGCTGAGGCTTGGGGAGGGGAAGGTCTTAACCAAGGGCACCCAGATGGTACACGGCAGAACAGATTCAAATCAAAGTCTAACCGACTGGAAACTCTCTGCTCTCCATCACACGATGCGTTTCATTGCCTTTGTGCAGCCTGCTCTGACTTACTTAGGAAAAGACTTTAAAATGTTAAATGTATTGTTTGGAAGAGGGAATACACGTCCATGGTCAAAATTCCAAAAGTCTACAAAGGGATAGAAAATGAAAAGTCCCTCTTCCTTCCCTGTCCCTTAGCCGCCCAGTTCCTTTCCCAGGAGGCGGCAATTGATATCAGGGTGTCCTTCAAGGGATAAAAACCTCTTTGAAATCCCTTTGAGGTCCCTTTTTACTTTCCGAAAGAACCAAAGTCCCGCCACAGCTGGATGCTCTTTGGGGCTTTCACTCCCTTCCAGCTTCCAAGGCCACCAGCCAGGTATCAGCTGCTGTAGGAAGGAGGGTTTGGAGGAGTCCAGGAGGCTGGCCTTGGGGACAAAGCTCCAAAGAGTCTTCAGTTTTATCTGTCCTATTCTAACTTCAGAAGAGGAAAATGGATTCTTGCATTACTTGTGTTATTAAAAGTCAATAAAAAGCAATAATGCCCTGCCCAGAGGGTGGTTTCGGGAGCCTATGGGGAAAGCATGTGTCCTGTGCTGTGTGTGACATCTGTGACAGCTTTCGTTCCTGTTCCCCTGATGATGCTGCAAAGGGAAAAAGGTCTTGAGGACTTTGTACCTTTGAAATCTGAAGCATGTTTCTTCCCTCCAGCAAAAAGGCGTGGGGATGAACGAGCCGCTGGTGGACTGCGAGGACTACCCCCGGTCAGACGTGGACCTGTACCAAGTCCGAACCGCAAGGCACAACATCGCCTGTGAGTCGTGGGCGCACACAGCCCAGCCCCTGGCTGGGGGCGAGGGAGACTGAGGCACACGAGGGAAATCCCCCTCGTCCATATTCTCTGCTTCCCTCTCTGCCTCCGTCATGGGATGAACTCACTGTCCCCATCCAGGGATGGAGAACTGAGGAAATGAAGTTGCCTCTAGGGTTCGAAATTGACGGTTTCAGTGTTTATTTTGTTTTTAAGGACTTGACTTCACTGTGGAAACTTTTCCTGAAATGATGATAGAAACCCAAGTCACAAATTGCTTACAGTCCTAATCAATAATCAGTTATGTGTTAGGAAAGACGTTCACCTGGGAAGGATAGTGACCTGACTGCGGTCACTCACGCGGGAGTGTTCTGTCCCTCAGGACAGACATGTGGAGGTCGCCAGTGGGGGGCTGACCATCACATCCCAGGCTCTGCCATCCGTAGGACATGTCGTCCGTCTTTAGGGTCACCATGTCCATGTGCCAAGCAGGAAGGAAAGGAAGGAAGAAGGTAGGAAGAGCGAAAGGTCCTTTGCCAGCCAGTCTCCTCTTTTAAGGATCTGTCCTGCAGGTCCCACCTCCACCTTGTGGCACTGATTTCTGCTTGCCCTAGGCCTGCAAGACACATTGGGGAATGTACCCTGTGGTGGGCGTGTCACTGTCCTAAATAAAGTCTTTTATTTGTTTGTAGTTGAGGAACAAGTGAGAGTAGTGGTGGGGCAGTATTTGAGTTTCTGTTTCTGCTGTAACAAATACCCACAGACTCCGTGGCTTCAGAGGTCAGGAATTTATTGTCTTAAAATAATCAGATATCCAAATGGGTACCACTGGGCGAAGATGGAACTGTTGGCAGGTCTGTGTTCCTTCTGGAGGCTCCAGGGAAGAGCCGGTGCCTTATCTTCCCCAGCCTCTGGAGGTGTTCCATGGCTCGGAGCCCCTCCCTTCGCCAGAGCTGCACCTCCCAACCTCTGGTTGCCCAGGCACATTTTTCATGGTTTATGTGTCTGAATCTTGATTCCATCCATAGCCTGTTTTGGTATAAGGCTGAACTTCTGGAGACACAAGTAACCATAGGAGTGAGGTACATCTCAAGCTGTCGAACGTTCCTCAGAGCTGCCCTGTGATCCTAGAACAGCCTATTCTTTTTTTTTTTTTAAGATTTCATTTATTTTATTTGACAGATAGACAGCGATCACAAGTAGGCAGAGAGGCAGGTGGGTGGGCGTGGGAGCAGGCTTCCTGCTGAGCAGAGAGCCCGATGTGGGGCTCAATCCCAGGACCCTGAGATCATGACCTGAGCCGAAGGCAGAGGCTTAACCCACTGAGCCACCCAGGCGCCCCCTAGAACAGCTTCTTAAAGCATCACTTTTCCTTGGAAGTTTTGGGGCAAGAAGCAACCTTTTTTTGTACTGAAACAAGTAGAAGTTACATAGTAGGGAAAAACCATGTGAAGACTGAGGAATTTTTGGTGGCTTTTGGCTCAACCCTTAGACTCCCCAGGGCTGTGGCCTGCTTTACTTGGCATTTAGGATTCTGAGGGAAATTCGAGAAACAGAGCCTACCATGTGAGAGAGAGTGCTGACTTATTTTTTTTCCAGATGGTTCCCCTGATGTTCTAGCAGCATTTATTAAATAGCCTGTTCTTTCTCCATTAATGTGAAATGCTAGCAGTAATACATAGGAAATTTGCAGACCTATTTAGGTCTCTTAGTTTTTTATATTGTTCTGTTGATCTATCTCTTTGCTAATACCACACTTTAAAAAGATGTTTAACTGACTGAGCTATCCAGGCGCCTCTGAGCAATTCTTACTGATCCTCTTTGAAAAACTATTCTCAGAAGTTGTTTTCGTTTCTTTTGTTTTGTTTTTTAAAAGATTTTATTTATTCATAGAGATAGAGGCAGAGGGAGAAGCAAGCTCCCCACTGTGCAGGGAACCCGATGTGGGACTTGATCCTGGAACCCTGGGATCATGACCTGAGCTGAAAGCAGACGCTTAACCATCTGAGCCACCCAGGCGCCCCTCTTGTTTTTTTATTTAAACTAAACTCTACATTCAACATGGGGCTCTAACTCACAACCCTAGAGATCAAGAGTCTTGTGCTTTTCCAACAGGGCCAGCCAGGCGGCCCCAGTTTGCCACATTTTGGATTAGCCATCAGTACTGCAAAAGGGGATTTTACCCCCAAATTTCTAATTTCCAGCTTTTCTCCTGTTCCTTCTCCCAGACCGAACATTGCCTGCCGCGTATTAGCGGATTTAGGTATCCCTTTTTCCTTCCGGGGCATTAGGAGAAAGGTGAGGTCCTTCTTATGCCCAGCTCAGGTCACTTGTTTGCGTGACCAGCGCACTTGCCCCATGTGTGCATTTGTGGTGCCGGCTCTGGATTCACAGGGGCGATTTCTTGTTTCTCCGCACCTTTCCGGTCTCAGGTGAAACAGCGCTGCCTTTGGGACGTCTCCCCTGATCTAGATTGGCAGGGTCGGTCCTGGCTGGCTCATCGGCAGTCATTGGCAGGTCTAGCAATGACTTGTTCCTGAGCGGCTTCCCTTGCTGGACTCTGAGCGTCATCCTGGCCACATATTTGTCCTCTGCCTCTAGTCCATTGGCCAGGAGTAAGTGCTCGTTAACCCTTCCGTGAACGGACGTGGGAGTCTGGTGTCCTCGGCCGTCTTCCTCGTCCCCTGATGTGGCTTTCTCCTCCCAGGCCTGCAGAACGATCACAAGGCCATCATGAAGCAGGTGGAAGAGGCCCTGCACCAGCTACACGCTCGCGACAAGGAGAAGCAGGCCCGGGACATGGCTGAGGCCCACAAGGAGGCCATGAGCCGCAGCCTGGGCCAGAGCGAGGGCCTCAGCCCGCCGCAGGCCTTCGCCAAAGTGAACAGCGTCAGCCCGGGCTCCCCAGCCAGTACCGCGGTAAGCCAGAACCCTATGCCCTAAATCCATACCCAGAGGGTACGGTGGGTCAGGTAGCCTCGGGTGGGCGTGTGGGGTGGGGGCGGACCGTGGACAGACAGACAAGGCCGTAGCCGGACTTCACCCACTTACTTAGCAAACACTGATGGAGCCCTGGGGGTCCAGCCCTGTGCTGGGGCCGGGGCTCTGGAGGGGAGTCAGCCCCTGCTGCCCACTGACCTGCTCAGGGAGAGACCCGAGACACGAGGAAGAAGGTGATAAGTATTCCCAGAAAGGGAAAGGGGCTCTCTTCTTACTTCAGCTGGACACCGAGTTGTACTCCTGAGAAGGACAGTAGTATTACCATTTACTGAGTCCTTGCTTTGCACCAACTGTCCTGCCAAGTGAGTTCTAGATCTTACCTGGCATATTTTTAAAAAGTTTTAAACAGCTTTATTGAGAAACTGTTCACATACCATACAGTTTACCCATTTGGAGCGTAAAGTTCCGTGGCTGTTAGTGTAGTCCCAGAGCTGGGCAGCCATCACTGCCAACAGCTGGAGAACATTTTCATGATTCTGGAAGGAAACCCTATGCTGGTTAGCCATCAGCCCCCAGTCCTACCTTCCCCCAGTTCCTGGCAGCCACCAGTCTGCTTTCTGTCTCTGAATTTGCCTATTTTCGATACTTAGTCTAAATGGAATCATATATGGTCCTTTATGACTGGCTGTTCCCACTTAATATCATGCGTTCAGGGTTCATCTGTGAGAGAACATGTATCTCTGGTTCTTTCCTTTTCGTGGCTGAATACTATTCCATCATGTGGATAGATGCCATTGATTTTATCCACACATCAATTGATGAACATTTGGTTTCCATCTTTTGGATATGATGAGTAATGCGAGTCTGAACATCATGTTCAAGTTTTTAGGTGCCTGTGTAGTTAATATTTAATCCCATAGCTGCCTCCTGGGGTAAGTACTGATCATAACCCCATCTTACCCATGAAAAAACCCTCTAAGACCAGAAGTAACTGGTGCTAAGCCATGTAGCTCCTCAGCTATGGAACTGGGTCCTAAATCCAGGTCCTGCCCACTGTCTGTAGTGATCACAGGATGGTAAGTTATACTCGAGCTTCATTTTACTTGCTGCTCTGTTCACAGCATCTAGCACAGGGCTATAGTTGGCCCATGACCGATATTTGCTGAAGGAGTGAGTGACTCGTGATCAGTGCATTCTTAGAGTGAAAGGGTCACACTAGTCCTAGGTCAGCCTTGTGCCTGTGGCTGCTTGTGTGGGGACCTCTAGGGCAAACTTTTCTGAATTTTTTTTTTTTTAAGATTTTATGTATTTTTTAACAGAGAGAGAGCGAGAGAGGGAACACAAGCAAGGGGAGTGGGAGAGGGAGAAGCAGGCTTCCAGTGGAGCAGGGAACCCGATGTGGGGCTCGATCCCAGGATCTTGGGATCATGACCTGAGCCAAAGGCAGGCGCCCAATGACTGAGCCACCCAGGTGCCCCAGATGTGTCTAAATTCTGACCTCTGGGGGCGTCTGGATGGTTCAGTTGTTAAGCTTCTTGAGTTGGTTCAGGTCATGATCCCAGGGTCCTGGGATCAAGGCCCACATGAGGCTCCCTGCTCAGTGGGGAGTCTGCCTCTGTCTCTGCCCTCCCTTCTGCTCATGCTCTCTTTCTGGCTCACTCTCTTTCAAATAAAAATCTTAAAATTAATTAATTAATTAATTAATTCTGACCCTTGAACAAAAGAGGCTGAAGTTGGCCTGCCTCTTTTCACCCCTGACCCCAGAAAACAGCTTTTACTCCGCATTCTTTTTTTTTTTTTTTTAAATTTTATTTATTTATTTGACAGAGATCACAGGTAGGCGGAGAGTCAGGCAGAGACAGAGAGAGGGGGAAGCAGGCTCCCCACCGAGCAGAGGGCCCGAGGTAGTGTTCGATCCCAGGACCCCAGGATCATGACCTGAGCTGAAGGCAGAGGCTTTAACCCAGAGCCACCCAGGTACCCCTACCCCACATGCTTTACAGCCTGTACTGCCACCAGCTTTTATCAGACATTGAGCAGATCTGGCCCTCTTTTACTAGATCTGTCCTAGAAGGAACCCGCAGGAGGAGGTGGCCCAGTTACCCACCGCCGCCTCCCGTGTGAGATAGCTAAATGCCTGACCTCTTTGCTTCACACCTGCCACTCTTCCTGGTGGAAAACAAGCTCTTGGCCTGGATGTTAAATTGGACATGGAAGGGTAAAGAACACCAGAAGCACATTTAACCTCTACCCTGGTTTTCTATTTTCTCTTTCTTTAGGGTCTGCAAGTGGACGACGAGATTGTGGAGTTTGGCTCTGTGAACACCCAGAACTTCCAGTCTCTGCATAATGTTGGCAGCGTGGTGCAGCACAGTGAGGGGGTGAGTTGGAGGTCACATCTGCTCAGTAACTCTAGAATGGCCCGGGGCCAGGAATCGACAGCGTGGTCTTTGCTGCTTTCAGAGAGCAGTTGCTCAGGCACCGGGCCTTTGCACTTGCTGTTCTCTCTGCCTGGAGAGCTTTTTCTCCCTTATGTCCATCCCTCATTTTGTACAAATGACACCTGGGAGAGGCCTTTGCAGCCTCCCTGTATCAGTACTCCTGCCCTGCTTCCCATCCCTGTTTCCATTGTTTCTTGGAGAGCTTTGCATTTTCACATACCTTGCTCTGCTGAATTGGTCATAGCACTCCCTTGTATGAACGGACCCCAGCTTGTCTATCCCCTGCCTTATCAGGGGACGTTTTGGTTATTTTTGATTTTATACTAACATGAACAATCGTATATCCATGTTCACATACTACTTCTTGATGTAAATACCAGAAAATAGAATTGTAGGCTCTCAGTGTATTAAACACACTTATAGTAGGTAATCCAAAAAAGTTTCACTAATTTGTACGCCCACCAACAGTATGTGAGTGCATCATATCTTCCATACTCTGTATTGCTGATCTTTTAACATTTTTGTTGAAATGGCATCTTATTTTAATTTGTATTTTCCTGATTACCAGTGAGGTGGAGTATCTTTATTTTATATGTCCATTAATGTTCCTATTTTCATTTCTGTGGATTGTCTGTTTACCTTTTTTCCCATCTTTTTTTCTCTTGGGTTATTTGTCTTTTAAAAAAAAATGATGGGTAGGAATTTTTTGCATACTCCAGATACGAAACTGTGGCCTGTTTTCATGCTATATACGTTTTTCCCGTTAGCTCCTTGTTTTTTAACGTAGTGTATGGTGACTGATTACTTGGAAGTGTTTTGGTTTTGTTTTGTTTTGTTTTAAAGTTACTTAATAACCATTTTGTTAAATTTGTTAAGATCATAAGGTCTTCCCTGCCTAAACCATAGCTGAGAATTTAAGGAAATATGGGACAGGGATGAGTACATTAGAATGTGATTCATGTGCAGATGGTCAGTTTCAGTCCTTGAAAATACAGTAAGGTTTGGGATTCAAAATTGGTTGCAGTCAGTAGGCTTTTACATAGCATTCCCACCTGATGACCTCAGCGCATGGCTCAGTAATGTAACTTTAACAGAAGTTACCTTGGCAAAGATCCACACTTTGTCTTTTTGTTTTTTGTTTTAGATTTTATGTATTTATTTGACAGAGAGAGACAGAGCGAGAGAAGGAACACAAGCAGGGGGAGTGGGAGAGGGAGAAGCAGGCTTCCTATGGAGAGCAGGGAGCCCGATGTGGGGCTCCATCCCAGGACCCTGGGAACATGACCTGAGCCGAAGGAAGACACTTAACTGTCTTGAGCCACCCAGGTGCCCCTATTATTATTATTATTATTTTATTGTTTTTTTTTTTAGAGAGGGAGAGAGGCGGTAGAGGGAGAAGGAGAGGAGAGAATCTTTGGCAGCTCCCTGCCCAATGTAGAACCCGATGTGGGGCTTGATTGCACAACCCTGAGATCATAACTTGGGTCAAAATCAAGAGTCAACTGCTTAACCATCTGAGCCAGCCAGGTGCCCCAATCTTTCTTATTTTTTTTTTTTTAACAGTTTCAAGGTATAATTCACATACTGTATAGTTCCCCCATTTAAAGTGCATAGCTTGGGTGGCTCAATCGGTGGAGTATGTGACTTTTGATCTCGGGGTTTTGAGTTTGAGCTTCACGTTGGGTGTAGAGATTACAAAAAGTGCATAACTCTGTGGTTTTTAGTATATGCATAGAGCTGTGCATCCATCACCACAGTCAATCTTAGAACATTTTCACACCTTGAAAATCAGCTCCATACCCCTTAGCAGTCACTCCCCCTTCTCCCTACCCACCAACCCCTGAAACACTAAACTTTTAGTCTCTATGGATCTGCTTATTCTGGACATTTCATTTAAGTGGGATCATATAACATGGGATATTTTGTGATTAACTTCTTTTGCTTAGCATCGTGTTTTCAAGGTTCACCCGTGTTGTAGCAGGCGTCAGTACCATCCCTTTTGTGGCCAAGGAATACCCTTTTGTGTGGACATCCATTACTCACCCATTGTGGGGAGCCATGCAGCAGAAACAAGGAGTCACGTACTAAGCGAGGCCTGAGGAGTGAGGGATGTGACCGATTGACCCTAGGAATGCAAGGAGTCCGGTACCAAGCAGAGCCTAGGAGTAAAGGCTATAGATTAACTTAAGGAATGTGAGTGCTTTCACGGGTGACGTTTGATGGATACCAGGAGTCCTGGGAGAGGCACATGATCTGGGGAGCCATGGAAACCTATGGAGTCACATAGGTGCTCACGAGCGCGCCGTATGCACACAGATAATGTCATAGGTAGCCCTTCTGATTGGTAGTTATGTTAGCCGTGGTGTACTCTTATTGGATATAGTTTGTACTCGGTGGGTATATACTGGGGGTCTTAGACTAGTGCCGAGGTCCCGGCGTGATTATCAATAAAGAAGCTTGCCACTCACCTCGTCTGCGGGTCGTTCTTGCGGGCCGAGAGCGACAACCCATTTCATTTTATCCATTCGTCAGTTGATGAGTATTGGGTTTGGTTTCACTTTATGGCTGTTGAATAGTACCCCTGCGAACATTGATGTAGAAGACATTGTGCAGACATTTGTTACATATACAGCAACTTTGTATATACCTCATCTGGAATTGATTCTGTGAATGGTGTGAGGTAGGGTCCCAAAAGTTTTTCTTCCCCCAGATGGATAAGAGTTGTCCCCAAACCCTTAGTGAATAGTTAATACTTTACCCACTCATTTATATGGCCACCTCTGTTATATATCAAATTTTTATGAGTGGGATTCTTACTCTTTATGATCCATTGGTCTGTTTGTTCTGAACCTTTCTGGGGTTGCCTAGAACAAATTAATTTGTTCTTTATCAGCTTCTTTTTTTTTTTAAGATTTTTTTTTTGTTGTTTATTTGAGAGAGAGAGAGAGAGAGCGAGCATGAGCAGGGGGAGGGAACAGACGGAGAGGGAAAAGCAGGTTCCCCGCTGAGTGTGGAGCCCAACATGAGGCTTGACCCAGGACCCTGAGATCATGACCTGAGCCGAAGGCAGAGGCTTAACTCACTGAGCCACCCAGGCACACGTATCAGCGTCTTTTTAACCTGTTGCCATGAAGGGTTTATTAGTTGTTTATTGGTGATGAAAAAAAAAAAAGTCACTGTAAACTTAGCAGCTTAAATTGATTATCTCTCACAGTTCCTGAGGGGTGGATGTCCAGGTGTGTTTTAGCTGGGTGGTTCTGGCCGACAGTCTCATGAGGTTGTAGTCAAGGTTAGAAAATCTGTTTCTAAGATGCCCCACTCACATGGCTGATAGCACGTCAGCTCCTCGTCGCTTGGGCCCCTCTGTAGTGCTGCTGGGGTGTCCCTACAACGTGGCCGCTGCTCCCCTCAGAGTGAGGGTCCTGGAGAACGCAGAGAGGAGGCAGCAGAGCCACATTTGACCCAGTGTCTGAAGACACACGTTATCACTTCCACATGATTCTGTTCATTAGAAGCGACTCACCCAAGTCCAGCCCACACTCAAAGGTAGGGGAATTAGCCTTTACCTCTTAAAGGAGTATCAAAGAATTTATGGGCACTTTCTAGAACCCACCACACAGGGTTTCTGTTTTCTCTCCTTGCTCAGCTACCACTTGCCGGTTTCTGTTGGCTTTTCATTCTGGTGCCTTCTCTCATCTTTGCAGTCTCCTTTCTTGTGATTTATTTGTCCTGTGGTGGTGTTCCTTCGTTACTGTCAGTTGTCCTGTCATGTTAGTGAGGGTTCTAGATGTAGCATTCTTCTGTTATGTTTACCCAGAGTCTCTCCTGCTTTCTCACTCCTTTTCCCCAGACTTTCCTAGGGTTATGGTTTTCTCACGTGTCCTGTGCACCTTGCTGCACACGCTTCTAAACTTTGCAGTTGCCTGGGCTCATTGTTATTGGTTTGTTTTGTAAATATGTCTCTTTTTCTGGAAGAGGTAATACCTACACATGTTTCAGACCGAATCAAAGAACGTGTAATGAAAAATCTCTCCTCCAGAGGTAGCCACTTTGCAGCTCTGTGTTCTTCTGGGGTCGGTCTGTTCATATAGTAGCATATAGAACTATTGGCTATTTTTATTAGGGTAACTTACCTACAGCAAATTTACCCTGTATGGCGTACGGTACTGGGGATTTTGACACATGTACATAGTCTGGGAACTGCCACTGTAATGAAGATACAGAACCGTTCCATCATCCTCCCCAAAATGGCCTCATATCTGTGGTTAACCCCTCCCCCAACCCCCACCCCACAATCCGTGCCCTATAGTTGTTCCTTTTCAAGAATATAAATGGAACCACACAGTACGCGTTGCCTTTTAACTCTGGTTTCTTGCACTTGGCGGCGTACATCTGAGATCTCTTCTGTATTGTTTTGTGTTTCTGTTGTTCGTGCCTTTTTACTGCTCAGTCGTGTCCTGCTGCGTAGATGAGTGCCAGATGGTTTGCCCATTTACCAGCATGGGGACAGTTAGGTTGTTTCCAGTTTTTGGTGATTAGTGATAACAGCTACTGGTGTTTAGTCTGCCTTTTCTTGTTAAAATTTATTACTAAACTCTTCATAGATCTATGAATCCTTTTTCTTTTTTATTGAGGTATAATTGACATATAACATGTTAGTTACGAGGTACAGTGTAATGATTCACTATCTGTATATGTTACAGAAATGATCATCACAATAAGTCTAGTTAACATCCATTATCGTAGTTAAAATGTTTTTCTTGTGATGAGAACGTTTAAGGTTTACTCTCTTAGCAACTTTCAAATAGGCAATACAATATTATTATCAGCTATCACGCAGGGCATGGCGACTATGAACCCTTTTTTACAAAAGCAGTTACTGAACATTTGTAAGTAATAGTACCTTTTCTTTCTTTTTAAAGATTTTATTTATTTATTTGACAGAGAGAGATCACAAGTAGGCAGAGAGGCAGGTGGGGGGGGGGAGCAGGCTCCCTGCTGAGCAGAGAGCCTGATGCGGGGCTCGATTCCAGAACCCTGAGATCATGACCTGAGCTGAAGGCAGAGACTTAACCTGCTGAGCCACCCAGGTGCCCCATTAGCACCTTTTCTCAAATGAAATTCCTTGGGGAATTCCATTATATCATACTGCTGGGGTCGGGAGACCTCACCCCCTCAAGGCCCTGCATCCTCCCGGAACCACAGTCCAACTTGAGTATCAAGAGTCCGCTGTGTGACTTTAGAAAAATGATACAAAAAACCCCCACCACATTTCTGTTTTTAGATATTTAGGTAGTTTCCAATTTTATGGAAACCTGGAAATCAGTCCTCTTGTAGACAAATCTCTGTCTTTTGGTCACTTCCCAGAGCTCAGCTTCTGCATCAAATCCATGTATTTTCAAAGGAAAAAAAAAATCTTAAATTGAAAAAAAAGTCATCTTTATTATAAACAACACATGTTGTATTGAGCTGTAGAAAAGAATGGAGTGCTGACATGTTATAACATGGATGCGCCTTGAAAGGATTTGTGCTGAAAGAAGCCAGACCCAAAGGGCTGTGTGTTTTAGAATTTGGTTTATGTGAAGCGTCCAGAACCGTGCAGATCCGCGGAGACGGAAAGCAGGTTGGTGGTCGCCCCGGGCTGAGTGGAGCACAGAATGGGGAGTGACTGCTTTTGGCACAGGGGTCTTCTGAAAATGTTCTTCAGTCAGGCCGTGGTTATGGTTGTACAAATGTCTGAATATACTAAACCCCCCTGAATTGTATACTTCAAAATGGATTTGGTGGTATATTAATTATATCTCCCATAAATAAAAATCATGCATTTTTAGTATAAAAGCAGCAGGTAGGGCAAACGTTTTTGAAGAAAGAGGGTCTGTCCCTCCTCTAAGTCCCTTCCCTGCTCTGCTTGAGGGCTGGACAAGGTGTGGGAGCAACACAGAAAAACAAAAGGCCCTTGCCTCGGGAACCCTTTCGTGGGGGAGACAAACATTAATCAAATGTAATTATAAACTCTCATGAGTGTCATGAAGGGAAAGTTCGAGAAGGCTGGGAGAGCAGTGATGAGTTTTAGGATCACCTTCCTGAGGACGTGACCTGTGAGTGTTAGAAGTTGATAAAGTCCTGGGGTTGCCTTGCTGGCTCGGTTGGTGGATCATGTGACTCTTGATCTTGGGGTTGTGGGTTCGAACCCCATGTTGGGTGTGGAGATTACTTAGAAAGATAAAAATCTTAAAAGAAGTTGATCAAGGCCAGAGACTGGCAGAGAGATGGCCAGAGGAGCCTTCCAGCAGGGTCATGTCCCTGAGGTGGGAGTTCCAGAGAAGATGGTTGGAGCCCAGAACAAGGAGGAGGAGGTAGATCTGGGAAGTTGGCCAGGGCCAGATTGCGCGAGGCCTTGTGGTCCTATCAAGATTTCATTCTCTTTCCCTGAGGAGCAGTAGAGAGCCATGCACACTTCCAAACTGAGGGTAACAAATGTAGGCAGCTTTGTGTCTCGGAAGGATTTTTCCAGATGCTGGGTAGACAGAGAGCTGATTGGAGGACTGACAGTTTTAGCAGCCTGGTCAAGGGGTGATGATGGTTTTGGTGTAGGGGCTGGGGGGAGAAGGAAGTGGGTAAATTAGACCTTTAGGAAGAAAGTATATGGGCTTTAATATGACGCCTATCTCATGTCAAGGATGACCTCTGCGTTTCTAGCTTGTCTAGGGATATCATTTCTAGAACCAGAAGCACATCAGCTTCTCTCACACATTTCTTAAGTATGAATGAATATACCTATAGTGATTTCTCCTTGAAAAAGGAGGCAAACAAGACCTACTGTACATAGTGCTCTGGGTCCTCCCCCCAAGATTCCCATGTGGGTATATTACCATATTCCATTTGTTGGTCCGCCATCTTTTATGTCACCAGCCCTCCGTAGCAGACTTTTAGGTTGTGTCCGATGTTTGGCCACCTCCAACAGTGGGGTAGTAAACATTCTTGTTTTGTGTGAGGGTTCTGTCGGAGAGATTTCTGGAAGTGGAATTACTGGGTCAGAGGCAGTGCACATTTACAGATCTGATAGATGTTGTCAGGTGTCCTCCAGAAAGCTCGGATCAGTTCATATTTTCTCAAGCAGTGTAGGTGAGGGCTTGCTTCTCGTCATCTCTCACCTGTGCTCTTTCTTCTTCTTTGACCATCTAGGTGAAAAAGGGCATCTTTCTCTTTTTTTCTTCTTATTTTGTCAGATTTCAGAAATTCCATTGCTAGATCTGCCATAATTCTAAAAATTGTGGTAAAATACACCTAACATAAATTTAACACTTAGACCGTTTCTAAGTGTGCAGTTCTCTGGCATTAAGTACATCCTGTCCTGCCGCCATCTCCTCCATCCATCGGCAGAACTTTCTCAACTTTCCAGACTGAAACTCTGTACCTGTTAAACACTAACTTCCCGTTCTCTTCTCCCCAAGCCTCTGGAGATCACTCCTCTGTGAATTTGCTCTCAGTGGGATTTGCATCTACCAGTGGATCAGACTCTATTTCTCCTTCTGTGGCTGGTGGATTTACTTAGCATACTGTCTTCATGGTCCATCCACATTGTCGTGTGGGTCCATGTTTCCTAAGGCTGAATGATCCGTCGTGTGAATAGACCATGTTTTGTTCATCCACTTGTCCGTTGATGGACACTTGGTTGGCTTCCATCTCTTGACTGTTATGAATAATGCTGCTGTGAACAGGGCTACACAAATACCTGTTCAAGTCCCCGCTTTCGATGCTTGGGGTGTATACCAGGAGGTTTAATTGCAGGATTATGTGGGGGCTTCTGGGTGGCACTGTCAGTTAGGCATCTGACTTTTGGTTTTGGCCCAGGCTGTGATCTTTGGGGTCATGAGATCAGGCCCCACTTGGGGCTCTGCTCAGAGCAGAGTCTGCTTGGGATTCCCTCTGCCCCTCCCCTTGCACGCTCACTCACTCTCTCAAATAAATAAGTAAATCTTTGAAAAAAAAATTGCAGGATTATGTGGTCCTTCTGTCATCAGTTTTTTTTTAAATTAAGATTTTATTTATTTATTTGACAGAGAGAGAGATCGCAAGTAGGCAGAGAGGCACGCAGAGAAAGAGGAGGAAGCAGGCTCCCTGCTGAGCAGAGAGCCCGATGTGGGGCTCAATCCCAGGACCCCCAGATCATGACCCAAGCCAAAGGCAGACACCCAACCAACTGAGCCACCCAGACGCCCCTATCATCCGTTTTTTGAGGACCAGCCATACCATTCTCCACAGCGACTGGCCATTTTTCATTCCCCCCAGCAGGGCACAAGGGTTCCAGTCTCTCTACATCCTCACCAACTCTTGTCATTTTCTGTTTTTTGGACAGTAGTCATCCTAGCAGGTGTGTAGTGACACCTCACTGTGGTTTTGATTTGTATTTCTTCAGTGATAGTGATGTGAAACATTGTTTCATGTGCTTTTGGCTATTTGTTTATCTTTTTTCGAGAAATATCTACTTGAGTTTTTTGCTTTTTTTTTTTTTTTAAGATTTTATTTATTTTATTTGAGATAGAAAGCATGAGTAGGAGGGCAGTGGGAGAGGAAGAGGCAGGATCCCCACTGAACAGGGAGCCCTATGTGGTGCTCGATCCCAGGACCCTGGGATCATGACCCAAGCCGAAGGCAGCCACTTAACTGACTGAGCCACCCAGGTGCCCCTAGTTTTTTGCTTATTTTTTAATTGGGTGGTTTGCTATTGCGAGTTTTAAGAGTTCTTTACATATTCTGGATTTTTTTTTTTTAATTTGACAGAGAGAGACACAGCAAGAGAGGGAATACAAGCAGGGGGAGTGGGAGAGAGAGAAGCAGGCTTCCCGCTGAGCAAGGAGCCAGATGCGGGGCTCGATCCCGGGATCCCAGGATCATGACCTGAGCTAAAGGCAGAGGCTCAATCCACTGAGCCACCCAGGTGCCCCACATATTCTGGATATTAATCCCTTATTGGATATATGATTTGCCAATATTTTCTCCCATCCTGTGAGCTACTTTTCACTCTGTTGATAGTGGCCTTTGATGCACAGAAGTTCTAGACTTTGATGCACCTTGTTGTAATTTGTTAAGTTTCCTTCATATGTATTGTTTTAATTTTTTACATCAAAGTAATACATACACATGATAAAAACAAATTAATGGTACAGAAAGACATAAAAGTGGGGGTGCCTGGGTGGCTCAGTTGGTTAAGCATCTGCCTTCAGCTCAAGTCATGATTCCAGGGTCCTGGAATTGGGCCCAGAGCCCGAGCAGGGATTCTGCTTCTCCCTCTCCCTCTGCTGTTTCCTCTCTGTTCCCCCTGCTTGTACTCTCTCGCTTGCTGTCTCTCAAATAAATAAAATCTTCAAAGAAAAAGAGGGGAAAAAAAAAAAGATATACATGTCATCCTCTTTCACTCCAAACTCCCAGTGCTTCTCTCTGCAAGTAACCATTGTTCACAGTGTTTTGGTATTTCTTCCAGAAAACTGTGTATGCATGAAGCAATTTATATCCCCTTTTAGAAGGTATATTCAGGGGTGCCTGGCTGGGTCAGTTGGTAGAGCATGCACTTCTTGATCTCAGGGTCAAGAGTTTGAGCCCCCCATTAGGCATGGAGCCTTCTTAAAAAAGAATTTTAAAAAAATAATAAATAAAAAACAAAAACCAAACAAAAAAGCATATATTCAAAGGGGTTCATACTTTGCTCATTTTGTTTTTACTAAAACTGCTTCATTCACTATGGTATATTTGAATAATACCTTATCGAGGGATATTTTGAGTGTTTTCAGGTTTTGAATTTAGAAACAGTCCTAGAAGGAACACTTTGTTCATATATCATCTTGTACTTCTGCAAAATGTATCTCGTGTTCACCTTTTTAAAGATTTTTTTTGGTGGGGAGACACAATTGTCCAGGAAGACCCTACTAAGTTTTGACCCATCGGCTGCCCCAAGAGTGTCACGTCCCCCACACTCTTGACAACTACGGGACTATGTTTAATCCAAGCATCCCTACCACTCTGGTGTGAAAAGTCCGTATTCCGGGTTGTTAGTCTGAATCTCTTTGAATACGAAACACGTGGACTATAAAATGAGCCTCTTTTCCTTTCAGAAACCCTTGAATGTGACAGTGATCCGCAGAGGGGAGAAACACCAGCTTAGACTTGTCCCGACCCGCTGGGCAGGAAAAGGACTGCTGGGGTAAAGTATCATTTCTGCTCGCTGACGACACCCTGTCAGCTGTCACTTGAGTGCGTGTCAGCCCTAAAGCTGTGGGGAGGAGGTGGGGGGGCCTCTGGGAAATGAGGATTTTCCCCAGATCGCCTGATAAGCACCTACAGCAGCAGTGAGATCACAGGTATGGTGGCAGAGGGAGCCCTGGTCACTCTGGTTCTCGCCTTACCTGGGCATTTGCTCTAAAAGAATTAAAGAGCACAGGCGAGGGGCGCCTGGGTGGCTCAGTGGGTTAAAGCCTTTGCCTTTGGCTCAGGTCGTGATCTCAGGGTCCTGGGATCAAGTCCCATATAGGGCTCTCTGCTCAGCAGGGAGCCTGCTTCCCCCTCTCTCCCTCTGCCTGTTTGTGATCTCTGTCAAATAAATAAATAAAATCTTAAAAAAAAAAGAGCACAGGTGAAACACTTAGGGGGCTCACTGTCTGGTCTTCTGAATGGAGCCACCAAACTTATGTTGTTCCTTTTCTTTTTTTCTTCCAGCTGCAACATTATTCCTTTGCAAAGATGATGTTCCCTGGGGAACGGTAGTAGGAAAACATCTGCCCTTGCCCTGGACATGGGTCTGGTTGGGAATTTCTTCCTTTTCTTCTCTCCCCGAAGCTTCAGGATCTGGAAGAGGCTGGAAGCCTGAACTCTTCTGGGTGACGGAAATGCCGTGGCCTCCGTGTCATCTCTTGGGTTTAAGGCCTTGTTAACTTGATTTGTGCTTGGTATCTTTTGCGAATTAGGCCGTGGCCCCTAAAGGGGAGTCCTCTGGATTGTGGTCAAGTGGGCGGGAGTTATTCTGGCGGGAGCCGATAGGACTTTATTCTTTTAGGAATTTTTTCTCCCAAATAAACAGTTTTCAGTGTTGATATGACCATGTTATCACCCCAACTGAATTTCTTTTTTTAAATTTTTATTTAAATTAAATTCAGTTAACATTTAGTGCCAACTGAATTTCTTGTGAAAACCTCTCAAACCAAAGCTTAGAATTAGAACATTCTTATAGAAAGCCGGACAGGGGTGCCTAGCTGGCTCAGTCGGCGGAGCATACAGCTCTTGATTTTGGAGTTGTAGGTTCGAGCCCCACGTTGGGTGCAGAGGTTACTTAAGAAAAATAAAATCTTGAAAAAAGAAAGAAAGTTAAACAGAACAGGGTCACCTGGCTGGCTCAGTTGGTAGAGCATGCAACTTGGGGCTCTGAGTTCAAGCCCCACATAGGGTGTAGAGCTTATTTAAAAAAAAAAAAAAAAAAAAAAGTTGGGACAGAACAAATGAACAGTGGTGCTGCAGTCAAGATTTGACCAACGACACTTTAAGAACATCAGCCTTTAGGGAATGGGGTTTCACCACATACATTTGCAGTGTGGCATTGCTGCTTGGATACAGAAATTACATCCTACGGGACCACAACTGCTCCTTTGAGAGTGGGGGAAAATCAGGAGGCTCCCCAGGTAACCCACTGTGGTGTCTGCTTCCTCTCTTGTATCCCACCAGAGGGCAGCAAGCTCCCTTTGTTTCTGGAATTACAAAAAAACCAAACCTGATAATTTTTTCTTTTTTTTTTTTTGCAAATTACCTTCTAAATACCTTCTAAATTGACTTTTTATAATTGAACCTCCTGGTCATCCCCTCACATCAACAGTAGTTTGTAAACTGCTAAGGTGTGCGTGATCGCTGTTGAGAACCAGCAGTGTGTGCAGATCTGACTCCTTGGAAATGTGGATTCTTCCTTCCTTTTATTTTCTTTCACATGGCAACATGGGTTTCAGTGATTCTTAGTGACCCTGTGTTTTACTTTCTCTCTTCACCTTATCACAATGTTTATTTCCCTGTTTGCTGCCCACCACTTTCTGTTTCTGAGGCGGTGTGGCCCATTCTGATGAACCATGCCTGGGTTCCTTGGGAATGGATTTGCTTGGGTTGGATACAGAAGCCAGCTTGCCCGGCAGGAGTCAGCACTGGGGTGTGCTTCCAGCCATGGATTCTCATGCTCAATGGGAAAACCTTCCTGTTGGGTGTGTTCCTCAAAACTACATCCAGGGGCACCCCCCCCCCCCCACAACCCTACATGCTGTGCTTACCAGCATTTGCTGTTTAAATTGTGTGTGTTCTCTTTCCAAGTGTTTTCCAATCTTTTATAAGCCCTAGATTATAATAAATACAGCTTGTACCATCCAGTTTGTTCCTTTTTATTTTTCTTTTTTGCGATGTATGGTTATTAATCAACCAGCGTTGGGGCTTGGGGTAGGGGGTGGGGGTAGGGGACGGAGAGAGTCATTCACATTCTCCTAAAATGAGAGCACCCGAGTTTTCTGCGGCAGTGCCTTTGGCTGGTTTCCCGCAGATCTCCCTTTAGAAACCTCAGGATGGCGGTGTGTGCCGGCTTCTGTGAGATCGCAGCTGAAAGTCACTTTGAAATGATCCTCACAGGTTGAACTCAGCTGGTTTTGCAGACATACGTTGTGATCGGAACAGCAAATAACGTAGCCTACATAGTGTGTCCTCCCAGCTAGCTGAAATACTGCGCAGGACAGGTAGTGCCCCATGAGAAGGTGGGGAGGGTCGATGCGTGCTGTGTCCGGGAGGCCAGGAAATTTAGTTTGCTTTTGACAAAGAGGATTTTACCAAACAGCTCCTACTTAGCCTTCAGAAAGTCAGAACTACAGGGAGCCCCCAATGCCGCTTCTCAGACGTGGGCGCCTGGGGAAAAAGTTGGGGGAGGGAGCGGAAGACGGTGGGACCAGGAAGGCTAATTTCGCCACGGGGCCCCCGCGGCGCCTCTCCCCCGCGGACCGCCAGGGGGCGTGCCGCCCGCCCGCGGCGGAGCCTTGCACACGTGACCACCAGCCGGCCTTCCCGCTTTACGGCCGCTGGCCGTGGCTGCGGTTACCTTGGGGACAGGGCTTGGGTGGCAACCGTAGCTAAGGAGCGCGCGGAGGAGAAAGCAGTGGCCGCTGGAGGTTGGGGAGGTGACCGAGGGGTCCAGGCGGCGGGAGGGCCGGCCCTGTGAGGTTGTCGGAGGGCGCACTCCGTGAGTCGGGGGCGGGGTTCCTGGTACGGGAGGACCTGGTGCCCCGCGGGGGTGGGGGACGCTCGCCCCACCTGGGAAGGGACCGGGTGGCCTCAGAGAGACCTGAGCTGGAGGAAGGAGCCGCGCCTGGGCGTTGTGTCCCCCTCCCCTCCCCCACAGACCCCCACACTTTCCTCCCCTCCCCTGGGCCCCCGCATCAAGATGGGCCGGCAAAGTTTGCAGTGGGAGCATGCCCCGTGCTCAGGGCCCCGGGCTTGCAATCTTAGCACTTTTTCCACCTGGAGGAACCGAGCGTTAGAGAGGTCTGCCTCTTTCCAGCGGTGTGAGCTGATGAAGTCATTTCAACTCCCAGAGCCTCAAACTCCACAGTTTGTCGGAAGAAATAAGTGAGAGACTATGTTAGAAGGCCTTTAAACTTTGTAAACGATTGCTGCCTTTCTCAAGCCCTCTGCGGCAGCTGCACTGAACGTTTTACATAGGTCATCTCAACCCCAGAATGGAGGGTTCTCACTTTTATCCTGCCTGTGAGCGAATATGCACTCTGAGGGTATAGGGACTTGCCCAAGGTCTCAGAGCAAGTGCAAGTGAGTGGTGGAACCAGGATTGGGTGGTAGGGGAGGCTGTCTGCAAAGCCCACGCTTTTAACCACTAAGCCGCTGCTTCTCCCCTTACTTACATTATTAGAATTGTTGTTGATGCCTGGGTTATCATTTTGCTTGCCTGTGGGAATAGGAATATATACAAAATGAGCTACAGGGCTCTAAAGTTATTCCTGGAAAGATGAGAGGCCCTGGTATCAATATGCTTCCAATTTGGTACAGGCTTTCCCAGAAGTATGAAATTCTTTTTATTCCTGTGGAAAGGAGCCAGAGCTGGCATTGCACACAGTCCATTGATAGGTTCATGCACTGGGAAATTAAAATGGGAAATAGAGTGAACTGCTGATGGTTATGGTCAAAATTTCTCTAAAGGAAACTCCACAAAGAAGAATGTCAGGTGCAGGGGAGTTCCCACTAGAAGAAGAAGAAGAAACAGAAGTGGAAGAAGAATATAATCAATTTGATAGAGAGGTGGAAAGTATGCAACCGGAATTCAAAGAAGATGACATATTAGTACAGAGAGAGCCTCAGCAGGAGGAGGAGGAAGAGGAAGGAGTGGAGGAGAAAGGGGAGGAGGGGGAGGAAGGGGGAAAGGAGGTGGGGAATGAAGAAAGGGAGGAGGGGGAGGAGGAAGAGGAAGGAGGGGAGGAGGGAGGAGTAGAGGAGGAAAGGGAGGAGGGAGGAGTAGAGGAGGAAGAGGAAGGAGGGGAGGAGGGAGGAGTAGAGGAGGAAGGGGAGGAGGGGGAGGAAGGGGGAAAGGTGGTTGGGGACAAAGAAAGGGAGGAGGGGGAGGAGGAAGAGGAAGGAGAGGAGGAGGAAGGGGAGGAGGGAGGAGTAGAGGAGGAAGGGGAGGAGGGAGGAGTCGAGGAGGAAGGGGAGGAGGGAGGAGTAGGGGAGGAGGGAGGAGTGGGGGAGGAGGGGGAGGAAGGGGGAAAGGTGGTGGGGGACAAAGAAAGAGAGGAGGGGGAGGAGGAAGAGGAAGGAGAGGAGGAGGAAGGGGAGGAGGGAGGAGTAGAGGAGGAAGGGGAGGAGGCAGAGGAGGAGGAAGGAGTGGAGGCAGAGGAGCCAGGGGAGGAGGGGGAAGGAGTAGAGGAGAAAGAGAAGGAAGGAGAAGAGGGGGAGGAAGAGGAGGAATGGGAGAAAGAGGGAAGAGTGGAAGAGACAGGGGAGGAGGGAGAAGGGGAGGAGGGGGAGGAAGAGGGGGAAGAATATGGCCTAGAGGAGGAGGCCGTCAGAGAAGAAACAGAGGAAAAGTCTGGAGAAGCACAGGGTGAGGAGGCTGCCATTCAGGAGGAAACCACAGCAAAGCCTCAACAAATCACCAAGTCCATAACCAGTTTGGAGATAGTTACACTGACTGATTCCCAGTCAGTCATGTCAGGAACTTCCCTAGTAAGTAGTAATTTTAAGTCATTCATCTATTCTTTCTTTCATTCATTCAGAATATTGCAATGCTTACCATTTGCCAGGCTATGGGGATAATACAAATAAGAAACAGTCCATTCTCTTAAGGAGCTCTAGGGTGGGTAGGGAGGCAGACCGGTACCTGAACACCATGAAACAATATGCTAACGGCAGTGATTGAGAGATGCATGGGAGATATTGAAAAAACAAAAATCAAGGACACTTAGCCCAGCTAGGAGGATGGTCAGGGAAGGCCTCCTGGAGGAGGTGTGCAGGGGAGCTGACAGAAGGAGTTCCTAGGGGTTAGTTGGAATGCGCTTGTCTTAGAACAGAGTCAGCGAGATCACAGTAATGTAGGCTCTCCCCCTGAAGGAGAACTCAGCTGTGGTCCAAGGAGAAGTGACTGTGACTTGCCCATCCTTGGAGATGACCAGGGCCACTTAGAAGAATGGTTTTGCTGTGTGGTTCTGCTCGTAGGCCAAGAATAAACCTGGCACACACATGATTGATGTTATTTAAGTACAAAACGTCCCAGGCTCCTTTTTATTTTTTTTTAAATTATGATTATTTTTTAAGATTTTATTTATTAATTTGACAGCGTGAGAGGGGGCACAAGAAGGGGGAGAGCAGGAGAGGGAGAAGCAGACTCCCCACTGAGGCAGCCCAATGTGGGGCTCGCTCCTAGACCCCAGGGTCATGACCTGAGCCAAAGGCAAACACTTAACCAACTGAGCCCCCCAGGTACCCCCCAGGCACCTTTTTGAAACAGTTCATAGTTCCATTGTGAGGCCAACTCTAAGGGGGCTGAGTATGAAAAGAAAGGAAGGTAAAGGAACCAAGCAGCTCGGGCTGTATTTGAAATCACAATCTTCTTTTATTTCTTTTTTAAGAGAACCCTTAGCGAGGCGAAGGATGCGTTAGAATCAGAGCATTTGGAAACAAATGAGTCTTTAAGAGACTTGAGCCCAAAACTAAAATTTCTTGATTTGGATCAAACCCGTTCCGAGGAACCAGAGATTAGTTTCCCCGAAACACAGCCCTCAAGCGAGCTTGGGGAGAAAATCGACCAGATGCCCCAGGATGAACTGGGACAGGAAAGGAGAGAGGAAAAAAGATCATCAGACTTAAGTGAGCGACGAGAAGCAGAGAAGCCGGAGAAATCACTGGTGTCTACCAGCGAGGACATACTGTTTCGAAAGGATGACCGCGCCAACGTGTATCCTTTGGTGAGTGTAATGTGTTTTTTAATTTCCTCTAATGCTTTAAAAGCATTGTGAAATAAGGGAATTTTATGCATATGGAAGAAAAAAATACCACCAGAAATATCCTGTTTGAACTAATAATAGACTCGTATGCTTTAAAGTTCAGTTCAGCACTCTGGCGGGACATGTGCATCTGGGCCTGACATCTGGGCCCGACAGCGTCGCTCCTCAGGCAGGAAATTCCGGACGTGGCTTGTCTGTTGCATCGGGTGCCGTTCCTTGTGGGAGACTCAAGGCCAGTCCGTCCTCCCCTTCCGCCTCTCTCTCCCTTCCTCCTCCTGCTCCATTCCTTTCCCCTTTCCCTCCTCGCCTCTGGAAAAAGTGAAAGCCACTGAGAAAGGCACCAGGAGGTCCCCAGGCATCTGCGTCGCTGCACAATATTACCATTTACCAAGAGAAGGAAGGAGAGGAGAGTTTTTTTCCCTTCTTCCTCCACCTGCTACTGAAAATTGCTTTTCCTAGGATTCACTTCCCCTTTTCCCTGTAGATTCTGCCTTGGGAAGATCTACAAGGAATCAAAGGCCCTTGGAGTGTTGAATGTCGTTCCCGACACACAGTGAGCGCTGGACGGGTGTTCACATCTAGACGATGATCGTGGTGGTGCTGGCAGGGATGATAACATGGACGAGGTTGAGGGCAAAGCCTCGTGGGAGATGCAGACCCCTGACAACCTCCTTTCTGTAGACTGGGTTTCCTCTGAGCAGTGGAGTTCAAGGGCAAAACTTGGGCTTGCCCAGTCTGAAAGAAAATGTTTTGGAGCCCGTGAAGGCTTTTGGCTTGTTTAGCCAGCTAATACGACATCCCGTGATGTCGCTGATGAGAGCAAGTGTCCTGTGTGCTGGACGTTTGGGTCCCCTGTTAGCCTTGGGCTCACTGCAGAACTCAACTCTTCTAGACCACCTCCCTCTGCAAATTTGTTTAGCTCCTTGAGGATACCTTCTTTCTGTTCCCGTTCCTGTATTTTTTTTTCCTTTTTTAAAAATATTTTATTTATTTATTCATTTGACAGAGAGACATCACAAGCAAGCAAAGAGGCAAGTAGAGATGGAGGGAAGCAAGCTCCCTGCTAAGCAGAGAGCTTGATGTGGGGCTCGATCCCAGGACCCTGAGATTGTGACCGGAGCTGAAGGCAGACACCCAATGATTGAGCCACCCAGGCGCCCCTCTTCTTTCTTTTAAATATTTCTTTATTTATTTGAAAGAGGGGGGTGGGGAAGGGCAGAGACGAGTCTTTTTTTTTTTATTTGACAGATAGAGATCACAAGTAGGCAGGCAGCGAGAGAGAAAGGAGGAAGCAGGCTCCCCGCTGAGCAGAGAGCCCGATGTGGGCCTTGATCCCAGGTCCCTAGGGTTATGACCAGAGCCTAAGGCAGAGGCTTTAACCCACTGAGCCAGCCAGGTACCCCAGGCCGAGGGGAGTCTTAAGCGGACTATTCATGAAGCCCAGTGTTGGGCTGGATCCCACAACCCTGAGATCACAACCTGAGCTAAAGCCAAGAGTCAGTTGCTGATCCAACTGTACCACCCAGGCGCCCCTAAAATTTACCATCTTAGCCATTTTGAAGTGTACAGCATCGTAGTTGGTACATTCGCACTGTGGTGCAACCAACGCGTGGAACTCATCTTGCGAAACGGAGACTCCCTACCCATCGAACAACTCCCTATTCCCCAGCCCTGCCCCTGGCAACCATCATTCTACTTTCTGTCTCTCTGGATCTGACTCCTCTTGGGACCATGTCAGTGGAATCCTACTGTATTTGTCTTTTTGTGACTGGTGGATTTCACTTACGTGATGTCCCCAAGGCCCATCCATGTTGTAGAACATCGGATCTCCTTCCTGTGGAAGCTCGAACACCACTCATTTTGTTTATCCATTCATCCGTCATTGGATGCTTGGTTTCCTTTTACCTTTTGGTTTCTGCGAAGTATGCTGCTCTGTACATGGGCGTGTGAATGTCTCTTTGAGACCCCGCTTCCAGGTCTTTGAGTTAGGTACCCAGAAGTGTCGTTGCCGCATGACACGCTAATTCTGCTTTCAGTGTTTGGAGAGCTCTGCCTGGGGTTTTCCACAGCAGCTGCACTGTTTCACAGTCCCACCAAGCATGCCCAGTGGTTCCAATTTCTCCACATCCTCATAAAACTGACCCTTTTAAAACGTATTATTTATTCCTTTTTAGCATGTCCACAAGGTTGTGCAGCTGTCACACTGTCTAATTCATCCCGCACAAAAGAAAGCCATATCCCGGAGCCGTCACTCCCCGCCCACCTTCCCCAGGCCCCTGGTAGCCACTGGGCTCCTTTCCATCTCTATGGATCGGACCAACCCTGCACTGTGTGTGGCCCCATTCTCTCGGCGTCGTGGACTCGAGGGTCCTCTGCGCCCTAGCATGTGGGTGAGGATGTTCTCGAAGTGATCCCTCTCCCTTTGGACTGATGATGTGAAATCCTTGCCCTCCAGAGACTGCGCCAGGGGTGCCTGGTGTCACAGTTCAGGGCTCGGCGCACTCAGTGTCTTGCTGGTCTTGCCTTTGTCTTCCAGACCATGACTTGGTCTTTCGGATGGAACAGTTCGCTTCCTGTTTACTACATTCGAGATGAAAACCAGCGAGTTCTTCTGTACGTCTGTGCCCACACTGCGGTCATCTACGATGTCTTCAACAATACTCAGCACCATCTTCAGGTATGCAAGCTTTCATTGTTGCTTTTTTTTTAAATTTATTTGACAGAGAGAGAGAGAGAGAGAGAGAGATCACAAGTAGGCAGAGAGGCAGGCAGAGAGAGAGGGGGAAGCAGGCTCCCTACTGAGCAGAGAGCCTGATGCGGGACTCGATCCCAGAACCCTGAGATCATGACCTGAGCTGAAAGCAGAGGCCCAACCCACTGAGCCACCCAGGTGCCCCGTCGTGGTTGCTTTTTAAGATTTTATTTTTTTATTTGAGAGAGCAAGCGAGAGAGAACATGAGGGAAAAGCAGACTCCCCTGCTGAGCGGGAAGCCTGTCGTGGGGCGCGATCCCAGGACCCTGAGATCAAAGCCTTAGCCGAAGGCAGAGGCTGAACTGACTGAGCCACCCAGGAGCCCCTGGACATTTATTTTAATAAGGACCATCGTTAAGTCAATGCCTAGGTCAAAAACATCAGAGAGGGGTTCCCAAAAGCCTAGTCGGTATTCAGGGATCCATGCCATGTGGGTGCAAAGTTTGGATCTAGATGTCCAGAGACACACACAAGCCCAGCAAGCAGCCCTCCTTGGAGCTTCATTGAATGTGTAGCACTGAGCACAGTGCTGTTGGGAGGGAGAGGGGGTAGTTCGTGTCTGCAGAGCGAAGAAGGAGCAGCAGGCAGGGGGGCTGAGAAATAGGTTCCATGCCAGGCAGGTGTCCGGCCTCCTGCAGAGTCAGGTGGCTGGGAGTGGCCTTGACCATCCATCCATCCATCCATCCATCCATCCATTCATTCCATAAGTATTTATCAGAACCCCTTTGTTTCAGATTCTGGGTCTGTAGTCATGAACAAAACAGATCTAGTCCCCCAGCCCTCATGGAGCTTATAGTCTCATAAATACACAATTACAAATTACAACAAGCACTCCAAAGGAAATGTGGGCTGCTGCGGGAGAGAGATCAGGAGTGAAAGATGGCCCTCCAGTTGGGTAGGCTGGCAAATGTGCACTTTGCGCCAAGATCTGACTGACTGAGGAGAATGAACCAACCAGGGGCAGTCTGGGGAGAAGTCCAGACCCAGGGAGATTCAGGTTTGCCGGCCTGCCCACGGGCTCCAGAAAGAAGGCTGGTGTGACTGACACGGAGTGAGCAAGGGGAGAGGAAACAGGCTGTTTCCTGGCAGGGAGCACTAGCATCTTGTTTGTTTCCGGAAGGTTCCTCAGTTACCGGGAAAGGATTGTAGGGGGATGGAAGCAAAAGCAGAGAGGCCAGTGAAGAGGCTTTTGCTCCAGATCTGCTCAGGGGCCTGAGTGGACACTGTTTAAGGGAGATGAGGCCAGCAGGACTTCAAGGGGGCTGGAGGCGGGGCAGAACCCCAACATTTATTCCCCACCTGGGTTCAGAGTTGGGCACATGCCTAGATCTATAGGGAGCCCCTGTCCTTCTGGGGAGTGTGGCTTACCCGTCAGGGGTTTTGAGGGAGAGAAAATCGGAGAACCACTGGCTGTGGAGAAATGCTTGGGAAAGGCCGTTGGAGTGGAATTTTCAGCCTGATGAACCTGGAGGGGGAGCTCAGTTCTCTCTGTGGGGCCCCAGCCTCTCCGGCCGTCCTGAATGTCTCAGAGCATTTTCTCTGCATTTCTGCAGGGCCATGCCAACGTGATCTCCTGCCTCTGCGTCAGTGAAGACAGGCGGTGGATTGCCACTGCCGACAAAGGGCCCGACTGCCTGATAATCATCTGGGATTCCTTCACAGGGTAGGCGTGGCGCAGGCCTGTTTTTCCTTACTCAGTGTAGTGTATCTGCAGCAAATGAGAAATGCCGGTCTGGGCGTGCAGAAGCCAGCGACGGGATGCCGGGTGAAGGTGAAGCGGCCTGGGGAGGCTGGCCATCCTGTTGCCTTGAGGCCCTTGAGGTCGAGTGACATTACCTTCTTGAATTTCTCCATTTACAATTCTTGGCTCTTTAGGCCCAGAAACTTGGTTTGGCGGTGTCCCAGAGTAGGTGAGGGAGGTTGACTCTAACCCAGTGAAGTGAAGTGATTTTCCCCATCTATAAAAAAAGAGGCTGATCATACCCACTGTTTTAGTTTCCTTGGGCTGCTCTAAGAAATCACCACGTGCAAAGGGGCTTAAAATAACAGAAAGTTATTCCCTCAAAGTTCACGAGGCTGGAAGTCTGACATCAGGGTGCCCAAAGGGGTGGTTCCTTCTGGGGCTCTGAGGGAGAACCTGCTCCAGGCCTCTCTCCCAGATGCTGTTGGTGACTGGCAGCCCTTGTGTTCCTTGGCTGGTAGACCGATCACTCTAGTCTCTGCCTCTGTCTTCACATGGCGTTGTCCCCTGTGTGTCTCTTTGTGTCTGCTCTTCTCTGAGTTCAGCAGTCATTGGTTTTAGGCTCCATCCTAACCCGTTCTCATCTGAGATAACACATCTGCAAGGACCCTATTCCCATATAATGCTCACATCCTGAGGCTCTGGATGGACCTGACTACTGATGGGGCCCTCAATACACTACACTTACCTTACAGAACTGTCGTGAAGACCAGTAAGGCACAGCACATGGCCCATGGTAGATGTTCATGTGTGTTTTCTTTCTTCATTCCTGGTCCTAGAGGCAGAGGGCAGTGCTAGATTAATTGATAAGATTGTAAGGCCCTGATTGGGTTGTGGGGGGTGGATGAGTCCAGTTGGGGACGATTAGGAAGAAGTTGTGTTAAATGCTCTCGGGTGTTCTGGAAAGTTTGGTTGGATGTCCTAAGATGCAGGTCCCCCAGGTGACCGGTGACCTCCTAAGGCCCTGTTACTTAATCCTGGTCCTCATCTTACTAGACGTCCCAGTGGCATTTGACACTTCATTTCCTTGGCTTCTCTGATGCCACGTCCCCTTGGTTTTCACCCACCTTCTGAGACTCTACTTACTCTGGCCCAAGATGGTGAGGCTGCGGTTGGTCCTGTTCTCCAGCCGGGAGGGAGCAGACCTGGGGTTGATACCACACCATCTTCATCTCCATAACCACCTCAGAATTCCACTTTTCATGGATGAGGAAGCTGCTGGAGAACATTCCACCTGGATGTCCCGTGGATATCTCCTGCTAAAATGTCCCCAAGCCCTGTTGCATCTCCTCCCAGAGGCCTTCTAAACCCACCTCTGCTGCCCCTGCCCCACTACGCCCGCCTGGCCAGCCTCCTCCTCTGCAGCTTCACTCTGCAACGCAACCTCCAGGATGGTGATTTAGAATACACATAACATAAAACTGACCATCTCCACAATTTTTAGAAAAGATTTAATTATTTATTTAAGAGCAAGAGAGTGTGAGTGGGGGATGGGCAGAAGAAGAGGGAGGGAGAATCCTCAAGCCGACTCCTCGCTGAGTGTAGAGCCCGACACGTGGCTCAATCCCAGGACCCTGAGATCGTGACCTGTGCCGAAATCAAGAGCCAGATGCTTTACCGACTGAGACATCCAGTCGCCCCATCGTAAAAATATGATTTTTTTAAAAAATTGTAAGTTTTTATTTATTTATTTGACAGAGATCACAAGCAGGCAGAGAGGCAGGCAGAGAGAGAGAGGAGGAAGCAGGCTCCCCGCTGAGCAGGGAACCTGATGCGGGGCTCGATCCCAGGACTCTGGGATCATGACCTGAGCCGAAGGCTTAACTGACTGAGCCACCCAGGTGCCCCACTTTGCTCTTGCTTATAAAGCTGTCTCCCCGACTAGACTAGGGGTGACTCTGGCAGTGATTTTTTTCTTTTTAATTGTAAAGTAAAGTGCATCTGTGGTTAATAATTCAATATGTCAATACGAGTTTTATGATACAGTAAATGATGACTTTGGGACCCAGAAAAGAATACTTGGTTTTAGAATTAATAGTCACTTTATTAGAGTGATAAACTAAGAACCATAGTTTTTCCTTAAGCTTTTTATTCAGCTTATAAATCTTACTCCTTTTATACATCTAGCATATTTTTACCATTGCCTTTAAGGGGGTTTTGATTAATGTTTGGCCCCACTCACAAATTTGATTATTAATTCCTTTTAAACATTTTTAAACTGCACTTACAAATTGAATATATTTGGTTTTATCTCTAAGTTCTTTAGTAGTCTGATTAAAAAAATAAGCCCTTCACCCATACTTAAGGGATTCTTGTAAATCTAATAAATTAGACATAACTATGGCAAATCTTAAGTTCTCATAAGCATTCTAATATTGTTTATAAACCAGTGTGATTTGAATGTAAAATCACAAGTCTGAATCAACCACGGGCTTTAAATTAGAATCACAAATTTAATCCATCAGAGTCTCTGATAATGTTAAATTCTCTTAAGCATCACCCATTCCTAAGAAAAATAAACAGATTCTCTTCCCACCAATTGTTTACAGAACAGGCCCAGCTGACATCACTGGCTCTCCGTTTAATTCTAGAAAGCCACAGGGATAAGATGCTTTTCCCCACTAAGGACATCACTGTGTCATTCACAGCAATGTTAGGGCTGCCTTCTCTCAAATGATTTTGGGGGCTACTTCCCAGGGGCATGAAGTCCTCTCCGGTGACAGAGAACCGGCCAGGTCCTCAGCTGGGGCACAGATTTGGTCCCAGCCATTTGGGGCATTGGAGTGACCTCCGAGGCCTGCTGATATTTCCAGTAACAAGGGCTCTGTAATGAAAAACAATGGGGAACCACCAGCCCACGGTCCTGGATTAGGAGGTCCTACCACCCGGCCTTCCCCCACCCCCTCCTGCTCACTCACAATCACCTACATCCTTGCTTCTGTTGTGTTTCTCTGGCTCACTTAGACATTTAAATAGCTCATTTAATTCTGCATGTGACAAGGTTTTTCCTGCTTCTTAGGGTTCTACAGTCCTGCGAGTGACACAGTATAGAAGTGAATGAGGGAAAAAAAAAGTGAGTCCTTCCTCACCCAGACACATCTCCAGAGTCCTCCTTGTTTAGTTTAGAACCTGTTCCTCTAGACTCTTCCGTGCACAGAAATGTGTGCACTCTCTCCCTCGTGCAGGATGAAGCTACCTACACTGTTCGGCAATTTTGCTTTTTTCTCACCTTCCCACATCGGCCTCATTCTTTTTTTTTTGTTTTTTTTTAAGGTTTTATTTATTTATTTGGCAAAGAGAGAGAGCATAGGTAGGCAGAGCGGCAGGCAGAGGGAGAAAAAGAAACATGCTCTGCACTGAGCAGGGGAGCCTGATGCGGGACTCGATCCCAGGACCTGAGCTGGAGGCAACCACTTAACCAACTGAGCCACCCAGGCGCCCCTGCCTCGTTCTTTTTGCAAGTAACCTAGTTTTTCATTATATGGTTACATCATAATATATATATTTTTAACAGTTCCCACATTCGTGGATATTTGTGTTTCGAGATTCTTTTGCCACTAAAGCAGTGCCACGATGAACATGAATTTATATTTCTCCCTGTTTACTTTTGCTATTATTTTTCTGGGAAAAAAGCTTAGGTGGGAGGGCACTCGTTTCCCTGAGTATTTCCCGGGTATTGTCCTCAGCATCTTTCTTCCATATTTCTGTCCTTCGTGTCTGGCGTGGAATCAGCGCTCAGTAGCGGGTGACCGTCGACTTCATGAAGAGAACAAACGGCACGTTTGCGTAATGCTGTTAGTTTTATTATTTTTTAAATTGAGGTAAAATTCACATAACAACATGCAGTCTTGTGTCAGGCCTCTCTACTTCACGTGATGTTTTTGGGGTCCACCCCTGATACAGCAGGGGTCCGTGCTTCCTACCTTTGTACAGCTGCATTGCAGTCCGTTGTACGGGCGGACCACATTTGGTTCCTCCTTAGCTTTTGCTAAGCTCTGCATGGCAGACCTCCGCAAAGGGGTGTTCCCCGGTCCTGTTTTGCAGCATTCCTGTGCACACTATATTTGACAGCTGCCCAGAAGGCCACGGCATCGAGGCCATAGCCATCACCCGGGACGCCAAATATCTGGCAACCATCTCCGATGCTGAAATCCAGGTACGGAGCACTTGGAGGCCACCTCAGCGGGCTGGCCGGCCTGTCAAGTGTGTCCTGGTGAGCAGCTCTGCTCAGGCCACATGGCATCTGTGATGCTCTCAGGGAACGACCGGACCCCATGGCCCCTCACTAGGTGTTCTCTCCCTGGGGTTCAGCTCACAGTGCCATGTTCCCGAGCCAAAGTTACACGGCCACCGCGAGAGGTGTTGGGTTCGTCAGCAGCCTTCAGGAACCTTCTCATTCTCCATCTGCTGTCACTCACAGGAAGTTTGCATCTGGAGGTGGACCTTAGCTGTGGAAACGCCAGCGTGTACCCTCAAGCTCCTCAAAGAATATGGTGTTCAGGTGAGCTCAGTTTGAGTGTGCAAAGCTGTGTCTACAGTCACACCGAGCCCAGGTCCAAACCTACTTTGGGTTTTGCTGGTGTTGAGTTACGGTACACTAGCACTTGTAAAAAAACACCATCGTGTCCTTGAACTCATTTTAATCTTGATGATAGTGAGCAATGTTTTCTTGAGCATATATTATGTGCCAGGTTCTGCTAAGTTTGTTAGAGCAAGCATCTCATGCAGTCCATGCAAACGGGCTGGGAAGGAGTTCTTTAGTAACACAGTGGACTGCTACTGTTAAGTGCTAGGTAATTTGTCTGAAGTCACAGGCCAGCAGCCTTTCCTGTTCTAGACCCACGCTCTTAACTGCTCCTGAGACCCAGAAATTATTAGTCTCGGTTTGCTTGAAGCGACTTGCCAAGGACACCCACCAAGTCTACTCTTCCGCTCTGTGTCGTCTTACTCGTCCTTTGCACCCTTCGCCTGTCACACGGCTGCTCGGTCCCTGCGATACACCAGACACTGCGCAAAGTGCTCACCTGGGTGCAGGACCCAGAACCCAGTCAGAGGGCCTGGGTGACTGGGCTTAGCTGGGCACTCGTCATGCGGCAGCTTTGTGTCCATCTCGCTCCTTCTGGCCCCCATCATCCCTCTAGGTCTCCAAAAAACTTCCTCACAGCTTTTATAAGCTGAGCTGATACAGTAGCCTATAGCAAGCTTTTCTGTTGCTGCAAGAAACCGCTCTGAGACTTTTTAGAGCTTGCATTGAATCCGTGGATTGCTTTGGGCAGTTGTCCTCTTAACAGTCCACGGGCACAGCGGTGCCTGGGTGGCTCAGTGGGTGAAAGCCTCTGCCTTTGGCTCAGGTCATAATCTTGGGGTCCTGGGATCGAGCCCCGCATTGGGCTCTCTGCTCAGCGGGGAGCCTGCTTCCCCCGCTCTCTCTGCCTGCCTCTCTGCCGACTTGTGATCTCTATCTGTCAAATAAATAAATAAAATCTTTAAAAAAAACAAAAACAAAAAACAATCCACGGGCACAGGCTGTCTTTCTACTCACTTGCATCTTCTCGAGTTTCCTTCAGCAGTGCCGTTTGCAGTGAACAAACCCTCCACCGAAGGTTTATTCCTAGGTCTTCTTATGCTATCGTAAGTGGATCGGTGTTCTTAATTTCCTTCGTGGCTTTTCATTGCTAGTCTATAGAAACGCAAGTGATTTTGGGGGGATTCTGTGCCATGAAACTTTGCTGATTACATGTGGCTGCTTGGATTTAAGTCAGGTAGAGTGAGATAAAACTACAGATTGATTTCCTCCATGTCACTACGTCTCAAGTACTCCCCAGCCCCCTGTGGTCAGTGGCTGCCACGTTCGACAGAACAGATGAGCCAACATCTCCGTCACAGCGGAATGTGCTGTGGACAGCGCTGCAAGGCCCCAAGTCTGGAAGGATTCTGCCATCTTCTGCCTGCTCTGCATTCCTGCCTGCCCAGCCGGACTGAGCCCTTCGATTTGGGCTTGAGTCACACAGGGTGAGCGAGCTCTCAGCACAGCCCAGCTTTCTAGTAGGCTGACTGTTTTGTGTCTAGAGCGAACTGTCTCACACCTTCTCTTCATCCCTCCCTGGCCCTTCCTCTTCCTCTTGGCTGATGACCTCTTTCATTTTGCGTTGAGAGAATGGGGGCCATCAGATACAAACACTGGCCTGTTCTCACTCCCAGCCTACAACCTGCTTCAGGCTCACCACTGCCCCTTCCCCTCTGCCTGTAAGAGCAGCCAGTGCCCGAGACGCCCTCCTCTCGGGCGCTTGAGGCCGTCTCCTGCAGCGAGCAGCTGTCCCTCTGCTGGGTGGCTATACCCATAGCAGACACACATGCCTTCGCTTCCCCCTATCTCCGAAGGACACCACGGGCGGAACGTCTCCTCCTGGCTCTGGCTCCCTGCACTTCTTCACAGTAACATGTCTCCGAGGTGCTGTCTGTGCCTGCTTTCCGACTTCATGATGTCTCATTTACTCTTTTGTGCACAAAATATTCGATCTCGTTATATTTTCATTGCTAAAGGAGGCATACGAGCAAAATGTGTGCATTTAAAGGCACAAAACAAAAGGTACCTGTGTGTTTACTGCCTGATCAAGAAAGAACATCACCCAAACCCTGGGGGTCCCTTTGTCCTCCTTCCCCAAACCCATCCCCAAGTTAACTAGGGTTAACTAGGGTTAACTAGTTAAGGAGTGTCCCAGGTTTTGTGTTACACATTCCCTTGCTTTCCTGTATACTTTTGTCTAGCAAGTATCTCTCAGTACTTTCCTTTTTTTTTTTTTTTTTGACTTCCTGAGCAAGAGAGAGAGAGAGAGAGAGAAAATGTGAGCACGGACGGGCAGACGGAGAGGGAGAGAGAGAGACTCTCATGCAGACTCCATGCCGAGTGCGGAGCCTGATGCGGAGCCTGATGCGGAGCTCGATGTCAGGACCCTGAGATTCTGACCTGAGTCAAAATCAAGAGTCGGAGGCTTAACCAACTGAGCCACCTGGATCCCCCCACCACTTTTTTGAAGTAGGCTCCACAGCCCACATAGGGCTGGAACTCAGAATCCTGAGATCAGGAGCTGTGGGCTCTGCCGGCTGAGCCAGCCGGGCGCCCCTCCCTCAGTGCTATCGTATTTTGTTTTACCTGTTTTGTTAGGTGCCTATCTGGACATAATGGCTTCATTTTGTCTGCCTTGTTTCTGAGATTCATCCATTTTGAATACTGAGCTATAATTCACTAATTTTCACGCCTATGTAGACTCCTCTTGTCTGAGTATAATATAGCTCATTTCTCTATCCTACCGGCGATGAACATTTTGGTTCTTCTGATCTGTCTTCCGCCTGCCCATGGCCCTACCAGATCTATGCTTATCACAGTCCCTGGCGTTTCCAAGTCAAGCGAGGGCTATTACATCCTTACTAGCACCGTTCCCAGTGGTTGTTGAAGACCCCTTCCCTGGGCTCCTCTGTGGGCTTGTCCTCTTTCTCTGCACACCTTCTAATGCTGGCCGTCCTCAGGGTTGCGTTGTGGGAGCTCCTCTCACGGCGACACCTTCTTCCTGGGTGTTCTCATCCATTCCCATGACTTTTAAGGCCTGTGCATTCATTCCCAAGATGCACCCCAAATCCTCCCTTCCCTCTCCTTTTCCACTGGCACCACAGCTCCCTGCGTGACTCCGACATCCTTCCGGCTGAGTCGTGTTCGCTCTTGTCCTGGCCCTTCCTGCCTTCCTGCAGCAGCCAGAGCGACAGTTCTTAAACGAGCCGGACAGATCATATCTCTCTCTTGCTTAAAGTCTTTCAGTGACTTCCCTTTGTGATGGGGATAACCCTAAACTCACCCTCCACCCACCTCCCAGCAACTACCCTCCTCCTGTTTATTAATGTCTGTTAGTTGGTATGCCCTGGAATTTTACAGAAATGGACTCTCTTTGTGGAGGGCTCTGGCTTCTTTTATTCAATTTAATTGTTGAGATTCATCTATGTATGCAACAATAGTTTATTCTTCCTTATTCCTCTTTATGTCCTTTAAAATGTGAATACTGAGTAGTCATCGAATGGATATGTCACAATTTGCTTCTTCACCTGTTAAAAGACATTAGCCCTGTTTCCTGTTTGTGGCTGTTGAAAACAAAGGTGCATGAACTTTTATGCACAAGTCTTTGTAGATATATGCCTTCGTTTCTCTTGGTAATTATCTTTGTTTCTGAAGGCTATCTGCCCTAACTATAGGGCTGTAGTGTGGTTCTTATTGCCTTACTCTGAAGATATTATTGTCTTTATTTTTTTTAAGATTTTATTTATTTATTTAACAGAGAGGAAGAGAGATCACAAGTAGGCAGAGAGGCAGGCCGAGAGAGAGGGAAGCAGGCTCCCTGCTGAGCAGAGAGCCCGATGTAGGGCTCCATCCCAGGACCCTGAGACCATGACCTGAGCCATAGACAGAGGGATAACCCACTGAGCCACCCGGGCGCCCTGACATTATTGTCTTCAGACTTAACACCACTCCATTGAGAAGTCAACTATCAATCTTACTGTTCCCTCTTCTGAAAGTTATGTATGTCTTTCCCCTCCTGCCCCATTCTGGCTGCTTTTAAGGGTTTCTGCTGATTATTAGCAGTTTTTAATGATGTGTCTGTATGTATATGGATATGTTGTTGATTTTTCTTAAAAATCCAAAACTAGGTGCCTGCATGGCTCAGTCAGTGGAGCGTGTGACTCTTGATCTTGGCTTGTGAGTTCGAGCCGCATGTTGGGCATAGAGATTACTCACAAAAAAGGATAAATAAATAAAAATTAAAATCTAAAAAAAAAACAACAACCCCAAAACATATCTTCTGGGGTTCTTTGAACTTGGAATATCATTTATTTCTTCAGTTTTGCAAAATTCTCTGCCACTGCCTCTTTAAAGATCACTTTTATCACCTTTTTTTCTTTCCTCTCCTTTTGGTACTCCAATTATACAGACATTGGACCCATCTTGTCCTTTATGTCTCTTATTGTCTATATTGTCCGTTCTTTTGTGTCTTTATCCTTCAGTCTGGATCTTTCCTCTTCTAATGTATCTTCCCATTGTACTGACTAATTATTTCTTTGGCTACATTTAATTTTCTATTAAATCCTCTTTTGAGGTTTTTTAAATCTTTTTTTTTTTTCCAGATCTAGAATTTCTATTTGATTCTTTTTAAAAAGAGAATTACTGCTGAGATTGCCCATCATGCCCTCTACTCTCTGGCACATCGTGACCACAGTTATTGTCAAGTCTGCATGTGTTGGTGCTATGCCTGCATCTCCTGGGGTCTCTTGCTGACGATTGATTCCCCCTCAGTTGTCAGTCATTTGGAAATGTCTCTTTCATATGCCTACTTATGTTTCATCAGATGCCCAGTGTCATGCTTTAAAAAGTCTAGGAATAATTTGAGGCTCAGGATGGTACCTTCCTCCAAGGAAGACTCACTTTTGCTTCTTGCTGGCATCTGGCAAAGTTAACGAGATTAACTGATTAATCGAATCACAGATCGCAGTGATTTGAGGCTGATTTCCAGCCTTTGTGAGGACTTGTCCATGCATTTTCTTCCAACCGTTCTGCACTGCCCACCCCCCCCCCCCCGCCTTCCCTATCCCTCCCCACCCCTGCTGAGGCCATTGAGCTATCCTGAAATTACTTCTCAAACATTGGCACTGGTCCTTCACATTCCTGGAGCAGGCAAGGAGTAGGTGATGGTGTGGAGGTGGCAGGAATGGAACTTAAGTCGTGTTTCTAGAAGCTGTCTCCCAGGGCTGCCCCTTGCATCCCTTCACCTCAGGCTGTAGCCACCCCCTCCCACACACATACCCCTGCAGGACATGCGCCTCAGTCTCCCCAGGGAGCTCCGTGGTGGTGTGGCTGTTGTTCAGCTTCTGTACTTCGTGGTTTCCTCACTTGCATAGTTACCGCAGGGTTGATTTTTGGGAAGGGAGCCAGGCAGTCCAGGCTATTCACCGTGTTGGCAGGAATCAGAAACTCTTTCCAGTATTTGGCATTCATTCCAAGTTACCTTGTGGCCTTGTCAAATTTAGAAATGTGTATGCAGCAGTTTTTGTCCAAAAGGACACAGAGTAAAGGTTATTAGTGAATATTGTGCTACTTTTGCTTGTTCCAATGAATTATAATAAATAAGACTAAATAAGAAAGGGAACACATTTGAGACCATTAATTTTAACACTCAGTGTTTAAATTCTATTCCTTTTGCTTACAAAATGCTGTTGTCTTTTCTGTTTTATATTCCTACTCAGCTTTTATTTATTTTTAACATTTAGCTTAGCCAGAGAGAAACAGAAAATTTATTGTAAGGTAATATATTTCTGTACCTTATATTTCAGAACTATCTTACTTTTAATCCAGCAAATAATAAAGAATTGGTGAGCAACAGTAAAACACAGGCAATATATTATTTGTGGGTAAGTAGAAATATTTTGATTTGTCTTAAATGTAGGGACAAGTATGTGTTCATTCCCTGAGTACAGATGTTTTGGCAATGTAACAGTACAGTATCTACTTAGAAGCAATAAATATGTATTAAAATGCTTTGATTTAATTATAGCATTTACTTTAGACTCATTGGAAACTAGTGTATTAAATCAGAAGCAGATAATTTAAATTTCATTTAATTTTTTAAAGTATTGAGGCAAATATTTATTTGAATGTATTTAACAGGTTTAAAAAAATACAGGGTTTTTCAAGACCTTGGTTTTTACCCCCTTTTAGAAAGGAATTAGCAAACAGATCAGCAATGTATATACTGACATAGGGCAGAATCGTGAGATTAAAAAAACATCAAAGTTAAACATAAAATTACCACATGACCCAGCAATTCCTGAATCCAAAAGAATTTTTTTTAAAGATTTTATTTATTTATTTGACAGAGAGAAATCACAAGTAGATGGAGAGGCAGGCAGAGAGAGAAAGAGGGAAGCAGGCTCCCTGCTGAGCAGAGCTCGATGCGGGACTTGATCCCAGGACCCTGAGATCATGACCTGGGCCGAAGGCAGCGGCCTAACCCACTGAGCCACCCAGGCGCCCTTGAATCCAAAAGAATTTAAGAAGGCACTCAGACAAATACAAACATACAAACGTTCATAGCAGCGGTATGATTGTCAGTGACCAAAAGCAAACCACATGTCCATCAGCTAGTGAATGCATGAACAAAATGTGGTCCGTCTGTACAACGGACTATGACTCGGCCATAAAAAGGAACAAGGCACTGACACCCACTACAACATGAATGAACCGCATATACATCATGATAAAGGAAAGAAGCCGGACACAACAAATCATGTGCTATATGAGTCCATTGATGTGAAATGTCCGGAAGAGGGGAATCCATTAAGACAAGTGCAGAATGGTGGTGGTTGGGGCTAGGGGAGGGGCATGCATTATGGCTTAATGGAGAGGGAAGCTTCCTTTTGGGGTGATGAAAATGTCCTGAACCAGATGGAGAGGACGGTGCCCAGCATTGTTAGTGTACTAGATGTCCCTGAATTGTACACTTTAAAATGACGAATGGTTGGAATTCCTGGCTGGCTCAGTCAGCGGAGCACGTGGCTCTTGATCTTAGAGTTGTTTGGTGTAGAGATTACTTCAAAATAAAATCGTTATTTATTTATAAGATTTTATTTATTTATTTGACAGAGATCACAAGAGGCAGAGGGGGAAGCAGGTTCCCTGCTTAGCAGGGAACCCAGTGTGGGGCTCGATCCCAGGACTCTGGGGTCATGACCTCAGCCAAAGGCAGAGGCTTAACCCACTGAGCCACCCAGGAGCCCCTCAAAATAAAATCTTTATGATTAATTTAATTTAAATTTTAAAAACATTTAAAGCATAAAATCTTTAAAAAATCATAAAATGATTAATGGCTAATTCTATGTTATGTGAATTTTACCTCAATTAAAAATGCAAAACAAAAACACTGATTTCAATCACCAATTTTCAGTGCTAGTTGTTTCTTCCAGGACTTATTGTAGCTTTAATGCCATATAAATATAGCATTCAGATTTTCATTTACTACCATTTAAAGTCACAATCGTTTGTGGCATTTTTTTTTTAACGTATTTGCTTTTCTTTCAGAATGTTCTCAGATGTTCCTTGAGGCAGCAGGTTCTCTTATCTGTAGAGGTTGCAAAGCTCTGGCCCTGTTTAGATGCATTTCTTTTGATTTTGTGGTTATAGTAGTTCTTTCTTTTAGAAACCAGGTCTTTTTGTAGTAGTGATTATTTTTTCTGTTCCCCTCAGTGTGAAGAGGGAGATCTACTTGCTCACAGTGCCCCACGTTTAACAGAAAAAGTGAGTATGCCTCCCACACTTTTATATGTCAGATGTTGTGGAGAGTAAATATGTGTAAGCTTATTCACTCCGGGCTACCCTTTGTATGTCTTGATATTACACCGTGGGGAAATGATTTGACATTTTTACTTGGGTCCTTTACCATATTGAATCGTCAGCTGAAAATAATAGAAACATTATTCAAAATAAAATATTATGGAAAAGAAATTTGATTACTCTGAGAAAATACCCAAAAAAGTGATGGCTTTACCAATGTATGTGTGCATAGGACAAAGAATGAAAAATTATTTGGGAGTGATATAATAAATAGTTGAATGTGAGTGGCTCCTTTTTAGGCTACCTGGTTTTCAGAATAATAAACGTGATCTTGGCTATTTAGACGTTTCAGAGCCAGTAGAAAGGCGGTGCAGCAGGTGTTGGAGGAAACAGGTATCTTGCCTGCCGGCTCGCCTGGGGCCATAATCATATCTGAGGTGGGCCTCGGGTCCCGTCTCCTGCCACAATTTCTGCGTTTGACACCCATGTAATCTGCCCTAAGTCAGCACCTTATGGTGTTTCTTCTGCTTCCTTTCTTCACTCTTATTATTATTTATAGAAATTTATTTTTAAGAGGGAATGCCAAAAAAAAAAAAAAAGTTGAGATAGATGAATACAAAGAGAAATGATTCTGTCCAAATCTCTTTTTCACAAATCAAAGTTATCAAACAATAAAGTTCAATTCTCATTATGTGTGGCAGTTCCATTTCACAAAGTCTCTGCACACCTCAGGGAATACGAAGTCATCGGTCCTAGGAGAAGTACAGGATTGGGTTCCTGCCAGCCTCGGGTCACAACAGTTTCACCCACAGATAGATACAGAACCTTGTATTACGTGAATTTTCATTTGAAGACACCGTATTTAATACACAATGTTGATGTGTTAGTGCTCACAGCCAGCAGCTCTGGAACTCATATCTGAATGACGTTTATCTAACTCAGGTATGTGCTCTGGAAGGCACATCACTAGACTGCCTTTCAGTACCGTGTTTGGCGTTAAATACTGCCCTCACTAACAAAAAGCACCTCAAAAACATGAACAACGTGGCGCTAAGCAGACCCTGGAAAGGACTCTTGTTTACAGCTTGAAAGCTGGAAGAAGACGGCAAAGCCTGTCCTCACTGGACCTCAGCTGGGGACGTGCGCATAGGGAGAGTCAAATTTTTGCCACTCCGCATATGCACACATCTGCAAACAATCATGAAGGGGCCACAAGGGTTGATTTTGGGGTTATAAATAAATTTTTTAAAGATTTTATTATTTATTTAACAGAGACAGAGATCACAAGTAGGCAGAGAGGCTGGCGGTTGGGGAGAGCAGGCTCTCTGCTAAGCAGAGAGCCCGATGCGGGGCTCAATCCCAGGACCCTGAGATCATGACCTGAGCTGAAGGCAGAGGCTTAACCCACTGAGCCACCCAGGTGCCCCATGGGGTTATAAATAATTTTTTGTGAGTAGGTGAGTTTGCAAATACAGAACCCACAAGCCATGAAAATGCCTTGTATGGAAGCAGATGCCCTCCCTTGACTAGTTATTGTTTTCCTGACCCTCCTGTGGTCTAGGCAGAAGAGGTGAGCCCTAGGGTCCTCTCCGTGTCATTAGAGAAGGGGGCAGCAAACTTGTTGTACCTGTGACAAATGAAGACATTTCTTTGACTGATTCATTCACTGAACATTCACTGCAGGACTCCACTCACCGCTCTGGGTTCTTTCTATACTTCGTCTCCAAGACAGTGCCTAAGAAAGATGGCCCTCATGCCTTATTTTATGTAGCACAAATTTCTTGAGGTGTCAGGGGCCTGTCTGTGTACAGTACTTAATTTCTACTGATGGGAAAATAGTTTATGGGAAAATTTTATAGTTATAAGACTGGGATAATTATTTTGTGATATCTTACAACCGGACATGCTTTTGCACAAGGCAGGGACATTAGTTTCTTTTATCAGTCTCTGAAACCTCAGTAAGAGAAGTTCAGCAGGTATAAACAACTGGTTAAACACTTTTTCATTTGCTTTAAGCAAACAGTTTAATGAACCCCGTACACAGCCCTTCACTCGCTCCTAGCACACCTTCAGAGGTTCAGAATGGCCTGCACCGTGGCAATCCACGGGGGAGAGATTTCTTAGCGATTGGTTTTTCTAATTGTATCTTTTTCCTACTGTAAATCAATGTAATATTATAAAATAGGCCCTATTGACAAATGCTTTGTTTTACATGTATACCAACGTAACTTATAATCTGTCTTCTGAAATGCAGACCTTCAACAAGCTCGTGGGAAAATTTAGCCAGTCAGTCTTTCATTTGAATTTAACACAAATACTTTCCGCAACAATGGAAGGGAAGCTGGTTGTCTGGGACATCCACCGCCCAACGTCGTCTGCCTCCGCCTCTGCGGGCTTCCCTCAAATCAAACCTTGTAAACTGGTTCATTTGCAGAAAGAGGGCCTCACTGTGCTCACTACAGTGGATCGGTAATTAACTTAATTAAAAAGCAGCTATCAGTGATTACCAAAGTATGTTAAAACCTTTTTGGATGTACACACATATTTTGTATATGCAGAGAATATTTCTGGGGAAATTACTTATTAACTGGGAATGTTTGGTATCTCTGAGGAAAAGACCAGAGAAGTGGGAGCAAGGGTGGGGTGGTTTCCCCTCTTCTCATGATCTCATTTGTACTAATTGGTTTGCTTTTTTAAAAAAAATCATGGCCATGTATTACTTTTAAAAAATCCCTTTGTGTTGGTGAAACAAAAACTGGTTTTTTTCCTTTCACACTAATTACAGTCATTTTCACCCTAAATATTACATACTTTAATTTTAAGAAAATAACATAAATAGCTATATTGTTTTTTCTTTTTAAAGATTTTATTTATTTATTTGACAAAGATCACAAGTAGGCAGGGAGGCAGGCAGAGAGAGAGAGAGAGGGAAGCAGGCTCCCTGCCAAGCAGAGAGCCTGATGTGGGACTCGATCCCAGGACCCTGAGATCCTGACCGGAGCTGAAGGCAGAGACTTAACCCACTGAGCCACCCAGGTGCCCCGTATTGTTTTTTCTAATTACAAAATAACACCCATTATGAAAAGGTGAAATACAACAGGACTTTAAAAGCTCGCTGGCTGGAGAGGCTATGGGAGCTCAGAGAGTGTCATTAAAAGCCTTAGTCTTAGGGCACCTGGGTGGCTCAGTGGGTTAAGCCGCTGCCTTTGGCTCAGGTCATGATCTCAGGGTCCTGGGATCGAGTCCCGCTATCGGGCTCTCTGCTCAGCGGGGAGCCTGCTTTCCTCTCTCTCTCTCTGCCTGCCTCTCCATCTACTTGTGATTTCTCTCTGATAAATAAACAAAATCTTAAAAAAAAAAATAAAAAAGCCTTAGTCTCAGACAGAAAGGGGTTCAATTTCCAGACGTATCCCTTGCTGAACGACTCGGGGCAAGGAACTTAACTTGGCTGAGCCTCCATTTTTCCACCTGCAAAACAGGCATGACAACCCTCTCCCTCAGAGTGATTTTATGAGAATTTTTGTGAGATAAGCCACGTAAAACTCTAGTACCTTGTCTGGCACAGAGGAGCTCTAAATGAAAATGGTCGTTATCTGGATGCTTGAGAAGTTCCCCACAGGGACGGAGGACTCTGCCTCATGATAGGGACCGTGCACACGTGGTCAGAGTCACTGTGCCATCTGCTTTCCTTTTCATTTCTTTTAATCCAGAGAGCGGTGAGGTCCTGGCACGTCTTTACAAAGAGAAATGCAAATTGTCCTCACTCAGGGTTGCAGAAAAGACGATAGTAGAATTGCAGCTGATGATGAATCAGCCTTTAATTAGTTAGGGGGCTAGGGCCCAGGGAAGACCAGGCCTGGGTTCCCCTCTTTCCATGGTAAATAAAACCCAACCAGGACCGGGGAGCCCACCAAGATCTTGAAAACACTTGGCCTGTTTTGCCATTTCTTTCCAGCAGAGGGCAGTGAACGATGTTCTCGCCAATTACTCTGCCCACCTGCCTCGCTTATTAATCAGAAACTGCATTTAATCACTTTGCATCTCTAAGAGGAAATTCATTCCCCATCCTGCCCCCCCCACTGTGATTAGACTCTTATGCCAGAAGCTTTAAAAAAAAAAAAAAAGAAAAAGCCCATTTGGGATAGATCTGAGGACTGGAAATAAAAGCCATTTTGTCACGCGACACTGCCTTTGGCTGTGACGACCGGACAGGGTTTTATATGGCTCTGACAGCAGTGCCCTCCTGTAACGCGGCTTGTGTGCTTTTGCCAAGCTGTGTGATTTCAGAGGGCTGGTGGACGGACTCTGGTGTCCTCTGTGGTCTCGTGGTAGAGAATGTCAGTCACCGCCCACTGTCACTGCCCTTGGCTGATGTAGGAGGGCGGGGCGAGGAGAGAGGAGCATGGGCTTTGCATTGGGTACACCTGGATCCCCGCACAGTCTAGCCATGGGGCCTGATGGGGCTGCCGTGTGGAAGTCGGTCCCCGGCGGTATTTGGGACATACTTCTGCTGAAAGATTACTGCTTGCTTCACTGAAATTCAAATTTCACTTGGCGTCCTGCATTTTTTATTTGCTAAATCTGGCAAACCACCCCCCCTCCCACCCGGGGCCTTGAGCAAATTTCTCAACTTCTCAGAGGCTTCGTTTCCCAGATGTAAAGTGAAACAACAGTAAAATCAACCTTGTAGGACAATATTATAGTGAAGTTTTTTACAACACCTGGAGTGCAGAGCCGGACACAAAATTATCTGTTCAGTACCTGGTGGTTACGACTGTTCCTTCCCAGACAGATGTTTTTCTCCATTTCAGCTATATCGTCACAGGTGATATTAGAGGTAACATTAAGTTCTACGATCGGACCCTGTCCATTGTTAACTGGTACAGCAACTTCAAACTGAGCTCCATAAGGACCCTGTCGTTTTCCAAGACCCCAGCAGCTCCCCCCACCGAAAAATCAAACTATCCTCCAGACTGCACTCTAAAAGGTGACCTTTTTATTGTAAGGTAGGTTGTTAATGAATCTAGTCCTTTGAATGGCCAAGAAATGATTGCTGCCCTCTCTGTCGGTTGGCACGCGGTGGAATGGCCACCTTGCTCCCGGGACACGAGACAGAGCGGGATTTCCTCTTCGGTCCTTCTCGGGGGCCCGCAGGTGGATCTCCGCAGCTGATTAGAATCACCGTTCAGTCATTTTTTTAAAAAGAAGCATTCTATGCGTATTAAGGATCTTTAGCGACTGGAAACTGGAAAGGGCTTTTATCCCTGAGCTGCAGTCTCTGTTGTGTTTGAAGGCCTTTGCAGGAGCTTGGTATCTTCTCCCGAAGCCGAGTTTGTCCTAGTTGCTGCGGTTAAAGGCATTTGATAATTAATAGCCATAACATTTCAAGACTGAATTATCTGCGAGTCTGCTTAATTACCCTTGCAGCATTTGCAGGCACATCTGTATGTGTGCACCACACTCCATATTTGCATACACAAATGAATATTTGCATGTGCAGATTAGCTAATTGTACAACTGACTGTCCATCTGCATACTTAATGACTGCATTTACATGTAGAAATGTGGGCTTTTTCCCTTGCAAATGGAGGCTGTTGGGTATTGGTAGTATATTTTTGGAGACGCTGGGTTAATAATGTCACTAAATTGCAGACGACAGAGGCGTTTCGTGTGCAATTAGAAGCAGAATAGCCTCCGTGCCCCATGCGCCGCAAACACTGATACTGTCGGGTCCCTTCTTGGCAAACAGGAATCTTATCATTGGAACGTCGGATGCGACAGTGTACCACTTAACGGCAGATGGGACCAAACTTGAGAAGTTATTCGTGGAGCCCAAGGATGCCATTTGTGCCATCTCCTGCCACCCGTACCAGCCCCTCATCGCCATTGGCAGTTTCTGTGGGATGATCAAAGTGTGGGATTATGAGGAGAAAAAGTACCTTTTCAGCAGGGTCTTTGAGAAGGGGCTGGGCGTCCAGAGTCTAACCTACAATCCTGAAGGTATTTTCATTATATCGGCCTATCTTGGGCTCCAAGTCAAAAACAGACCCAGATGGCTGTGCCCTTGGCTGTGACAGCTTCCAGGAAGCTTACTTTGGCCACGCTCCCCCCAGCAGGCTAGATGAGACGCCTTGTCCTGGACCCTGCGGCTCTCGGTGCCTAGTTAGTGTCTGAACACTCACCCCAGAGCCCCATGCTTTTCCGTTTCTCTCCGGGGGTCCTGGTCTGTCACGTTCATTACTGTCTTCTCAGCTCCTAGAGCACAGCCTGGCCTGGAGGAATGAAGTCCCTTTTCCAGCATTGTTCTCTGGCTTGTGATTTCAGGAGCCCTTCTTGGAGCTGGCTTCACAGAGGGGACAGTTTACATTCTTGATGCAATGTCCTTAGAAAACCAAATCCCAGAGCCTTTCAAATATTCCAGAACCAGCGTGACTCATATCAGCTTCTCCCATGACTCCCAGTACATGGCGACTGCTGTAAGTGTTTCCACTGGGAACTGTCCAGGGAATCTAGCAACCTTGTTTACCACCAAAAGGGAGAGAGGGCATGGGGGGGGGGGCGAGGGAGGGGGTGCTAATGGATTCGGGGTTCTTTTTGGGTCGTGAACATGCTCTAAAATTGTGGTGGTGAGATCTGTGAATACACTGAAAACCACAGAGTCATACACTTTAAAGGTGTGAACTGTGTGCGGTGTGAACTGTATCTCCACAAGGCCTCTATAGAGAGAGGAGGGACTGTCGCTCGAAAGGAGCCTAGGCCTCAGGACACGCAGGCGGGGATTCTGCCATCCTGACAGCTCATTTCGGTGTGTTGGTTTCTGGACCCCTTCCTCGGCGTCCCTTCTTTCATCTTTCTCTTTGATTTTTGACAAGATGACATTCTCATTTATCTCAAAGCACCATCTTCCCCCGGTGTTTTGGATTCCGTTCCTTCCCTCTATGAATAGGGCTCTTAAGCTCAGTAAAGATTTTCTGAGACCTTTAGCCTCTCCCTTCCTGCCAGCTCTCCTGGTCTGCCGTGCGCTCGTCCTGCCTTGATGTTGGGTGAGGGGGAAGAGCCACCGCTGCTTCCCACGTCCCTGCTGCGCCCCGACCCCTGCCTGTGTGCCCGGCCTCTACCCTGGTCTTTGTGCTCCAAACCTTCATAGGCCTGCCGCCGAGCCTCCGGGCCCCTGCAGCTCCCAAGTTAGGTGTCCCTTTCCCTTTAGGCTGGTCTTGCGCACACTCCCAACTCACTCTCAGCCGTGGAAATCATACCTTTTTCATTTTGTGTGGCTGGATACAGAGAAGGGAAGAAGAAAGCAAAAAGAGTCAGGGTTTCAGTTTTCCACACAGAATGAGGTGGGGACCGGAAGGAAGGCCCCAGTGTCAGGCGGATGCTTTCTAACCTCCCCCCCTTACCTTTGTGGCATATCTACTTTTAACCCGAGTTTTCCCATCTATACAATGGGTGTGATTTTATTACTTGCTCAGACAGACTAAAATCTCCTTTTGGATAAAATGCCCTAAAGGCAGCATTAATATGGAAAACATGGTGATGATTTTTAAGTTACAAAACTGAAAAAGGAATAACTTCTGCTCTTTGGCTCCAATTCAGGACGTGTATTTTACTGTGGCCGTTTACATGGTGGTAGTCAGAAACGGACACCGGGTCTGGGAATACCTGGCAAGGCTTCGTTCTCATCGCAAAAGCATCCGCAGTCTCCTGTTTGGGGTTCATCTGGACAGCAACGAGCCGAGGCTGCTGAGCCTCGGGAGGGACAGGCTCTTGGTGAGCTGTTCAATGTCCGTTTACCTCACCCCTGTGAGGTTGGGTCCCTGGCATCTGGCCTAGAACCGGGCCCCCAGTCTGGGTCCTTGTTGGAGAAAATGAATGTACAGTGAGGTAGCATAAAGCTCTCTGAGTAGACACTTGTTCTCAAGGATGCGTGAAAGCAGTACCCCTTACAGTAGAAACTATGCTTGGCATTTTGATTTTGGTTCTTGTCCTGGGCTCGTGATCTGTGGTCCCTTCCTCTGGTGTGATGGTGAGCAGCGGCCACAGCTCCCCGTCGGCCGTGCGACCATGAGGGTGAACAGCCAGCACACCGGCCACCAGCTGCACCCACACAGCCAAGCCGTTCTGTCAAGCTCGGGACAGAGTTCAATCAATTACATGGGGTAGTCAACACTTTATTATAAAACAGGTTTTGTGGTAGGTGATTTTGCTCAACTGTAGGCTCACTTCGGTGTTCTGAGCACAATTAGGGTGGGCCAGGTCAGGCTGTGGGGGTCGGTAGGGGAGGCATATTAAGTGCATTTTTGTCTATGACTGTTTCAACTTAAAACAGTTTATTGGAACGTAACCCCACCACGAGTCAAGGAAGATCTGTATCTGTGCATCTAAACTTTGTTCCTCGCTCCTTCCCTGTCTTCCATTCCCATCTCTCCTTTACTGGCCGTCCAGTCATCCATTCGTTATGGTCTGGCCACCAAAACCTGCCGGTGGATGAAATTCGGCAAGCTACCGATTTATGACTGTCAAGTATAGAGATTAGGTATGAATGTATTCCTATCCTTGAAGAGTTCCCGAGATAATGGTAAGGGAGACGGTAGGACACAACTGTGAGAGTTCAGATTTTGGGGTCCGTTGGACCTAAATTTGAATTCTCATCCTACCACTTCTTAGCTATGTGACCTTGAGCAACCCACCGAACCTCTCTGAACCTCTGCTTTCTAACCTGTAAAATGGGCACAACAGTATGACTTGGCAGGGGAGTCCGGAAGGGTAAGTAGCATTGTGTTTTTAGAGCAGCTCATTGTCTTTGCTCATAAGGAATGCTCATCAGGGCAGCCTGTGAGGAGTGAGGGTCTAGGCAAGTCTTCTCTTAGGGGGACCAGTACTGTCCCCCAGAACAGGACTGTTGACTGCCTTCTTTGGCTCAAGCCTCATGTGTGTCTATCTGGCCTCCTCTACAGATTGAATATAATCTTCTTAAGAGCTGCAGAGACAACCTGGAGATCTTGGACATTCACCGCACCGACCAGGGCAACTATCCCACCTGTATGGTCTGGTACCCACCGCTCACCAAGGAGCTCTTCCTGCTCATTTGCAACAGCAGCTACAAAGTGAAGCTTTTTAATTCTACCACCAAAATGTGCCGGTAAGCGCTAACAGCTTCCCGCTGGCGTGATGCCTGCCTCAGTTTCTCCATCCCCATCTTCTCTAAGTCCCGGCTTACAGACCCTCACTACCCAGGGGAGGAAACTGAGGTGCAGAAGAGTTGAGTAAGTCTCACCCAGGGTCCCGTGGCTGGGAAGTCGCCAGAAGCAGGATATGAATCCAGAGCCCTTGCCTCTGAGCCCAGCCCCGCACGGAGATGAGGGAGCCAGAGCTCCGGGCCCAAGACCCAGGGAAGGACCCCGCAAAGTCGCTGATGCCTTATAAACTCTCCTATCTTCTCCTCCTGCGTTAAAAACATCTTTTCACTTGAATAGTATCAATTGTGCGATTTTAAAAGATTTTATTATTTTTTGGAAATGATTTCTATACCCACGGTGGGGCTCAAACTGACCCTGAGATCAGGAATCACAGGCTCTCCTCACTGAGCCAACAGGGGCCCGTCATTGTGCGATTTGCCTTACTCTTGCTTCCTAGAGGCGTTTTTAAGTTTACCTGATGGCATTCGTGTGCTCACTCAGTGTTTACCCAGCCCCTACCTGAGCCAGGTTCTGTCCGAGGTGCTGAAGGTAAGGATGCTGACAGCCGTGCTCCTGCCGCCCCGGCATTGGCATCTTGGTAGGGGAGTGGAGTTTGTGGGAGAGCCTGGGCTGGAGGTCCACATTTGAGGTCGGGAGCACATGGTGCTTTAGAGCCATGAGACGAGAGAAGATTCTAGAGGGGATGAGCATGTAGAGGAGGGGCCAAAGGACTGACCCCAGGGCATCCAAAGCTGCTCATCTCAGAGCAGCAGCTCCTCCATCTTGAAGTAGGTCAACATCTATGGTTGGCTCATGTGCTGCTAGGCCCGGGGCTCCCTAGGTTTGCTCCTCGTGACAGATACAGATCATGGTGCATCACCTCTGTACCAGGCTCCACATTAATCTTCAACAACTCTCCTGCTTCTCAAGTAATATCCCACTGAGTTTCAGAGCAGTGACAGAGCTTGTGCTCAGGATGGGGTGGGACTCAACCCATGAGCCTAATTCTGACCCCGTCCTCTACTTGGCACTACTGGGCCCAGGTGCAGCCCTGGCCGTGGGCTCCTACCTAGTCAGCCCTAGAGGGCGTCCCATTCCACCTGTGGTTTGGCTGCCTCGTGGGTATGGCCGGAAAGAACAGAGGTCCAGAGGCTAGAGCAACAGGTGAGAACCCAGTAGGGACCTCACCTGAGAGAAGGAAGTGCGACGCCAACAGCAGCTGGCCCCGTGCCGGAGGAGAATCAGGGTTCTGGTCCTCAAAGGTCAATATCACCCAAGATAATCAACGTCATCATCTTCTTATTTAAACATTTGTTTCCAGAAGGATACAAGGAAAAATAATTGAGGAATGCCATGTCATGTGGCAGGCACAGGAGAGAAATTCAGCACCATTTTTTTAAAAAAAATATCAAAACACTGGGAAGGAGACATTTGAAAGAAGTAGGTAGAAAGGATTTTAGGAAGATCTCAGAATCTTCGTACATCATCTTTTTTTTTTTTTTAAAGTTTTTATTTATTTACTTGACAGAGAGAGATCCAAGTAGGCATAGAGGCAGGCAGAGAGAGAGAGAGGAGGAAGCAGGCTCCCTGCTGAGCAGAGAGCCCGATGTGGGACTCGATCTCAGGACCCTGAGATCATGACCTGAGCCGAAGGCAGCGGCTTAACCCACTGAGCCACCCAGGCGCCCCCTTCGTACATCATCTTTAACGGACACAAACTTTTTGGAAATGGAATATCCCATGGATATGCAAGTCCTGAGTAAATCTGAGTTCACTCTGCAGGTAGATTGGGGATGCTAACAGTTACTAAGCAGGGACTCCAAGCCACACAGGTTGGAATTTCTGCCACTGACAATGAATTGGAAATTAGCGTAAGGGATATTTTCATTTTTGTTTTATTTTTTTTAAAGATTTTATTTATTTATTTGAGAGAGACAGAGAGAGCAACAGAGCGCAGAGCAGAGAGAGAAGGGGAAGCAGGCTCCCCGCTGAGCAGGAAGCCCGACACAGGGCTCGATCCCAGGACCCTGGGACCACGGCCTGAGCCGAAGGCAGAGACTTAACCCACTAAGCCACCCAGTCGTCCCCATAAAGCATCTTTTAAGTGGTAGGAATAACAAGGCCTCATAACCACAGCTTAATTGGGAAGGAATTGTCTCTTCATGACAAATAAAAAGCAATTTTAAAATGCACTTAAAATATTGAGAACTTGAAAGGCAGTGAGCAGAAAAAAGCCAATAAACCTATGAGCAGATGTTCACTTGAGTATCAAAGATGCAGATGAAAACAAAACACCATTTTTTCACAAATCAGATTAGTGAAATAAAAATGACTGACAGGACACAGTGTTGGCAAAGGTATAAGCGGGTGGACAGTCCCACTGCCTGTTGTGGGGGACATGGAAACGCGGGTGTCCTTTTGGGAGAGCGCTTTGTTTCCCTTTGCTAAATCGCATCCTGTCTTCTGATGTCTAGGAATGTAGCCCACAGAAGCCCTCACACAGTATGCCGAGACATAAGTAAAAGGATGTCTTGCTCGAAAATACTTTCAAAAATGGAAACAATCCAGATGTCCATTAATAGGGGATTAGTTAAATGATGACTCGTCACTGTGCTGAAACAGGATGCTGCTTTGAGAAAAGAAAAAAAAAAAGTATGCTGTCTGTGTAGTGACATGGAAATAGCTCCCAAGACACAATGTATTTTCCTATAAAGTTAGATTTCTATAATGTATTTACTTTTCACATAAAACTGTATAAGTTAGACTATATAAAGGAGATTCTTGAGTCCCCGGGGACTTCAGGGTGTGGCAATGTGTGGGGGTCTGGGTAGATTATCAGGCTTTAGCTTTTGCATGTCTAAATGTCTGAAATGGTTTGCAAGGAGTATGTGACATATTTCAGTCAGAAGCAAAAGATATTAACTTTACAAAATTGTCAGATAACGTTTAACAAATACGAGGTGACAGTTCCAGGGTCCTCCTATGTGCCAGAAATTGTTGTGAGTGCTTTATGTATATTAACTGACTTGCTGTTCACACGGTCTCGGGGTGGGCGTGTCATTGTCCCTATGTGCTGGTGAGGAACCTGAGGCACCAAGGCTGATTTTTAGTTTGATGTTTTCCCCCCTTTTTCTTATTTATGATTTAAATTAAGATGTAATTTACCTATCATAAAATGTACCCCTTTTCAGGGACTTTTATCATATTCACCAAGTTGTGTAACCATCACCCTATCTAATTTAAGAGCATTTCCACCACCCCAAAATAAGCCCATACCCATTGTTAAAATTTTTTAAAGGTTTTACTTATTTAGCCCCATACCCATGAGCAGTCATTCCCCATTCCTCCCTTCCCCCACTCCTGCCCCACCCCCAGCAACCGCCAAGCTATGTTCTGTCTCTGTGGATTTGTCTATTCTGGATAGTTCACATAAGTGGAACCGTGTAGCATGTGACTTTTTGTGTCCGGCTTCGTTCAAGATGCTTCAGAGCTCGTCCGTGCTACCGTTGTGTGTCAGTGTTTCCTTCCTTTTCTACGGCTGGTTCATATTTCATGGTATAAACCTACCCTATTTATCCATTCACCTGTTGTCGGACATTTGGGTCGTCTCTGTTCGGGGCTACTGTGAACATGCTTGTGTAGGTTTCCAAGCAGAGCCCTGTTTCATTTCTCTTGGGCAAAGACCTAGGAGCAGAATGTCCAGGTCACCTGGTAACTCTGTTGAACCATTTGAGGATCCGCCAGACTGTTTCCCAAAGCAATGCCACCAGGTATCATTCCCACCAGCAGTTTGTGGTGGTTGCACGTTCTCCGCAGCCTTGCCCCTACTCTTCGAGGGTCCGAGCTGGGATTCAAACCAGAGTCTGCCCCTAGCCGTGCTCTCCCTACCTCTGTCTACTCGGTGATGCTTGGGGGAAGCCCTCGGACATCCCTACCCAGGGTGACCGGCAGCTAGCTGGTGCGTGGTCCCTCAGGCGGCCATTTAGCGTGTCTGACACCTTACCTAAGTCTCCATGTGTATGAACTTGACCGGGATCACCAACCTGACGGCCCCCTGCCCGTGGCACTCTCACAGCTGGCCCCGGCCCCTTGCCCAGCTCACTGCCCTCCTCCTCCCGCTCCTGCCCCTTTATGTTTTCTTCACAACCCACTTCCGGCGGCCTTGTGCCACCTGTTTGCTGCCTGTTGTCTGCCTCTTCCATATTCTCTACCTTCCCAACTTACCACTGCAGACCCAGCTCGCACGTCTCCCTCCTCAGAGCAGTCTCGGGGCCCTGCACTCGCGCGTTCCTACACCTCTCCCCTCACGGTGCTTCCAAGTGTTTGTCATCTCTTGTCAGGCTGTGAGCTCAGTGGCCGTGACTAAACCTCACTCACGGGTGTGTCCCGAGCCCCTCACATAGAGCCTGGCACAGGAGGGCCTTTAAAAAGACTGCTTAATGGATTTGCGCTTCATTTAGTCAGTGCACACGCCTGGGATGTGTACTGTCCCCGCCAGACACGGGCTGGGCATGGGGAGCCCCAGGGAGAAAACCTATCTAAACAACGAGGGGCTTATCATATAAAAAGTTTGCAATAGCCACGGACCTCACATGGGAGAAGATCCAGCTCTCATAGGTTATAAAGTGAATCTCGTGGGCCCTGATAAAAAGCAAAAAGGATTCATAATTAAGAGTTAAATAAAGCACGAGGCTCCTGGGTGGCTCAGTGGGTTAAAGCCTCTGCCTTCGGCTCAGACCATGGTCTCAGGGTCCTGGGATCGAGCCCCACATCGGGCCCTCTGCTCGGTGGGGAGCCTGCTTCCCACCCCCCCCCCACTCCTGGTCTGCTTCTCTGCCTACTTGTGATCTCTCTCTGTCAAATAAATAAAATCTTAAAAAAAAAAAAAAAGAAGTTTAAGAAACACAGCAGGACGCCTCCGAGACCTCAGAAGGTGCCTTTGGGAGCCAGGGGTCCTGAAGCTCCTGCCTGGGCTGCAGGTGATGTGCCGGAGCCTCGCCTGGGATCAGATTCCTAGCAGAGTCTGAGCTAAAGCAGCCTGACCATTGCCAGGGTATGATTCATCACAGTTATTTTCACAGACGGTGTTTTGGAAGTCTATGTGTTGCCCCTGGAGTCAGGTGCATGTATGTCAGGGGTCTGGAGCCGTGGGCGGCCCCTCATTCTGATCTCTCGGGCTGCCCCTGGGAGAGGGGTGTCTCCCTACACCCCGCCAACGCGTGCCACTTCCTCAACGCGTTTTCCCCGTCCCTTGTTCCTATACACGTTCTCGAGGCATAATGTTCCCTTCACTCAGCTGTCAAGGAGGCAAGTCAGAGCCTCCACCACGGAAAGCATTCTTCACAATCAGACTTTCCCTGGAGCATTTACTGTTTGGAGCTGTTGCCCCTCATTTATGGCGGCTGTTAGCAGCGGCTGAGAGAGAGGTTCTTTGCTGAGTGACAGGACAGGAAATTGGGAATGCAAAACGTGTGCAGTCTCATGAAAGGTAGCCAGTCAGGGAGCCTACGTTCAGATTTGTGGAATTAAAAAAAAAAAAAGTGTTTCTTCTTTTTTTTTTTTTTTTTCTCCTGCAGAAAGACGCTTCTCGGGCCGGTTTTTGGTTCTCCCATTGAGCAGATACAAATCCTCCCGGTGAAAAGCACCTTGGAACTGCAGAAACGCTACATGGTGTTTATTAACAGGGACAAGGTATCAGCCCTTGGCTCTCTGCCTCCGGGAGACGGCTCTGTGTGGTTTGGGTAGCAGTGCGCCCCGACGAGGATCACACTCCAAGATGCCAGAGGTCATAGCCTAGCTATGACCTATTTCCTCCCGGTCCACAGTGATCCTGAAAATTGCCATTAAACGAGTGAAAATTGGGTCTTAGGAAGCATTTCTGAGCAGAGTTACTGCATTTTCTATACTCCCATGAAGACACAGGGTCACCAAAGGATTTTTTTTCTTTCCGATTTATTGACATGGAAAAATCTCATAAAGACGTGCAAACTAGCTACACTTGGTTCTACGTTTAATAAATAATCTGTTGAAAAGCATAAAATCATAAGATTCTAGAACTCTCCCGGAAAACTTTGGACATCTGACCAGGAAGACCAGTAAAAGTTTCCTTCCTGTGTTGCTACCACAACCTGGCATCTCTCCTGAGGGACGACCCCACAGGGGTGTGTGTGTGTGTGTGAACCCCCAACCCTATGAAACAGGCTGGCACACACTGAGGTGGCTCCAGACGCATAGGCCCTTCCAGTAAACCGCACTAGGGGTGATGCGTGGACGTGCCAGACCCGAGCTTGGGGCCCAGTCATCTGAATCTGAATTTCCAATGACCTGTTCCTCTCTAGGTTGGACTTCAGATCTTACCAGTTGATGGCAATCCACACAAGACAGCTGCCATCATATGCCATCCCAGTGGGGTGGCGGGAATGGCCCTGTCCTATGACGGCTGCTGGGCCTTCACGGCGGGAGGACAGGACCGATCGGTGGTGCAGTGGGAAATCAACTTAAGGTAAGTGACCAGGCGAGAAGCTCGACCCCACAAGGAAGGTGTCAGCGGTAGACCCCCTGTTTTTAACCAGCCACAGCAGACAGGTGTCGGGCCCCTACTTTGGGCCCGGCCTTTGGGTGGTTCCCCCACGACGTCTGCCTATATGTGTGCACAGACAGAAGGTTACTGTTCTGCTTCAGGGACCGATGGGGGTTGCAGTGAAGGCGGCATGGCTCCGCCTTGTTCCCGCGCGGGCCGCACTGTCATCTGCAGATTCACGCCAGCTAGAAAGATCCTGCCCAAATCTCCAAAGCCTGTGTGACAGCAATAGTATTCTTAGTAAGATGTGTTTCCGGTCTGCTCTTCTGACCCACCTGGCCTGAGCTGAGACTGCCTTGGGTGAGGCCGGAGAGGTCCAGGCTTGAACACCACTGAGTACTCGGACTTTGAGGTCAAACAGACATGGGTTCGGGTGTGGAGCCTCCTTTCTGCCGGCTGTGACACCTAGGACCTGTTTTGCAACATCTCTGCTTGTTAGAGTCCTTGCCTGTGAAATGCAGGAGGGGTGGGGGGGGGCGGATAGTAATACGGACTTTTATAGGATTCTTGTAAGGATTGAATAACGCAGAGCTAGGGGCTCAGTACATTAACTGGTTTCTCTCTCCTATTTATGAAGGGCTTATTGAAGAGCCTTACTGAAAAAGGGGGCGAGGGCTACAGCAGTCCTCTCGTCTACCCAGATTTACTGAGCTGCCACAGGGCAGAGCCGGTTCCCACCCCTGAGCACCTTTTCCCAGCCCCTGCCTCTCAGAAAGCCTCCTGCCTCACGGCGTCACACTCAAAAGCTGGGTGCCGACAGCTCGGAGGACCCTTCCCTCCCAGAGAATCCTTCCTTCCTTCAATTCCTGTGCCAAGTGCACATCTCGCTTTTATGGCAGACATTGAAGCTGCTTAAACAGGGGCAGGAAGGGGCGCCTGGGTGATTCAGTGGGTTGAAGCCTCTGCCTTCGGCTCAGGTCATGATCTCAGGGTCCTGGGATCGAGCCCCGCATCGGGCTCTCTGCTCCGCAGGGAGCCTGCTTCCCTTCCTCTCTCTGCCTGCCTCTCTGCCTACTTGTGATCTCTCTCTCTCTGTCAAATAAATAAATAAAATATTAAAAAAAAAAAAAAAACAGGGGCAGGAAGAGCCAGGTAGATCTGCTGTAGGTCCACACTGGTTTCAGACTGCATTAGGAGCTCTGACCTTCACCTCTGCCTTCAGCTAAGACAGCAGATCTTGGGAACGTGGGAATTTAGAAGCTAGAGGTGAGCTCGCGCATTGAAAAAGCACTTCCCGCTGGTGTGCCCAGAAGGAGCTGCTTGATTCCTAGGCAGCTAGACTGTCACCTGGGACAGTGGGAGTGAGCGACACCCTGGGGACAGAACAAAATCTCCTCCTTCTCATTTTGTCCTCTTCTCCATAATCATGGTAGAGATTAAAGGGAAAAAAAAAAAAAAAAAAGGCACCGGCTTTCCAATGGCTTTCCTGGGCCTGGCCAGAGTCCAGGCTTCTGAGAATTTCAATTTAATCTGTTGTGGGGACAAAGGATCGTTATAAACTAATTAGCACTTCATTGCTGCTTCTGGTGTCTTAATATGTTCAGTGCTTCGCTAATGGGAAGAAATGTAACAATGCTAAACAAATCAACAAACACAATTCCCTGCTGGCCTGCCGACGGGGGGGAGTCATAGGGCGAAACTAAGACCCTGTGTCCTCTTACGTTCCCACGATTTTCATCCGTGTGCTCCTGGGCCAGAGACCATCCCTGCAGCACGTGGCCCTTCTCCGGGGCGCACCCCTCCTCCCTGGCATCTTCTCCTAAGGTTCAGTCTACACATACTCGACCTTTGCCCTGTCTTTGCTGGCATGCCCCCCCCTTCCCTTGTCTGGCACCTGTTTTAAAACCCCCTTTACTTTTGATGCTCAACCTCACACCCACCGCTAGTCCTGCTGCTGTGCTCAGACAGGAGCAGAAAGACCCCATTTAAATACTACCTTTCCTGCCTGCTTGTGGCATGACCTCGGGCTAGTCCCTTAACTCCTGGGTCTTAGTTTCTCCATCTGTTAAATGGGAATACCATCAGCATTTTGAGAGTAAAGGGTACCACCGCTGCTGGTGTCCCCGCCCCCGAGCCTCCTCCCCTGGGGCGCATGTGTGAACGCCTAACCACGGGTCACAGTACTTGCTGCTTCTCCTGACTGAGCTCATTTCCCGGAAGTACTGTCTGTCTGTCTCAGCACACAGTAGGTTTTCTATAAACGTGCTGCCCTTTGTGCCCTAATGACCCCCTTTTTTGTTGCAAGCATTAGAGACCCAGCTTAAGCACAGAGGGGAATTCGTGAGACGGTCTTGGGCATCTTTCGGTCGGTCCTGCGGGGAGAGCCGGAACGGTGTGCACTCCGCGTTCGCTCTCCGCCCGGCTCTGCTGTGGGCTTTGTTCTCGTACACCTGGATTTCGCCACCCGGCGCGACCACGGCCGCTGACAGTCCTCAGATCCCACAAGCTGTTGCTCGCACCACACAGACAGTGGGTCTCTTTCCCTGGCTCCGGTTGGACCACCCCAGTCCTGTCCCTCCGGCTGTCCCATGTCTGTTGGCAGTGGCCAGGAAGCAGGAGGTGCAGGACAGTCCTGACCCCCAGGGAGATGTTCCCAGGCACTCCTCGTAGTGACAGGCTCCTCTGCGTCACTTCTGTGCCCAAGCCACATGGCTAAAAGTGGCCTCCCACAGATCCTGGGCAATGCCCAGAGGTCACAGAGGGGGAGGCCCTCTCAGCTAGACACCTGCCTCCATGACGAATATAAGGGCTGAGAACAAGCTGAGGGCGGGGGGGGGGCTGGTCCCTGCTGCAGAGGAGGCCTCGGACCCACCTGGAGAACACACAGCACCCCCAGACACCAATGCTGCCTGCTTATGCAGGGCCTGGTAAGAGGTTATTTGAAGAAAGACGTCGGTGTATACTGACACCCCATTCAACAGAGAAGAATAACCCTAACTCCCTCGTACCGAGCCTTCTCTGGGCTGGGCCCTGTGCCGCCTGTCTTCTGTGCGCTGCTGGTTTCATCTCACAGCCATCCTGGGAGGCAGGGACGACTGGTGTCCCCACACGGCATCCCCATGTGTCCAGAAACCAGCTCCCCGGTGTTAAAGGGCCCTCCCAGGCACTGGAGTCAGCGGAGAGGCTGGGACTCACACCTGGGCTTTCGGATTCAGCAGCACACCTTAACAGACGCTCCTCGCAGGAGAACGGAGGGCTTCGTGTCCCTCCAGCCCTTTATGTGGCTTCAGTCCATTTCCACAACCACCCCGTGAGGCAGGCCTGTAATCATTCCTATGCTACAGATGAGGAAACAGGAGCTCAGGGAGGCTGTCACTCGCCCGTGATCGGACCGCTTGCAGGTGTCAGGGTCAAGGCTCACGCTTGTCCCTTCGACTCCAGATTCTGGATACTTAAACCACTTCGCCGCTGTGGTCTACACTGAAGTGTGTTTTAATAACCCCACAAAGAGGCTAATGGCCTGATTAGCAGAAATCCAGTTAGTGGATTATTACGATGACTTCGTATTACGTGTATTTTGTATGGGGCAAAGTCAGTCTCATACAAAAAGTAGGTTTTCTTACCATTTACAGTGCCTATTTTTAGAAAGCCTGACCCCATGTTAGAGAGCAGAGGGTTATTTTTATCTGACTGGCGTGGGTCCCTGGTGGCCTCCCGAGTTTTTATGGAAGCAATTAGTGTTGGCAGCGTACCTGCACTTATCCCGGTTTTTGGCTCCGGCCATATGCAGGGCTCATGTTACGGGCGCAGCTGCTCTGCCGGGGAGGACTGTGGGTTCAGCATACGGGGGCCTTCCCTCAGGAGAGCCGTGCTCCCCAAACACTGCAGACAAATTGCCAGGTGCCTGAGCTGTCACCAGCGAGAGAGCATCACTGTCATGAAGGCGGGTGCCCTGTACCATCGGATTCTGCATGGCGATGGGATTTGTCATTTTCAGCCTCATTTTCGAGGGAATCTTCCTAACAGGTTTCTAGAGCCCCTAATTGTACGGGCCCTGTAATGCCCTGTGAGGCCCGCGGTGCCAGGCGACGCCGGCTGACCTGCGCTCGCGCCTTCTAACAGCCGTGTTTCTGTTACTGTTCTAGAGCGCTGGACGCGGCTGTTTCTCTTGGGGGCGAAGACTTGACCCCATTCTATGGTCTGGTGGCTGGTGGCAGGGAAGGAAAATTCTACAGGGTAATTGTCCTCAGAGTAAACACTTGCTGGTAACATCTAGTTATGTTTGTAAAACAAATGTGCCTGGGGTGAACCTTCTCGCTTTTTTCCCCAATCTCTTTTCCCCACTGAGCTCGAAATGTACTTTTCTAGAAAATGCCCTTGGAGTCCAAATGGATGCTTCAGACTGAAGCCAAAATGTGTGTTGTGTTTCCATTTTATTTCCACGTAGGAGCTGGAAGACTATTTTTACTATTCTCAGCTCCGTAGTCAAGGTATTGATACAATGGAGACCAGAAAGGTGTCGGAACACATTTGCCTGTCGGAGCTTCCTTTTGTCATGAGGGCAATTGGCTTTTACCCGTCGGAAGAGAAGGTAGGTACCAACAAAACACGAGCAGCGGTGGGACCCGTTATTTATGAAAACGACCTCTGGGAACAACAATTATAGGTCAAGCTAAAAATTTCACATCATTCTTACATAAACGGATCAGAAAGAAGGTTCTGGGTGTACCAGACGTGCTTCTTAGAAACAGACTTACCATAAAGATATTCTGGAAAGTCTTATTCCTTACCGGAGTGTGACCCGGGGAAGCGCTCGGGTTTTGGAATTAGGCAGACGGGCCCGCGCTGAGCTCAAGGAGGTGATGCGTGTGAATCATGGGGCGCAGGGCTGGGCGTGGAGGGAGAGCTCAGGGAATAGGTGTTGTGGGGGTGATTTTCAGGGAGCAGTTGCTGTCCACCCCAGCCTGTGTGAATGGGGTGCTGCTAGGAGGTGGGCGCTCATGCTGGGCCGTGGGGCTCATGACCCTCACAAAACACATCCCAGCTGCGCGGGGCTCCCAGGGACCAGAAGCACCGCAGGGAAAATGGTCGTCCAATTGGGTTTTCCTTCAGACGCGAAAGATTACCACATTTTCATCGTGGGAAGTTTGGGAAAGGTACACAAGTGGAATGAAGAACATAATTACTTATAATCCCACATACACAGACGTAACAGTTACATAAAATTTTAAAAAACAAATGGGTACCATGTTGAATACATATTTTTATTCTATATTTCCACTTGCTGTTCTAACCATTTTGCATTTATTAGTAATTCTTTGAAAACATGATTTTTTAAAAAAGATTATTTATTTATTTGAAAGAGAGCAGAGAGAGAGAGAGAGAGAGAGCATGAGTGGGGGGAGGGGCACAGGGAGAAACAGACTCCCCACCCAATAGGGAGCCTGATGGGGGGCTCAGTCCCAGGACCCTGAGATCATGACCTGTGCCGAAGGCAGATGCTTAACTACCTGAGCCACCTAGATTCTCCTGAAAACATGATTTTTAAAGGACATGTCTTTATTTTTTTTATTAACACATAATATATTATTTGCTTTAGTGAGTCATCAGGCTTACACACTTCACAGCACTCACCATAGCACATACCCTCCCCAATGTCCATCATCTGGCCACCCTATCCCTCCCCCTCAACCCCCCTCATTTTGTTTCCTGAGATTAAGTCTCTAATGGTTTATCTCCGTCCTGATCCCATCTTGTTTCATTTTATCCCTCTCTATCCCCATGATACCCTGCCCTGCCCCTCAAGTTCCTTATATCAGAGAGATCATATGATAATTGCCTTTCTCTGATTGACTTATTTTACTAAGCGTAATACCCTCTAGTTCCATCCACATCATCACAAATGGCAAGATTTCGTTTCTTTTGATGGCTGCATAGTATTCCATTGTGTATATACATACCACATCTTCTTTATCCATTCATCTGTTGATGGACATCTAGGTTCTTTCCATAGTTTGGCTCTTGAGGACATTGTTGCTATAAATATTCGGTGAACGTGCCCCTTCGGATCACTACCTTTGTATCTTTAGGGTAAATACCCAATAGTGCGATTGCTGGGTCATAGGAAGCTCTATTTTCAACTTTTTGAGGAACCTCCATGCTGTTTTCCAGAGTGGCTACACCAGCTTGCATTCCCACCAATAGTGCAGGAGGGATCCCCTTTCTCCGCATCTTCGCCAGCATCTGTCATTTCCTGACTTGTTAATTTTAGCCATTCTGACTGGCATGAGGTGGTATCTCATTGTGGTTTTGATTTGTATTTCCCTCATGCCAAGTGATGTTGAGCACTTTTTCATGTGTATGTTGGCCATTTGGATGTCTGCTTTGCCAAATTTCTGTTCATGTCTTCTGCCCATTTCTTAATTGGATTATTTGTTCTTTGGCTGTTGAGTTTGGTAATTTCTTTTTTTTTTAATTTTTTAAAGATTTTGGTTATTTATTTGAGAGAGAGAGAGTGAGAGAGAGCATGAGGTGGGGGGGGGGTCAGAGGGAGAAGCAGACTCCCCATGGAGCTGAGAGCCCGATGTGGGACTCGATCCCGGGACTCTGGGATCATGACCTGAGCCAAAGGCAGTCACTTTACCAACTGAGCCACCCAGGTGCCCATGTTTGATAAGTTCTTTATAGATTTTGGATACTAGCCCTTTATCTGATATGTCATTTGCAAATATCATCTCCCATCCTGTCAGTTGTCTTTGGTTTTGTTGACTCTTTCCTTTGCTGTGCAAAAGCTTTTGATCTTGATGAAGTCCCAATAGTTCATTTTTGCCCCTGCTTCCCTTGCCTTTGGTGGACATATCTTAATTTTATAACTTTTTCTGATTTAGAAAATAGAACTATAAAAAAGAAATAGAAATTCCTCAGAGATGATCACTGTTCACATTTTGGTGGACTTCCTTCTGTTTTTTTTTTTTTTTTTTTAAGATTTTATTTATTTATTTGACAGAGAGAGATCACAAGTAGGCAGAGAGAGGGAGAGGGAGGAGGAAGCAGGCCCCCTGCCAAGCAGGAAGCCCAATGTGGGACTTGATCCCAGGACCCTGAGATCATGACCTGAGCCGAAGGCAGAGGCTTAACCCACTGAGCCACCCAGGCGCCCCCTTCTGTTGTTTTATATATGGATATAGATACATCTCTATTTTAAAATTAAAAATTGGCATTATATGGTATATACATGTATATGTCCATGTATATCAACAGTATACAGATATGCATGTGTAGATGTAAGGATTTGTGGGTGTATATAGGTATATATGCATATATATGGATATATTTATATCAACACTCTTAGTAACTATTGTTTTGTGAGCATGATGGTAAAAATTCCCAGACAGTATACTTTCCCCCCTAGCTTAATTGAGATATAATTGACATATAACCTTATATAGTTGCAAATATATAGTGTAGTGCTTTTATATATGTATTATTGCAAAATGATCACCACAATAAGTTTAGTTAACATATCTGTCACCTCACACAGTTACATTTGTGTATGTGTGTGGCAAGAAACTTTTATCTATTTTTTATTTTCTCAAAAATTTTTTTAAAGATTTTATTTATTTATCAGAGAGAGAGAGGGAGAGAGCGAGCACAGGCAGAGAGGCAGGCAGAGGCAGAGGGAGAAGCAGGCTCCCTGCTGAGCAAGGAGCCCGATGTGGGACTCGATCCCAGGGTGCTGGGATCAGGACCTGATCATGACCAGGCAGCTGTTTAACCAACTGAGCCACCCAGGCGTCCCTTTCTCAGATTTTTATTTAAATTCTAGTTAGTTTACATTTAGTATAATATTAGTTTGAAGGGTAGAATTCAGTGGTTCATCACTTACATACAACACCCAGTGCTCATCACAACCGGTGCCCTCCTTAATGCCCAACCCCCCACCCCGTCTGTCCCATCCCCCACCCTCCTCCCTCCATCAACCCTCAGTTTGTTCTCTGTCATTAAGAGTCTCTTGTGGTTTGTTTCCCTCTCTCCTTTTTTTCCCATTCCAGATGTGTTCATCTGTTTCTTAAATTCCACAGATGAGTGAAATCATATGGTATTTGTCTCTCTCTCACTGACTTATTTCACTGAGCATTGTAACACTCTAGCTCCATTCATGGCACCACAAGTGGCAAGATTTCATTCTTTTTGATGGCTGAGTAATATTCCACTGTGTGTATATATGCCACATCAGTCAATGGGCATGTGGGATCTTGGTAAAAAACTTTTAAAACCTACTTTCTAGCAGCTTTCTTTTTTTCAAAGATTTTATTTGTTTGACTGAGAGAGGGAACACAAGCATGGGGAGTGGGAGAGGGAGAAAAAGGCTTCCCGCCGAGTGGAGACCCCAATGCGGGGCTTGATCCCAGGACCCCAGGATCATGACCTGAGCTGAAGGCAGACACGTAAGGACTGAGCCACCCGGGTGCCCCCAAGCAGCTTTCACATAAATATACAATACAGGATTGTTAACTATAGTCATCATGCTGCATGTAACATTCTCCAGGACTTTTTCATCTTGTCACTGGAAGTTTGTACCCTGGCAACCACTGTCTGTTTTGTGTTCCTATGAGTTTGGGGTTTCTCTTTTTAGATTCCACATACATGTCTTTCTCGGTCTGACTTACTTCATTTAGTAAAATACCCTCGAGTTTCATTCATGTCCTAAGTGGCAGAATTTCTTTCTTTTTTATGGCTGAATAATATTCCATTATATAGCCAGAAATCACATTTTCTGTGTTTATTCCCACCAACAGTGCACAAGGGTCCATCTCTCCCCACATCCTTGCCAGCACTTACCTTTTGTCTTTGAGGATAGCCATTCTAACAGGGGGGAGGTGATAGCTCAGTACAGCTTTGACTTGCCTTTCCCTGACGGTGAGTAATGTCGAGGACATTTTCACGTTTGAATATCTTTTTTGGAAAAATACTTATTCAGGTCTTTGGCCCAGTTATAAATTGGGGTATTTTGTTTGTTTGTTTGTTTTGCTGTTGGGTTGTGTGAGTTCCCTATGTATTTAGATAGCAACCCCTTATCAAAGATGTGGTTTGCAAATGTTTTCTCGCATGCTGTAGGTTACCTTTTCATTTTGCTAATTTCTATGGCTGCGCGGAAGCTTTTGGGTTTGATGTAGATGACGTGCTTTTGACAGGCTGTGTACTTAACTGAACCAGTCCCCAGCTGACAGACACATTGGTTGTCTGAAGTGTTCAGCTGTCTGAGAATGGCGACGATGAGCATCTCTGGTTCCAGTTTTTGCATACTCCTCTGATTATTTTCCCATCTCCAAGTCCTAGAAATAGAATTACTGGGTCAGAGAATAGGAACTTCAAGGCTCCGCTGCCAAGCAGCTTTCCAAAAATGTCGCATTTCGCAGCCCACCATCAGGCACACAGAAGGCCTGAAACCCAGCTCCGCTGTGGTGCCCACATTGCTGGCTGGGTGCATTTCAGGGAGGGAAGCTGTGGTCCCCGTTACTTCTCCTGGCGCACCTAGAACCACCTGTTTCCGTGTACTCTGGGTCTGACCAGAAGGTGACTTTTATTCTCCAAATAGCATCGGGAAAAACGAGCTCTGAGGGCCCAGAGACCCATGCAGAGACTTGAACGAGTGCCTTCCGCACAGCGGGTTTTCTGAGCTCCTCAAAAGGCCTTTTGACCAATGTACATTTTGTAAAAGTACATGCCCAGAAATGGCAGCGACTATGGTGAAAGTTTGTGCAACCCACATAAAAGTGTTCCAGAGAGCTGCACTTCCAAAGCACGTTCCTTCGAACGGCCAGGTCCCAAACCAGCAAACTGCCTCAGAAGTACGCGGGGCACTTAAGGAAGAACAGATTCCCGGGCCCATCCTGGACCAAGCTGGTCAGACTCTCCAAGCAGGGCGGCTGGGAGTCTGCATTTCCCCCTCCCAGGGCTGGCTGTAAACAGCTGCCTTGGAACACTGGCCCGGTGAGGTGTTTCCCAGGGTCGCTCCTGCTCAACGAAGGATTAGACAAAGCAAAACAGGATTATTAGTCAGGACCTTCCTTTGGTCACAGGTTACCGAAACCTAATGTGGACTAGTTTTTGGTTCGCAGGATTCCAAGTCTCGAGGTAGAGGTAATGCCCAGAATGACCTAGGTTAGGCCCACATGCTGCTGCCAGGAAGCGTCGTCCCCTCCCCCCCCCCAGGCCTCGCCTTCCTCCGTGTTGCTTTGTAAACGTAGTAGGTCCTTGGGCCCATGTGCAGCAGGCACAACTCCAGAGCCCGGAGTAGCTACTGATTAGCCCCTTTTCTCACTTTCGTATTTCCTGTCAACACGGCGTGTTCTGTTTAAGAGGTACATGAGACAGCCCCTCTCATACTTATTTTTAACTTTTTATTTTAGAAAATTCCTAACAGATAAAAGCAGAGAAAATAGTGTAATAAACTGTCGTGTGCCCATCAGTCAGCTTCAACAATTACCAGCTCCTGTTACATCCAGACCCACCAACTTCCTGGGCACCTTTGGCCTGTTCTGAAGCAGGTGCCACACACTCTTACTTCACAGGGAGGCCTCTGGAACTGGGGTGTCCCTTACTCCGTCATCTAGCCAGGGAGAGGGTCCCTCTCCCACCACTGTAGGTGTCTCAGGTTCACCGCTACGCACGTCCTGCGGGCGGGCATCAGATGTCTCTCGGGTTCAAGCCGTCAGTGTAGAGAGGCAGCGCCTCCCGCGTCAGGTGGCCCCAGGGCCGACCCCCTGCCTGGAGCCACTGGGCAGCTGCACGATTGGGTCGCATCCCTGACTTCTCCAAGTCTCTGTTTCCTCATCTGTGAAGTGGGAGTAGTAGTAGCGCCCACCTCCTGGGACGGGTGACTGAAGAGTGACTGCGCATCTACTTAGCACAGGCCGTGGCGTGTTACACGTTTGGAAAATACCATTGAGTATCACCCTGTCCTCATCTCTAGACGCGAGCTTGTGAAACACCTCAGGGCCAGGGCTTCTCTGACGGTGTGGTTCTTTGTTCACAATTTCCTTTCTAAAACCAGTTTCTTATTTCCTTGACTCATCTGGTAAAGGCACTTTGCATAAGTGACTGAAAAGTCATCAAACTGATAGCAGTTTTCTCATTCAGGATTTTTTTGAAGGGATTTTCTTTTCTTTTCTTTTCCTTCCTTCCTTCTTTCCTTCCTTCCTTCTTTCTCGTAAGCTCTACACCCTCAGTGTGGGGCTCAAACTCACAACCCTGAGATCAAGAGTCACATGCTCTACTGGCAGCCAGCCACGTACCTCTCCTCCAGGATCCTTGATTTTCAGCCCTAAGCTCATTTAAATGTGTCCTCTGCAGTCCTGCTTGGCTGGTAAGGGAATTCTTGGTGTTTAGCCTCTGTGACCCTCGCTACCTACCACATGAGGTGCTACAGACAGATGGAGGGCTCAGAGTGACCGGCCTTTTCCTGCTTCCTGGAGAAGCAAACTCGTGCCGTGATTGAAGGTCCTCAGCCAGCCAGTCACTGGCAAAACATACTAAGACCTAACACCCTCTCCAGGTCTTGCTGGTGAGTAAACCGTCCCCAGAAAAAAAAAACATTAGTCTGCAGCAAATGTAAAGTGGCATCGAGCCTCCGCTATACACAAAAAGAAGTGGAAATGGCAATTGTATGGTTTCCAATGGCTGTTGGAGACCTCTCTCCTCTCTGTCACAAAGGAGAGTTTCAGTGCCCCCTGGGAGGTCTTCATAAATCCCTTGGCCTCCAGGGTTTTCCGTGCACCTAAATAAACACATTCACTCTCTGGAGATGTTTTCCAAAGGCCCCTAGCCCAGATGTGGCCACATCAGTGTGCAGACCTCACGAGCTGATGAGTCTGTTTCTATCTGAAAACTTTTTGATCTCTTGTTTTCACATTAGATTTATAGGGACTTCCATAAGAACTTCTTCAGGGCTTTGAAACTTTCAAATTCAGGCTTCGTTGTGGTTAATGAAACATTTCCCATTAAGATGCAGCTGTTCCCCCGTCCCTGAGAAGCTGCAGGAAGGACACAGAGCTAGTAGAATACTTCAGCACTTGGTTCCATAAAACACACAGTCACAGAGGTTCACACCAGTGCCCCACCACCACCCAGGCTATACGTTACTTATCTTTCTCTTACGTCAATTTAACTGCCTAGGGGTTTTGAATCTAGTCAGTGTGGTAAATTGAAGCCAAATTACAGAAGAATATAACCCTCCCTGCAAATTCCTAACCCTTCCCATGCTTTGCAGAGCGCTGTACTTGGGCATAATACAGCCAAAGTGTGGTCAGGGAGGGCCTACTCTACTTAGAGATCTTCATTTTTTAAAATGAACTGTTTGCACGGTTTGTAATGTGATAGAAGGAACCAAAACTTCGGCATCACGGTTTTCTACAGGAAAACGTACACACAGGACAAAGTTTCGTCTTCTAGCTTCATCATTTTCTTTTCCTGCAGGACTCTGGAGTGCCCTGTTGGGGACTTGCCTGTGCGTCACATGGCAAGTCACATGCTTACTGGTGGCAATGTTTCTGTTTTGCTTGCAGAGCACTCCTTGTTTAATCCTGATAGGTTTTCGCATTGAATTAACAGTTGGGTCACCACTTAGTTCTATAAATGTGAGCAGAGAGGGGTGTGTCTGGCAAGTGTTCACATAAGGGACACTCTGCAAATGTTGGTCAGATGAATGAGGGAGGGAGGGGGTGATGGGCTTTGGTCAGATCTGGCACAAAGACAAGGGAAGGAGAATCCCTGACATTACTATTTGATTTCAGGGTAATCAGCAGTAGCATTTGATAGATTCAGGAATTTAGTGTTTTTAGGAATATTTAGAGAGGAATAAACAATCACTGAACTTAAAAAAATTTTTTTTTGGGTAAAGATTTTATTTATATAGTTGACAGAGAAAGAGCACAAGCAGGGGGAGTGGCAGAGGGAGAGGGAGAAGCAGGCTCCCCACGGAGCGGAGAGCCCGATGCAGGCAGGGCTCGATCCTGGGTCCCTGAGACCATGATCTGGGCTAAAGGGAGAGGCTTTAACCCACTGAGTCACCCAGGTGCCCCATGACCAACGTTTTTTGACTCAAAAAGCATGTACGGAGGATTTGTGATTAAAGGGAAAAGGGCAAGTCATAAAACCATGTGTAAAGCATGAACTCATTTCATTAATAATAATTTAGATATTCGTACATGCCTAGCAAAACTCTGAAAGACCACGCCCCAAATGCTTAACAACATTGACTTCTGAGGGGTGGGCTTTGGGAGAATTTTTACTTCCCACTTTGTGCACATAAGCCCGTGTCAGCAGGGGCCTCTGGTACCAGCTGGAACCTGGCTCTGGTCCATGAGAGTCAGGGTTTTGGGGCTCCCCTGGGGGCTCCCATGTGTGTGGGCAGACTCTATCTACCCCACGTCATTCCAGACCTGACACTCAGCTCATTCCTCAGTTTCCACAAAAACACAAAGCCCACTTGTGGAAGACAACTTGCTTGAAAATTTGGGAATCATCAGAAAGAGACACAGACCTGGATTTCCCAGCAATGTACCAGAAACTGCTTTTAGACGTTTCCCCCAGTCCTGCCAGTCACTCTGACAGGGGCTTCCTTGCTGGCCTTCATCCCACGCACGACTCCGTGCTCTGCTCCCCCTCTGTCCTGGTGCACGCCCAGGAACGCCACGTTCTCCTTGTGTTAGCCATGGCAGTTTGGCTTTCTTAGCTTCTGTGTCCAAACCTGCAACGCAAACCCATCTTGAGGGTCTATAAATGAAAAATTACCCATTTAGTAGTTTCTACCCTCCTTAGAAGACAGTTGTGGTTATATGGGGAAAGGGACTTACACTATACAGTTCTGTAATGTTTTAATTTTTCTTAGCTACAAGCATGTGGCTTGTGTTGCTTTTGTATCTAGAACAAAACCCAGGAAGATAAACAAACAAATCCTCCCAAAGCCCTTTGTGCTAATCTTGTGGCTAAACCATGGTCCCAGCTGGGATGGAGGGCCTGTGGCCAACCAGCGCAGCTTTCCCCATGCAAGGAGGAGAAATCTGAACCAGTGGTCATGGGCACAGGGTCTGCCCCGATCAAGACCCCATGGGAATTGGGAGATTTGCACGTAGAAAAGAAGCCCTCAACATGTTGGGTTTGCTCTGAAACAGAAATGTTGGGAGTTCCTTCTATGGCCCAGTGCTCTAGGGAGGACTTCCCGGTCAGCTGAGAGCCCTATACCAGGGAGCAGTGTGTGCCCCTGCAGAGAGATCAGGGTCAGACAAAACAATTTCTGTTGTTCACACTTTAATGCGTTTAAAGAAAGAAATCCCAAAATGCCACACAACCGCCAAAAAAAGAGTGCAGGGGACAACAATACCATAATACCACCAGCAACAGCCAGGCCCTTCTCTCTGGGTCTCCTGCCACACGCCCCGTTTTATGCCAACCCTGCTGGTGTTTAACCCTCTGGCAGGAAGATGCTTTTATGGTCTCCATTTTACAGATGGGGAAGTGGGGCTTCCCAGGTTCTGTTTCTACACGTACTCGTTAGTGCGAACAAGGAAAAAAAAAACCTAAAAATTGCGACATTGAATGCTGGTTATAGCTGAGGGATGGGGAATGATAGGGCATTTTATTTCATTTTATATCTCTTTTCTCCTTATATATCTTTGCTTGAATTTTTTTTTATAACAAGCGTGTACTAATCTTTATTGGTTTTATGATTGCAACAGGATAGGTCATAGTGGTGGTGGAAAACATATTCAAAAAATTATGAGTGTTATTTGCTTTGTTACTTGCCTTTGCCATGACTTCACCTCCCATTATTTTTCTTTCTTTTTGACAACTTTTGCGGAGCTCTGTCCCATCCCCTACAGTTCATGCATTTGAAATGGCTTTTAGTTCACAGAGTTGTGCAGCCATCACCGCTGTCTAATCCCAGAGCATGTTATCACCCTAAAAAAAAAAGAAACCCCACACCCATGAACGCATGTAATACGGTGACCCACCAAATACGGTCCCCACTCCCACCTCCCCGCTTCCGGCACCCACCCGTCTCCTTCCTGCCTCTATGCATTTGCCTGTTCTGGACATTTCATAGCGATGGCCTCATGCACTATGTGGTCTTTTGTGTCTGGCTTCCCTCACGGGAGAATCACGTTTGCAAGTTTCCTCCGGGTTGTAGCAGGTGTCCATGCTTCCTTCCTCTTTGTAACTGAATAATATTCTGTTCATTCGTATGGATGTGTCGCGTTTTTTCATTCATCGAATGATGGACATTTGGGTGGTTTCCACATTTTGGCTCTTATGAGTAACGCCGCTATGAATATTTGTGTACAAAAGCTGGGTTTTAATTTCTCGTGCCTCCGTACCTGGGGGGTAGAATTGCCGTATCAATAACTCCCTGCGGAACGACCAGATTGGTCTCTATTTACTATTTCTTGGCCTGAACCAGTTTCTGGGTGCATGTTTCTGGGTAGCTACAAGGAAGCAGGACTTTGAAGAGCGGTGAGCGCTTGACTGACAAACCCTCGACTGTGGGTCTGGGACAAGCTGGAGGACTTGACATTTAGATTTTAAAGCCGCTTCCTGGGGACGCCTGGGTGGCTCAGTTGGTTGGACGACTGCCTTCGGCTCAGGTCATGATCCCGGAGTCCCGGGATCGAGTCCCGCATCGGGCTCTCAGCTCCACAGGGAGTCTGCTTCTCTCTCTGACCTTCTCCTCGCTCATACTCTCTTACTGTCTCTCTCTCAAATAAATAAATAAAATCTTAAAAAAAATAATAATAAATAAAAGCCGTTTCCTGGAGGGCGAGCCTAGAAGTGTTTGACCCCGGGGCTCTGATGAGGGCCTGGGGGAAGGTCCTCCTAAGGGGCCCCCAGTGAGCAGTGCTTTCGTTTCTGGGCCCCCCTCACCGCAGACAGCAGGGAGAGAGCAAGCACGGAGGCCAAGCACCAAGGGCTGGCCTGACCCTGCCACTGCGTCCCGCGGGTGTGGCCCGTCTCACTCCTGGAGAAAGGCAGCCGCCGTCCAAATATAGTTCCTGGAGGAAGCAGGGAGCGGTCGTGAGTCACGGAGCCCAGCATAAATAGCGGAGGTGTCTCCAGATGCGAGTGTGCAGAGGGGCTGCCAGGCCTGGCAGCCTCGTCCCCAGCGCCCTCCTTCCCTGCCCGGGGCCCCAGGAGAGGGTCCCCGGTGACGACACGCACCGGGACAGTGGGCTCCTCAGCATCTGCTGGGGCTGCGCTAGAGGGCACCCTGGGGCGGGGGACGGGGGGGGGGGGGTCGGGGGCCCTGAGCAGACGGAGAGTCCTCCTGGCCATGCGAGCCCGAGAAACCAGCCCAAGAGAAACAGAGGCGTGCCAGCAGCCAGCAGCCTGCTTGTCCACCGAGGGAGGCCTGCGCTCAAATGTCGCGTGTTCCTCTCTGCCTCACAGGGAGGTTAGAAAGCGTGAGTAGAAAACGGTGCTAAGGCCATTGGTGGCTTTCTGCTGCCGTGGGAGTGAATGGCCGAGGAGGCAGAGTAAAACAAGCCTGAGCAAGGGGACCCAGGCCACCAGGACCGGGTCTCCCTTCTGTCACGGGCCACACAGCAGGGCCTGCAGAAGCCCAGGCACCGCGTGGCTAAGCCTGGGAAGTTACAAACCAAGCAGCAAGCTGTTAATACTCTGCCCTGACAGTTCTCCCTCTGACTTGGGCTCCTTCAGATTCTGGGGCTCCTTGCGTTTCCCACTTGGACGGGAGGCATGAGGAGGGCCAGGCCAGTGGCGACTGCCTGTCTTCCCGCTCGGCTCCCTCCTTGGCCAGCCTTCAACCCCGTGGGCGTGGTCACAGTGCAGGTCCCTCTCCGAGGAAGACTTCAGGAGACCTGCAGGCCCTGGAAGTGGGCTTGGGTTATTTGGGGGCGGGGGTAGTCCTGGGGTTCCGGGTTCCCAGAGCATGGGTTATGATGGAGGGCAGGGCGTCTAGGTGGGAACCTCCTATGGCCCCAAGACTCATTTGAGGTTAACCAGAGGGGGCCCCTCTTGCCTGGATACCGTGGTGTCCCTGCCGGAGAACCCCTCTCTCTAACAGGGATGGTTTCTTCTCAGGTCTGCGTCTGGAAATGCAGGCCTACCATCATCAGACTCCGACTTTCCAAGAGAAGTCTGAAAGCTAGATTTCTTTTTTTTTTTTTTTTAAGATTTTATTTATTTATTTGACAGAGATCACAAGTAGACAGAGAGACAGGCAGAGAGAGAGAGAGGAGGAAGCAGGCTCCCTGCTGAGCAGAGAGCCCGATGCGGGACTCGATCCCAGGATCCTGAAATCATGACCTGAGCCGAAGGCAGAGGCTTAACCCACTGAGCCACCCAGGTGCCCCTGAAAGCTAGATTTCTATATGAAATCTCCTAATTCTGGAAGTCCCACACAAACCCTGCCAGTGTGCCACTTCTGACCTGCCGATAGCACCAAGGTTCTCGGTGCTTCATGGGAATCCCGACCTGCCGGTCTGGTGGCAGGAGGGATAATACCCCCCACAGGGGTCTGTGTCTTCATTCCTGCAACCCTGTGAATACACTACCTCACGTGGCAAGAGAATGTCACAAGTATGATTAAATTAAGGATCTTGAGATGGGAGATTATCCTGGATAATCTGGCGGACCTGGTGTAATCACAAGGGTCTTTAGAAGAGGGAGCCAAGAGGTCGGGGTCAGAGGAGGAGGCACGAGAAGGGAAGGAGGCGCCAGAGCTCGTGATGAGGCTGCTGGCTTTGAAGATGGAAGGGCCAAGGGCCAAGGAACAGTGGCACCTCTAGAAGCTGAAGGGCAACACAAGCAGATTCTCCACTAGAGCTTCCAGAAAGAACGCAGCCACACGCACACCTTCATGTTGGCTCTTCAGACCCATGGCAGACTTCTGACCTTGAGAACAAGGAGACCAGCTCGTGTGCTTTAAGCCGCTTCATTTGTCGGTGGTGGTTCCAACAGTGACAGGAGACGTGGGAGGGGCTTGGGGGAGCTGCTCACGCCCCCTCCTCACACGTGCTCCCCCTCACCTTAGACTGGCCGGATCCTTGCTGGCTGACCTCCCCATCCACCTCCTCCATGAGGCCTTCCTAGGCCCACCTCACTGAGGGCTTCTGCAGCCGAGCACCTGCATTTGGCACCGAAGGTCTGAGAGCTGCGGAATCCAAACATAAGTCACTCGTGCCGGTGCCTGGGCCGCCCTTCTGAGCAGTGAATCTAGGAGTGGAGTCTGGGCTCAGCTGATGAGGAAAGCCCCCCAGGGGTGCTTCGCGGGCAGCCAGGGCTGAGAACCAAACCGCAGTGAAAGACCTTCCTTTTGGTTCACTCTCCGTATACGTTGTCTCTTCACAGGGCCCAGACCAGGGCTTGGCACCTAGCAGGTGTTTAATAAATATTTGCCGCCTGAGAAGTGCTAGAGTGCAGGGCTGTTCTCGTCATAATTAAGTGGCTTGCTTTCCATTCACCTAGCACGAAACCAAATGCTCAGTTACCGCTACTAAACTGAACTAAAACAACGAAGGCAGCAAGTGGTTATTTTTAAAGATTTTATTTATTTATTTGACACAGAGAGAGAGAGAGAGAGCACAAGATGGGGAATGGGGAGTAGCAGGCAGAAGAGGGAGAAGCAGGCTCCCCACAGAGCAGGGGGAGCTTGATGTGGGACTCGATCCCAGGACCCCAGAATCATGACCTGAGCTGAAGGCAGTCGCTTAACCGACTGAGCCACCCAGGTGCCTGCAAGTGTTTATTTTAAAGAAGACTTTTGTGTATTTCAAGAACAATTCTCCCATGACCTCCTGTGCCTGCATCCTGGGCTTTCTTTCACTTCCTTTCTTACTTCTCTGGGTCCCTACAACGTGCCTCTCTATTGAACACCCCAAGCCAGGTCCCGATTCTTCTGGGGGCTGGTGTCTTCCCTCTGCCCAAGCTCTGTGGTCTAAGAGCAGTTGTTCCCAAAGAGGTGCCCCTCCCGGCCAAGCCAGCAAGCTGGAGACTTGTTAAGAAAGACAGACTCTCTGCACCACCACCACCACCCACCCCGGCCCCCAACAGCCAGACTCACTGAATCAGAAACTCCGGGGGCGGGACCTGCAGTGTTTTTTAAAATAAGCCCTCCTGGTCCTGTTGACCCCCTGACAAAGCTTGAGCACCCCTGATTTGAAGCTGTGCGTCTCAACCTTGGCTATACATTCAGATCCCCTGGGAAGCTTTTAAAAAACACGACTGCTTATACTGCCCCCCCCAACCCCGATGAATGAAATCAGGATCTCTGGGAAGGGGCCCCCATGTTTAAATCTGCTTGAGTGAACCAAATGAAAACCACAGTCTTCGCGGAGGAAGGGCCAGAATGCTGATAAAAGGCCTGGCAGAAGCCTGGCGCTCGGGGCAGGGTGGCGGGAGCCTCTGCTCCTCCCCAGCCCGGCCTCGCTCTGGGGCTCGGGGAAGGCTCACAGCCTTCCATTCTGTCTCCGGGGCTGCTCTCCCAGCGTGAACTTTGTCTCGACATGTAGCGAAGTCTGTCTTTTCAACTCACGCTTGCAAAGGAGGCTCAGGAAAGAGATGTCAAGGGTGCTCTAACTGCCAACTCGGTGCTTTTCGAGCAGTGATCCTTGATCAGTTGCATGGGAAAAGAGGGTAAAGAGGTGAATCACCTCCTCGGTTTGTGCTGAGAACGTTCGCTGAGGTCTTCGGAGCACTCTGGGTATGAGTAACTCCCGCTTTAGAGCTCCTTTTTGTTGTTTTTGGGTTAGTCTTCTATTTTGGAATTGAGTTAAATCGTGTATGATGTTTATAATTCATATTTATCATGTATATTATTTATGTAATTATAAGTCGTACATATACTTTATGTAACTATAAATTATAATTTATATAATAATTACATGGGTCGTAATTAGCAAGGGCATAGACAGTATAATAATCACCAGAATAGTTACCGCCTTTTGAGAGCTTACAATGTATTAGGCATTAATGTTTAGCACCTTAAATACATTCAAATAAATACATTCAAAACTCCGTTACCCCCTTTTTCAAGATGGGGAAACTGAGTCAGTTCAGAAAGAAAGTGGGAAAGTCAAGATTTGAACCTAGGTCTATCATCAATGGTCAAACTTTGAGCCCTAGTCTCTCCTGGCTCATAGTTAAATAGTAGCACATGTTTATAATACAATTATAATTAATACAGTTTAAAAAATCTAAATAATGTTATCCTGGGTAGTGTTTTATATATACATAAAATTATACATGACTTGCAATTGTACATAATATAAACTAAATAAGTGCTCCAATTGAAAATGTTACCACTTAAAGTTACTTATGTAGTATCATTTAAAGTTTATTCGTATCTGTAATGAATGATGTTATGTCTAAAGACCATTCCTAGGGGTGCCTGTGTGGCTCAGTCTTAAGCATCTGCCTTTGGCTCAGGTCATGATCCCAGGGTCCAGGGATCGAGTCCCACATCGAGCTCCTGCTCCCTGGGAAGCCTGCTTGTGTTCCTTCTCTTGCTGTGTCTTTCTCTGTCAAATAAATAAATAAAATCTTGAAGAAAAAAAAAAGATCATTCCTAGAATGTTACATTGAAAATAAATGGCTTGGGGCGCCTGGGTGGCTAAGTGGGTTAAAGCCTCTGCCTTCGGCTCAGGTCATGATCCCAGGGTTCTGGGATCGAGCTCCACATCCGGCTCTCTGCTCAGCAGGGAGCCTGCTTCCTTCTCTCTCTGCTTGCCTCTCTGCCTACTTGTGATCTCTGTCTCTGTCAAAAAAAAATTTTTTTTCTTAAAAAAAAAAAAAATACTAATCTAAGTACTAATCTAAATACTGATCACTAAGATACAGTGTTTAAGGGGGGAAAAAAACCCAGGATACAAAGCTATATACATATGTGATGAGAATTTTGCAAAACATATACATATATATTTTGTATGAGTGGGAGGGGAATGGAAAGAAAATACCTCAGATCTTCCACAGAAATTACGGTTGGTTGGTTGGACTGCAAAAGACTTTTATTTTCTTCTTCTTCTTCTTTTTTTTTTTTTGTAAAAGATTTTTATTTATTTATTTTTTAAAAGATTTTATTTATTTATTTGTCAGAGATAGAGGGAGAGAGAGCGAGTGAGCACAGGCAGGCAGAGAGGCAGGCAGAGGCAGAGGGAGAAGCAGCCTCCCTGCTGAGCAAGGAGCCCAGTGTGGGACTCGATCCCAGGGCCTTGGGATCATGATCTGAGCCGAAGGCAGCTGCTTAACCAACTGAGCCACCCAGGCATCCCGATTTTTATTTATTTATTTGACAGAGAAAGAGGTCACAAGTAGCAGAGAGGCTGATTCGGGGCTTAATCCCAGGACTCTGAGATCATGACCTGAGCCAAAAGCAGATGCCTTTAACCCACTGAGCCACCCAGGCGCCCCATTTTCTTCTTGATACTTGGGACCAGACCAAGGCACTAGGATGCCCCAGACCAGCTGATATTTGATGTAGGTTCAAAAGGGTGTTCTTCCAATTTTTGTTTTCTAAAATGTAGTGGACAGGGAAAAATTGGTTCCCTATTGGTAAGTGTTGTATACAAATATAGATTCATTTCCTGATTTATTCCTACAGACCAAAACTGAGTTCATGTTCAGGGGGAAAAAAATATTTCCCACTTTTCTGTGACTCTTATTTTCTCTCTGTAAAATTCCAAGTCTCAAAATTTATTAGGAAATATATCAGTTTAAAATGTAAATATTAAAGTAAATTACTAATTTTTAGCCCTTTGCCAGACATAACTTGGGTTTCTGAATTTCAGCTGACTGCAATATGCATGGTACAAAAATAGTGCAGAGATGGGCACCTGGGTGGCTCAGTGGGTTAAAGCCTCTGCCTTCAGCTCGGGTCATGATCCCAGGGTCTGGGGATCAAGCTCCACATTGGGCTCTCTGCTCAGCAGGGAGCCTGCTTCCCCCTCTCTCTCTGCCTGCCTCTCTGCCTACTTGTGATCTCTCTCTGTGTCAAATAAATAAATAAAATCTTAAAAAAAAATAGTGCAGAGAGAGAGGAGGAGGACACTGAGGAGGGGTTTTGTTTGTTTTTCTATTTCTCCCTTTCTCTCATTCTGCCTGTTCCCTAAGGAGACCCATTGGAGATCTGTACTAAAGGGCACCGTATTTTCCTTCGAATCCATAGACAGGTCAGCACCCTTTTCTCATTCTAGAAAACTTGGCAAATGCATAATGAATTTCCAAATCAGGAAGCAGTCCTCATTGAATGAATTGGGAAGTGTTCCCTTTTCTTCTGTGTTTGGGAAAGTTTGTGGAGAATTGGTATTTTTTAAGTATTTGGTAGAATTCACCAGTGAAGTCATCTCGTCTTTGGCTTTCCTTCAAGGAAAAATTTTTTTTTTAAGTTTTTGTTGTTGTTGTTGTTTTAAGCAATCTCTACACCCAACATGGGGCCCAACTCACAACCCCAAGATCAAGTCAGATGCTCTTCTGACTGAGCCAGCCAGGCACCCCTCTTTGTGGAAGTTTTAAAATTACCAATTCAATCTTTTCACTTGTTATAGGCCTATTCAGATTTTCTATTTCTTCCTGAGTCAGCTTTGGTCGTTTGTTTCTTTCTAGGAATGTGTTCATTTCGTCTAAGTTATCCTATTAACAGGCTGTTGCTCATACTTTATTTGGTGCAAAAAAGGTTTTATTAAAACACAAAGACAAGATCTGTGGGCAGAAAGAGCTACCCTCCTTTTTATTTCTGAAAAGTTGGTACTGGTAGCCCCTCTTTCAGTCCCAATTTTAGTATTTTGAGTCTTTTCTCTCTTTTTTTTTTCTTGGTTATTCTACCTAAAGATTTACCAATTTTGTTGAACTTCTCAATGAATGATGGCTTCTTAGGTGTTCATCTTTTAGTCAAATCCCATAAGTTCCATGTAATCCTTTGTATATATAAAATATTGCACATTGAAAATGGAAAAGAGAGGAAAGAAAACAAGAATCATGGTGCAGTTAATTGAAATTTACTAGGGCCCTTGGTCCTATATTTGAGTTTCACATGGAATTATTTGCTTGTTCTTTTAATTTCCAAGTTTGTGAGGATTCTGCCTTCTAAATGAAATTAAGCTCTATTTGCCAAAGCAAGGAAGTAGATGGGATGGGTAGGTAAGTAACAGTGCTGATAGGATTGAAAAACTGGCCAGCTGTCTTAGGGCTGTTAACAAGGCATCACACCCTGGTGGCTTCCAACAACAGACGTGTATCCTCTTATAGGATAAATCCACTTGTCAGCAGGGGCGTGCTCTGAAATCCTCCCTTCTTCCTCACCTCCTCCAGCCTCTGCTGGCCACCAGCAGCCCTGGGCTTGAAACAGCACTCCCTGCCTCTGTCATCACATGGCTGTCCCCTCCCTGTGTCTCTCCCCTCTTCTTATAAGGACACCATTCACAATGGATTAAAGGCCCATCCCACCCCAGTATGACCTCATCTTTACTAATTACGGCTGCCATGGCCCTGTTTCTAAATAAAGTCACATTCTGAGCTCCTGGGGGTGAGGACATCAACATCTTTTTCTTGGGGGATATAAGCAACCCTCGACAGACAGGTTTTCAGCTAACTGTAAACATCTGTCTGTTACTGTCCAATTTTTAGAAATATAGCAAGGTGTTTCTTTTTTAAAGATGTTTTTTAAAGGTGTCTTTTCTTTTTTTTTAAAAAAACGGGTGTTATTTATTTATTTATTTTAGAGAGCGAGAGAGAGTGTGTGGTGGAGGGGCAGGGGGTGGGGGAGAGGGACAACCAGACTCACTCCATGCGGAGCACAGGACTCAACACAGGGCTCGATCTTGTAACCCAGAGATCACAGCCTGAGCCAAAACCAAGAGCTGGACACCCCACCAACCGAGACAGCCACCCAGGCGCCCCCGAAGTGCCTCTCCTGCTCACCATAGTCTTTTTTTTTTTTTTTTAACTCTCTTCCCTAGATTGAAGATATGTTTAACGAAGTCAGATTTAGTGAATATGTGGACACTGGAAAGCTAATTGACAAAATCAACTTACCCGATTTCTTCAAAGTTTACCTCAATCATAGGCCACCTTTCGGTAACACCATGCGTGGAATCCAGGAGAGCTTTGACATTCTTGGTTTTACCAATTCAAAAGGAAAGAAAGCCATACGAAGAGAAGATTTCCTGAATCTGCTTCTAACGAAAGGTAAATCCATAAATAGCGAGTTTCTTTTTTTTTTTTAAGACTTTATTTATTTATTTGACGGACAGATCACAAGTAGACAGAGAGGCAGGCAGAGGGGAGGGGGGGAAGCAGGCTCCCTGCTGAGCAGAGAGCCCGATGCGGGGCTCGATCCCAGGACCCTGAGATCATGACCTGAGCCGAAGGCAGAGGCTTAACCCACTGAGCCACCCAGGCGCCCCAATAGGTAGTTTCCTATCACACCATTGGGCTGTTGCCACTGGAGAGGAGTTGTTTTGGGGGGGCAGCAGACCCCCTGGCATCAGCAGACGATGTCTGCTTCCCCCCAAAACCATGGTTTCAACCATGAGGGACGTTACCTGCTGGTCCGTAGAGCTGGCAAACTCAGGGTGATTGGAAGGGTGCCATCCTGGGTCCCTAAGAATGTGATTTATGCCCCAACTTGCTGAACCCCCGTGAGGATCAGTATCCTCACTTGTAAAAGGGGAGCGAAAGGGTGAGCCGCCAGTGTCACTGGGCTGCGATGACATTGGGACGCAATGGTGAGGTAAAAGAACGCCAATGTAAAATGTTCTGTTTCTCCCCACTGTTTTCCTCATTATTGTACATGAGGGAGTCAGGTAGGCTTTCTTCCTCTCCGTCAGACTGGTGGTCCTGGTGGTCCTGGTGTGAGGGAAGGGGAAATGAAGCTGAACATGGCCTTTATCAGAAAGTTGTCTTCTGGGGCAACTTCTGGGTGGCTCAGTGGGTTAAAGCCTCTGCCTTCGGCTCAGGTCGTGATCTCCAGGTCCTGGGATCGAGCCCCACATCGGGCTCTCTGCTCAGCAGGAAGCCTGCTTACCCCCCTCTCTCTGCCTGCCTCTCTGCCTACTTGTGATCTCTGTCTGACAAATAAATAAATAAAATATATTTTTTTAAGATTTTATTTATTTTTTTGACAGAGAGGGATCACAAGTAGGCAGAGAGGCAGGCAGAGAGAGAGAGAGAGAGGAGGAAGCAGGCTCCCCGCTGAGCAGAAAGCTCAGGGGCCCGATCCCAGGACCCCAGGATCATGACCTGAGCCGAAGACAGAGGCTTTAACCCACTGAGCCACCCAGACGCCCCAATAAATAAAATCTTTAAAAAGAAAGAAGGAAAGTTTTCTTTCTCCTTACAAGCCCCAACAGCCTTCCCCTTCTGGGAGCACCGTTCTTCACCCCAACATGAAAAAGGATATATGACAGTGACATGGGACCCCGTAGATTGTTTTTGTGTCTTGAGAAAAGGAAATCGTGGAGTAATTCTCTTTAAGACCTCAGGACAATGATGCTAATAAGCTCTGACGTGAGGTGGCGTCCCGGGAGCTGAATGGACACTTTTTCCTCTACTTTACTCAGGTGAGCACATGACTGAAGAGGAGATGTCTGACTGCTTCGCTACCCTGTTTGGACTGAACCCTGAGGGGTGGAAATCCGAGCCTGTGGCCTCCTCCGTCAAAGGTACAGTGGCAGGCTCTGCCTGGGCGTGCAGCTGTGGCTTCCCAATTTGTTGGAGACCTAAGTGCATTTATTTCTCTTGACTGGTGCAAGCCTCTCTCTTTAATACCGTGCACACAGCAAAGTCGGCTGGGGACCCACCATGAATAAGTTATGAAAGGACCAGAGGGCGGGGGTCGTGTCTGAGAGATGAAAGCCTTTGTTGCCTTGTGCGGTCCCTCCTCGGTGCCTTCTGCTCGCACGTTCCCTTAGTTCCATGGACCCGGTCTCCATCTTTCCGGCTGGGGTGCGTGAGTCCCGAGCACGAGAAGATACAGCCTGGAAGGTGTTTTGCGAGAGGCGTTGTTGGGAAACTTGAGTAGGGACAAGGCAACAAGCAAGCATCAGCCTGGCTTCAAGCCACCAGGGCTTGGAAGTTCTTAAAGCTCACCCCTCCTCTCCCCTCCTGCTGGAGGATGGTCCACCTCCTTCTTTAGCCCACCCGAGCGAGGACAATGGACCTGAAGTTGGGCTTGTGAATTTAAGTGCTGGAGAATCCAGTCTAAACCGCTCTCCCGAGGGGGACCTGGGGGTTTGGTTGGTGAAGCGTCTGCCTTTGGCTCACGTCATGATCCAGGGTCCTGGGGTTGAGTCTTGCATCAGGCTCCCTGCTCAGCTGGGAGTCCGCTTCTCGCTCTCCCTCTGCCCCTCCCCCTGCTCATGCTCTCTCTCTCTCTCTCTCTCTCTCGCTCTTTGAAATAAATACATAAAATATATATATTTAAAGATTTTGTTTATTTATTTGATAGAGATCACAAGTAGGCAGAGAGGCAGGCAGAAAGAGCGGGGTGGTGGTAGGGAAGCGGGCTCCCCACTGAGCAGAGAGCCTGCTTCCCTCTCTCTCTGCCTGCCTCTCCGACTACTTGTGATTTCTCTCTGTCAAATAAATAAATAAGCATTTCTCCCGGGCCTGCAAGGGTGTCTCCACTGCCAAGCCCCAGATGCCGCCCGATGCCCCATGGTGGTCAGAGCCTGCCATCATTACCAAACCCTTGCCAGGCTTCCTTCTCCCTCTGCCTCCCTTTTTACTTTCTTTCTTTTTTTTTTTTTCCAAACAACCTTGTGAAGACTTCAGATAGCTGTAGGTGGCTTTTTTTTTTTTTTTTTTAAGATTTTATTGGGACGCCTGGGTGGCTCAGTTGGTTAAGCAGCTGCCTTCAGCTCAGGTCGTGATCCCGGCGTCCTGGGTTCGAGTCCCACATCGGGCTCCTTGCTCGGCGGGGAGCCTGCTTCTCCCTCTGCCTGCCATTCTGTCTGCCTGTGCTCGCTCACTCTCTCTCTCTGACAAATAAATAAAATCTTGGGGGAAAAAAATGGTGGTGCCTCTATAATGAGGTCCTCTTATTAAAGATTTTGTTTATTTGACAGCACAAGCAGGGGAGGAGGCAGAGGGAGAGGGAGAAGCAGACTCCCCACTGAACAGGGAACCTGATGTGGGACTTGATTCCAGGACCCCGAGATCATGACCCAAGCTGAATGCAGACGCTTAACCTACTGAGCCACCCCGACGCTCCTCCCTCAGCTTCATTGTTCATTCCCAGTCTCACATTAAACAGGGTTCCTGATCTCAGACAGTTCTAGACTCCAGTATCCTGTGGGTCATTTCCAGCCTCCAAGCTCCCCTCCCCCATTCCTTGTGTCCGTGGGACCTCAGGATGTAAAGCTCCCAGTTGTTACACATAAATCAACCAAACCATGTGGTTAAGGCTTTCCAATGGAGTTCACAGAGATTTGGTAACAGTGCTCCAAACCGTAAAGGAGGGATTTCAGCCAATTTCCACCCAGGGGTTTTTAAGAACTTACAGCCAAACCATAGCACAAAGCACCTCTCACTTTTGTCTAGTATAGGTTCTTTGTATTTTGGGGAAATTCTTCTAAGTTAGAAACCTAATCGTTATGAAAGCATTTGTTTTCTTTTCTTGTTTGGCTAGGTTCAGAAATCTGCCTTGAAGAAGAACTTCCAGACGAAATCACTGCAGAAATATTCACGACGGACATTCTTGGCCTAACCATTTCACAAGATTTCAGACAAGATCCTATGGGCAGTGAAGTTTAAAGAATGTTTGAAGCACAAAAGACTTTGTGTGTGGGGTGTTCCCCCCCACCGCCCCAAGAGGCACTGCTTTCCTGCATTTCCCTGCCCCCACTCTAATCTTTGGGATATTTAGACATTAAAAGCAAATTTCTGTTAAGCAATGGAATTCACAAAGTTGGACATTCCACTGTTTCTGAAATAGGAAAGTGGGTGGAGGCAAGAAACACACTGGCAGCCGGATGTACGGGGTGGCTGGGTCCCCTGGCCCGTCCCTCTGCCTAATGTAAGGCAAAGCTACCAGAGCAGAGTTGGAAAGGACCTGGAGGTAGGCTGGTCCTAGGGACACATGTGGCCCTCGAGGGCCACCTGGACCTTAGACCTCTTGTGGGTCACCCCTACCTGCAGTTTGACTAGGGGAGGAAGGGGAGAACCCAGAAGCAAGAGAACCCTGCTTCTGGGTTCTCATCAGCAAAACACCTAAGCGGCTGTGTGTGGCCGTTAGGGAAGAGCATCACTGGCCATGCTTAGCCCTGGTGGCAACTGCCAGAAAGAATGCAAAAAAAGCCCCCCTGGGGCCCTGCGTGCTGCACCTGGGCCAGAAACCACCTGGCTGGCCCCCAGAGGGCAGAACTCACCGACCAGAGTCTGTGAGCCTCCCCCTCCCCCACACCTCCCCCCCAAAACCAGCAGTGGGGACATTCGCTGCCTCAATTTCCGCTGGGCTTCAAAACACATTAGCAGGCAAAAACAGGGCCCAGTTGCCCAGCTCGGGGGATGTTTGGGGGAACAGGACTGAGTTTTCAGCGGTGTTTTGACCTTGGGAATAGAGCACCATCTTTGTGTAAACAAGTGAAATGACGGTCTGATTTTAGAGATTTGTTCCCAGTAATGAGTTCTCACGCAGACCCGTGTGCCAAATGTGATTCTCTACACATGCTCAGTCCTTCGCACCCACACCGGGTCTGTCCCCGGAGGCCCTGGCGTGGGAGATGACATCTCGGCTCCCCCAAGAGCCCTTCCTCCTCAGGAGCAGAGTCCGCGTGAGAGAAGTAAATGACAGGACGCCGTCCGTGTGCGCAGAGCGCTCCCCCCTGCCTGGCATCCACTTGGAGACTTGGCTTCTGTGAGTCTTTGGAACTCTGGAACATAGAACAGAACTGTCTACCCCAAAACAGGCTGTGTCACGGCGACCTTGGGACCAACAGCGTGGGCCGGTTTTCCGTGGCGTCTGCTCATCAAATTGTGGTGCCAGGCTTGGTAATCAGGTTTACATTTTGTTTAAAAAAAAAAAACCAAACAACCAAAAAAAAAAAAAAAAAAAGAGAGAAGGAAAAAAAAAAACAAACTTTACGAATCAATTTTGCAGCTGCTAAGGGCTTAGGAGATATATTACCAAGCTGGTTAAAAAGTTCCTAGGGACATTTTAGGGAACAGGAAACTCTCAGATGACTTGTTGTCTTCAAAAAATTGCTCAGAATTGGATGCAGCCTGGACACCAAGCAGAGGCTTCTTTCATTAAATTGGGCACGCTCTGATTTTGTTCTTGGTGACTGCATGTTTTGGAATCACTGTCTAAAGAGGGACTGGCCAGCGGCCTGACCCACTGTGGCTGGACCAGTGAGCTGGAACCATGGTCGCACGGTCCCTGCAATGCTCCCACTGTGCTGAACCAGCTTCCCTGTCTCCAAGTCTCCTCCGGGAGGGGAAGCCAAAAAGGGACAGCAGGATTCCTGTCAATAGCGTTCCAACCACTCCCAGCCCAGCGTGGCCAGGGGTTCCCCATCTCACCTTTGGAGCCCCCTTCTGCAGTGCTTTTGTTTGGGAATCTCTCGACTTGTTTGACCAACATGGAGAAGACCCGTGTACCTTTCAGCCCCAGGAGGCCCTTTGCCTGCTGTCCCCGGCAGGCCCCACCTGCTGACCACACAGATGCTGGAGGCGTAGGAAGTGGTGGGTAGCCTTCCTGCAGAGTGAGCACAGCCCCCATACCCTCCAACAGCATGCACGGCTGAGCAGTGATACCAGGAAGGGAGCGAGGAAAAGCCAAAGAAGTTTAGTCGTTGGGCTTGCACTTCAAGACTGAAGGCCCAATCACTGAACACTGTGCTGTTCCTTTGGAAGGAGAATACTGTTTCAGCTGCTGATCAATGGTTTGGTGCTTCTAGAGTTCAGGAAACCCCAGGAGCCCTCCCTGCCACCCCTCCACCTCGCCCCTCTGCTCCAGACCCCAAGGTTCCTCCCCAGCATGGCTTGCATCTTTGCCCGGCTTCTGTTCTGGAAGCCCATGAGCTTAACTGGGCTCATTCTCTGCTCCTGCCCTTCAGTGGCTCCCTGTGTGCCCGTGGGTGTGGCTCTGAAACCTCGGTTTCCTCCAGGAACAGCTCCTGGCTGTTTGAGAGGATTAAAGGAGAGGGCACTAGTACAGCGTTACCAGCATAGGCAGAACTCAAAATAGGGCAGCAGCTATTATTATAGGACGCGCCGCACGGAGACCCGGGGAGGCCGCTGATGGACACTGACCTCCTCCAGTTCCAAAGTTTTGGCTTCCTTAGTGCTTGCTCAAATAGGGGTCTCTGCTGGCTCTGACAGTGGGTCCTCAGTGGTATCCGTAGAATGACTGGACAGATGAACTTGGAGCTCTTTAATAGCTGGCTTTGCTTTCAAATGAAGGCGAACGCCAAGTCCTGCCAGGCTCTCGATGTTGAGGTCAGCAGACTTTCTCTATAAAGGTCCAGAGAGCAGATATCGAGCCTCTGCAGGTCAAATGGGCTCTGTCACAACTCCCTGACTTGGCCATTGGAGTAGAAAGGCAACCACAGAAGATGCAGAAATGAGTGAGTGTTGTTGCGTTCCAATCCTGTTTACTCGCGCACACTGAGATGGGAATTCATGATAATTTCCATATATCATGAAATTACCTTCTTTTGATTTTTTTAAAAAAGATTTTATTTATTTATTGGGGCGCCTGGGTGGCTCAGTGGGTTAAGCCTCTGCCTTCAGCTCAGGTCATGATCTCAGGGTCCCGGGATCGAGCCCTGCATTGGGCTCTCTGCTTGGCAGAGCCCCTGCTTCCCCCTCTCTCCGCCTGACTCTCTGCCTACTTGTAATATCTGTCTCTCTCTCTCGAATAAATAAATAATCTTTTTAAAAAATCAAATAAAAAAATATTTTATTTATTTATTTGACAGAAAGAGATCACAAAGTAGGCAGAGAGTCAGGCGCAGGGCAGGGGGGTGGGGGAAGCAGGCTCCCTACTAAGCAGAGAGCCCGATGCGGGGCTCCATCCCAAGACCCCAGGATCATGACCTGAGCCGAAGACAGAGGCTTAACCCACTGAGCCACCCAGGCGCCCCTACCTTCTTTTGATTTTTTTGCAACCATTAAAAAATGTGAAAACCATTCTGAGCAACTGCAAACCTCCTTTGTGCCTCAGTCCATAGGCCACTGAACTTCTGAGGCCAGGCTCACCCGTCCCCACAGATCTTTATGAACACACTGAGTCTTTACGACCCACCTGACCAGCGCTCTTCAAACCTATCAAGGTCGTGACAAGCAAGACAAGACTGAGAGACTGTCACAGACCAGAGGGGACTAGGGAGACACAGTGGAGAAATGGAATCCCAGAACAGATTTCCAGAACAGGAGGAGGACGTTGGGGAAAGAAGGCAATCCAGGTGAGGTCTGTAATGTAGTTACCAGCATCGCACCAGTGTTAATTTCCTAGTTTTGATCACAGTATAGTGGTTACATTGGGTATACACACCTGGGAAGCAGGGCACATGGTCCCTGGGAACTCTCTCTTCTACCTTTGCAACTCTCCTATGAGTCTAAAATTATCTTGGGGCACCTGGGTGGCTCAGTCAGTTAAGCATCTGACTCTTGATTTTGGCTCAGGTCATGATCTCAGGGTCATGAGATCGAGTCCCGCATCAGCCTCCATGCTCAGTGGGGAGTCTGCTTGAGATTCTCTCTCTCCCTCTAAAGTAATAAATAAAAACATATTTTTAAAAAATCTAAAATTATCTCAAAATTAAGTCTTAAAAAAAATCTGTACCACCTTTCTGACTGAGTCACCCCCAAATTGCTTCCAAATCTGCCCTGCACCTCTCCATTCTCAAGCAAACACTCCTGAAGCCAGTCGGGGTCAACTGCTTTGGGCTCGCTTCACTTGTTGTCTATGCTCTGCGAACTCGAGCCTCTGCTGCGCTTCCAGGCAATGCGGACAAGAAGGGTCTTTTTTCTAAAGATCTGTGTCCTTAAGCCACGGCTCCCTCAACACTGGTGTTTTCAGCCTCAACATGCTCTTTAGGGATTTGGCTAACAGTTCCCCTGCAGGCAGCTGCTTCCAAATTGAGTGTAATAAATAGATACAGGGCATTGGGAATCAACAGCAACTTGCCACCCTACTCGTATGTCATAGAACTACCCTCCGGTAGCTTAGCTTGAAGGGAAAAACAACGAAAACCAAAAAACAATCCAGGCTCGCCTGGCTGGCTCAGTCAGTAGAGCGTGCAACTCTTGATCTCGGGGTTGAGTCCAACCCCCACACTGGGGGTAGAGATTGCTTAAAAATAAAATCTGAGGGCGCCTGGGTGGCTCAGTGGGTTAAAACCTCTGCCTTCAGCTCGGTTCATGATCCCAGGGTCCTGGGACCGAGCCCCAAAATCTGAAATGACACCCTGGGTTGATGTGACATTCTTCAATGAGAATGCGATACAGAGTATAAGGACCGACTGACCTCACAGGACAGTTAATAGCGGGGTCCCTGTGCCCTTGAGCTTGTTACCCTGAGCTGCTGATAGGTGAGGCAGGCCTCCGGCCTTTCTAGGTCACGATGGGTATTTATCAATGCTCAGGTGAGAATCATCAGGCCCAGGAAGATCACCGGCCACTGCTGGTCCCACTGTCGTTCTTGGTAGTTTGCAATGACCAGTGTACGATGCGGGGCGTTTTACATCAGGTGCGGCCGCAGAACAGGACGGAACCACCGTGGCCTTCCCAAGTCCTTCATGTTTGCTTGTTTTGTTGATCAGAAGTCACAAACTACCTTAGTGCACACATGGTATTTATTTCTGTATATCTTGCTCTTTATATTTTTTTTAAAGATTTTATTTATTTATTTATTTATTTATTTATTTATTTATTTAACAGACAGAGATCGCAAGCAGGCAGAGAGGCAGGCAGAGAGAGAGGGGAAAGCGGGCTCCCTGCTGAGCAGAGAGCCTGATGCGGGGCTCGATCCCAGGACCCTGGGATCATGACCTGAGCCAAAGGCAGAGGCTTTAACCCATTGAGCCACCCAGGTGCCCCTATATCTTACTCTTCAAAGCAAGCGGGGTTGCTTTCTTTGGGAGGAGAAGCAGTCCAGTTCTAAGCAGCTAGCACAGACTCACCAGCACTCGAAACCCGATGGAAGCATGTGCCGCAAGGGGCGTGTCCCCGGCCAGCCCGGCAGCATGCCCGCCCTGGAGCAGGGAGCCGCGGCCCTGGGGTCTGAAGCACCATGAACACATCGAGCTCAGGCTCCAACACGAAGGAGAGAGGGGGTCGTGGCAAATCCAGAGCACACTGTCCTTTCGAAGGGACCGGCTGCTGTCCTGTTTCTCCTCTGCGAGAGCCTGAGTTCACAGATGGGCTTCATCCATCCATTTGTCCATTCATGAGTCCAGCAAATAGTTACTGAGCGCTAGCGCTGGGCATGCGGGGGTGAACAAGACAGGCATGGCCATTGTCTTTAGGGAGCTCATGTGAAACAAACCTATAAACATGTCATTGCAAATTGTGCTCAGAGCCTTAAAGAAAAAGCCCAGACCCTATGACATAGAATACCAAGGGGGAATACGCTTTACTTAAGATGGTCGGAAAGGGTCTCTCTGAAGACGAGACATAGATGCTGAGAGCCAGTCATGGGAAGAGATAGGGGAGAACATTCCAGATGGAGAAGACAGTGTGCATAAAAGCCAGAAGCATTCAGTGACCATAGAGAGGGTTGTAGGCTCAAGATGACACCTCAGTGGTCTAGAAGTTTCTTCTATATGATTCTTCCTCACGAGTCTGAACAGGAATGTTTTCGTGTGAACAATCAGCAGGAGGAAGGGAGGCTAGCTGGGTCTCCCAAGTAGAAGATTGGGCCGCTCTCGTTTTTTTATATCCAGAGTCTTGGTGTGAGATAGAGGATCCCAGGAAAGACCCTAAGTCACGCGGGGAGCCAGCCCTGAAGCTGACGCGTTCTTTTACGTGTGACACTGACCAAAGGTGGAAATGCTTACAGCTGGCTCCTGCTTCAGAAACCTTAGGTGTTGAGTTGACATCACTCCATCTTCCTTAGTTTCCCAGAGATTTCCGTATCTTAAAAAATGTAATCACAATGCTCTCCACAATCTTGTGCCTTCACAAACAATCATGTTTTACTCTTCCTTGCCCCTAGCCGCTGGTAATTGCCAGAAGGCAGCCTACTATGCAAAAGAGCTTCAGCGAAGCATACCAATCACTCCTTCCTCAGTGTCCAGCCGGCCCCCTCTATCTTTTTTTACTTTTTTAGAATAGATGATGAAACGGCAATAACCGGCGGCCTACAGATCCTCTTAGGAAGTGACCTCAGTGTCAACACAGCGGGGGTAAGCCCTGGATACAATGTGGCGCAGAGCCTGGTTCTTGCCCTTAAGAAGGTTACATTGTAATGAGGGAAACACATGTCAATGATAATTACAGTATCTTGTGATAAGATGTAGGGGCATCTAGAGCAGATGCGGTGGGAAGGAGGAGATCAGGGTAGGTGGAGAGGAAATCACATAAATGAGGCACTCGAAGTCCATCTGAGGGGTCCCCGGGGTGGTGGCAGGAGAGCAACCCAGAGAAAGCAGTGTTTACATTATGGATGGCCGCATGCACTAAAACAAGGAGGTGAAACTTGAAGATTAAAGGAGAAGTGGATTGCATTTGCATCTTAGAAGCATAGGACTGGGTGACCCGAGGGGATGGCTGGGAAAAGGGACAACAGCGAGGACACTATTACAGCAGTTTGGGGAGAAGAAGGGAAGGATTACAATAAGACAAATTCAGGGAAGTATAAGTAAGTGTCGAGACTAAGGGATAGCTTAAATATAGTATCCATCATGATCTTTGATTTGCCCCAAAAGAAAGTGGTTAGCTTAAGCGGAAAGGGACTTTATTTGAAGCCTATCCAGTAACTCACAGAAGCAATGGAAAGATGGAGAAATGAGTTCTGAAAATGAGCAGGAACCAAAGGCGGCCAGATGCCACGGCCCCGCCACGCCAGGAGCTCAGTGCCTCCAACGCTCTTGGGCTCTCCAGTGGCCACTTCCTCTGTAAGTCACCTTCCTACCGCTCCTCCGCTCCCTCAAAAAATGAAAGTCAAAATCAAAACCCCAGTGAGATGCCGCTTCACACCCACGAGGATGGCTAAAATAAAAAAGACAGAAAAGAACAAGTGTCGGTGAGGATGCGGAGAAGTTGGAACCCTCGTGCACTGCTGATGGGAACAGAAAATGGTGTGGCTGCTGTGGAAAACAGTCTGGCAGTTCCTCAAAATGTTAAACAGAGAGTTACCATATGGCCCAGAAATTCTACTCCTCCGTATATATACAGGCAAGAGAGATGAAAAAACACATCTGCACAAAAACCTGTATGGTAATGCTCATAGTAACTTTGTACGTAAGAGCCAAACAGGGGAAACATCCCAGTGCCCATCAACCAGTGACGGAACAACCAAAATGTGGTAAACCCACACAAAGGAATATCGTTCCGCCATAAAAAAGAACCAAAGTGAGACGTGGATGAACCTTGAAAATATGCTAAGAAGCCAGACACAAAAGGACACACATTGTATGATTCCCTTTATGTGAAATGTCCAGAATAGGCAAATCCATAGAGACAGGAAGTAGCTGAGTCGTTCCTTGGGGGCGGCACAGGGGCGGGGGGGGGGGGGTGCAGGGGTGGGAGGGGGAGGTACGACTGTCATTGGGTAGAGGGTTTCTTTTTCAGATGACAAAAATGTTCTAAAAATAATTGTGGTGATGGTTTCACAACTCTGTAAACATATTAAAAACCACTTTAAAAGGGTGAATTTTATGGTATGCTAATTATATTTCAATAAAGCTATTATTTTAAAAAACCAACTGGCTAAACCATCTGCCATCTGGCTAAGGTTGGGACCCATGCCCAGGACCTAAGGCCCTGGCAGAAGAAGGAGACAGGCCCCCACTGCTAGCTTCTGTAGTGGGGGGGTGGCCTTCACCCCCAAGGGCTTACCCAGAATTGGGACAGATATCCAGATGCCGGGTAGTGTGCAGGAAGGCGGCAGAAGGCGTTTGGGCAGCCTTCTAGGTTCCTGACCAGAGAACTCACCAAGCCTGTTTGTGGATAGGTCTCTGATTTTGCTCCAAGTCATTGGGTCCTGAGCAGACGCCCTGTATTTAATCATTATTGTTAGAAAAGCGTCTGAATTACACTGACTCACCTTTGAACGCATCAGTATTTCAAAGCACTTCATGTCCACTCTCTCTTTATTTTTAAATAACCTCCAGTGGCCCAATTTCTGGGCAAGCCAATGGTTGCGTGGATGGATAGGCAAATTGCCCATATACTGGAATTTGAGCTGGCGACCATTTTTATAGTTGTAGTTTCAGGCAAGAAAGATAGGGATGGCAGATTACAGTATCTGGCTTGTCAAAAAAAATTTTCAAGACCTCCAGTCTATCATAAGGCCCACATTTCTAGGGAGATGTCCCTCACTTTTGTTTAGGACCCCGTTAAGCTCCAGCAGTGGTATGCTTGTTAAGTGTTTACCCGCCAGCTCTGGGTGGAGGAGGGCCAGGTGGACAGCACTTGCCAATTTCCATAGCGTCCACATTCCCGCCATGCTGATTTCCAGCCTCGGGATGTATGTGGAGCCGGGAATCCTGGAGACCACAGCACGAGAGCAGGGTTCTGGCCAGAACTCTGCTAACTGGCTGCGTGACTTCTGAGTTTTCGTGTCCTTTTCCGAAACAGGAGTGGGGTTTCACACCCTGCAACATACCCTTTGGCTCTTGTCTCCGAGAGGGGAGATGGAAGGTTCTCTTCAGTACTCTTCCTCTGCTAATGGCCTGCTCCCCAAACACCAAAGCACCACTGTTTACGAAAACAACTCGCTGCTGCAAGTTGCTAGGTGAGGACCAAGGCTGCCTAGAAGCAGGAGCCGGGCCCGAGCTTCTGCACAATTATGTATCACACTCCAGAGTTGGAAACCTCCTCACCAACCCCTTCCCCATTCACAGTGGATTAAGGGTTGAATTTAACAGCCCAGGAAAGAGAGGTAGTTGACCCTGTGTGGTTCATAATGATGAAGGATCCCCAGGTCCTTTATTCAACAAATACTTCCGGGTCTCTAGCACTTACGATGTGCCAAGCTCTGTTCTCAGTCCTTGACAAATACCGTGTTTCATTCTCATGAGAGCTCCGTAAGGCAGGTGTTCTTTCTATTTTCCCATTTTACAGATGAGGCACAGAGAGGTTAAGACACAAGCCATAACTAAATAACTCACTTCTGTAACTCTATGATCTCTCTTTTAACATCTGGAACAATATCTAACATTCAGAGAGAACCCAACTTCCCAGTTTCTGGTAACCAGGGATCCAGATGAACTCTCAAGCTAAAAGCAACTTAAAATGGTAGAAAAGGTATCTGAAAACATTCTAAAAGCCACCACATGCTGACAAAATAAGAATGAACACCTGAAATCAAAGGATAAAGATGAATCCTGAAAGATAATCCAGGAAAGAAGCCCTCTTAACCTGGCAGATATCTGTCAAGTCTAGAATATTTGAACTCTAGCGTGAATGGTTTTTGAAGCAAGAGGCCAGAAATAAAAGTCCAGGTGGGAGATGAGACTTGCCCCACAGTAATTTGGGAGACCCTGTGCTGGTAGAGTTTTGCCGGTCAGCTCTGGGTGGGGTTGGGAAGAGGATCCTGATATATAGCCTTTGCCAATTTCCACAGTGTAAACACTCCTGCTACAGTTGATTTCAAACCATCAACATGGGGTCACTGTTGGGAAGTGCAGGCCTGTCAGCTCACATCACTGATTACCTCCCTCCTGTGCCTCCGGAGGCTACAATAAGGAAACCAGACTAGTTCAGTAAGGCAGCCTGTATTTGCATCACTTGGGTGGTCCAGGAACCCATAAGACCCGAACTTGGATATAGGTAGTCGTGGAAGAGCAAGGTCCTCAGAAGCCTGGCAGAAGCAAATGTAAGTCATCTCTGGAGGAAGGTAACTTCATCCTAGGCCTCAAATTATCCCTATAAATCAATTTAAAAATACAGTGTCCAGCCTGGCCAAAGAGAACCAGGCAGATCACAAGGAAATAGGGCACCATGAGCAAAACTAGGAGAAACTGGCCCTCCAATACTTCAAATATTAGAATTATCAGATACAGACTGTAAGACAGCTGTGCTTTGTTGAGAGAAGGTTAAAAATATCTGCAGGGGACAGGGAACTATAAAAAGTGACCAGCTAGATTTAGAACATTTGTAGAAAGCTTTATAGTTTAATCAGAGATCATGTACACAAATACCTTCAGGGGCCATCTGGTAGTGCAGATGAGTTAAGTGACCTGGTGATACACTGGTGACCTGGAAAGCTTCGTGTGATGGGCACTGGGCTCCTCACCTCCAGCTGATTGTTACCATGTGGCACTGGTGGGACCAGTCTGCAGATCTTCTGCTCTTTCTGGAGAAGCTGGACATTGGGATTTCTTCTCCTTATGGTAAAATACACATAAAACTGACCCCCATAACCATTTTAATGTGTACAATTCAGCGACATTATGTACATTCCCAATGTTGTATGGCAATCACAATTATATAGTTCCAGAACTTTCTCACTACCCCATAAAGAAACCCCATACCCCTTGGAAGTCACTCTCTATTCCCTGCCCCCACCCCCAGGCCCTGACAACCACCAATCTGCTTTGTCTCTATGAATGTGCCCAGTCTAGATAGCTCGCGTAGGTGGCATCATACAATATTTATCCTTTTGTGACTGGCTTGTTTTGTGTTTTACTTAGTGTGTTTTCAAAGTTCACCCATGTTATGGCATGTATCAGTACTTCATTCCTTCTTAACACCTGAATAACATTCTATTGTGTGGATATACACATTTATCCATTCGTCAGTTGATATTTGAATTTTTTATATCTTCCTATTTTATTTTTTTTTTAGGGTTCTATTATTTAAGTAATCTACCCAATATAGAGACTCGAACTCACTACCTGGAGATCAAGAGTAGCATGTTCCTCAAAGGGAACCAACCTGGTGTCCCAAATATCTTCCTATTTTTTTCAGATAATATATACATATACATATATATGTGTGTGTGTGTATATATATACATATATATATTCAGATTTTTAAAAAATTTTATTTACTCATTCATGAGAGACAGAGGGAGGCAAAGGCAGAGGGAGAAGCAGGCTCCCTGTGGAGCAGGGCGCCCAATGCTGGACTGGATCTCAGGACCCTGGTATCACAACCCAGCCGAAGGCAGATGCTCAACGGACTGAGCCACCCAGGCGCCCCATATATTCAGAAGTTCTTTGTGGTCCTAAGCCATTAGAGGACCAACAGTAGAGACCTCTGTTTTATAACATGCTGTGACATATTTTCCTACATGATGTTCAGAATGACTCGCTGAGGTACTCTTATTTTTTGTATCAGGCATCCCATTTCTCCAGTAGCTTTTCTCCCCAAAACCAAAATTTCAGGGAAAACTGCTTGGTTCCAGAATGAGTGGGAGTCTGGGGTCTAGCTTAAGGCTGTGACCTTGAGCTTCCCTGCAATTCAATTTCCCCCCAGAAAAAGACTGGTGTTGGACTAGTTTATCTCCAAGACACTAGGTTTGCTAACAGGGTCACTCTCACTTGCCCCTGGCCACCATCTGGGCCGGAAGAAGCTCTGGTCAAGTCCGTGTAGTGGCAGCTGAACACAAAGACGTGGCCACCTGGGTTATCCGGATAATTGCAGAGTCTTCCACAGAGCTGTCCTGAGGCACGATGGGGAAGAAACCACCTCAAAAGTTCTCCTTGTAGGCCACCCAGCTCGTTTCACCTGCTAGGGCCATCTGTGGGGTAGCAGCACCTGGTCTGAGCCTGGGACTTCCAGGCAGGAGTAGCTTCAGTTTAAATCGGGCTTTTCTGACAGCAACCCCAGAGGGAAAGCAAGAGCCCCAGTTGAAATGCTGATAATCCTTGAGCTGTTCCTTCGCAGAAAGCTATTTAATAGGCAAGGTCGAATGTCTCGTGGTCGCCTCGCCCCTGGCCCCTTTCCTCCGATTCTAGTTTTCCAAAAGGACGAGGGAAAGGCAAGCGACGTCCTAGCTCGCGTGTTTGCACAGGGCAGAGGGCCGGCAGAGATCCGTGCTTCCTAACTCTTTCCAAGAGCACCTCGCATCCCGAATCGCCGCCTTCAACTCCGAGAAGTCGGGAGCCCCACAGGAAACTTGCATTATTGCACCCGCTGCCACACACCCGGGGCAGCGGACCAGCCGCCGAACTGGCTCCCGAGGAATGCGCCCCCTCTACGGCCGGCCGGCCGCCCCGCCGGCGCCCCCTCCCCGGGGGACCCCGCGCCACCTGCGGCCTCCGAGTGAGTGTCCCCGCGCCCCGCCGCCCCCCACCCCCCACCCGCGCGCCGGGAGCCGGGGGTCGCCGGTCCTCCCCACCCCCCGGGGAGCGGGGGGTCGCGGGCGCCTCGCTGGGCGGGCGGGGGAGGCCCGCGGCGCTGGCCGGCGGCGCCCGGAGGCCGCACTGCTGGCGGCCGCGGCGGCGCTGCTCCCCCTGCTCGGTGCAGCTGGCGCCCGGCGCTTGCGCACTGGGCCCCGGGCGCGCGGCGGCTCCGGCTTTGTGTGTATGTGTGTGAGTGTGTGTGAGTGTGTGAGAGAGTGTGTGTGTGAGTGTGTGAGTGAGTGAGCGGGCGGGCGGGCGCGAGTGTGGCCGCCGCGGAGCGCGAGCAGGACCCGGCGGGCGCGCTCCCCCAGCCTCTCTCTCCCCGCCAGAACCATGTCGGGCAGGTCGGTTCGAGCCGAGACCAGGAGCCGCGCCAAAGATGATATCAAGAGGGTCATGGCGGCTATCGAGAAAGTGCGCAAATGGTAAGCGGAGGCGCCTGCTCGCTCGCTCGCCCGCCCGCCCGGCGCCGCGGCCGCCCCAGACCCCCGGAGCACATACAAAAAGCCGGCGGGCGCCGCGCCGCGGGCCGGCCGCGGGCCCGGGAGTTGGAGCGGCGGGCGGCGCGCGAGCCGGGTCACCTGCGCGAGGCGGGGGCCGCGGCCGCTGCCCAGGTGCGCTCGCGCCTGTCGCCCACCTGGCGCGGTGGCGGCGGCGGCGGCAGCCTGGAGGCGGCGGGGCGCCCCGGGGCCGGGCGGCGGAGCGGCGGGCCGGCCCCGCCGCGGCGCTCGGCTCCCGGGAGGGGGGCTCGGGGCCGGCCCCAGAAGCCATTTCGTTTTGTGCAAGTCACATGAAAGCGGCTTCCCGCGCGCCGGGGCCGCGATGCCGGCGGCGGAGGGGAGAGCGCGAGCTCCATTGTGCAGGCACCGAGCGGGCCGCCGCCGTCTCCGTCTCCTCCCCGCGCGCCCCGGGCGGCGCTGCGCCGGCCCCCGCGCCCCTGCCCGCGCCGGGCCTCCCTCCCGCCTCCCTCCCCGGCTGGCTGGCTGGCTGGCTGGCTCGCTCGCTCGCTCGCTCCCCGCCTCCCAGGCCCGGCGCCCTCGAGTCTGCGGAGTTTGCAGAGCGCGAGCCGTTTAAATTTAGCGCTTTGGGCTGCCTGGAGCGAGGGCTCTCGGCGAGGGAGAAAGATGGGGGCGAGCGCGAGGAGGAAGCGCCGGGGCGGCCGCGGGCCCGGGGCGCCCGGCACCCCCGCCCAGCCCGTCCTGCCCCGCCGGCGCCCGCGCGCGGGGGTCGGCGGGCGAATCTTTTTGGCCAGAAACCGGTCCGCGGCCGAGTCTGCCTTTCCCAAAGCAGCAGCTCGTGTTTGTTTTGCCGAGAGAGCCGTTGTTTTTGTTCTCTGCGCGGGGGAGAGGAGATTCGGGGCCGGCCGTGCGTGTTCTTCGAGCTCACGCTGGAGTCTGTCCGGCGTGGCCTTGTTGTAATAGGACTGAACGCGTTCGCCGCCTGGTCGGGGTCTGGCTCCGAATCGGCCCACGGGCCAGGCCCCAGGCGCGAGCACATCGCCAGGTTGGGGCAGACTTGTTGAAAACTCCTGGCACCTTGATTTCAACTTTATTATTATTATTTTTTTTCCCACGGCTTCACCAGGGTCAGGGAGAGAGAGGAGCAGCCGCGACGATCTGGAGTGTCAGCCCCAGCGGGCTCGTCCTGACCCTTGTATTTTAAAGACTGAAAAAACGGGGTAGGCCCCTGGTGGGGTATGTTTGTGTTTAGGGGAGCTATTTCTTGAGTAACGCCTTGGTCTCTAAAAACCGCTGGGGGTAAGCCTGCAGCCTAGCCGTGTCACAAGTTAGCTGTCCTTTCTGAGTCAAACCCAACAAAAAAGGCAAGAGGAAAATCAATAAAGTCCACGTGCTTCCCGGCCTCCTATGGAAAGGGCTGTCTGCGGATGGCCGGATGCCCGGCCAAGGGCTGGGTTTGGCTCCAGTGGGACAAAGAATTTTCAGAACCGTGAGAAGGAGAGGCCTTCCAAAGTTGCGATCCGAGTTTTCGGGGCTGTGGGAGCTCCGGGGGGCGGTCCAACTGGAGCCATTTAAAAATGGCAGAAACAGCAGCTGGGCCAAAACACACACAGGAAAACAAGCCCGCAGTCCTCTCTCCGGTGGGATTCCCAGAAGGAAGGCTGGGGTTGTCCCCTGCCTTAGTGCAGGGGCGAAAAAAGAACCAGTGTCTGGGCCCGAGACCCTTCTGTCAAGGCCTGGAGGTGAGAAACCGGCCAGGGGCAAGCTGCCTTTCTCTGTTCTGAGAGGCGTGGTGGGGCCTTCTGCTCCAGGTTCCCAGCAGGACGGAGGCTGTGGCACCCTGACAGCTGCCTCTCTGAGGCCAGTCTGCCAGCTGCTTTGCAGGGAGGCCAGATGGAGCTCTGGGTTCTCTACCCTGGCGGTGGCAGAACAGGCAGCCTGTTCCCTCTGGCCTGGCCCAGGTTTGGGGGAAGGGTTTTCCTCCCTCCCTGTGTTTTAGGAAACAGGTCATGATAAAGACCTCAGGCTTCAGGATCTCAGGGCTGGGCTTCCAGTTCACTTCCTCGCTCGCTGTGACCTTGGGCAAACTGCTGAACTTCGTTCACCATGGCAGCCGTGGGGCTGGGGCTGCTTTCTACCTCCTAGAACAAGATCACGTCCCCCAAAGCACCTGTTCCTGCAAACAGGAGCAGTCACTAAGGGTGTCCTTATTGTAAGGTGGGTGCCATAAAGTGTGTGTTTTGCTGTTTTTTTTCCCCTGCTCCCCCTTTTTAAAAAAGATTTTATTTAAATATTTGACAGAGATCACAAGTAGGCAGAGAGGCAGGCAGAGAGATGGGGAAGCAGGCTCCCTGCTGAGCAGAGAGCCTGACGCAGGGCTCGATCCTAGGGCTCCGAGATCATGACCTGAGCCGAAGGCAGAGGCTTAACCCTCTGAGCCACCCAGGCACCCCATTTTCTTGCCCCTTTTAAGCAAAAAAGACTTTGCCTCATTTTCAGGGTTTCCCCAGTTCCCAGAAGCCAGATCTCACTTTCACTGTACTTTTAGAATAGGCCTTCCAGTCAGTCCTTGAGGCTTTGGGTTGTTTATTAACTGTGTGGCCACCAACCATGCATTTCACTAGTGGCTGGGACATCAGGTTGCCAGATTTAGCTAATAAAATTACAGGACACCCAGTTAAATTTGAATTTCAGATAAACAGTGAAATAACTTTTGAAAAAATAAGTGATACATATGTATAAATTTTAGTATAAGTATGTCCCATGCAATATTTGGGACATACTCACACTAAACTGTGACAGATCTGAAATTCAAATTTAATTCAGCATCTTGTATTTTATCCGGAGGACAGAGGTGTCTAGCATACCATTTATCCAGTGGGTCCAGGGTAGTATTTCTTCTCGGCTCTGGGGACCCCTAAAAATCTCCCCTCTGGCAACCCTTCCCTTCCCTCGTCCCCAGAAAAAGCCGGCAGTCAGCCGTGACCACCCCGTCCCTAGCTGCCAGCCGTTTTTCCTCCCTTGTCTGCTGTCCCAGCAAGGCAGGCTGGTAGGCTATGAGGCAGCCACAAGATGGCTGGAAGAAGAACAAAATGGTGGGCCCATTTTTGGGAAACTGGGCCAGGGTTAGGGGCCCAGTGTGGGTGGAGAAGAGCAGGGGAGGAGGGTCATGGGGTGGGAGACAAAGGCTTGAGCCACAAAGTAGGCTTAGGCCTGGGACCCCTGGGCCCTCGGTCTGAAGGGTCCCTCGGGGACTTACTGAAAGAGAGAGGCCTGCTCCCTGGAGACTTCCCACCCGTTCCTGAGGGAGGAGGAAGTTGGACCGTGTTTAGGGCCTCACCCCTTTACGTTTGGGGGTATGCTCTCATCAGATGTAGGGCAGGTCAGGTGAGCCTGGGCCTAATTAAGACGACCCCGGCCATAGACAAGGCCTCCTCAGGTGTCACGGACTAGCCCTGGGAAGTGAATGCAGAGTGAGGGTTTCATAGTGTCTCTGGGGGAGTCAGTGGGGCCCCCTTGGACGGTGACCCTTGGACGGTCTCCCTGGCTAGCCCTTGAACCTGGAACCAGGAAAACATTAGAAATTGACCATGGCCTGGAAAATCTGTGCCGGGTGTTTATGGTTTATATGGGAGCCTATGCTGGGGGCGGGGCGGTGCTGTTGGGGCTTTATTGCTACAGCTAGGACCCCCATTTGCCCAAGGTCCAGGAGCCCAGGTCTGAAGGGGAAGAGAGCGTACCTGAACCTGGGCCTGGCTGGTTACTGGGCGGGGGAGGGGCAGGGCAGGAACCCGACCGGTGTGCCCTCTGGCCACTGTGGGGCACAGTGAGGGGTGTGGCCTGCTGGCTGTGGTGAATCTGGGCCCGGTGCCTCCAGTGACCGGGTGAGTGCTGGGCGCTCTGAGAGAGCCCCGACTCCTCACACATGTGGGCCCCTCATGGCCACGGCACTGCCTTTGTGAGAGTCGTTAAGAATCTGGGTTTTTCTGTGGGGTCTTCGTTTTTCTTCTTAAAGTTTGGCAATTGATTCAAATGTTAAAAAAAACTACTATGCGGACCAGACGAAACATACCTGGGGGCCTCTCGTTTGCCATCCCAGTAAGTACGGCCGAATCCCGTCCGTGAGAGCCAGGGCGGCGTGTGTTCCGGGATGATGGGTTTGGGGAACTAGCAGGAACTCTGCCATTTCCCTGAGCCCTTGTGTGTGTTGTTTGCCAGGGAGCTGCCAGCTTGAGGAGTCACCCAGAGCCCCCGGGTCATGTCTGTGAATCCCTTCTTGTCCTGCCTGGTGCTTGCTCTGACTTACTGCCCGCGCCCCAGGGCCTTGTCTCCCTGCGTGGCTGCTGGGCAGAGGTGGGGTTCTCAAGTGCCTTTCCCTATGTCCTAGAGCCCCTCAGTGTCCGGTAGAAATGCAGATGAAGAAAGGTTTCTAATCCTTGGGGTGAACCGGGGGGGGGGGGGGACTCAGGCCAAGGGGTCACCAGCTGGGACAAAGGGAGGTGCGAGAACCCGGCTGCAGGCCGCCCATGGGTTGCAGACCGTCAGCCACTCTGGGAAGCACGTGCAGCTTGAGGCTTCATCTTGGCGCACCTGCTGGCGGCAGAGCCCAGATCTGGCACACTTTCTGCCTTGAGACTTGTCCTGTGTTTTGCAAGTCAATTACTTTTGTTTTTGTTTTTGTTTTTAACACAACCAGACCTCGGATTTGCTGGCCTGCTGGGGCCCTAGCCTGTGGAAGCCGGTTGAGAGATTTTGAGTAGTGAGTGCCTTTGGCCATTTACGTAGGATGCTAGCAATTTGTGTTTCTTTGTCCAGCTTCTGTAACTGATGTACTCTGTGGAATGATTTCTTAGTTTTTCACAGGGGACAGAGTAGCAGAGAGTGGCTCTAGGTCAGAGCCCATGTCCAGTCCTCATTCTGCCTTGGACTAGCTGTGTGACCGTGAACTAGTTACATAACCTCTCTGGACCTCTTGTTTCCCACCCATAAAGTGGTGTGACAGTAGGCTTATTGGGCAGTCTTTGGGCAAGAGGGCTTTATTGTAAATAAGGCACTTAGCAGATGTTGGCCTTCAGCACACGATGGCTATTTTGGTTGTTGCTTTGTCACCAAGGTTGTTCCTTGGAACACTCCTGTCCCTTCCAGGTGCCTTCTGATTATTCAGAATGAAGGTGGGGAAAGGACACGGGTACGGGTTGTCCATCCTGCCTCCAAGACGTGGGAGATGGGTGGGTGGTGACTTAGATACATGCCTTCACTTAATTCTTTCTGGGCTAAAAGGGGGCAGGGGTGGGAGTGGGAGAAGCTGCTCCTTAAGCAGTGTGGTGCGGAGACTTTGAATACGGGCCCTGGGGAGGATGGCTTCACCTTCTTTACGAGGGTTTCCTTATCTGTCAAATGGGGAGGGTGACTGTTCCTGCCACACAAGGTTATGGAAAGACGAGAGCAAGTGTATTTGGGAGCTTAGTACATAGAAGACAAGAGAAATAGTCCTAAAATAAGTAAAAGCCAGACTGTGGCTTCCTCTGGTCGGGAATGTGTAGGATCTGAACAGGCACAGTTTGGGGCATGGAGGTTTCTGTAGGTTGGGTTAGCTGGTTTCGAGTTTGCTTGGGTGCCCCGAACCCCCTGTTGGAAAGGGGTGCCAGGTGGCTGTAACGTGTCCCACCAGCCTGTGAAAGCCACCCCACCCCTGGAGGGAAGGTGGTCAGGTGCCTGGCAGCTCACAGAGGTGCTCTTGTGACATGTAAGTCTCGGTTTTGGAGGAACCCTTGTCACTAAACTTGTTGGGGGCTTCTGGCGGCTCTGTCACCTGTCCTAGGTGTGCGTCTGGCCCCGACATCCCGCTGTGGGTCCCTTGAATCAAGCAGCCACAAGAGATTCTTTGTGATCTCCCATTTCTGAGATGGCAGAGCCTGGTGCCTGGAACTGGGACCCTAGAGCCCAAACTGCTTGGTTTGGAGGCCCAGCCTTCCTTCCGGGTGATTCCTCTGGGCCTTGATATTGTCAGTGTTAGGGACAGGAAGGGACATGACCTGACTTGTTGACTGCAGGGGTCCAGGACCAACATTTGGAGGCTGTGGCAGGAATCTAGGGAATGATGGTGGCTTGGAGCACAGTGGAGGAGGAAAGGATGTTAATTATTATCCTTAATGGAAACCAGTCACCCCGTTTCCTTCTCCTGCCTTGTGATTTTTCTCCTTACCCATGAACTTTATTCTGGTAGTGGGGATCCCTGGATGCGGTCCCTTAGGAGCTTAGGCTGGGGTAGGTGTACGGTCAGGGCCCGTGTGCAGATGTGGGTATTAGGAGGGAAGACCCAGAAACACAGGCCTGTCTTAGAGTTGGGATATGGGGTCTCAGAGCATCCTTCTGGGCGGCTGCTATCCATAGTCTGGGCTGTGCATCCCTGTTGAGGCCTGGGGACCACCCTTGGGGCCAAGGCCACTGGTCATCCAGGTTTGCCCTTGCCCACCCCTCCTTGCCGGCCGCTCCAAATGGCGTTTGCCTCGGAGAACACGGGGTGGTTACTCATGCTGTTTTCTCCTGCCTTCCTTCCTCTGACCTCAGAGGCCTTGTAGGGAGGACAGGGTGAGCCCCTGGGTGCCCTTGGTGAAGGCCCCTCCCACCCCCAGCCCCGAGAAGGAAATGCCCTGCTGGCCTAAAGCCCTCTCTGCTGCCCCAGAGGCTGGGGTGGCCCAGTCCACTGGCTCCGTGGAGTTGGCAGTGGTGTGAGGCACCAAAGCCGGAGGGCCCCGGGGCCCGGATCCCTTCATTCGGAGGAACCCTCTTTGATGGCAGCCCCTCTGTCCCCCCCACCGTCTCCCCAGGCACATCCTTCAAGGAATGGGGAGGCTTTTCCCACATGCTGTCTCCTGTCATCCTCACGGTGGCCCAGAGACTGATGACCCTCTGAGGTCTAACAGATGGGGAGACTGAGGTGTGGGTTAGTGAGTGACAGTCCTCGTCCCAGCAGCCCCGCTACTAGATCTAGAGTGATCCACAGCACCTTCCCTCAACCCCAAGCTGAGCAGCCCCCGTGTCGGAGCTGTTCCGAGGCAGTATGGCCCGTGTGCCCCGCGAGGGGGACTCAGGATTCTTCCCCAGAAACACCCTGGTAACGAGCTCTTCCTCATCTACAGGGAGAAGAAGTGGGTGACTGTGGGGGACACATCCCTGCGAATCTACAAGTGGGTCCCTGTGACAGAGCCAAAGGTGGATGATGTGAGTATGTGGGCCAGACGCCTGCGGTGGGGCCAGCCATCTGCGCTCCCTGTAGCACAGGTGGAAGGTGCTGTCCTCCGCTGGGGCCAACACCCCCTGGGAAGCAGAAGGACCCACTCATAGTCCAGCCCCAGAGTGGCCCTCAGGGAGCTGGGACATGTCCCCTGCAAGTCGTCTCTTCTGGGCAGAGAGCCCTAGAGCTTGCCAGTGGGGACATGCCTTAGTGCCCAGCCGAGCAGACCCTCCCCCATCCCTGTTGGACCCCTGCTCCCGAGCCCCTGACCGTCTTGTCGGGTTGACTCTTTATCCCCTTTGTACAAGTGAGGGCACAGGCTCAGAGAGATGAGCCACTTCCCCGGAATCACACAGCAAGTGTCGGGTCTGTTGGACTCCAGAGCATGTGCTGTCTTTGCTGGTGGAGAGCCTTCCCGTGGCTGGAGCTGCTGGAGACCCCAGAGCTCGGGAACACAGCCCCTGCTGGGGCCCTGGGGTGGGGGGAAGGGGGCCACCACCACTAGAGGGAGCTTCAGCAGCCGGGCCTGCTCTCCGGCGGGGACGCTGCCGCCCTCCCTCGCGGGTAGTGTTTCAGTTTCGGGGCTCCTGGGCCATTTTACCCCCAAATACCCCAGGTCAGCTCCTCTTATTTCCAGTCAGCATCCAGAGTGGGCCCGCCTGCAGACCTTGGCGGGGGCTGTCCTCCCCCAGGAAGATGGCTCACGCTGAGCTGCTTGGACGGACGGTTCCATCTGCTCCTGGGGGGTTGACCCATGACCATGATCGGGGGCTTTCCGGGGAGCCATGAGGGCGAGGCCAAGCTTCCCCACCACCACGTGCCCTGACCCATCTCCGGCCTCCAGGCAGGGCCGAGGCTCCATTCTTGACGCTGTGATCACAAGCCCAACGCTGGGCTGAGGACGTCTGTGTCCTCCTTTCTGGTTCCAGCCTGAACTCCTGCAGCCGCGAGGGCTGCGTTCCTCGAGGCCCCGAGACCTCGCCTCTCGCTGCGGCTGGAGCTGGCCGCCCTGGAGGGGAGAGCAGAGTGCAGCCGGCTCCTCGGAGACCGCTCCCGGCTCTGGCCCCGTCTGCGCCTTGCATGTCATTAGGTGTTGTATAAACGACGGTGGCGTTTGAGAAGACATGGTCCCTGCTCTCAAGGAATTTATAATCTCGTTGGAAAGATAATTATAGAATAGCATGAAGCAGACATCAGGAAAGTGCCAAAATGGATTGCGATCAAGGAGAAAGTGTAATATGTGGGCTGCCGGGAAGGTCAGGGCAGCTGCAGGCTGGGCAGAGAGGTAGAAGACAGGCGTCCCCCCGCCATTAACCTGTGACGTCAGACAAGTGACCCCAACTTGCTGGGCCCTAGTTCCCTTTTCTACACCTTGGAGCAGCATCAGCCAGTTCCTGGGGTTTCTGCAACAGTGTGAAGGCAGCACATGAAATGTGGAGAACTTAACCGAGGGCTGGGGAACCCGCGGCACTTGGAAAAATGCTAATTTGCCATTGTCTCTGAGCCTCCAAGATGTACAATATGGTGTTTCCCCCACCCCCTTTCCCTCTAGAGCTATGGGACCCACCCCCCGCTGAGCATCCAATCCTCTGGGAACAGAGGAGAAATGCAGGTCCCTGGGCCGCACCCCAGACGTCCGATTTGGAATCTGGTGGCTGTGGCCAGAAATCTGAATTGTGGGGGTGGGGGTAGCTTCTCATTTTTCTAAACACCCAATTACAACATAGTTGCACCATTTTTTTTTTCCCTTCATAACTCTTTTTTTTTTTTAAGGTTTTATTTATTTATTTGACAGAGAGAGATCACAAGTAGGCAGAGAGGCAGGCAGAGAGAGAGAGAGAGAGGGAGGGAGGAAGTAGGCTCCCCGCTGAGCAGAGAGCCCGATGTGGGGCTCAATCCCAGGACCCTGAGATCATGACCTGAGCCAAAGGCAGAGGCTTAACCCACTGAGCCACCCAGGCGCCCCTCCCCTTCATAACTCTTGCAAGTTCTTTTCTTTCCTTTTTTTTTTTTTTTAAAGATTTTATTTATTTATTTATTTGAGAGAGGGAGAGAAAGAGAGCAAGAGAGTGCCAGCTGGTGGGAGAGGCAGAGGGAGAGGGAGAAGCAGGCTCCCCGCTGAGCAGGGAGCGTGGGATGTGGGGCTCCATCCCAGGACCCTGAGACCCGTGACCTGAGCTGAAGGCAGATGCCTAACCACTGAGCCACCCAGGCGCCCCAGGTCTTTTCTTTTAAATAGGGAAAGCAATTTACAAAATTCAGACGTTGCTTTAAAAACTTTTTTTTTCCACTGAAGACAACACACATGCCACAGAATTCACTCTTTTAAGGTGTACTTGTCGGTGTTAGTCTATTCACTGTCCTCTAGCCATCACTGCTCTAATTCCAGAACATTTTTACTACCCCCAAAAAGAAAACCTCACACCTGCTAGCAGTCCCTGCCCCACCAGCGCCGCGCTCCTGGAATCTACCCACTGACTCTCCAGCTCCAGAGGTGTCCGTCCTCTTCAAATGCTACTTTTTTTCAGATACAAATATATATGTACCTATGTATGTACATCTTCTTGTAAATCTGCTTCCCGTACTGTGTGCGCCCACGCCTCCCAGCTCCTTTCCCTGGAGCTGACCGGCATTTGTTCATCCTTCCAGAGAGCGCGCCCGCAGACACACGTGGGGACAGACACTCAAGTGTCCTTTCCTTTCCGTGAATAGTGGCCTTCCCTTCCCGTGTTCCGCACCTTCCTTCTGTCCATCCTGGAGATAACGGAGATGTTCTAATATGCTGATGTTTCCGTAGATCATTCCGTATTGGTACACGAACTGCTGTCTTATTCTCAGTAATTACTGCATTACGTTACATGGCAAGGATGTGCTGTAATTTAACGAGTCTTACCAGCAGACGTAGGTCATTTCCAACACGATTCTGTTCCATTTGTGAAAAACAAATTGAACCGTACACAAAAGCATCCTCGTCATCCCTCCTCCTGGCGATGTCCCTCCTCGACTGGCTTTCCAGTGTGGTGCTGGGGGTCAGCTGACTGGTCTTTGAGAAGGGCAGCCACGGGGCCTGTAGGTAGTGGGAGTGTGTGACCTGTGTCTTCTCTGTCCCTCACCTGGCATCGCTGTACCTGTTTGCATGCCTGCTGGTGCCGCTCCCTCACCGACGGCAGGTTTCTGCCCAGCCCCAGAATCGTCCCTTCTGCAGGTGAGGCCCCTCATGGGACACATTCAAATGCAGGCCAAGGAGAGCCCTCGGGACACTTGCAGGCTCCAAGGTGAACTGGCTGAATAAAATATTCCTGCCCCCCCCCCCTCGCCATGGCTTGCTCGCAAATGCACACACAAGGTGGTGACTTGGTTTCTGCTCCGTTTTCTCCTCCAGAAGAACAAGAACAAGAAAAAGGGCAAAGATGAGAAGTGTGGCTCCGAGGTGACCACGCCGGAGAACAGCTCCTCCCCAGGAATGATGGACATGCACGGTGAGCTCTCCCGCCAGGCCCTGGGCTGTGGCACAGCACGCGGTTTTTGTTCTCACTAGCAGGTTTGTGCACATTCCAGGCAAGGGTAGGAGGGCTGGGCAGCACCGGGAGGCCTCGGTGCCCAGGGGAAGGCTCAGCGGAGGGGAAGCTGTTCCCAGCACAGCAAGCCAAGAAACGTAAACCAAGCCAGAGACATAAAACCAGACCTTAACGAGCCCAGTGACACAACCCTCTGAGCCCAGTGACACAACCCTCATGGGGGTGACCTGTCAGCCCTTTGTGCGCTCAGGAGCATTTTGTGGGTCTACGATGTTTTTCCCTCCTAGGTCTGACTTGCCGTAAAAATGATGCTGTTTTCCATTTCCTATTTCGCTTTGGCTGCTGGGAAACTCCAGACTGGATTTCCACATCCCGTTAATCACTGTGGAACCCAGGGACCTGACTTCCACAGTGACATCCTACCTTCCTTTGCCATTTTATTTCCAAAGTCCTAACCAGTGTCCCGCTGATGGAATCCAGGCTGGAGGCCTGCCTTAGCCAGTCTGGGGTTTTGACACGGCTTGCACTGAGTTCCCGTTTTACCTTGTTAACGGAGAGGACAGCCACACATCGTAAGGGCACTGGCTTCATGATAGGTATACACCCATGTAACCGGCCCAGGTCAAGATGGAAATGTGCCTGGCCACCCCCCGGTTATCTCCCCCCCACCCCGCCCCATGAGGAAGACTGCTCCCCGACTTCTGACCTGAAAGAGTCAAACATGAAATTTCTGTAACATTGAGTTTCCCTTATTTATAAACGAGGAAATCTGCATTTCTGCCATGCTTTGAGCAATCAGACCTAGAAACTCGGGGAGTGTGTTCCCCTCCAGGCGGCTAGAGCTGTTCCTACAGCGGCTGTGATCACTCCAGGCTGAGCTGGGAGCCTGACGCGGGGCTCGATCCCAGGACCCCAGGACCATGACCCGAGCTGAAAGCAGACACCCAGCCGACTGAGTCACTCAGGCGCCCCCTTCCCATTTCTTGATCCCAGTTTCAACGTCTTTTTCCTTTTGACCACCCAGGCCTTCTGTACAGCACGGTGGTATTAGATAAATAAGTACATCAAAAAGGAATCTCGGTTTGATTGCGTTTCTGCCCCTCTGGTTCCAGGGCTGCCTTGCTCTGGGGAAGGCATGCCAGGGAACTTTTCCATTTGCCCAGATAGACCCGTCTGGAAAACAGTCACAGTCTTGCCTCTTGCTGGGCCGGCCTCAGAAAGCACGGAGGGGTCTTGCTGATCGCTCACGTGTCAAGAAAGCCCCTCGCTGACCGTGCAGTCCCATTTGAAACATGGAACACAATTGAACCAGGTGTTGGAGCTGGGATGTAATCTGCCCCCCTCCCCCACCCCCACAATGCTTAGATCCCTACCTGGCTCACAGGTGAGGGCCTTTTGGAGCAGAGGACAAGATCCTACCTGGGTTCACATCTGGCTCCCTAGGCCATCCCCCACTCCGGCTGTGTGATCCTGGACTAGTTTCTTAACATGTAACTGTCAGCTCTGGTTTCACTCTGCCCAGTGGGCACTGCCGTGCCCACTTTATAAGGTCCCTGTGTGTATTCCGTGAGAAAACCCCCTCGAAGCCCTTGGCATGTTAGAGGCTGACATTTAGGAGCTGTCACAATGCGCCAAGCATCTTGCTAAGCGCATTCCATGCCTTATCTCATTTCATCCTAAAAACAAGCCCCGTTGTGCAGATGAGGAAGTGAGGGCTTGGGCAGGCGGCCGCCCCAGGATGCAGCCCGGCCCTGAGGTCCTGTGGAGGCTGAATCCCAGTGTGTGGCTGCCGGCCCGGACCCTGGCTCCTCTTCTCAGTATCCTTACATTTTAGCACAAGTGTGTGGCCAAGACCCTCATCCAGCCGCAGGGCACGGACGGCCAGGAAGAGGCAAGGAAAGATGCGGGCCTGGACAGGATTATCGGGAAGGCTCCCAGTGGGGCAGTGGGCGTCTGTAGCCACCTTTTTCGAGTCTTGAGATTCTACTGATGTTGACTCAGATGCCAGGGTCATGTGGTTACCGGGTGACCAGGTTAGGCTCCAGCAACTAACTCGTTAAACATTAGTACTTGTTGTCATTAATTAACATAACTCGGTGCTGGGACCTGTGGGTCAGGCCTCTGCCTTGTACACACATGCACACATAGCTTGGTGTAGGAAGGAAGTTTAGATTTTCTTAAAAGGCAAATCAGGAGAGTGCACTGTTTTTTTTTTTTTTTATTTGACAGAGAGATCATAAGTAGGCAGAGACAGGCAGAGAGAGAGGGAAGCAGGCTCCCTGCCGAGCAGAGAGCCGAACGTGAGGCTGGATCCCAGGACCCTAAGATCACAACCTGAGCCAAAGGCAGAGGGTTAACCCATTGAGCCACCCAGGCGCCCCCCCCCCTTTTTTTTTAAAGTCCCAAAATTCACAAGAGGATCTTCCGTGTAACTAGTACACTTAGAATAAGGTGCAGTTTCCCTGGCTGGGACCATGGGACTGCCTGATGCCTCCTTGGCAGATTGAATCTGGATTTTTTGGGGGCAGAGCTGCTTGAGCAAGGGGTTCTGCTGCTCAGAGCCTCAGTGTCCCCCTCTGGAAACGAGGGAGGTGACAGCACCCACCCGGCAGGCCGTCGGGAGGATGAAGCAGATGACTACGGCGGTTTTTGCCCAAGTGCCAGCAGGCAGTAGGGCCCAGGACATGTGGGCCTGCTGCTCCGTGTCTCCTCGTTCTGTTTCACAAAAGTGGCCTTGGTCTCAGGTGTGCAGCGTGGCCCAGAGAAGCAGGGTGCTGATACTTCTGAAATCGCCACTTGGGTATCTGCAACCTCACATGATTCTCTGTGCCGAAGACAGGGTCCAGTGCTGGGCAGTATGTGCCCCCTGGACCCCCAGCCCTGCCACCAGCTCAACCACGAAGGCGTGGCTCCAGTTACTTCTCTTTTTTTCTCTGTATTGTGAAAAATCTCGTAATTGAGAGCAGTGGGAAGGCTAGTGGGATGAACTGCATACGCCCTGGGTTTTCACTCACACGCCATGTTTGCCTCATCTTTTTTTTTTAATGGGTTAAGTTTTTTAATTGAAATGCAGTTTATGTATAAAAACAGCTCTCGAGTGTTCAGTTCAGGGAATTCTGACAGTTGTAGGCAGTCTGGGCAGAACTGTTTTAAAGTAAGTTTCCCTGCATTGTGTTTTAAGTCCGCAGCTAAACCCTTCAGCACACGTCACTAATAAATGACATTTCTATACACCGCTGTGCTGTTTTCACTCCTAATAAAAGTAACTGTTATTCCCTTGTATCTTCTAAATCCCAGACTATATTCAGATTCCCTGGTTGTTCCAAAATGTCCCTTATAAGCTGACACATTCAAAATAGAACAGAAATAATTTTTTACATGTCCTTAATTTAGCTGTTAATTCTCTTAAATTTCTTCATAACAATATTCCCTGCTTCTCTCTCCCTTCTGCCTCCCCACCCCCCTCTCTCTTTTCTTTAATTGTTCTGACTTGAGGAGCCTGGGCCAACTGTCCTGTGAAATAGCATCCTACTTTCTGTTCACATGTTCTCTCCCTCTTTTATTTTGTATCAAGTGGAAGGTGGTCTAGACGCTCGATCAGAGCAGTGGGATGTTCTTGGCAATGCTGTCTCATGGACAGATCTGGCTGCTTCACCCAGAATGAGGCCTCAGATGTCCCCTGAAGACTTGAAATGTGGGAGGCCACTGTGTGTCGCTGCTGCCCCCCGACCCAGGGCTGAGCCAGCGGGGGGCATTCAGGCAGACTCCCAGAAGCTTTCTCTTTGCAGGACCTGTGGAATGGCCCCTGGTGGCTCATCTCCAAGGTCTGGAGGGCGGGGATGTGTCTCCTTCCCTGAGAGAGGGTCCCGTGGGCTGCTGGCAGAGAGGCTTGGGGAGGCTGGGCCCCCAACCCCCACTTCCTCAGTAGCTGTGGGATTTCAGCCTCTGGTTCTCTCCCCACCCCCATCCCCCCGTGCAGATGATAACAGCAACCAGAGCTCCATAGCAGACGCCTCCCCGATCAAACAGGAGAACAGCAGTAACTCAAGCCCTGCTCCAGAGCCCAACTCAGCCGTGCCCGGCGAAGGCACTGACGCCAAGGCAGACGAGGCCCAGGCCGACGGGAAGGAGCTTCCTGGGACCGAAGGTACGTGCCCGCAGGGGCATGGTCCTCCGTGCGGTTGGTTGACAGGTGTCTGGGAGGCCCTGCCACATGCTGAAGGTCACAGTAGAAGGTCACAGTAGAAGAAGGATAATGCCTAGACTAGCTCATCTTCTTATGGAACAATTTAAAAATCTGGCAGTCTAGTGTTGGGAAGATAAGCTCCCTGGTAAACTATTGTAAGAAAGAGGAATGGAGAGTCTTGGTGAATTATGGGGAGCGTTTCTTAAGATTTTATTTTTTTTATTTTTTTTATTTATTTATTTGACAGAGAGAGATTACAAGTAGGCAGAGAGGCAGGCAGAGAGAGAGAGGAGGAAGCAGGCTCCCTGCTGAGCAGAGAGCCCGATGCGGGACTCGATCCCAGGACCCTGAGATCATGACCTGAGCCGAAGGCAGCGGCTTAACCCACTGAGCCACCCAGGCACCCCATGGGGAGCGTTTCTATTTTAAATAGGGCGGCCAGGGAAGGCCTCACTGAGAAGGTGACATTAAAACAGATTAGGCTAAAATTAGGTAAGGGAGCAAACCCTATGGAAAAGGGGGAGAGAAGCACTGTTAGGGGAGGGAATGGGTAATGCAAAGGCCCTGAGGCAGGAGTGCTCTCAGTGGCTAGGGAAGGGCAGATGAGGGGTTCGCAAAGTGAGATGAGGTCAGAAGAGGCCAGACCTTGAGTGTAGGTGGCTCTTACGTCCCTAAACAGGCCCTTGCTTCTGTGTCAAGGGAGGCAGGAACCATTGGGATTGACTGCCATGGTCTGGAGGACTGCTTTGGATGCTGTGATTGAGAACACGTAGTCGGGCTAAGGCTGGTGTGTCCGGGGCGGGAGCAGACGAGGTGGTAAGAAGCAGTATGGTTGTGGAAGACGTATATGCACCAGATCTGTATTGTTTTGGTTTATTTTTGTCTATTTTGAGATCTCTGGATTCTTGAACAAGAAAATTTTGAAACGTACAGAAAAATGAACAGGGTGCTCTCCCTCGTGTGTCAGCTGAATTTGGCATTTATTTGTTTGTTTTGTTTTGTCTGTAAATATTTGGGGGGGGCATTTGAAGGTTACTATAGATCTTAAAACATTTTGTCCCTGAACACGTCAGTACACGTCTCTTAGAAATAAGAATGTGTTCTTACATCATCACAAGTACCGTCATTACACCTGAGAAGACGGGCCCCTAGTTCTTGCTGATATCGAGGTGGATTTTGAAGGTTCCGAGGCGGAGGATGTGTTGGCAGGCGGCACCTGGCCTGAGCGGGGGCTAGAGGGTGACCCCTAGCATCTGGGGGGATGGCCTTGCCAGCATCTGTGAAGGGAGGAGGAGGAAGAGGCCAGTGGTGTGGGGGATGCTGCACACAGCCACGCTGAGCATGAGGTCGGGCTGCTGGGCCGCTTACCCCGCGGGGACGATGGCTGGCCTGGAGTCCAGGCTTCCCTGTGCTTGGAGAGGGACTGGGACGGGTCTTCATGGGAGGAAGGCCTCTCTCTGCTGTGGCATCCGCTGGAACCCCAGAGGTCACAGACCAGATCCAGCGCAGGGCATGTGGCTGTGGCCACGGGCCTGGTGCAGTTTTTATTTTTAATTTGAATTGGATGTCAGAACTTTAAAATTAAACAGTTGCACTTAAAATAAGATTGATTTCCACCTTGTCTTGAGAAAATCAGAAGATCGGCGATACCGGCTCTGCGTTTCCAGGGAGCGGCAACCGGTCGAAGCAGAGATGTGGCTTCCGGGGAGGGTGAACAGCCGGACATCTGCCGACTGCCGCACTCCCTGCTGCTCCCTGTTGTCCTTCTGACACCGAGGCCCAAGAGTCCTGGCCCTGTGTCACTCCGCGATCACTGTTGCTTTCCTTATTACTCATTTATTTATTTTTTAAAAGATTTTATTTATTAGCGAGAGAAAGCACAAGCAGGGGAGTGGCAGGCTCTCCCCCGAGCAGGTTGGAGGTTGTCTAGGCTGTCTCGATCCCAGGACCCGAGCAGAAGGCAGTCTCTTAACCGACCAAGCCCCTCAGGCGCCCCCTTATTGCTCATATAAAGGAAAAATTGCTCTGTTTTTTAAACATGTTTCTCTATCAAAAATGGACAAGCAAAAGCCCGAGAGGTTGGGGGAATCCATATTTCTCTGAGGAACAGACTATTCCTTCAGGGCTTTTTTTTTTCCCCCTTACCTGGGTCTGAGGCTTGAGCAGCCCTGGTGACACCTTCATGGCACTGCCTGGCCCTAAAGGGGGCTTTTGTGTTTGTGGGCAGTGCCATGAGAGGCCGTAGGAGATGGGGGAGGTGCTGGCTGACTTGGGCTTCAAGGCTGAGCAGGGATAGGAGGGAACAAACAGTGCAGCCACAAGGGACCGGGGACAGTGCCTGGGGACGTGTGGGGAAAGGGGCGAGCCAGCCAGGCGGGAGGGTCTCAGGTGCTCAGTGCAGCACCCCCTTTGTGAGCCGGAAGCCGATGGCGGCTCATGTGCCAGGTAGGCCTGGGGGAGGGGCAGGCTAGGGCGCGGGCGACCCCACCCATGGGGAACAACCCAGGTGTTAGGACATAGACCCGACGGCCCCAAGCCAGAGCCTCGAGTGTCCCCCCTCCCCACTCCCAGAGAACCGCTGTCGAGTCTAGTGCGGCGGTCTTGAGGTAGTCTGCGCACCTAGAAGGATCTAGATGAGAGTATAACCTCCTTTTTTTAGACTACTTCCCTTAACAGTCACCATGGAGATTGCTTCGTGTTGGGACGTCAGGTTTGTCTCACTCTCTTTACCAGGTTCGTACTCTTCAGGGGCAGGAACGGGTCGTCATTTATTTAAACAGTCCCCACCCTGACGATCATTCCGGCTTTTTCCATCTTTTCTCCCCACACGTGACCCTGCAGGGAGTCTCGTCCACGCCTCCTTTGATCTGCGCTCAGGTGCGCTGGCGCTGCGGGCGGAGGGACTATGTGCTCAGTCAGAGGTGAGGCGGACCCCACTGTTCTCCTCCCAGGACGTGGCCCGCAGAGCTTCTCGGCCTCTGTGCGGCTGGCCCTCAGGCTCCGAGGGTCTCGCCTGTGGGGCCGGACTGTGTGTGGCCGGGCGTAGAGAGGCCTCCCTCGGTTCTCCCCGCCAGCTGCTGGGAGCGAGCCCCACCCCCGCCCCGGGTGTGACACAGAAATATTTTTGGAGGCTACCAAATGTCCCCCCGAGGGGCAGAATCGTTGTCCATGGGGAGCCGCTGTAGGAGAAGCTTGGACGAGGGCCTTCTGGGTGAGCGTCCTCTCCTGTCCCCACAGGGGCCCCCAGTGTCGTCCTGCTCTTGGGGCTCTGCGGGCAGTGGGTGGTGGAACCAGGGGGCTGGGACCAGGAACAGGACGAGCTGTCACATCTGGGCTGACACTTGCTGGCCGTGTGGCCTTGGGCTGGTGGCGTCACCTCCTGTGAGCTTTCCTGTTTCCTTATTTATGAAATGAGGCAAACGAAAGTTGCCTCCTGCATCAGTCCCGGAAGGGAGCGGGGCAGGAAGGAAGCAGAAGCGTTCGCCCAGGCCTGAGCCCCGCGTGAGCGAGGGGAGGTCACCACACCTGCCGGGCCAGGTGTGCACACATCCCGGCTCCTTCCCTGTCCTACGTGCCTTCTCCCTCATGGCTCCCTTGCCTCGGGGCTGCATCTCCTTCTCCCTAACAGCCAGTTAAAGCACAACTGCAGAAATTGCTTCTTGGGTCGCTGGTTCCAGAACCATTTTGGTAACTATAAGCCCCCTGCCCCCCTCCACCACCAAAAGCTTTACCGGTCCAGGCAGGAACCACACGAGGGTCCTCTTTTGGCGACCCCAGGTCACTGGGCCTGCACAGTTGTGCAGCATTGCTCGAGGGAGGGGGAGGCCCCACGGGAAAGGCGTGAAGGCCTCCCAGGTGGGGCCGTGCAGCCTGCGGGACAGGGTGGGTTAGTCACCAGCTGTTGACCTTGCTTTGAACTTGTTTACTGCTGAGTGAGTTCAGGGAATGACATAATGTCCTAACTCGCTGGACTAAATTTAGGCCCTAGGAAAATAATTTCCCCTGGGTGAGTTCCAGCACCAGCGCTAGGAGAATCAGGCCCTTGCACCGAGCCCTTGCGTGCTCCTTAAGGCCAGTTCCCGCTGAGCTCTCGGCCGGGCCGGGGGTCAGCATGACTCTCTGGATGGTTGGCCATGATTTCCGAGCCTCCGTGTCCAGCCTGCAGAGCTCACTGTAGGGCAGAGAAGGGAGGCCAAAAGAGGGCAAAAACAATTCAAAGTTGGCTAAAGCAGACATCCATTATGAGCTAGAACATAACATTAATGTGGATTTCTTCCTTTTTTAAAAAATTGAGATGAAATTCACCTCTCTCTGGCTCCAAACCATTTCCATCATGCCCAAAGGAAACTCTGTGCCCATAAACTGTCACTTCCCCCTTCCCCCTTCCCCAAACCCCGGCATCTGCCTGTCTGTTTTCTATCTGTGTGCCTTTGCCTGTTCTGGGTGTTTCGTAGAAGTGGGAGTATAGTATGTGGCCTTTTGTGTCTGGCTTCTTTCGCATGGGATCATGTTTTCGGGGTTCCTCCGCGTGATGGCAGGTGCTGCTCCCTCCTTCCTATCTGTGACTCTGTAATACTGCACTGTGTGGACTATGCCCCTACCACGTTCTGTCGTTTGACGTATTTGTTAATTTGCATTTGGGCTGTTTCCATCTTTTGGCTCTTTCATCCCCCTCTCTTGGGATGTGTGCACACTCTTAGTACTGCCGTGCACACTGGTGTACAAATACGAGTGTGAGAACGTATTTCCCGTTCTTTTGGGTCTCTCCCTGACGGTGGAGGAGCTGGGTTGTACAGGGATTCTGTGTTTAACTTAACCTAAGAGAGGCACCTGGTTGGACCAGTCAGTAGACTGTGTGACTCCGGATCTCGGGGTTGTGAGTTGGAACCCCACACACAGGGTGTAGAAATTCCTTAAGTAAATAAATTTTTAAAAAGGTAAAACAAAATATTAAAGAACTGCCGGGTTTATAGGGAGTGTGTCCTAGGTACAGTTAGTCCCCCCTGGGGTTATTTTGTTCCTTGAGTACTTCCCTGTCATTCCTTTTAAGTCCTCACCGTAACTCCACAGGGTGGCTGTTGTCAGCCGTGATGACCTGTAGGCCTCCCAGAGGAAACAAGCGGCAGAGGAATGACCGGAGGGGAACTCGGGTCTGTCTCTAAACCCTAGGTCCCCCAGGTCGCAGGTTGTAGGCAGAGCCCAGCCCGGGAGAGGGCGGACCCCTGAGCCTCCCTGGGGCAGCAGGAACACCCAGCTCAGGCCCTGGCGGGGTGGTGGGTTTCCGAGTGCTGCCCTCAGGATATCAGGGCTGCTGGGGTTTGGGGAGTCAGAGTATGTGTTAAGAGCAGCTCCCCGGGGATGGACATGCTGGGAGGTCAGCCTCCTTGAGAGAGGGAGCTCTTACACCTCCTTCCTGCCCTGCTCCCCAGCCCTCTGCTCCCTTTAAAAGTTAAGCCTGTAGGGGCGCCTGGGTGGCTCAGTGGTTGGGCCGCTGCCTTCGGCTCAGGTCATGATCTCAAGGTCCTGGAGTCGAGCCCCGGATCGGGCTCTCTGCTCAGCAGGGAGCCTGCTTCCTCCTCTCTCTCTGCCTGCCTCTCTGCCTGCTTGAGATCTCTCTCTCAAATAAATAAATAAAATCTTTTAAAAAAAAAAAGTTAAGCCTGTAGATAGATAGATAGATTGATTGATTTTTTTTTTTCTTTTCTGCCTCAGGAACTTTAGAAAGTGAGGCATTCCTGAGTCTTCTAGTGCCCTTTGAAAAAAATAAGGGTGACGGGTGTTGTTGGGGCCTCGAGTGCAAGCAGAGTGGGGCCCTGGGCAAGATGTCACTGCTCCCACCGTGAGCTCTGTGGCTTAGTGCCCAAAATAAGCGTCAGGTACAAACACGGCTGCCTCCTCGCCCACAGCCGCACGGCCTCATAAGGACAGCTGTGGCCCGCGGCCTCCTTCTGCTAGAGGACCGTGCTGGGGAGGGGAGCAGAGAGACCGATGCATAAGAAATGGCCCGACTGACTGGCAAAACAGGATTCATAAATAAGTGATTGCCTGTTGGAAGCCGTGCAGCCATCTTGTCCACTCTTGTGTTTAGAGAATTTTTAAAAGACGTGAGAATGTTTTCCAAAATTCTGTGTGATCTCTATTTGGGGAGAGCAGAGAATGATATGCACGTAGAGGGGGGGAACATCTGGAGAGATGAAAATAAATCCTCTGAGATGTTAGGAAATCAATCCTCCGAAATGTTAGTGGGATGTAGTTGTGGGTGGGGTGAGATAATCAGTGATTCTAACTTTATTTGTTCCTGTGTTTTCTGTTTCCGTGCAATCGTCAGTCATGGCTCTGATGATCAGGAAAATACCCACATTATTAAGAGAAATGTCTACAAAGGGGCAGTTTACCTCTCTGGGCTCCCCAGGTGGAGGACGCGGGCTCCGGGATGGAAAAGGGAGGAGTCAGCAGCCATGATGGTCGGGGTGCGTTGTGCCCACCAGAGGGCGCCAGCCGCACGCGGCACAAAGCGTGGAGCGGCCCCTAAACTGTCCTGCCTCTCAGGGCACACGGCTGGTGGTGGGTATGCAGGCAAGGGTTGGGGGCCCCAGGGCTGCTTAGGACAACGCCCCAAGAGAGGCTTCCCAAGCGCCCCGGCTCGCTGCAGGCCCGGCAGTCCGCCTGGCCACAAAACTCCCCAGTTCCAGGTATTTTTAGTAATGGGTCCATCTGGCTCCACATCTCACGTGTCTGAAAACAGCTTCTGTCATCCCGCTTCCCCTCAGATGCTTCTGACGAGCAGAATTCGCAGTCTTCAGTGGAAAACTCGGTGAACAGTTCAGAGAAAGTGGAGCGGCAGCCATCTGGAGACGCGGGTCTGGCTGCGGAGATGTCGGCAGCCTCTCAGGTACCTCGATCAAGGTCTCAGAGGGGCAGCCAGATCAGCCGGGAGCCCATTGGGGTGTCAGGGGTACGTTGAAAGGTATTTTGTTATTTTGTTCCGTTGTTTTCCGCTTGGAAGACTGGCGTTCGCCTGCATTCGATGAGCGGGAGCCGTGAGTGTCCCGGGCCCCAACCCTCAGGGAGCAGGGTGTAGGAAGAGGAGGCGGCCCTTATCCCAGCCTCAGCTTTGTCACTTTGTCACAAACGTCTTGCCTGCTCTCGGGCCCCAGAGTCAACTTCCTTCAGCGCAGGGACGATACGTCTTCAGAATCCTGAAGGCCAGATAACTCGTCCTTTGGAATTTTGCAACTGACTGCACCACCCCCTTGCTTGCACCTCATTCTGGGTCACCCCCTCTGTCAGCATCTGGTCTGTGCAGGAGCAGGTGGCCAGTAGCTAATAACAAACATCCGGAGTTCGAATCCCAGCTCCTTCACTTGGCATAACTGAGCGTCCCTGTCTGCAGCTGCCGACTGGGACCCCAGAACTGTCTTGGGGTCAGGGCACATGGGATGAGAGAATGTGGCGAACACACGGCGTGGGGCCGGACACGGATGCCTCAGGTGCCGTGTCTGTGGATTTTCACCGTCTACCTTCTGTGCTCACCTAAGATGAGTGGGGACTCCGAGGTGTTGAAACTTGAACTAATAAGAGTATAGTCTGGTCCCTCTGGAGAACGTGATGGGAAGTGGCCACGGAAAGACTGGAAGGGTCCAGGCTGCAGCAGGAGTTGGTCTGGGCTGTGCAGAGCCTTGACTCAGGCCTCCCGCAGGGGGCCGTGCCTCCGGGACTCTAAGGTCTAACTCCCCTTGGCTCTGCAGCCCCTCCTCCTGCAGAGCCCACCTCCAAAGGCCCAAAGACACGGAAGGAGCGTTGATGGAAGGTGTGTTTGCAGTGGTAGGAAGCAGGCCTCAACCTACGTCTGTTCAAAGGGGACTGCTTAAATTAACCGGGGGTCATGGATCAAACAGGTCAGTATGCAGCTGTTATAAAGCGCGTGGCTGACCCAGGTACAGACTGACCAGAAAGAAATAGCCTCCTGATGTGAAATGAGAAAAGCAAGATCTAGAACCTCAGGCACAGCTGGAGCCCATTAGATTAAAAATCAGAGCCTCCTGTGTAGTGTATAAAGACAGGACATCTGCTCGGGTCTCCTGGCCTCCTGAACTCGTTGGACGAAAGGTTAGCTTGAACCTTTGATCCGTGCCCTGGGGGCATCTAGTAGCCCCCGCCCGGCCCCAGATATCTGAAAGGTACAGGGATCTCCCATTCTCACAAGCGCCCCTCCTCCGCTCCCATTTCCGGGGGACCCAGACCTGGAACGGAGCCTCTTCCACACTTCTCAGAGCACACGGACACAGATACTCATCCACAGAGCTTAGGTTTGTGGGCAAGGTGGAGGATACCGTACAGCTGCGCAAGCAACTTGACACTGACAGTTGGCCATTTCTGTATTTAAAAAAAAAAAAAAAGCTACCCCAGCCTCCCGAGAGGAGCAGAACTCCGGCTCTTCTCCCCTGTTAGACTGTCCTGAGCTCGTACGCCCCTCTTGGTCCCCCTTCCCTTTCTCGTCCACTCCCACGCTCCCCCATCCAAGTGCTCTGCAGAACCAGAGAACCTTCTCGCCAACAGGACCCAGCGTCCTCTGAAGGCGCAGTACCTGCTTTCTCCCGTTGCATCTGTATCGGGCTTCTGTTGCTTTTGGAATGAGAACCAAGGAGAGCACAGAAGCAGTTCTTCGGGCCTCCTTGTGATGCCGGCTCTCGGGGTCTGTCACTAGAAACTCCCACACAGTCCCCATCAGGCCCCGAGGGCTCCCTTAAACATATGTTGCGCACCCACTTGGGGGGGGGGCGCTGTGTCAGAATCTAGGGACCCAGGGTGAGCCGGAGATGGGGTCCCTCCCCGCCGTCATGGGGCCCACCGTGGGGTGGGGGGCAGGAAGAGACACAGCCAGGTTTGGCAGCCATAGGCGGGTTACGAGGTTATAACGCGTGCTGTGGAAGAACCCACATGAGGCTGGAGGGGCTTGACGGTAGAGCATTCTTCGGGCTGGTGTAGGCACAGAGACAGGCTAGGAGTGGGAATTTGAAGGTGGAGAAAAAGAGGGCCATGAGGGCAGGCTTTCTGGGCCGGGCCTGGAGACAGGAGCAAGCCTGAGGAACAAAAGGGAGGCCAGGGTGGCTGGGGCCTAGCGGACGAGGAAGAGAACGGGCAGGCGAGGCACTGAGGACTGAGGTAGGCGCGGGCTGGGTGCTGGGCCTTCTCAACCTGGCGAGGAGTTGGGATTTTGCTCTGGAGGCAGTGGGAAAGGATCCTCGGGTTGTATGTTCTGTGTATGGTTGCTGTTTTGGGATTTCTCGAACCATGTGGAAGGCTGGGTCAGGAGACTGTGGAGCAGGGTGCGGCTTTGTCTGGGCAGGTGGCGTACAGGTGCAGACGGGGCGGGCACGGCTGCAGGCAGAGGGGAGGGGGGCGGGCCCAAGGGTATTTGGAGATGGAGTTGGTGGGACTCGCTGATAGGTGGGGTGTGGGAGCGGGCAGAGGAAACGGGGCCACTGGGGTGCTGTCAGCTTGATCCTGGGCGTGCGTGGGGTCAAGACAGACTTGGTTAGGGGCCGTCGGGGTGCGTAGCCATCAGCTGCTCTCGGGTGTTGGGTCAGGCGGAGATGCCTGTGTGGGAAAGTCGGGGTGCCGGAGTGATTTCCCTACCTTTCTGGGCCACGGGATGTCGGAATGTGGTCACAGCTAATGGGCTTTTCCTCAGAGTAACACGCGTGTGCGTTCACCAAACGCGGAGTATTGGGGGAGCCGCTGACCACAGGGCAAGGTCGGACTAGGCCTTCGAGCTTGGAGAGGTCCACTCGGAGCTCGTGCATAGATGACTACTCTGGCAATTCATGACAGACCAGAAGGCCGATAATGGGGAGACCTGCCTGGGGCTGGGGTGGGGAAGGGGCCGGGGGCGCTTAGAGGCACATGCTTGGAAGAGGGAAGCCACCGTGGTGGGGACAGGCAGGCCCAGGTGTCACAGGGCTTGGTGAACGGGAGACGCAGGGTCGGAACTGTGAGTTCGATCCACAGAGGCTGGTGCTCCGTTTCCTCCCCGGTCGGCCTGCAGCCTCACGGCCGGCCTCGCCTGCCTTCCTGGCGTGGTAACCCGCCTCCTATCTTCTTCTCCCCCAAGGATTTGGAAGGAGTGCCCCCCTCGAAGAAGATGAAACTGGAGACCTCGCAACAGAACTCTGAGGAGATGTAGACCCTGCGTTCGGTCCTGCTGTCCACGCCCACGGGGGAGACACCTGCAGGCTGAATCCCAGAACGGCTTCACCTGCGCGGATCCTCTGGGGCGCGGACAGAACTACAAACTTTCCAAGTTTACCAAGTGCAAATCCAAGAAAACCCAGAACAGCGTAACTTCTCAGACACTGAAGAACTTTTCTGCTGTGAAGCAAAACACTCGGGTGTTGGAGGGACTGTCCTTGGGAAGGCGGGGTCGACCGCTCAGGAGTGTCTGCACACTGTCTCTGAAGCCAAGATTACATTTGTGTTGCTGCTGTATTGTTTTGTGTCCCCCCCGCCCCAACCTCTCTATTTAACGATATAAGCTATTCGAGGGTCGTACCGATCAGGGAATCGGTTCTCGTCCGGGCTTTTCACTGTTCGCCCGATTCCTTCCGCTTTCTTTTTTTGTGCCTTGTGCCCTTGAGGTGACCTCTGGCATGTTTTCCTGGTTGTTTTGCATCTCCCTTTGCAAAGTGCCCTCGGTTTTGTCCGGGCAGCCGGTGCCACCGTCCTCACACCTCTCTCCTCCCTGACCCGGGACTTCAGCTGGAGCGGAGCAGGCAGGGAGGAGGGGGCTGGAGGCCTCGCACGAGCAGGACCTCCTTGGCCGCCCGGTTTGCCGGTGTGGGGGTGTCGGGCGTGCCCTGGGCCCTGGGTCCTGGGTCCAAGGTCCGAGGAGTCTCGGATGTCAGAGCGCTGTCCCCAAGGGCTGGCTTCGGGATGTTCTCTCTCACTTCCTCGGGGCATCTGAGGCCGGTGTTTCCAAGCCCACCGTGGCCCAGACGGACACACAGAACCCTTCGACCGCTCTGACACGCGCACCCTCTACCCCGACCACACCGCTTTCTCCCACATCTCCGAAGACGAAATGGCTTCTGTGGCTGATTGCAGGACTGTCTCCTTAGGACGCTAAAAGGGCCGAGGGGGCGGGGAGCCAACGGCAGGAAGAGCCGGTGCTGAACTTTCTCTCATAGGATGTTGCCTGGATTTCAAATCCGCAGGAACCTGCTACCCTCTGCCTCCCCAGCTTCACTTGGCAACGCTCCCCGCGCCCCAGGGAGGCAAAACTGCGAAGTGTTCTGACGCTCAGAGCCGGCAGTCAGATGGCCTCCTGCTCCTAGGATGCACGGATGGTCCCCACGGGGGAGCTGACCCTGACGATTGGGCCTCAAAGGCCAGAACAAGGCACCAGAGAGTGGAATTCTCTGCACGCCTCCCGAAGGGGGCGACCGAGGCCCCTCCTCGCCTCGGTCCTCTGCCTGTGCTGGGACACCTTCCTCTCACTAAAATGGAGATGCCCCCTTGGACAAACTGCCTGATTGTTTGGTTCTGAGGCCTGGTTTGCTCTTAATTCCTAGATGGACTCCTCGGACCTTAACCCTTTTCCTGAGCTTTCTTTACTGCACTGGAGTTCCAACTCCCTTTGAGTTGAGTGAGGGGGTGGGCGGGTCGGGGGGAGGGGGTTTGCTTTTGTTTTGTGGTTTTTTTTGTTGTTGTTGTTGTTTTGTTCTTTTTCGTTTTGCTGATTGGTGCATATCCAGGTACTACCTTCGAGACCTTTGACGTGGGGCTCTCTCTCCTGACCACCATGGAAAGTGTCTGCCAGTTCCTGAGGGTGGGCTCTCCCTTGTTTCTAGGGGAGCCAATCTGTTTCCTGCACTTCAAGAAGAATCAAAATGTTCCTGAATTTCAAATACCTCATGCAAAATGGTCTCCTGAAATAAGGGAAAAAAAAAAAAAACAACAAAAAACAAAACACAAACTTTGAAAATCTTAATGTTGAAGTTCGCAATGCCGAAAGGTTTCTGTCTTAAAAAAAAAAAAAAAGAAAAAAACCCTTATCAGTTTTGCCCCTCAGGCAGTCCGCTCCATGCAGAACCCCGTTCTGCGTTACCTCTCACATATCTCCAGGCGGCTTTACCTCCAGGGCCTCTAAAGCTAGAGTAACTTTTTTTTTTCTTTGCAGCGAAACTCCATTTTGACGAAAGATGAATTTGGATATTTATTTCCTTTCTTTTTGGGAAATGAGAGGTTAGAAGCAAAACAGCTGAAGGAGAATCACACGCATCCACAGACACCACACGGCGGCCAGGCCCCCCCCGCCTCACCCCTCCCCTGCATGGGGGTCCCCTTCCGGTTGTGGTGGCCTCTCTGGACAGGCAAGGGGAGTCAAGGCCGTTGATGAAGACGACATCCGCGACACCGAGGCTGTCATTTGTTTTTCTCTGAAGTGCCTGAAGGTAGGAAGAGGCCCGTGGCTGGGACCCACTGGGCCCCTGTGCCCCCCGCCGCGGCGGCCCTGCACTCATCACTGGCCGGGAAGGCCTTCCACGCGGGACGGTGAGACTGCAAAAATCCAGACGTGCTTCCTTCCCCAACGCAGTCCGCTCCCCGGAGCCACTGTCCCCGCCTGCCCTGCGCCCCTCGCCCCCTCCCACCACAGAATCTAAGACCTTTCAGCCGGCCGAGCCAGGGGCGGGGGTCCCCAGCAGATGCCTTCCGCGGCCACCAGGCCCCAATGGCCTAAAGGGCTCCCAGGGCAACCTTACTCCCCGCCACCCATGACGTCGAGGGAGCTACATTCCACAAAGTGCTGGCACTTACACCTGGAACCCGGAAGGCGGTGGACCCGTGTATAGGGTGGTGACCTCCCATTACGAGCGATGTCATGGTTTGGAATGTTCATTATCGCCAAGGACCCGGTTAGAGGTATAAAGACCTTTTTTCCACCGTTACCTAATTTTTTTTTTCCTATTATGTTTTGGGTTTTTTGTTTTGTTTTTTGTTGTTGGTTTTTTTTTTTTTTGTTTCTTTTTTTCTTTCTTTTTTTTTTTTTTTGGTGTGTTGTACAGCAGTATAATTTTTCACTTATTTATTCCATCAAGTAGATATGGTTTGTACAATGTACAATGGTTCCATTTCAGAAAATAAAAAAAATTCAAATCATGACCACCACGTGATTCTGTAGCATTATAATAGTAAATGTGATGGATGGTGAGAAGGTCCTGCACCAGTGCTGGCCTCCTGACCACCTGTGTGGCCCTGACCTTGTGCGGGACACTGAGCTCCTTGCAGGCAGGGACTGTCAACTCCCACTGTCCTGTTAGCTTCCACCACGAAGCATGGGCTGGGTACTCTGGGCGGGTGTTGGAGACCACCCTGTCAAGGTGAGAACACAGCCCGTCACATAGCCAGGCAGAGCCCTTCTGGAAAAGCCACACCTGCTCCCTGGTCAAGGGTACCAGCTTGCTATGTTCCTGACTTTGGGAGGTTGTGACGCAGGGGCTCTGAGGGGTCAGCTCAGGGGTGGATTGTAGCTTTTTCTCGACTTCTCTTAACTAAGTGACTTGTGGCCAGGCCAGAGCCAGAGCCTTCCCAAGGCCCATCCCTCTCCCAGCAGTGGGGGCACTTCTCTCCCTGAGCTCAGACTCCTTCCCCAGAGTTGACTATTTCTTTTTCTCTGGCCCGTCTCACTGCCTCATCTTACACCTGAAACCTGAACTTGACTGAGCCTCTTGCAAGGCGTATGTGTGTGTGTGGCGGGGGTAAGATTATGGTTTAAGCCAGGCCTGCCAAGACTCACCATGTTGACCCACCTGGAGGCAAATGTTCTCTCCTTTGTTTTGTCTGCCTCTCCTCTCCACCCCCTCCTCCTTTTTAACATGTTCTAGTGTTTTTCCCAGGAGTGATGACGCAGCAAAATAAACTCCTGAACTCTGATAGAGAAGGTTCAACTTGACAAAACAAAAATCACAGGAGCCTGTTTGCTCAAGCAAAAATTCAGCTCACGCCCTTTGGCTCCCTCCTTTGATGTCTTCCCTGTGTGTCTGCATCTCTGTCTTGGAAGAAGGTCCTTCCAGACTTGTCTCTCTGGCTCTACCACCCTTGTCTCCAACACCCCCCCCCCCCGCCACCATTATGTTTCTCAGTCATTCTCTTTCTGTCTTGGCTTCCCTATCGCTTTCGGCTTCCTGTCCGTGTGTGGAGCTCTCTGACTTGCCCTCATGTGCCGTTAATCTTGTGCACGAGCAGTCATGCCCAAGAGCTTGAAATGTAGGCTTTGCAGGTGTTCCTGTGAACATCCTGTGTGTGCTGGGCCCTGGGCAGCAGTGACTCAAGCTTGAGCCTTTCCTTCTAGGCAAAAAAAAGAGCTGGTGCCAGGATGGCCAGCACAGTTTGGAATTAGGGGATGTGCATTTCGATGAGGGGTCGGCATCAGGGAGGTTTCTGGGCAGAGGGAGTCCATGCATGGGGCTAAGAAGGTCGTTTTTCCTTAATGCTGTGGAGTAGGCTGGAGGCTTCTGCACCAGGGCCCTGCTGGAACAGGGATGGTATATCCAGGGAAGGGCATGGATTGGAAAAAGCCAGACTAGGTGAGGCAAAGCAAGCAGGGAACTGGGGCGATAGGCCATGCAGGAGGCCGGGAGTTGACAAAAGGCTGATATTCTCAGGCAATCAGCACTGCAGCCTGGTGGGGTGGAGTCAGGTGGGCTGGAAGGGGCAGGTAGGGAAACTCACGTCCAGGTCTTAGCCCAGACTAAGACAACACAACGGGGTCCTGGACGTCCACAGTCAAGACCAAGGAGGGATTGCAGACCTTCAAGGCCAAGTCTAACCATCCCCCTTCTCCGGGTGAGGAATGCTTTATTTCTCTCTAGAGGCTCATAGAAGACACCTTGCTCTTTGCTGGTTGCATTCTCCTCTTCTGCCAGTAGGGGTCACTCCTGCCCTCTCAGTCCCTGGGCCAGCCTGCCTGGTGTTGCAGGCAGGTACCAGCAGCATGGTCCCTCCCCCCACCAGGGTTGGTTCAGGGATGATCACATGGGCCAAGGTTGCCCAGTGAGAGTCAGCTCTGGGATTTCTGTGGGAACTGCTGCGAACGGGTCCTCCTAAAGTATTCACTAGGGAATTCCCTAAAGGGCCACCTCTGCTGCAATGTTGGGAGAGTCCTGCTTGAGAATGAAGGGAGCACTAGTACAAGTTGAAAGATGGGGAGTTCAAGGGGCGCCTGGGTGACTCAGTCATTAAGCGTCTGCCTTCAGCTCAGGTGGTGATCCCAGGGTCCTGGGATTGAGCTCCCTGAGCAGCAGAAAGCCTGCTTCTCCCTCTCCCACTCCCCCTGCTTGTGTTCCCTCTCTTGCTGTGTCTCTGTGTGTGTGTGTGTGTCAAATAAATAAATAAAATCTTAAAAAGGAAGAAAGATAGAAAAAGAAAGAAGGAAAGAGAGAAAGAGAGCAAGGAAAGAAGGAAAAAAGAAAAAAAAAGAAAGATGAGGAGTTCGAGCTTCCAGAGAGCTGCATTTAACCACTCGGCCCCAGCTGGCCCTGAAGCCAGCCGCCTCCTGAGCTTCTCAATCCTGTGAGTCAATGAATGCCCTTGCTGGTTTAGGTTCATTTTCCCTGGGTCTTTTCCCACATGAGCACCCCCCACCCCGTCATCTGTCCCAGGGCTTGGAGCACCACCTGGATGAATCCAGAAGGAGGGGTGGTTAGCCCTATGGTAGCTCTGACTCCTGAGAAACTCTATTTCCCCCTCACAACTTCCCCTTTTAACGCTCCCATGTGACAAGGACTTAGATGATTCACTGAGTTGAGGAAAAGGATATAAACAGGATAACCAAACCCGTTTTGGACTTCTGAAACAGCCACTGCTGTCACCCTCAGAGCTCCAGCACTTCAGAGCTGTGTCACCCCAGGTAAGTGTCTTAACCTCTCTGGGCCCTCATTTCCTCATCTGTAACGTGGGAAGACTATTAGTGCCTACTCGGGTTGTTGCAAGGATTAAATGAATTAATACAGGTGAAGGGCTTGGGACAGGTCCTGGCACATAGGAAATCTCAATAAATATTCACGGCTACTATTATTACTATTACAGTTACTATCTTGGATCACGTCTAGACTGCGGGAGTTCCACTCCTAGAGAATGAGGCACAGGGAAAGGCAAGAATTGCGCACCTCTGGCTGCTTTGGGCTTGCCTTCTGAGTTATGCTTGTCTCTCTGAAGACCAGCCTTTCCCCCAAATGACTGACCCTGGGGTTATCCACCCAGAGTCATCGATGGCCTGAATCGTGCCTTGAATGAATAGAAGGCTGCTAGGAAACAGGAAGAAGGGAAGACTCTCCTGGCTGAGGAGATGAGGACACACTCCTGTTGCACTTGCTGGCTGCTCAGTAAAGCAGGCCCAGGTGGAGAGCTGCAGGGGCCCGGGGTCTCAGAAGAGCAGCCCACTGGGGACTCAGTTCTCCAGGCTGCCTTCACCCCTCTTCTTCCTCCACAGGCTCTTGAGAAAAGAGCCTCTGGGGAGCAAGGACCAGGATGTGGCGTCAGGCCTGTGGGTCCTACTCTCCTTCCAGGATACCCCTGGAATGCTGGTGCCCATGGAGGCACTGGGTGACTCGAGGCCAGTGGCTTTCTCTCCTCAGACAGGAATATTGGCAGGAAGAAATGTTTGCTTTGCACCAAAGGATCTCAAGAGACTCTTCTAATTCCTGCTCTTTTCTCCCTCAAGGCTCCCTTGGTAATAAGCTCATTTGACCTCTGTGCCCCCTGGGATGGTAGTTTAGAACAGAGACCAGCCTCCCCATTATGCAGATAGGAAAACTGGGGCCAGGGAAGGACCTGAACACAGACTCAGTGAACGAGGCTTTGGAATTCAGCCTTTCACTAGGCGAGGGCTCAGCAAATCCAGCCCACCGCCTGTTTTTGTAAATCAAGTTATTACTGGAACACAGCCACGCGTGTTCATTTACACATCATCCCGGGACGCCTTCACAAGACAACAGCAAAGGTCAATCGAAGCTACAGAGGCTGTATGGTTGGCAGAGTAAAAAATACTTAGTATCTAGCCCTTTATGGGAAAAGTCTGCCAACCCCGGCGGTTGATCACACTTTCCCACGGAAACAAGGTGTAGATAAAAGAACAAGAATAGTCATGCCCTACTATGTGCCCGGCACTAACAAGGCTTTCCTGGTGTGTTAATCACCACGTAAAGGTGTAGCTCCTTGAACTTGCGCACGCTGAATACACCTGCCTAACCGCCCCCCTCTGACTCTCCCAGTCACTACCTCCCAAAGGGCAACCACTGTCCCTACTTCTCTTTGCACAGGCGTGTTTCACCTGGTTTTGACATTTCCGTTTGTAGAGTCACAGGATGTGCTCCTTTGTATCCACTCAACGCGGTGTTTGTGAGTTTTAACTTGACAATACGGTTGCCCATCACTGGAGTCCATTCTTGCTAGAGAAGATGCCCCGGGGTGAAGACACAGGAAGGTACTTACCCATTCTCCTGCTGCTGGCCACTTGGTCTGTTTCCAGTTTCCATGCAGTGAGATGACTATGCAAGATAGTGGACCCCCATTACCTGGTCTCAGCCTGGCCTCAACCCTGACAGGGGGACCCCTGCGTCGCCTCATTTGGAAGATGTGCAGGTCTGGAGACACGGCCGGCCTGGAAAGCTTTGGTAACGTGGTGCTTTTGTGGTCCTGGCTCTCTGGCTTAGTTATTAGATCTGGTTTGAAATCCCACTGTGACTACACACTGCAGGATTCCATTGGCACGAACTTTCTAGAAAAAGCAAAACACTGTGACTGAAGGTAAAGCCTGGGTTGTCAGAGACTGGGAGCAGCAAGGATGGACTGCAAAAGGGCAGGAGGTGATGGAAATATTCTAACAGCGGATGGCCGGCAGGATCACACAGCTGTGTTTCTATAAAGCTGATCGAGCTCTATGCTTCTAGTGGGTGAAATCCTATGGGATGTAAGTTATACCTCAATAAGGCTGTCCCCCCAAAATTCCAAATGCACACTCCTCTATTTCTTTGTGCATGCCCACGCATGCACACACACACAGCCGCCCCCACCCCCGGCCTCAGTTTCCCTATCTATAAGAGAGAGGTCGCTGCTCAGTAGATGCGTGAGGCCCATTGTGCAAACAGTCAAGGGCAGTTTAGCCTGGGCCTCTTTGGCTTCCCCCACGATCAGACACCCCCCACCAGTATGGCCTCTCTGCAAAGGCCTGGGTCGGGGCGGTGGGGGTATCTCCCTGCAGAGGTGACATCTGAAGCGATCAGGATCCTGTTTTGTTTTGCCGCATCCGACCTGCAGCCGACGGGGGCAGGAGAGCCACGCGCGGCGGAAGCACCGGCCCCAAACTGTTTCTCCAAGTAGTCCCCAGAGATGGCCCTTGGCTTTCAGCTTCTGCACTTGTTTATTTTCAAAGGGACGCTGCCAGACCACTAAGCCACCCCTGCCCTTTCATGGTTTGTTTTATGCTAGAGATTTCAGGAAGAGAGAGAGGAGGTAAAGTGACCTGAAACCATGTCCTCTGCCAGCAAAGACCGGCAGCAGGCCCCAGCTGTTAGATTTGCCAGACAGGTGGGGCCAGGATGCCCTCTCGCTGCCTGCCAGCCCCCGGATCGCTGGGACTCCTAATAGTGTGAATGCTCGTTGCAAATATTTAACAGTTGATGCTGGAACAACTGGACAGCCACCTGGAAACAGAATGAACCTCAGTCCATCCCCTGTGCCTTCCAGCCGGATTCACTCAAAATGGACCATAGACCAAAATGTAACTCTAAAATTCTAGAAGAAAACATAGGAGAAAATCTCCGTGACTGGGGTTAGGCAGAGCTGTTGTAAACATGACCTCAGAGTGCTAACTACGAAAGAAAAAGTTGATAAAACTGGACTTCATCAAAATTCAAAACTTTTGCTCTGCTAAAGTTACGCTGTTATGAGCCAAAAAGACACACCACAGCCGGGAGACAGTCTTCGTCAAACATATATCTGATAAAGGACTTGTACCCAGTCCTATATAAAGAACTCTCGAGAGTCAGTAATAAGAAAGCAAATACCCCCACCAAGAAGAAGAAAAAGAAAACCTAGCAAAATATCGGCATAGACATTTCATCAAAGAAAATATATGGGAAGCAAATGAGCACAGGAAAAATGCTGAACATCAAGAGTTATTAGGAAATGCAAGTTCAAAGCACAGTGAGATGCCAGTCTACTCCCAGTGAGTGGAATGCTGGAAAGACAGACCACGCCAAGAGTCCGCGAGGGCGCGCTTCAGCCAGACCCCTCCAACCCCTCTCGCATGGCAGAGCTAAAACAGTACAGCCACTTGGAAAATAGTTTGGCAGATTCCTCTAAAGTTTAAACATCAACGTACCATGCAACCCAGAAATCCCACTCCTACACGTATTACTCTAAGAGAAATCAAGATGTCCATAAGCCTGTGCATAAATGTTTAGAGTAGCCTTCTTTACATAATTCCCCCAAGCTGGAAACGACTAACATGGCCTTCAATTGCTAAGTGAATGAACAAACTGTGGTACGCTCATAAAGTGAAATCCTGCTCAGAAATAAACAGGAAAAGGGGCGCCTGAGTGGCTCAGTCAGTTAAGTGGCAGGCACTTGACTTTGGCTCCGATCATGATCTCAGGACTCTCGGACTGAGCTCTGTGTTCGGTGGGAAAGCTCCTGAGGATTCTCTCTCTTCCTCTGCCCCTCCCCCCACTCGAACGCTCTGTCTCTAAAATAAATAAATAAATCTTTAAAAAACTTTTTAGTTAGAGAGAGAGAGAGCACACGAGAAGGGGCAGAGGCAGAGAGAGAAGCAGACTTCCCACTGAGAAGGGAGCCCAAAGTGGGGCTCGATCCCAGAACCAGAATTGTGCCATGACCCCAGCCAAAGGCAGATGCTTAACCAACTGAGCCACCCAGGTGCCCCTAAATAAATTTTTTTTTTCTTTTAAACAGGGGTGCCTGGATGGTTCAGTCATTCAGCATCTGCCTTCGGCTGGGGTCATGATCCCGGAGTCCCAGGATGGAGCCCGGTATCAGAATCCCCACTCAGCGGGGAGTCTGCTTCTCCCTCTGACCCTCCCCACTCTTGTACTCTCTCTCAAATAAATATATAAAATCTTTTTTTTTTTTTTCAAAAAGAAAAGAAATAAAGAGGCATGAACTAGAGACACTAAAGAATAGGGAAGAATCTCAGATACATTATGCTGAATGAAAGAAATCAGACTCAAGGCTACGTACTGAAAGATTCCATTTCTATGGCATTCTGGAAAGAGCAAAACAGCAGGGACAAGAAGCATGTCTGTGGTTGCCAGGGACTGGGGGTAGAAAAAAGGGGTCTGAGGGAAGCCTCTGTGTGTTGGGGGCGGGGAGGAGGGTACCGGAAATCTGCCACATATCGACTGCGGTGGTGATTACATGACAGCATATTTTTGTCAATATTCATGGAACCGTACCGTAAAGAGAGAGCTTTCCTGCATATAAATTATACCCCACCCAAACCAAACAAATAATCATAATAAACCAACATGGCACCACATACTAGGTTCCAGGCACTGTTCCAGGTACCTCACACACACTGACTTACTCGATCCTCACCACAACCCCAGGGAGTGGGCATTAATTATCCTAAATTGTGAAAGCTTTGTCCCCAGAGCTCTCTCACCTTCAATTTCCTCCCCACCTTGGTCTGACCCCGAGCACGTACTTCCTTCTGCAACCCTCACCTCTCCCAGGGCTGTTTTCTTCTTCCCACAGCTGTAGTAGGAAGAGATCCCACTAACTTGTTCCCGTGAGAGGCATACAGCTGATGAAGAGGCATGGCAGGAAATGCAAACTCAAATGCCTACAGGAGCCAGGCAGGTAATGGAAAGAAGCAAAAACCCACTGGGACAATAGGGAGTGGTGGGGACTGCGGGAAATGGGAGCGCCCATGCTGCATCTAAAGAGGACAGTTGCTCCGGAGCTCCAGCTGCTACCAGGTGGAAATGATAAAGGCCCCGTGTTGTCAGACCTTCTGATGGTTCAAGAAAATTCTGACATTCTCACGCTTATATGAAATATCATGATTTTTTAAACGTCAGCAAATCAGCCAAATTAAGAACAAAAAACTGTTTAGACATGTTTTTATTATTGTATATCAATGGCCCGTTCACCCCCTTCTTTTCTGCCAAAATCGCCCCCACAGTACAAGAAAACAAGAAGCAGGAGCAGCAAATCCATATTTAGGGAAAGAAGGCGACATCGGGAGCCCCAGGCTGCAATATACAGAGTGGAAAGAAGGAAGAGGGACGCAAATGGGCTCTGCAAAGTGGGAAAGACCAGACCCCAGTGCTGGAAAGGTACAATCTAGGGAGGGGCAAGCCACTTCTCTCCCGCAACCCGGAAAGTCTCAGGAACTGGATGTCTCAGCTACTGCAGAAAGCAGGGGACTAAAACGGGGCTTGGTTGAAAGTCTGTATATGAGGGGCACCTGGGTGGCTCAGTGGGTCAAAGCCTCTGCCTTTAGCTCAGGTCATGATCCCAGGGTCCTGGGATCGAGCCCCGAATCAGGCTCTCTGCTCAGCAGGGAGGCTGCTTCCTCCTCTCTCTCTCTCTGCCTGCCTCTCTGCCTACTTGTGATCTCTATCTGTCAATTAAATAAAATCTAAAAAAAAAAAATCTGTATATGAAACAGACCTCTAGGTTGCCTCCTGCATCCTGCTCAGTCTCAGTTGACCGCCCTCTCTCTCTTCCTCTGGAGACAGGGGGTTTAACATCTGGAGAAATTACATCAGAGAGGCTCCAGGCTCCTGGACAGTAGCATGGAGAAGGGCAGGGAAGAAGCCGGAAGCTGCAGGCAGAGAGTTTGGCGGTAGGGGACAGATGAACAGCAAGACCCCTTCCCCCTCCCCTGGCCTTGTCCCAGAGAGATTCAGTAGACAGGCTTATACTTTCCCAGAAAGCAACTGGAGCTCAGAGCAAAGACCACCAGATTGTGACATTCTGGCGTCTCTAACCTAAAAGCTCCCTGGCCACCCACTGACTCGCCGCTTATGAGCCAAGTTCCAGCCACGTGCACAGATCCTGGCGGACATTCTAATGGGAGCCCAGACCTTTGATGAAAGCTTCCCACATGAAGAGAGATTTCAAAACAAACTAATGGAAAAAAAAAAAAAAGAAGAAGAAGAAGAAAAAGAAACATAAATAATTCGGTGAGCAAAAGATAATTTCAAATAAACTCGAAGTACTCTTCTTGGAGAGATGAGATGGGATTGCATCTATAAAACAGGAACCGATGCTCTCTCTATCAAGAAAGAACACGCCAAAAATAAGAAAGACCCCTAAGAAAAAAGTTTTAATGTGGCGTAAGTTAAAATTTTGGTAAAATTCCCCAAAACGTAGGTCAGAAAGACAGAAGTCAGGAAATATAATAAAATTAGAGAATGGATCCAACGGGTCCAATATCTGATAGACGTTTCAGAAAGAGAGAACAGGACAAAATGAAATGGAGAAAATAACCAATTACATAATATAAAACAATATTCCTCATATGAGGACATGAACCTTCAGGTTAAAAGTGCCCGCAGAAGGGTGCCTGGGTGGTTCAGTCAGTTAAGCTGCTGCCTTCGGCTCAGGTGATGATCCCAGGGTCCTGGGATCGAGCCCCGAATCGGGATCCTTGCTCAGCAGGGAGCCTGCTTCTCTCTCTGCCTCTGCCTGCCTCTCTGCCTGCCTCTCTGCCTACTTGTGCTCTCTCTCTCTCTCTCTCTGAGAAATAAATAAATAAATAAAATCTTAAAAAAATAAAAAAAAAGGTACCCACAGAGGGGCACCCGGGTGGCTCAGCTGCTTGAGGATCCAGCTCTTGGTTTCAGCTCAGGTCATGAGCTCACGGGTTTAAGATCCAACCAAGTCAGGGTCCACACTTGGTGCAGAATCTGTGTCAGGTTCTTTCCCCCTCTCCCTCTGCTCCTTCCCTGCTCTAATGCTCTGTCTCTTTTAATTTAATTTAATTTAAAAGTAAATAAATAAATAAAATAAAAGAGCCCACAGAGTGCCCAACCTCATTAATTCTAAAGGGACCCACACCAAGACACCTGATCATAAAATTCAGAACACTAATGACAGAATATTCTAGGGCTCCCAGAGAGAAAAATAGGTCATGGGAAAAAATAAAACACAGTATGGAAACAGAATTGGAGGGGTGCCTGTGGCTCAGTCAGTTAAGCATCTGACTCTTGATTTCAGGTCAGACCATGATCTCAGGGTTGTGAGATCTCAGGTTGTGTTGAGCTCCATGCTCAGTGGGGAGTCTGCTTGAGATTTTCTCTCTCCTTCTCCCTCTGCCCCTCCCCCAACTCCTTTCATCTTTCTCTTTCAAATAAATAGATAAATCTTAAACAATCAAACAAAAAGGAATGACATTGGATGTCTCAAAACCAGTATCAGAAGCTATAAGACAGTGGAGCAATATCTTTCAAATTCAGAGGACAAATGATTTTCAATCTACATTTTTCTACCCAGACAAACTATTAAACAAACATGAAGATAAAATAAAATCATGTTTAGATGTGAAAAACCCACCAAATTCTGCTTCCTATGACCTTTCTGCAGAGGCTACTAGAGGATATACTCCTGTGAAACAAGAAGGTACACCAGGAAAGATAAAGACAAGGAGTCCAGGAAATACTACATTTGTGTTTCTTTTTTAAAAGGTAGAATTAATATTTTATTGTTACTTATAATCAGAGGGTAGTTGGGTATATAGTCTTAATGCTTGATCTTTCCTTTTCATAAATAAAACAATTATAAGTTTTTTAAATATTTTATTTATTTGAGAGAGCAAGAGAGTCAGAGAGAGCATGAGTGGAGGGGAGGGGCAGAGAGAGAAGCAGATACCCAACTGAGCAGAGAGACCAATATGGGGCTCAACCTCTGGACTCTGGGATCATGACCCATGCCAAAGGCAAACACATAACTGACTGAGCCACCCAGGCTCTCCCCGCACCAAAATTATAAGTTTTAAACAGGCAATGGCTGGTTATGCTTCAGCCAACCTGGTTAGATTAATTCATTCTTTTTTTTTTTTAAGATTTTATTTATTTATTTGACAGATAGAGATCACAAGTAGGTAGAGAGGCAGGCAGAAAGAGAGGAGTAAGCAGGTTTCCTGCTGAGCAGAGAGCCCAATGTGGGGCTCGATCCCAGAACCCTGAGATCATGACCTGAGCCAAAAGCAGAGGCTTAACCCACTGAGCCACCCAGGTGCCCCAGATTAATTCATTCTTTAAGAATTTCTTTATTAATTCCAGAAAATCCGACCACCTTTTGTCCTTTCAAAAAAAAAACAAAACTGGAAGCTGGCATGCATTTGACTCCACATTCTAAAGCAACATCCTGACAGTCATTCCTATCTGCTTCAAGGAACATCATGTTGGAATACTTTTCAGAGAAGGAATGAAGAAAGGCTTGATCATTTTGCCAAGTCCACTACATGTGAATGAGAAGTCAACAGCAACAGGTTTGTCTCCTGCACCGTTCAAGGCATCCTGAAAAGCATACTTGCTCTCAATCTGCTTCACCATTTTGGTGGTTGGGGTCTGACAAACAATTGTTAAAAGCCAGTGAAAGGGGATCCAAAGCATCAGACAGAGCTTAGCAAATAGTTATGTTTGACACAGGATCAATGAAGTAAATTTCCAGGATGATAAAGCAAGGTCCTGGGACAATAACTATGCAGTAAGCCTAGACAAAATCGATCCATATTGTTAGGACAAAGGATTTTAGTGGGAAAAATTGAGGCTGATAAGATCTGACAGGGTTGACTCTGTCAAAGTTGTATTGAGATATATTTAACAAAACTATTGGATGGTATGGGGAGACTTAAGCCATTGGTTCGAAGAAAGCGAAACAAATGGGGAAAAAGTAAGGCAATTGTTAACTCCAGGAAAAACAAAAAATTGAACAATTTTTTATTCAAAGAAACCAGGAAAAGAAATTATAGTCACAATAATTTTGTGGCTGGGGCGCCTGGGTGGCTCAGTAGGTTAAGTGTTTAACTCTTTGTTTTGGCTCAGATCATGATCCCAGCGTCACAAGATCAAGCCCCAAGTAGGGCTCTGCACTGGATGTAGAGCCTGTTTAAGAGTTTCTGTCTCGGGGCGCCTGGGTGGCTCAGTGGGTTAAAGCCTGTGCTTTTGGCTCAGGTCATGATCCCAGGGTCTTGGGATTTAGCCCTGAATCAGGCTCTCTGGAGAGTCTGCTTCCCCCTCTCTCTCCCTGCCTGCCTCTCTTGCCTACTTGTAATCTCTGTTTGTCAAATAAATAAATAAAATCTTGAAAAAAAAAAAAGATTCTTGTCTCCATCTCCCTTTGCCCCTCTCCCCCTACTTGCACATACATGTGCACATTTGCCCTCTCCCTCTCTCTTAAAAATAAAATAAAAACAAAATAAAATAGAATAAAATGAATAAAATAAAATAATTTTGTGGCCAAAATAATAAAAACATTGAATGTGAATTTAACAAAATAACAATTTAACTATATTAGTAAAAAAGGGGGAGGAAAGAGGTGTATAACAAAATAAAGTAAAATCATTCTTTTTTAATACTTTAATTAAATTAGTTAAATTAAATTGGTTAATTAATTAATTATTTGAGACATATTGAGAGCATGTGTGCAAGCATGAGTGAGAGGGAAGAGCAGAGACAGGGAGAAACAGACTCTCCTCTGAATGGGCAGCCCAACTCCAAGGCTCGATCCCAGGACCCCGGGGTCACAGCCTGAGCTGAAGGCAGTTGCTTAATTGACTGAGCCACCCAGGTGTTCAAAGTCAAATCATTGTAACATAGTAAGTCAATAGATGAAGTCTGATGTTGGTGATTTTAGAATATATATGTGGGGGCGCCTGGGTGGCTCAGTGGGTTAAGCCGCTGCCTTCGGCTCAGGTCATGATCTCGGGGTCCTGGGATAGAGCCCCGCATCGGGCTCTGCTCAGCAGGAAGCCTGCTTCCTCCTCTCTCTCTGCCTGCCTCTCTGCCTACCTGTGATCTCTGTCAAATAAATTAAAAAAAAAAAACAAAAAAAACAAAAAAAAACCAAAAACTCTCCTTAGAATATATATGTGTGTGTGTGTGTGTATATATACACAAGAGAGGCTTTTTAAAAAAAATCTGGGGGACACCTGGGTGGCTCAGTGGGTTAAAGCCTCTGCCTTCAGCTCAGGTCATGATCTCAGGGTCCTGGGATTGAAACCCACGTCGGGCTCTCTGCTCAGCGGGGAGCCTGCTTCCCCCTCTCTCTCTACCTGCCTCTCTGCCTACTTGTGATCTCTCTCTCTGTCAAATAAATAAATAAAATATTTTTAAAAATGAAAAAACAAAAAATAAAAAAAATTTGGAGATAAATACTAGAAGTAGTAACTAAAGAATTGAAAAGGATTACCTCTGGGAGGAGGTGGGTAGCACTGTCAGTTAATAAGGGGCATGTCATGGGTGTGGGGGTCAGATTGGGACTGCTATTTTTAATTATAAGCCTTCTAACATGATTTGTTCTTAAAAGCTCTATTTTTTTACACCTTATTTTTATAAAAGTCTTTTAGAGTCATAATTTCAAAATTCAAGTTTAAGTTTTATTTTTTTGCTCTACTCTGTTTCTTGCGTACTCTATTTACTTGAATTTAATTTCTGTTGCTGAAGAACAGCCTCCAGTAATTCTTTCAAATATCCTATGGACGAGAAACCATTCATTTAACCTTTTATACTCCAAGACTTACTAAAGTAAAACTGCATACAGTAAAATTCACTCTTGTCAGGCACACACTTCTATGACTTTTGAGAAACTTACACAGTCATATAAGCATCACCGTAAACAAGAGAGAGTATTTCAACACCAAAAATAGTTCTCTTGTTCCTTTTTGCCATTAGTTTCCTCCCCACAGTCTCCTGGCAACCACTAATCTGGTTTTTCTGTCCCTATCATTTTGCCTTTTACAGATGTCATATAAATAAACGGAATCAAACAGTATTTGGCCTTCTAAGTCTGAATGTTTTCACCTAGCATGATGCTTCCGAGAGCTACCCATGGTGTCGCGTTAATGGAAACCAAAAATATAATTGATCATTACTCATCAGTGCCATGCACTACATAGTTCCAGTCATATGCTGGGATTGTGCCTCCTGGCTCCTTCGTGTTTGGCTGAGGCCATGTGATCCATTCCAGGCAATGAGTCGTGTGAGTACGTATCACTCCTAGGCTGGACCATTGAACTGTTCATGTGAGACCCACCTAGCTTTCTCTTCCTTTCCGCCATGGCGGCGATGGGCAACATTTTGGACGCTGGCTGCTCTGCTAGCCCGAGCCTTCGAGCGACTGCAACCAGCAGAGAGATGTGTGATGGACCGGATAGCCAATAGATAGGTAGTTAGAGCCAAAAAACACACCGAGGTGGTTTTCAGTCATAGAGATTTGGGTGTGGTTTGTTATCACAGCACAATCAGCCCATACTGATCCACAGAGAACGCCTGTGCATTGAAGCACTGGAACTTGTTCTTTTACTGCTGCTTTAACTGTTTCTTCTATTTTTCCCCCTCTCTCTCTCACTCTCTTCTTTCTTTCTGGAACTATTAGGCAGGTGCGGGAGCTTTTGAATATATCCTCCATGTCATTTACCTTCTCTTTGTTCTTTTAGAATTTCTAGGAGAAATTCTGTTTTAATTTTTTAGTTTACTACTGTGCTGTCCAGCCATATTCATTTTGCTATCAACTCAGCTCTTCAAAATCATATATTTATTTATTTTCCAAGATCTCTATTTGTTTCCTTTTTTAAAAAAAATTTTATTTATTTATTTGACAGAGAGATCACAAGTTGGTTTTATTTATTTATTTTATTTATTTATTTGACAGAGAGATCACAAGCAGGCAGAGAGAGAGGGGGAAGCAGGCTCCCTGTTGAGCAGAGAGCCCGATTTGGGACTCGATCCCAGGACCCTGAGATCATGACCTGAGCTGAAGGCAGAGGCTTAACCTGCCGATCCACCCAGGGACCCTCTATTTGCTTTTTTTAACAAAGGAGCTAAAATGAGTTTTTTGCTTGATGGGCACAGAATCTTCGACATTTTTTTCTAGGGCTATTAATTATTTTTAAAATCTTCTGTTTGTTCTGTTAACTTCCCCCTTACTTGTCAGTTCTCAGCTAGCTTTCTTCCGGAGTGCTGGCTTTCCTTAAGTGCTTGCTGACTGACTTTTGCTGGTCTGTAATACTCTGTATTGGGGAATTCCTATTTGCCTGATTGTTGATTTGATTATAATGGCATGCTTCTGATTTTTCTAAAAGAGATGGCTGTCTTGATGAGGTTCCGTGTTCTTGTTGTTTGCTGGGTCTAGGAGCTCTCTGTCCTTCATGGGAGTTGTCAGCTCCCCTGGAGAACTGCCCTGCCTGTCCCTCTGTGCACGTGTGGCTGTGGCTGCTCATTCCTCTGCAGGAAGGAAGGTGGGGGCCTCTCAGGCTAGATTCTGTGCAATCATTTCCCCATATCCTGGTTAACTGCCCCCAAGGCCTTCTCCCTCTAGCCATTGATTGCTTGTTACACCCTCCAGATCTCACTCTTGGTAATTCACTGCTTCCTGCCTTTTAAACTGTGTTTTCCTCCAGTCTTTTTTTTTTTTCTCTCTAATATAGTCTTTAAGAATCGATGATGTGGATTAAACAAAGCAGGTCTGGGCACCACATACGGCACATGGGTTGCCAGTTTGCAACATCAGCCTTTAGAGAGGCTCTGTCCTCCTACAGAATTGATGTTTGCTTTTTTAAATTAAAAAAAAAAAAAAGTATACATACTCCCACAAGGATGTCTTTTGTGCTAAGAGACCAAAGAGAAATAAAGAGTATACTCAAAACAAAACAAAAAAAAAGGTATACAAGTAAGAAACATTTCTTTTGGAAATTAGAAAATACAGATAAGCATAAAGAAGAAAATAAGAATCACTCTACCCAGAAATAACCGGTGTGAACATTATGGTGCATTTTCTGACACACACACAGAAATATATGCTTTGTTAGTATTTGTTTGAAATTGATATCAAACTACTGATAACTTTTTAAAAGTTGGTTTTCCACCCAACATCATATCATGGGCATTTTTCCATGTCAGTAATATTTGCTTCATTTAGTATGTCGTGTTTCCGGGGCGCCTGTGGCTCAGCCAGTTGAGCCATTCTTGATTTCAGCTCAGGTTGTGATGTCAGGGTTGTGAGATCAAGCCCTCTGTCGGAGCTCTGTGCTTAGCAGGGTGTCTGCTTGAGATTCTCTCTCTCCTTCTCTCTCTGCGTCCCGCCCCCCAAATGTAGCATTTTATTCCATTTGGGGCCACAGTATATTCAATGAATTCCCTCTTGTCAGACATTATGTACTTTTTTTTTTTAAGATTTTATTTATTTGTTTGACAGAGATCACAAGTAGGCAGAGAGCCAGGCAGATGGGGGTGGGGGGTGGAAGAAGGCTCCCCGCTGAGCAGAGAGCCCAATGTGGAGCTCTATCCCAGGACCCTGAGATCATGACCTGAGCCAAAGGCAGAGGCTTAACCCACTGAGCCACCCAGGTGCCCCCATTATGTTGTTTCTAATTTCCACTCTTGATAAGTGATGCTACAATCTTAGGATCAAATTCTAAAGTGGGATTGTCACCAAATGCAGCTGGATATTTAAGAGTTTCCCAAGGAGTTGGGGCACCTGTGTGGCTCAGTTGATTTAAGTGGATGTCTTTGGCTCAGGTCATGATCTCAGGGTCCTGGGATGGAGCCCTGCATCTCGCTCCCTGCTCAGCAGAGAGCCTGCTTCTCCCTCTCCCTCTGCCTGCCGCTCTGCCTACTTGTGCTCTCTGTCAAGTAAATAAATAAATCTTAAAAAAAAAAAAAAAGTTACCCAAGGAGAAAAGCCTTCAGGTCGGGGCGCTTGGGTGGCTCAGAGGGTTAAAGCCTCTGCCTTCGGCACAGGTCATGATCCCAGGGTTCTGGGATCGAGCCCCACATCGGGCTCTCTCCCTGGCGGGGAGCCTACTTCCTCCTCTCTCTCTCTCTCTCTCTCTCTCTCTCTGCCTACTTGTGATCTCTCTCTGTTGAATAAATAAATAAAATCTTTTAAAAAAAAAAAAAGCCTCAGGTGAAGGATGGCAAGTCAAAGGGTGGCCTTTTAGACATCTGCAACCAGCGTTGGGGGTGCTGCTTTGGGCAAGGTGTAAGACCTCAAACTTCCACTTCCCTTCTTGGAGACATCTGGGGAAGGAAGGTGCGTGGCCACTAAGAGCCCTTTTTCACTTTCACTCTGAGCACTCTGCCCTTCTGGAGGCCCTTGTCAGGAGGAGGGCGGGGCAGGGTGCTCAGCTTCCAAATCTGGAAGTGAAACTGGTTTCAAAGCAGAGCACAGAAACTGTGGAGGACTCTCAACGGATTAGTGGGGGCTCTTGGCCAAGTGCCTCTTTCTGCCTGTTGATGCCCTCTCATCCCCTATCTTCCCAACACAGCCCCCAACCCCAGGCTGGCTTTGAGTCCCCGAAACCTTGACAGCTTTCTAGAAGTGTTGACTATTAGGTTGAACCATATGAAATTGCTATTTCAACCAAAATGGTTGAGTATTGGCAATGTCTAGGTACCTCTGGTCTGGTTGGTTCCATTGCTTTGGTCTGTAGAACAACCCCCCCCCCTTTTTTTTTTAAGATTTTATTTATTTATTTGACAGATACAGATCACAAGTAGGCAGAAAGCTAGGCAGAGAGAAAGAGGGGAAGCAGGCTCCCCGCTGGCAGACAGCCCCACGCGGGGCTCCATCCCAGGACCCTGAGATCATGACCTGAGCCGAAGGCAGAGGCTTAACCCGCTGAGCCACGCAGGCGCCCCTGGAACAATTCTTTAGCACTCATTCAGCACTTTATCATCATTTTTAACTGTCACAACTTTCTGAGACATAGAATTGCTCCGTTAGGAAGGGAAGTAAACTATGGCTCAGAATTTCCCCTTTCAGAATTGCCTGAGGGCTGGTTCACCCACCAAATTTAAGATCTAAACAGTCTGAAAAGACAGTAGTTGGGGGGTTAAAGAAGCTGGTGGCTCTGCCGTGTACTAATTGCGATGCCCCGCGCAGAGTGCCTTAACTGGGCCGAGCCAGTTTCCACCCCTGTGGATATGACGTCTCAGTGAGAAGCGTTCTCGATCGTGTTTCCGCGTTAGAAAAATCCCTTTGGTATTCAGAGACTCAGTCTTCTCATCAGTAAGATGGAGATCATAACCACTGTGCTCAGAAACACCGGGGACCAGCTGCGAGGACACAGTTCCAGGCCCAGCCAGAGAAAGCGGAGTCTGAGAGGGGGAAGGAGCCCCACCTCCACCCACCACGTGGAGCGCCCGCCCCGCCCGCAGCGCGATTCCGGGGAGAGCTGGGCGGGGTGGGCCCGGCCCCGTTTGGCCAACGCCTCTCCAAGGCCGCGACACTTGCGAGCCGCACCACCTGGCCACGGCGGCCCATAGCATCCCCCGCACCGGTGAGCGCAGGGGGCGGCGAGGGGCAGCGAGGGGCGGGGCCTCCAGGCGTGGCCTCCCGCGACCTTCCTCCCCGCCCCACCCCCCCGCTTTTTTTTGTCCGCCTAGATACGGAAAGGCTCCCCTGCACCTTTAAGAGGCCGACGCGGGCAGCCGATTGGCCGAAACGCGCCGGTGACGTCACACCGGGGCCGGCGCCGAGGCGGCCCAGTCGGCCCGCGCCCTCCCCTCCCGCCCCGCGGCGCGCTCGCGGACAGTCCGCGCGCGGGCCGTGTGGGGCCCGCGCCCAGTCAGCCTAGTTCGCCCGCGTCGCCCGGAGCCCCGGGGGATGCCCCCAGACGGCACCTCCTATGGCCGCCGACGTCTTCATATGCTCCCCGCGGCGGCCCCGCAGTCGGGGCCGCCCGGTGCTGCTCAAGCCTCAGGTGCCTGAGGACGACGACGACTCGGACACCGATGAACCGTCCCCGCCGCCCGCCTGCGCTTCGGCCGCCCCGGCCCGGGCCCACGCGAGCGCCGCGCCGCCGCCGCCGAGGGCCGGGCCGGGCCGCGAGGAGCCTCCGCGCCGCCAGCAGATCATCCACAGCGGCCACTTCATGGTGTCGTCGCCACACCGCGAGCACCCGCCCAAGAAGGGCTACGATTTCGACACGGTCAACAAGCAGACGTGCCAGACCTACAGCTTCGGCAAGACCAGCTCCTGCCACCTGTCCATCGACGCTTCGCTCACCAAACTCTTCGAGTGCATGACCCTGGCCTACAGGTAGGGACCTGGCGACCCGGGCCGGCCCCACCTCTCGAGAGGAGCTTTCTACTTTGACAAAACCGGCGCGGAGGGCTCGACCGCCTGAGGACCCCGGGGCTGCACGCGTTCCCATTGGTTCTTGCCCTTTTGGAAGGGTTTATGGGTCTGGGATCCTCGGTGGAAGCCAAAGGGGTCCTTGTCCTGGCCTCGTCCCGTGCTAGCAGTGCTTGGGTTCTTCCGGTTCGCCTTCTCCATCCAGGCCCTCCCTTCAAGGTCCCGAGGCCGCCGATTTGGGGCACGGAAGAGGTGTAAATACAGGCTGCCCCTTGTGTTAACTCGACTCTCCACCCCTTCCCCCAAACGCTTTGTGTGTTTCCAGCAATATCGGGTGGTAGGTAAGAGCACCTGCCCAGGGCTGGCTTCAGTGCTGGTTCCAGTAGTTAATGGCTTGTGTCCAATCTCAGAGCCTGTTTCCTCCTTTATGAAGGGGGGGATGACAGTGGATCAGCCTCCATTGGCTATTTTGGGGAATGGAACGAGAGAGGTAGTGCTTCTTCCAGTGCCTGACACATGGTTAGATGCTCCTTAAATGTTGGCTACTTTTCTGATTGACCCAGCAGAGGGAGGCTGGCTCTCCTCACATCTACTTTATTGGGAGACCCTCTCCCACCTTGGTGGCCACCCTGGGTGCCTCCTAGGTAGACTTTCAGAGCCACAGCGGTTGGAGGTGCAGTCTGCCCCCGCTGACAAGTTGGAAGATTCTCTGGTCAGCCGTGAAACACTATATGGAGATGGCATTGTTGAGGGCAGGCTCCCCAGACACGACTCTGACACGTGGATCCAGCTCTGGGCAGAAATCCTTTTTTTTTTTTTTCCCCCTAAGTCACAGATATGCCTGGCCCTCATGAGTTAAGTGCCTTTCCGCCCTCTCCTCCTTCCGTGTGCATGTTAGGTATTTGTGCCAGGTGACTTCTGCCTCAGCAACAGAACTTCTCTGGGCTAGCTGCAGTGCAGAGCAGTCCAGTCCTGCACAAAGCTCACGATAGGATCTCTGCTGAGTGGGGGTTATTGCATTGGTAACTGGACTGGCTCTGGCTGTCTCAGGTCTGCAGGTGGCACAGGGAACGTTTCCTAGGAGACTCCAGAAACAGCATAAAGAAAAGTAGGTATGTTCCCCCCATTCCCCGCCCTCTTTTTTTTTTTTTTTTTTTGAAGAGCCTTTAAACCCTGATACGTCCCAAGTTAAAAACATTACACATTTACCTGAAGTTAAAACATGGCTCAGGGTAGCATGCTCCCTCTCTGGAATAAATGATTAGTCAACTTGTTCCTTTGTTATGTTCCTGAAACAACCCTCCCACTCCCACCCCATTTCCTCTCTTGAAGGTTTCCCTGGTGGTTTGTTTGCCACATGGCTGCAGTGGATTACCTAGAGCTCTCTTCCCATCCCCCTTGCGTGGCACATTGGTTAGGCTCTGCTCTGTTTCTCTGGTCTTGCCAGTTTGAGCTGGCACTGAGCCTGTGAAGATGTTCTCTCTCTCTCTCTCTTAATGGTATTGAGATTGCAGCCTTTTGCCCTCTTTTAGCTCTGCTTACTCAGTCTTGAATTTTAAGCACTTCATTGGAATCAAACCCACCTAGATTGTAGCATATGCCACAAGAGCCTTTTCCAACAAAACTATAGGTGAAAGACAGGAATGTGTTTTATTAAGAGGGCTGAATCCTTTCCTTTCTTTTAATATAAACTTCTTCGTGTACTGGGAGACAAAGATGATTAAGTCGCAGGAGGCATGAGTAGAAAACTCTTACCTAAACTCTGCTAAAGGAAAAATAAACCAGTCTTCCCTTTGCCCTTTTAGGTTTGGATAACCTAAAGGCTTATTATTAAATAACACCAAAGAATTTTAGTAATGGCATTTTCCCCCCCAACTTCTTTCAAAAATATCTTGGCAACTGGCCATTGCTCAATTAAGTTTCTTGGTTGCAAAACGCAGCCTTACCTTGCTCTTCAAGACCTCCAGCCCCACTGGTTCTTTTGCTTTGCTGTAGTTCCTTGTGCACGAGTCCTGCCACTCTGCAAGTCTCCATTGGGTATCTGCCTAGTAATTTCTCATGAAGACGCTCTTTGTCTCTCTGTGTGAATGTCCCTGAATTTAGTTGGCGGTGTGGAGCTGTGGGACAGATTGACAGAGGAATGACTCAAAACCAGTTGTCTGGGCTGTCGCCTCTGGCGCGGAAAGCAGCAGGGGAACAGAAGTGAGTTTCTGACCTCAGCTGTCCTATCATGACCACTAGCTGGCTTGAGACTTGAGATGGGGGCAGGGAGGGAAGTAGATTTGATCTTGGTGGTCTGACTTCCTTTTCCTGGGATTCGAGCCTTCACCGCTGTTTTCCAGGTTTTCTCTTTCTCCTTGGGCCTAGAGGAAGGCCAGCAGGGCCTCCTCTTCTGCGTGACTGTTTCTGGCCTAGGCTCTTTCTAACCTCAGCTTCCTGTCTCTTGGTTCTAGCTGCCTAACTCTCCCTGGTACACTCTGTGCCTTTTTTTTTTTTGGTTTGGTTTCCTGTTGAACTGCTGTCTCCCAGCTGTTTCCAGATGAGGTTCAACAGCTCTTTGGGGGAGGAACTAAGTGCAAGGGAAGTTGTGGCTATTTTTTCCCTTGTCCTGTGAAGTGGTCCAGGGATTCTGAGTATGATCTGTTCCGGAACATGCAAAGTCTTGAACTCCTAAAGGGTCTTTGGCAAGACAGACTCTGGATGAGGGAATAGGGTGTTTGAGAAATGGGGACTATGTGTGAGTGCATCCAGTGGCCCGCCTGGGTGACAGTGCCAGGGGGATTCCAGCTCCATATCTGGCCTTAGCATCCACGTCCTTCCTGCTCTGTGACGCTAAGTAGCCCCACAACAGAACTTCTTGATTTGGTCCTACAGTGTGTGCTCAGTTACTGGGACGTTCTGGAGGGGAAGAAGTTGCCTTTCTCCAAGGCGGAGTTAGGGGATAGAGGATGGGGGAAGAGCCCGGGGTGTCTGGCTCTTCCAGGACACAGCCTTCCTGTCTGCCCCCTGTAAAACGGGGAGAATAAAACTGCCCGGCAGGGTGGATGTGAGGATTAACTGATAGAATGTCCTGAATGTGCCTAATACCTCCTGGCAGGCACGAGGAACTCACAGGCAGAGTCCAGTTCTCTGTCCTGACCCTGCTGATGTTTAGGAGGACCAAGATTCCTCATGTATAAGCTGAAGGAAGTAACGGGTCTGACTGGGGTCTTTCAGTGTGGTTTTCAAATGCCTGCTTGACAAATACTAAATAGATGCATTCTTGCTTTGCCCATGCTTCCCAAGCTCCACAATGGAGCTATGTACTCTAGAACATCGCTCATGGGTCTTGCCCTCTTAGCATTTTAGGGAATGTCACACATGTAACTCACCCACACAGATTCTGATCACATCTAGTAGATAGTTTTTTTGTGGTTGGTTTTGGTTTCATTTCTCCATCTTTTTATGTAGTTCCTAATAAGAACCTAATAAGAATCCTAGGTATAAATGTCTCTGGAGGGCAAGAGATGGTCTTTCTATGTATTTAGGGATAAGCAGTTCTTTCTGGACAGTGGGTTTCTGCTGAAGTGGATATCTGAGGAGACCTTTTAATTCGTACCTGTAAGATAGCGTGGGGATACAGATTTCCAAAATCTACTCCTATACACGTATATTCTGTATAGTAACCTGGGCTCCTGTCCCATGGTGGGAGTCTCTTGCCAGACTCAAGGAATTGCCAGGATTAAAGGTTTGGAACATGGTATCCTCCAAATTTTAGGTTACCAGTAGAGGTACTTTCTAATGTTAGGCATGGTAACTACTTGTAAATGGGAACTGTGCACACAAATGACTAAATTTACTCTTCTGCAGCATGCCAAGGATAAGCAGGTTTTCTTTCACTCTTTTCAGTATTTGATCATTATATAGTGTGCACTGAGGGGCGTGCACTGAGGTGGGAACGAGGGCTGCAGAGATGAGAAAGACCGTCTCTGTCCTTGAGGAGCTCACAAACTAGGGAGTAGGGGACAGATAAACAGACGGTGGTAGAATAATTAGCAAGGGCTGTGATAACAAATGTGAAATGTGAGCCAGCTCTTAGGGCCATACTGAGATTGAGTGTGTGTGTGAATGTGTATGTGTGTGTGTGTTTACATAATTGCTATCAATGTGGACAGTTTGCCCTGACATCAGGGTTTAATACTTACCTCCCCTTCCCCATGTTAACTGTCCACAATTAAGGACCATATTCCCCAGCAGGAAGCCCCAGTGTTCCTTTTCTCTGTCTTCTTCCCTTGAGTAGATTGGAAACAGATTTCCTTTTCACAGAGAGGCTGATTTGCTAATTGCCATCCTGATGGAAGGGCAGAAAAAGTTGATAATATTAGGAATAGCCTGGGAAAAGAGGTTAGAGGAAAAAGTGGAGGGAGTTTATTTGCAAGGGTGGAAGAAGGGACTTGCGCTAACTGAGCTCTCCTGTGTCCTGGATTTTCTTTACGTGGTCTTTGTTTTTTTTTTTTTTTTTTTTTTAAGATTTTATTTATTTATTTATTTTGAGAGAGAGAATGTGCACAAGTGGTGGGGAGGGGCAGAGGGAGATGCCCATTCCCCTCTGAGCAGTGAGCCTGAGGACAACGGCATGAGGCTCCAGCCCAGGGTCCTGGGATCATGACCTGAGCCGAAGCAGACACTGAACTAAGCCCCCCGGGCACCCCTCTCTTTATGTGATCCTAAGCAACTCTCACAGTAGCCTTCTCAGGTGGGTGGTGGTTGAGTCCTCATTTTTCTTATTAAACAAATATCTCCCTCCCCAAATTTAGAAGGTAATTTGCCCTGTTGCTCAGGTGAAGCAACTTGTCCAAGGCAATGTCTGTGGGGCTGAAAAGTTGCCTCTCTCATCTGTTCCACGAAAGCCTGCGGCCCTGTTAGGAGGCAAGAGTGCCAGTCCGTCTAAAGCCGAGGTGGTTTTAGGCGGCTCGGAGCCCTTCCAGGTGCTGTCCTTCCCCACTGATGGACTCCCACCCATCCTTCCAGACTCAGCTCAAGCACTCTTGTCCTACTAGGACTTTGCAAAGGGCGCGTGTGCCACATTGCTCGGTAAATCCGTGACACCGTGGATTCTGCCCGCTCTTGTTATGTAGACCTGACTTGGCACCATTCATGCTGTCTTCACCATTGACTTTCCCACAGGGCCTGACAGTGTCTGGCGCATACTAGGTGATTAAGAAATACTTGTGGCATTGAAAAGGGAAGCTCAGGGACCTGGAAGCCAACATCATAAACTTGCTCTTGGCAGTCTTGTTTATCTTCACCTGTGCAAAGATAAACACAAACTCTGGGGTGGTGCTTCAGACGACATTGGTGTGCAGTGGGATAACAGGCTGAGTGCTTCTGTTGACTGGTATTTGTATCGTGGCCCACATGGACTGTGGAGCAGATTAATGACACCCCTTCTCCCACAATATTCATGTGGTAATCCCCAGAACCTGTGACTGTGAATCAAGGTTGCTAATCAGGTACCTTTAAAATGGAGACATTAGGGTTGCCTGGGGGTCTCTGTACGTTAAATGTCTGCCTTCGACTCAGGTCATGATCTCAGGGTCCTGGGATCAAGTTCTGCATGAGGCTTCTTGCTCAGTGGGGAGTCTGCTTCTCCCTCTGCCTGCTTTTCCCTCTCTGCTTGTGTTCTCTCTCTCTCTGACAAATAAATAAATAATGTCTTTAAAAAAACAAAATGAAGAGATTATTTTGGATTAACTGGGTGGACCCACTGTAATCACAAAGGTCCTTAAAAATAGGAGAGGAGGGGCGCCTGGGTGGCTCAGTGGGTTAAGCCTCTGCGTTCAGCTCAGGTTGTGATCTCGGGGTCCTGGGATCAAGCCTCACATTGGGCTCTCTGCTCAGTGGAGAGCTTGCTTCTCCCTCTCTCTCTCTGCCTGCCTCTCTGCCTACTTGTGATCTCTGTCTGTCAAATAAATAAGTAAATAATCTTTAAAAAAAAAAAAATAGGAGAGGAAATCAGAGAGAAGCAGAGAGAGCAGCAGAAGCCCTGGCCTGATTAGTTGCTGGCCCTGAAGACAGAAGCGGGGCTGTGTGCTAAGGAAAGTTGGTGCCTCCAAATGCTGTAAAAGGCAGGAAAACATATTCTCCCCTAGTACTTTAGAGGGAACCCAGCCCTGCCAACAGCTTTATTTTTAGCCCAGTGAGACCCATGTCAGACTTCTGATCCCCGGAACTATAAGATAAGAAATAGGTGGTGTTCTAGCGCTCATTTTGGGGTCATTTATTATAGCAGCCTTAGGAAACTAATACAGCCTGGTTTGAAATGTTCCTTGAGGTCATGTTTTTAAGTAACCCAGCTTCTATAAAGGCATTTTCAGCTCTTCAACTGCAGAAGAGCATAGCAGCCCACCCTGGAATTCTATCGAGTTATACAGGCTAGAGTAGGCACCAGTGCAGGGGATCCAGTGATAGGAGGGCCCAGTTATATCAGGAAAAGCCTGTAAAATGGGTCTTACCCTTAGTCCCCAGTACAATCCGAGAACAGGGTATTATAGAGAGTTAACTTTACTTATTTTTAAGGATTCATACGATGATGAAAAATTCAGCGTGAGCTCCCATTCTCTTGGATACAGTATGTGCAGTTCGGACAGCAAATATCTTAGGTGATGTTTTCCATCTTTTGTTGAAATTCTGTTTATAGTTAGAAATCCAGGCCCCAGGACTTGTATTTTATTTAGACAGATCTCTTGGGATCAGGATCATGGATCAGGGACCTTCTTGTGCTCACCCGGGTAATGGGGGCTGATTACAAGGATCAGGAAAGGTGCTGGGAATCTTGCGATGATTCTGGGATTCTTAGGACCGCCTGACTTCAGTGCAGGCTGGAGCCAAGTTCCAGGCGGCTCTGGGTCCTCAGCACAGGGAGCTTGTCCTCCTTTCCTGTTTCACCCCGTGAAGTGAGTCGGCTCTTCTCAGGCTCTGCTTTCCTTTGCAGTCTTGCATAGCCCCCTGCCAGCTGGCTCGCTCACCTGCAGCCTGTTTCTTCTCTGCGTCTAAGCTTCTGCTTAGCGGAGCTTTGGCATCTGCCTGACTGGCGCTTGCCCGTGGCCTGTGTTTCGGATAGAGCCCTTGCTTAGAGCTTCCTGTTACCACTGCCCCTTGCCAGTCGCCTAACTAAGCCCCACAGCCTCTAATTAATCTGTTTGAGGGGGAGATTATCTGTCCCCTCCCTCTCTGAGCAGAACCTCACAGGCCCCAGAGCATGAGTCTGGTCTTTGGGCTGGCTCCTCCTTCCTTCCAGAAATTATTAGTCATGCCTCTGTTGGGTGCTAGGCACAGCTCTAGCCTTGGTGATCCAGTAGTAGCTGAGGAAAATCAGTCAATCTCCCTCATGAGTTTGTATTCTAGTAAGGCAGATCGGTAAGCAGAGTGATGTATGTTGTCAGTGCAGTGGAGAACATAAAACAAGATGAAGGAAGGAGAGTGCTGCGGGGCTGGGGAGGGTGGGCAGACCCTCTGCCTCCCTGGTCAGGGGAGTCTTCTGAGGAGGTGACATTTTCGGTTGAGCTGAAACCTGAGTTGTGAGAAGGCGCCAGCCATGGATAAGCCTCCCACGCAGTAGAAGAGCCCGAGGCGAAGGCCCAAGGTGGAATGAGCTTGGCACACTGCGGGGCTAGAAGGGAGGCCAGCGTGGCTAGAATGTTGAGGGCAGGAAGAGTGGTAGGAGATAAGACTCAAGAGGCAAGGGGCCTTGTTGGCCATGGGGGGACATTAGGGTCTTGTGCTCACTGTCCTGGGGGATACGGCTTGTTGAGGCCGCTCTGTGGAGAAGGGTTGATAGGAGGCAAGAGTACCACTAGGGAGGCTGTGGAGCCTCTCAGACTAGCATGGCAGCCTTGGAGGTGAGGAGAACTGGATGGATTCAAGGCGGGTTTGGAACTTGCCAAGGGATTAGACATGGAAGATTAAAGAAAGGCCAGCATCGCCATGACTGGGAGGTTTTGGCTGAGGAAGGCCCAGTCGCCTGCAGTGGCAGGACACTGGTGTGCTGTGCACTGGACTTGTCTGCCGTGGGTGCCCTGTGGCCGGAGCTGTGGGAGGGGCAGCTCCCCAAGAGGAGGCTGTGAGGGGGCTGTCAATGTGGGGGGCCCTTGGGTTCAGCAAGGTGCTCACTACTGCTGAAGCAGTCCTCGCAGAGCCTTGGCCAGTCTCCAGTCCGTGCTGTTCCATCCTGCCTCCCAGACCTCCACTGCCTCTTGAGGGGGCAGCTGCGGATGGGAGGTTTTGGATGTTCGAGCTGGCATTTGGAAGGTAGTGTTTTTTTCCTGTGAAATATATGTTATCGTATATCCCAAGATATTTTTGCTCAGCTGTGTCTGGTTGTGGTAGAGGAACACTGCCCGATCTTAAATGCTCTAACGAAACTTCTCTAAATCTAGCATTCCAGAAAAATCGTCTGGAAGGAGGCAGTTTAAAAGGGGAGTTCTAGGAAGGCGTCCAAGATCTGGAAAAACAATTCCAGAAACAGGATTTCTTGCCCTTCGCTTTTGAGTCTCAAGAGTGAAGAAAAAGAACCTAACAGCGAGGAATAAAGCTAAGCAGTAAGAGCTCATAAGGAGACAGCAACGAGAGCCGGTGCCTGCTGGAAACAGGTTTGGGTTTCGGGTGCAGTGAGCGAGAAACCGTGAGGATTTAGGTAGCGTAGCTTTGCTGTTGAGGAATAGTCTGGGAGTAGGAGGGTCTGTTCTGAACGCTAGTTACAGCTCCTTCCCCCCGTGGCTTGTGGGCCTAGGAAGGAACGTGGCCTCTTTTGGTTTGTCACCATGAGATAAACTCGGGCATCAAAACAAAAAAAGCTTCTTATGTAAAAAGTAGGGGGATTAACTTAGTTTCTAGATATTTACCCAATAACCGGGTTTCTGAAAGAACACCCTGAGGAACTTTATCCTGTGCTCACCTCTAAGAAATACAAGTGCCTCTGCTGACATATGGTCTCCGGCCCGTGTGCCAGTGGCTACCTCATCTCCTGATGGGCAGTGGGGACCTGCCCTGATAGCTTGATACTGAGCTTTTTAGAGGAAGTTAATTTATAAATCCCTTTTATTTATTAAAATGAAACACTTTGAAAAAAAGTGAAAAAAATGAAAATGAAAAAATGAAAAAAATGAAACACTTTGAATTCTTCAAACAACATATGATTGTATTGATTTGCTATTGTGAACAACTCTTTTCTAGTTGAGTAGCAAGCAGGGTCTTTTATTTATTTATTTATTTTTATTTTTTTAAAGATTTTATTTATTCATCAGAGAGAGAGGGAGAGAGAGCGAGCACAGGCAGACAGAATGGCAGGCAAAGGCACAGGGAGAAGCAGGCTCCCTGCTGAGCAAGGAGCCCGATGTGGGACTCGATCCCAGGACGCTGGGATCATGACCTGAGCCGAAGGCAGCTGCTTAACCAACTGAGCCACCCAGGCGTCCCGAGCAGGGTCTTTTAAAATGCCCTCTTTGCTCTTTAAATTATCAAACAGGTCTTTCTCTGCCTTGAAGCAGGTCTCTTTTAGCCACTTGCACAGACAAGTTTTTGTTGTTTTTTAGCAACGTTACTGAAGTATAATTTATATACAATAAAACTCACTCATTTTTTTAAAAAGATTTTTATTTTTGTTTATTTATTAGAAAAAGAGGAGAGAGAGAGTTCGAAGTGGAGGGAGGAACAAAGGGAGAGGGACAGGCAGGCTCCCTGCTAGGCCGGAATCTGAGATGGGCTCAGTCCCATAATGTTGGATCTTGGCCTGAGCCGATATCAAAAGTCGGACGCCTAGCTGACTGAGCCACCCAGGTGCCCCAAAGCACACTCATCTTAAGTGTACCACTCATTGATTTGTTGTGCTGTCGTTATCCCAGTCCAGTTCTAGAACTGGATTCCATCACCCCACTGAAATCCTGCCCCTTAGTGTTTAATACCAGTTCCCACGTTAGCCCCAGATGCACTCTGATTTGCTTTCTGTGTGTCTAGATCTGATTTTCTTTGTGTGTCTAGATTTGCGTTTTCTGGACAGTTTCATATAAATGGAACCATTTACATCTGGCTTTTGTCACTTAGCGTCCTGTTTTCAAGGTTCATCCATGGTGGATATTTTACTTAACAATATATTTTATTCTTTGTGATTGCTGAATAGTATTCTTGGTTTTAACATACCACATTTATTTATCCATTCATGACAGACATGTTTTTGAAGGAAGCCCAGTACCTCCATCATTTGGGTCTTGATTTTCCATTCCCTGTAATAAAATTCTCATGCAGATCGAGATGGGAACTTTCTTCTAAGGTGAGAATTGGAACTGGCAGTGCATGTGGTGGGAAGATATTTGGTTTGGATGCTACTGGACAGTGGTGTCACTAGTTGGTAACATACCACAGCCCCTCTAAGTCACTGTGTCTCTAACTGGGGGGAAAAAGGCAAGGGTTGGGGAAGAGCCGGTATGTGCAACATGATGAACCTCAGAAACTCTGTGCTGAGTGAAATAAGCCTTACTCTGAAGAGTATATACGGTTTCATTTATATGAGGTTCTAGAATAGGTGAAACTAAGGTGAAGAAAAATCACACCAGTACCTGCTTCTGAGGGAGGTTGGAGAGGGGCTGACTGGAAAGAGGCGCAAGAGAACTTCCTAGGATGGTGGTAATCTTGGTAGGGGATCATGTATATATTTGTCAGAACTCTTTGAATAAAAACAGTAAGCTTAAAATTTGGACTTTTTTTTTTCATGTAAATCTAACCAAAAGCAACAGGAATCATTGACAAATATGGAACCCTGGTTGATGTTGTGCATGCTGGTATGCTAAGGACAAAGTGTACAGATGTCTGTGTCTTACTCCGAAGTGCTTTAAGATAGTGGTGCTCGAGTCTTCTGGCCTCAGGTCCCCTTCGTGCTCTTAAATATTGAAAACCCCAAAGAGCTTTTGTTTGTGTGGATTATATCTGTTAATGTTTTCCATATTAGAAATGAAAACTGAGAAAATGTAAAAATATTTGGTAAGCATTAAAAAATATAATAAACTCATTTGGGTCAACCTAACGGTTAACGGTTTTGTAGAAAATAACAGTTCTCAAGGGGCACCTGGGTGGCTCAGTGGTTTAAAGCCTCTGCTTTCGACTCAGGTCATGGCCCCAGGGTCCTGGGATCAAGCCCCGCATTGGGCTTTCTGCTCAGCAGGGAGCCTGCTTCTCCCCCTACCCCTTTGCCTTTCTGCCTACTTGTGATCTCTGTCTGTCAAATAAATAAATAAGGTCTTTAAAAAAAAAAAAAGAAAAGAAAAGAACTGTTCTCTGAAGAAAACGAGCCCTTCTCTTTAATGTTTAGCTAATGTTTAGTTGGAAGACAGCTGGATGCTCGTATCTACATTTATCTGTTGCAGTATCACATGCCTGGAAAACTTCACTGTATCCTCTTGCGAGAATGAGAGGGAAAAAGGCAAGAGCCTCTCAGTATTATTTTGAAAATAGTTTGGATATCATGGACCCCCAGAAGGGCCTCACAGAGTCCCAGGGGTCTCCAGATCACTTTGAGAACCACTGCTTAAAAATAAATAAGATGGATAGTTGGATAGATCAACTCGTGATAAAGTAAATATATCCAAGTGTTAATTGTAGCATCCAAGTTGTAGGTACACAGGTGTGCAGCATATTTTTTTTCTTCAGTTTTTCTGTATATTTGAAAATCTTCACATTGTTAGCAAAATGAGAAAAATTCATTTATTTAAAGAATGACCCCCCCAGGCTTTATCATGGAAAAATAGATATTTTGAACAATATTGAAGACAACCTTTGGAATGAAGTACTGATCTATGCTACAACCAGAAGGAGCCTTGAAACGCTATGCTAAGAAGCCAGACACAAAAGCCCACCTGTCGTGATCTCATTTATATGAAATGTCCAGATTAGGCAACTCATAAAACAGAAAGTGGAGTAGCAGTTGCCATGGGGATAGAAGAATGGATGGGCCCAGCTAATGGGGGTGGGGTTTCTAAAGGAGTGATGAACATGTTCTAAAATCAGAGAATGGTAAAGATTATGCAACCCTGTGAATGTACTAAATACCAACGAACACTTTTTTTTTTTTTAAAGATGTTCTTTATTTGAGGGGCGCCTGGGTGGCTCAGTAGGTTAAAGCCTCTGCCTATGGCTCAGGTCATGATCTCAGGGTCCTGGGATCGAGCCCCACATCGGGCTCTCTGCTCAGTGGGGAGCTTGTTTCCCCCTCTCTCTCTCTGCCTGCCTCTCTGCCTACTTGTGATCTCTCTTTCTGTGTCAAGTAAATAAATAAAATCTTAAAAAAAAAAAAAGGTTTTCTTTTTTTTTTTTTTTAAAGATTTTATTTATTTGTCAGAGAGAGGGAGAGTGAGTGAGCACAGGCAGACAGAATGGCAGGCAGAGGCAGAGGGAGAAGCAGGCTCCCTGTCGAGCAAGGAGCCCGATGTGGGACTCGATCCCAGGATGCTGGGATCATGACCTGAGCCGAAGGCAGCTGCTTAACCAACTGAGCCACCCAGGCGTCCCAAAGGTTTTCTTTATTTGGGAGAGAGAGAGAGTGAGAGAGCATGAGAGGGGAGAAGGTCAGAGGGAGAAGCAGACTCCCCACGGAGCTGGGAGCCTGACGCAGAACTGGATCCCGGGACTCTGGGATCATGACCTGGGCCAAAGGCAGTCCCTTAACCAGTTGAGCCACCCAGGCGCCCCACTAATGAACACTTTTTTAAAGGGAAAATTTTGTGGCATGGAAATTATGTCCCAATAGAACTGTTACTTAAAAAATACTTAAAACACTTCAGGTTTTCAATATCTTTAGGAAGTCTGACTTGGGAAACTCTGGACTACGTGATCTTGAAGATCTTAAATATGTCAGTGTCTAGAAATTTCATAATTTGGTATCTCCCTGTCTCTTCTGTGTATCATAATTGAGAGAATGGTTGGGAAAATGACCTGTCTCTCCAACTTTCCTGATAGCTTGCCAGATCACCCTCTCTGAGGTTATCCTATTAAGCTCTTTTTCCTCTTAATGTATGAGTGAGGGGTTACAAATATAAATGCCCACAAGGGCCAGAAAGTGACATGAGCCATCTGTGAGGAAAAGAGGACCTTTTCTACTGTGTATTTACCTTCTTATGATACAGTCATGGTTACAGAGAAATTTTTTATTGTGAAAACCCTTGTAAGCATAAACTGTAGTTGAACTTGGCCTAAGTGATAGATGGAAAGGCAATAGGGAGTGGTGGGGTGTGTGGCGAATTAAAGGATGTTTGTCTGGTCTAAAGGGGGCAGCCATCACTCAGCCTCAGGTGATTTTTGCTATTTGGGAATGTGATCCCACTATTAGAAGATTTGGCATATTTGAAAAGTTGGGAGAAATCTGAATTAATATGTGAACTGTACTTTTATATTTTGCTTCAATTTACATTTTAATGTCTGAGTCCAAGTATTAGTTATTCTGGGGAAATGAGTTTGGGCTAGGTTAAGTGTAGTTTAGAAATTAGAAATGAGTCTTGGCCAAAGAGATTAAGGAATGTGTTGTGCTGTTTGCCACAGGTCAGCTTCTGGCACAAGGGAAGTATTTTTAGGTGTACTAACTTTTTTTTTTTTTTTTTTTTTTTTTACTTATTTGACAGATAGAGATCACAAGTAGGCGGAGAGGCAGGCAGAGAGAGAGAGAGAGAGGAAGGGAAGCAGGCTCCCTGCTGAGCAGAGAGCCCAATGCTGGGCTCAATCCCAGGACCCTGGAATCATGGCCCGAGCTGAAGGCAGAGGCTTTAACCCACTGAGCCACCCAGGCGCCCCGGGTGTACTAACTCTTAATGTGTACTTTCTGCCTTGTGCTGTGTTTAAAGCCACAGGACCATAATCTTCTGAATATAAAATCTAAGATTGCCTGGTAAATCCCAGAGATATATATGCACCTAGTAGACAGTTACTCTGAGTTAGGAGGGGCTTAGGCAATTATTTTAAATGATCTTGGGAGGTGGAGGGTCGATTTTCCATTTTGTGAATTTCTTGAACTAGAAGTTACTCTTAGCTATATAGTCTGTCTCAGACTACACCCCTTAACTTCACCATACTTGACTGGGGTGGGGCTGTTTTCATAGGGGGATTCTGAGGAAAGGGATAATAATTTGATTGAACTCCACAAACAGTTGATTTGATTATAGTTGAAACAAAATTATAACTCTAAGTTAGACTGAGGAGGCCTGTCTCTGGGCTCTTGTTTTAAGGTTTCTAACCTACACATTTAACATATTACATGCCTCTGTGTTTTCCGCCTCAGTTTTAGTGTATGTGTGGGGTGTGTGTGTGTGTGTGTGTGTGTGTGTGTGTGTGTTTGAGGCAGTTAAGTAAATAGATGTGCCACTTTAGAAGCCTTCACCTAACACACATATTCTCACATAAAAGTACGGCCTGTGCAGCCGCCGTGGGCATGTTCCTGCTCTCCGATTTCTATCTGTATTTGATCTGATCTGTAAGGGTGTGGGCAAATTAGCTTTATGGTTCTTAAAGGCCAGTAACTTCTGCTTCTAAGCCAGAGTGAAATTGAATTTGTATTTCTTAGAGGTGCAGTGCCTCTGCTGACATCTGGTCTCTGAAAAGTTGGGGAGTTATTCTTTTAGGCTTAACACTGTAGTTTTTGAAATTTGACTGTATTTCCAGGCCTCCTTCCAGGAAAAAAAATCCCACACCCAGAGATAACTACTGTCAGTTCCCTAGTGTTTATCCTTCCAGACCTTGTGGGGATTTTGTTTGTTTTTCTTTCTTCTTCTTCTTCTTCTTTTTTTTTTTTTTTTTTGTTTTGGTCATGATGGGTGTATTTTTTTTTCCATTGAATAGATTAGGGATGCCTTTCTAAGCCCTAAAATACGCATCTGCAATGTTTTTTATTGACTGCATGGTATTTCACTGTGTGGATGTACTATTTATTTAATCTCTTGGTTATTGAGAATATTTTATGTTATTTTTGTGTAACTTTAAGGTGTTTCTGGGCCCTTGTTCTGTTCATCTCTCTTACCGTACTGTAAGGTGGCTACTTACTCTGGAAATGTCCCTCTGCTGCCTCCTTCTCCATAACAGAAATAACCCTCGACCCTGAGAATCTTTCTGCAGACTCTTGGAAACGGGCAGCAATCAGGATTGCCACATATGGCACCCACCTGCTTTGTCACACCCTCCCAACCCTCATCGATAAGGTGTGTGTGGAGGGAGGAGGTGAGCAGGTACACAGCAGAAAATCACCCTTTGTTCTCTGCCCTCTGCTGCTGATAGGAACGTTCCGGCATTTTTACGTGCTCCCTACAGGCTGCAGAAGGGCAGGGAACACGATGGGTGGTGGTTGACGCGCGGGTCAGCAGCTTACACGCCTGAACTGAGGCCTGAACTTGGATGTCTCTGCTGTGTCCTGCTGGTGGACAGACCCCTCAGGCCAAGGGTTTTGTAATGATGTGAACGAGTGAATGCGGTCCCTTGGCTTCTTGCGGTTCCAGAGGCAGGGAGAGCCTTGAGTGTCATGAAAGGTGGGAATTCCAGTTGTGTAAATCCACACCACATGTGACGGCGAGCTGTGTGGGTGCATTTCCTTTGAATTGTAAAACAAAATGCTGGTATGACTTGGTTTGTGGAAGGAAGAACTAACTCAGTTTGCTGGAAAACAATTTAATTAATCTGTCACATCAAGTCCGGAGATGCTGACCTCTGGCTTTGGTAGCCTTGCTTGTCACTCTCATCAGTTGTGGGATTTCTGTGGTACCATCTAGCACCCCCCTGCACTGCTGGCAGAATGTGTGGTGTGTAGTGGAGGGGCTGGTTGGAGACATGAGGGCCTTGGTTATGTTTGAAGAACAGCATTGGTCGTAGGACTCCTTGGCTCAGTGGAGAGGCTGGGCTGCCCCTTAAGGCATCTACAGCCACCCACCACACCACACTCCGGCTCAGGGGTCCAGACAAGCCCCCCAGCCTCCTAGCTCTTTCTCAGGCTGGTCTTCTATTCATTAGACAAGTCCTTATTTCTATTTCTCTTTAGTTTTGGAACTCATGATGCTTCCCCATCCCTGCCCATGGAATAAAAGCCTTCTGACAAAAGCAAATAACCCAGTTATCAGCTTCTTTCTTGTCCTTGGCATTGTCCCTGTGCTGTTCCTGAGAACCAGGTGCTGGGGAAACTCACCTGTGGCACGAGGCACAACATGATCTCCCTTCTTTGCTTTTCCAAACAGCCTACCAAAGACCTCTTGATTATAGTTGAGCTGGACTGGCCAGTAGGTAGCCAGCTGCTTTTTGCCCCATGACTTTGTTTGCTTATCTCTGGTTTTGTGCTTGTTGCTGGCTCCTTGGAGTTATGGGTGTGTTTGGACAGTGCTTGAGGTGATTGCTGCTGATTGGTAAACAAGGATGAAGGGAGCAAGCGTGGGTGTGGTATGAGAAATACTGTAATCTGCTCGTTCCCGCACCCTAGCTCTCTCCACGTTCTTTCCTGCAGAGAGAATTTCTTTCTGTTTCGCAACTAGAGGGTCCTGGGGTAGCCGCTTTCAGGCTCTTGTAAAGCTAGGGGTAGCCACCCCAGCTTGGTAGCTCTAATTGAGGTCTTGGGTGTGCTGCCCTCCCAAACGGATTGGAACATTGACCCAGCAGCACTGCAGAAAAACCTGACGTTTCAGCCCTTTGTTCTCTGTTGGCTGGGATCACTGGAAATATATCAGTAAGTGAGACTCAAATATGTCCCGGGAGTTCCAGCTCCAGGGTAGGAGATCCCATGGCCGCGAAACAGCCAGCTCCAGTGATGTGTCATCGCTGCACAGCAGCTGGCCTGCCTCTCTCACGTCACATGGGTTGGCTGATGTTGGTTTAAATGTGTACTTTTTCCCCCTTCTTTTTTGTGTGATGTCTTAAAGTCATGGGGACTAGGGGGCAGAAATTAGGAGGGGAGAGCAGGTTTTTCAACTGGCCCTGGTTGGCCTGCTGCAGTCGCCTGACAAAGCTGTCATTATTTTGAATAAAGCACCAGTTGGTTCAGTTTGAATCAGTTCAGTGCTCTGAAACTGGCTGCTTTTCTTCCACCTCAGCCACGCTCCCCGGGGGGAGGGGGAGGAGAACTGGCCAGTCCAGAGGAAAGAACCTGCTTTCCTTTGCCCTCTTGGCTCAGTAGCATCTTGGGCGATTAGCTAACCATTCCAGAATAGACAGCTGCCACCTGGTCAGTGGCCATCCCAGGCCACTCCTGGACCTCAGCTGGGTCACAGACATCATGGCCTCCTGGCGTGGAGCCTCCAGGAATCATGCTGCTTGCCCGTGGCCTCTGCCTCACTTGGCACTCCCCTGCCTCATACAGGAGACTACCTTCTCTGGCCAGGTTCCCCACCTGCTGTCGCTCAGCCCAGCTGACCTTCATGCTGACCTTTTGGCCTGGCATCTGCCCCTATCACGCATATGATGCTTCAAGCTACAGAGTTAATCTGAAGAGTGAATGATTCCTCTGGCTGGCGTCCCAAACACAATCCCTCCAGCCTGGGAGCAGGAACTCGGTGTTTGGGTTCTTTCTGCTGCTTACTTAAGTGGCACTGGCTTCCACCCCCCGTTTAGTTTCATATCTGTGTGGTCAGACAGTCACATCCAGCTGTCTTTGTGGAAATGCCAGCCTCATGGGTGCGGACAGCAGGAACTCATGTCGGGGTGGAGGTAGCTCACGTAAGCAGTGAGAAGATCGGACTCCATTTCCTTACCGAGTCAGGAGCTTAGTTTCTCTTCATATGAACTGCTAGCTATCCCAATCGGTGTGGTTGCAGAGTGGCATTGGAAGAGCTTGGGAAAAATGCAGACCTGGGGCCCCAGACAGCCAAGTTGAAGTGCTTTTTTGCAGAGGTGCAAAGGCAGGGGATTAGATGTGGTGGACAGAGCCAGATGGAGTAGCACTCAAAAGTGATCGTGCAGCAACACTCTTGGGTCCCTGCTCCTCTGGAGCTTTGTACTATCACTTTACTCTCATACGATAAGCCTTGCTTTGCTCCCCACAAAAAAATAAAGTGATCTTGTCCACAGGGTTAGTTCTTACTCAGTACTGGTCTTGGGAACCACCTACCTACATGGTGAGATCTGAGGAGCATAGAAGAATCTGTCAGTGGATCTTAATTATTTCTTTACTTCAGTCCTTTGAGTGGTGTTAATGTTGGGTAGCTATTGAAATATGCTGACCAAAATACCTTCATTATTTGTCTCTCAATGAATAGAGAGCTTCCTTTGGAATAAGCTGGTCTTCCAGATCTCCATGGCTTATTTTGTTAATCATCTCTTTAATAAAATTAGCCATTAAAAAAAAAATTATTTATTTATTTATTTATTTGACAGAGAGAGAGAGATCACAAGTAGGCAGAGAGGCAGGCAGAGATAGAGGGGGAAGCAGGCTCCCTGTTGAGCAGAGAGCCCGATGAGGGGCTCGATTCCAGGACCCTGGGATCATGACCCGAGCCGAAGGCAGGGATCCACTGAGCCACTCAGCCACTCAGGCGCCCCCAAATTAGCCATTTTTAATGAAAAGTGGAAATGTCTCTCAAATACATAGTGGTCTTCACTTCAAGAAAGAATGTACTGAGTATAACTTGATTGTCTAGCCACCGATTTCTGATTATTATTTATTATATCCTGATAGCCCCTTCTTGATGTTCTTGCACCATCAAGGTGTGTGTGTATCTGCTTCTCTGCTCAGCCCTCACAGGCTCTCCTGCGTGTGGGCTTTCCTATCTCTAGTGATTGTCTCCTCCAGGCTCTTGGCTGCCACTTGTTGTGTGTGAGTTTGCCACTTACCGTTCCTGTTGGTCTAGTGCCTCCCGTTTTCTCTTGGTTTGCATAGCTTGTTAAATTGAGTGTAAAATTAGAGCAATTCACTTAGTGAGGGCTTAGAGTGTCTCCTCTGAGTCAAGTGCACAGACATTATCTATCTTGAATTATTTTTACTTCTGTATAACTAAGCTGCAGAGAGTTGTGAGATAATGCTGTACATACAAACTTCTTTTACAGAATAATCTTAAGCCATTATTATCCATTTACATCACTGAAATTTGTTAATATATTAACTTGTGTGTATGATAGAAATTATCTACAAAAAAAATTACATTAACTTGTGTGTATGATAGAAATTATCTACCAAAAAAAAAAAAAAAAAAAGAAAAAGAAAAGAAAAAGTAAGAAAGAAATCCCAGACCCAAGGTCTCTAAAGTTTTCCTATATTTCTTCATGAAGTTTTATAGTTTTGGTTCTTAAATGTAGGGCAGTGATCCATTTGGAGTTAGTTTTTATCTATGTATGAGGAAAGGATTGAGATCCAGTTTAAATAGTATTGTAATGAATGTTCTTATTATTAGCTCTACTCATTTCCACTTCTTTAATTATTTTTCAGGATAAATTATTAGAAGTAAAACTAAAAGATAAAAGGGTATTCACACTGAAATCTTTGATATATGTTGTCAGACTTCATTTTAAAAGTTGTACCACTTAGAAAAGACAGCTCCTACAATGGGAGAAAATATTTGCAAATCATGAATTTATTTATTTATTTATTTATTAAAGATTTTATTTATTTATTTGACAGAGAGAGAGAGATCATAAGTAGGCAGAGAGCCAGGCAGAGAGAGGGGGAAGCAGGCTTCCTGCTGAGCAGAGAGCCCGATGCAGGGCTCCATCCCGGTCCCCTGGGATCACGACCTGAGCCGAAGGCCGAGGCTTAACCCACAGAGCCACTCAGGCATCCTGCAAATCATGTATTTAATAATGGATGTGTTATATAGAATATATAAAAACTACAACTCAGAAAGAAAAAGACAACCTAATTAAATGGTGGGCAAAGGACTTGTATAGATATTTCTTCAAAGATATGTGGATGACCAATAAACACATGAAAAAATATTCAACACCATTAATCATGAGGGAAATGAAAATCGAAACCACAGAGATGCTGCTTTACACCCACTAGGATGTGACAAGTGCTGGCAAGGATGTGGAGGGGACTAGAAGCCTCTGCACTGCTGGTGGGAATGGAAAATGGTGCCGCCACTGTGGAAACTGATCTAGTAGTGCCTTAAAAAGTTAAACATAGATGTACCACTTGCCTCAGAAGTTAGCATTCCTAGGTATCTACACAAGAGAAATGAAAGCATACGTGTGGACAAAACTTATTCACAAATGTTCATAGCAGCATTATTTAGAATAGCCTAAAGGTAGAAACAACCCAAATGGTCATCAACGAATAAACAAATAGACAAAATGTGTTGCATCCATATAATAGGATATTGTTCAGCATGAAAAGGAACTAAATATTTGGTGTCACATGGATGAACCTCGAGAACATTATGCTAAGTTGAAACCAGTCACAAAACTGCATACTACATGATTCCACTTATATGAAATGTCTAGAGTGGACACACATGTAGAGATAGAAAGTAGATTAGTAGTTACTTAGAGTTGGGAGGTGATGACTGAAGGGTATGGCATGTCTTTTTGAAGGAATAGGAATGGGAATGTTGTAAAATAATTGTGATAGCTGTGCAACTTTGTTATTAGGCTAAAAACTATTGAATTGTACACTTTAAGTCCATGAATTATGTCATATGTGAATTGCATTCCAATAAAGCTTTTAGTTAAAAAAAAAAAATTGTACCAGTCAGTATATAAGAGACTCCATTATCCCACATTCTCCCCAACTCTGGGTGTTTTTAATTCGGCTCCGTTGGGGTTTAATATGGAGACAATAAAATTTACCCTTTTAAATGTACATTTCAATAGGGTTTTTTTTGTGTGTGTGTGTTTTTTAAGATTTTATTTATTTATTTGACAGACAGAGATCACAAGTAGGCAGAGAGGCAGGCAGAGAGAGAGGAGGAAGCAGGCTCCCTGCTGAGCAGAGGACTGATTGTTCCTTGTGTTGTGTATAAATGGAATCATACAGTACGTACTCTTTTGCTTTTTGCTCAGCGTGTTTTTAAGATTTACCTGTGTTGCTACGTATCTCAGTAGTTAATATGCGACTGCTTGGATAAAGCACAGTTGGCTCTATCCACTCCCCTGTTGATGGGCATTTGGCTTGTCTTCGTTATTGTTTTCAGCTCCATTATGAATGAAGCTGCTATGACTGTTCATATACAAATCTTGATGTGGACACGTTTTCATTTTTCTTGTGTTAAATGCTGGGTCATAGGTAAGAAGATGTTTTATGTCATAAGAAACTGCCAAATTGTTTTCCATAATGGCTGTATGTCTTTAAAAAATCATGTACCATTATTACCGTGCTTTTAAAAATCTTCATTAATCCGATAGGCAAAAAACAGTATCTCCGGTGTTTTAATTTTCATTTCTTTGTATTGTTCATGTATTGTTCCCTGAATTTGATCATTTATTTTATATTTGTGAATTTCCTTTTAGATCTTCTCTTTTGCTTTTTTTTTTTTAAGATTTTATTTATCTGAGAGAGAGAGAGAGAACAGGAGCGGGGCGGGATGAGGTGGGCAGAGGAAGAAGCAGACTTCCCACTGAGCAGGGAACCCCGATGTGGGGCTCAATCCAGGGAGTCCGGGATCCTGACCTGAGTCAAAAGCAGATGCTTAACTGAGTAGGCACCCAGGTGCCCCAGGTCTTTCTTTTTCCAGGTTTTTTTTTCCCCCCAACATTTTTATTATAAAAAACATTAACAGAGAAAATTTGAAAAATGGTGCAGCCGTCTCCTCCATAACCACTACCTGCAGTAGATGTTTGTTTAACTTTGGCCATATTTGTTTTACATACCTGTCTTTCTTACTTTCATACGATTCAAAGAAAAAGTTAGAGACATCGTGCCCTTGTATTCCTACAAATAAAGACATTCTCTTTCATGATCATTATGTCATTTTCATGCCAAAGAGAATAATCCTTCCACCTTTTCCCCTTGGCATTGACTTTTTAAGTAATGGGTCCAGTTGTACGGAAGAACATCCCACGTTCTGTATTTGTTTTCTTGTTGTGGTTAATTAACATGTTCCTCCGTCCCCTGGACTTCCTGTAAACCATGTTGAGCCCCTAAGACTTGATTACATTTCGGTTCAGGATTTTTGGTGGATGTGCTTCACAGACACTCACATCAAAGGAACATAATGTCACACATTAATGATGTCCCACATTAATGATGCTGGATTTGATCATTTGGTTAGGATAACAGCCAGGTCTTTTCATTGTAAAGATATGTTTTTCTCTCTGCAGTTAGTAAGTAGTTGGGGAGCTTAACCGATCTTGTAGAACTACTTAGTAATGTTCTTCCATGATCTGTCCCTCCATTTGGCACTTACCTTCTAACTTGCTTATTGATTTTTTGACTTAAGAGAGACTTACCCCCTTTTTAAAGTCAAACCAATAGTAGAAGACATATCTTTACCAAACTCTCCTTTTCTCGACCCTGCTCTCCCCTTCCTCTTCCTCTCTTTTTCTCCCCTCTTTCTCCTTCTGCTTTAGTTCAGAAATGCGTGTGACAAGCTAGCCCTTCCTCCCATTCTGTCATCTTTTCTGAATGACAGATTCAGAAAATTGCACTGGTCCTCAATGTAGATACAGACTAACTTCCTCTCTACCTCTTTCTCCTTTATCCCAGGATGTCACTGCTGTGCCCAACCCCATCTCACTGGCAAGGGGGAGACTTGGATCCTGAGGGCTCCAGATAATATGTTCTTACCTTCACTTCTTTGCTCATCAAAGCGAAGCATGGGAGAGGGGATCAGAAGCCAGACTGCTAATATTTTGAGAAAGAGCTCTTTATTCCTTCTGCTTGCAACCCTTTTCTCTACATCCTCTTTCCCTGGTTCATTCCTGCCCTTCCTTGGGGGCCTCAGCTCAGGCATCCTACCTGAGAAAGGCGTTCTGGACCTGCCGACGATGTTGAATGCTCTTGTGTGTGTGTTTCCATACATTGCACATGTGCCCTAGTTCCCTCAAAGCTGTCTTTCCCATTAGCTTGTGACGTCCTGATGTTACTGTCACCCAGTTCTCAGTGCAGAGCCTGTCACATCACAGGTTCTTGGTACATGTTGCTGGGATGTTTCCTTTCCTGGCCTGCAGATGACCTGCTGCACCGGCTGGATGCGTCTGCTTCCTGGGCATGGAAACAAGAGGGAATCGCAGGCTTCCCCCCCACCCTTTAAGATTTTATTTATTTATTTATTTGTCAGAGAGAGAGAGAGAGAGAGAGAGCGAGCGAGCACAAGCAGGCAGAGTGGCAGGCAGAGGCGGAGAGAGAAGCAGGCTCCCTGACAAGCAGGGAGCCGAATGCGGGTATCAATCCTAGGACCCTAGGATCATGAACTGAGCCGAAAGCAGTGGCTTAACCAACTGAGCCACCCACGCGTCCCTCGCAGGCTCTTTTTGATCAAAAGACACATTTATCTGTACCTTATAAATAATTGAGGAATTAACACTCCTTGGCCATCCCCTCTTTAATTGTGCCAACAGCCTTAAAGCTGGCTTCTCTGCATTCTAGGGTAGTTGTTTCTCACTCAGTACGTTTCTTACTTTTTATTCTTGTAGGCCTATAGAATTGTGGACTTGGAGCTGAAACAGGCTTAGCATTAAGCTATACCACCAAGTAGACAGACCACAGGCTGCCTGCTTTCTCCTGCAGCGCTCAGAACAGCATTCCGCTCTCTAGCCTGAGTACGGTCTGGTAGGGGATACTGCTATCAAGTATGCCCCAGAGTGGATGTTGAAGGCGAGGCATCAGCCCCCAGGGGGTACTTCCTTGCTGAGGGAGCTGCTGGGGTGTGTGTGTGTGTGCCAGTATTGAGAGGCTGTGGAGGGCCCCAACTGCAGTTCTTGTTGAAGGGCTATTAGATCTTGCTACTATGTAGACTCCTTTGTGTTGGAGAGTGAACCAGTACTCAGTGCTAATAAAGAAGACAGCTGTGTCTGCGTGCAGGCGCTGGTGGGATTTGATGGTGTTTCATTGAAGAGCCGCGTATCTAATCTCTAAATGGCAGCTCCCTCCCACTCTCAAGACCTTTGCTCAACACCCACCCTAACAGTCCTGCTCTCTCTTTGTCCCCTGAGTCCATCTGCTGGGAGGCTTGGCTGCTGTGGCCGGGAAGCCTTCAACTGCTTTATCACAGCACAGTCAGAGCAGCTCTGAACTTCGTGGGTAGTGTCAGCTGAGCTCAGAAACCCGTTGCGTTGTATTGGCAGCCTGTTGTGTTCCAGACTCTGGAACCATCTAAACAACTTAGGTCCATCTAAACACCTTACTTCATTTAATTCTTACCAGAGTTCTGTAAAGTAGGTTGGTTTCCTGCCCCCCCCACCCCCCCGCCAAGAAAGTGAAGTTCAGGAAGGCCAGATGCTTACCCAAGGCTGCACAGTGGGCAGGAAGGGGGGGGGGACACAGTGTTTCTCCACTCCCATGGCCGGCAGGTAACAGGTGGTAATGAAAGAAGGGCTGCTCTTGTTCTGAGAGTCAGCCCGTAGTGGGAGCCACACTGTGGCCTGGCCTCAGAGTCTCTTGGTAGATGGATTTTTATGATCCATCACCGTGGCCCAGTGGACAGGATCAGATTTCCTTAGTAAAAAATCTGGGATTTTGACTTAAGAATCAGGTGTTACTCTCTTCCTTATATCAGGGAAGTGGATTGGTCTCTTAACAATGATAAGAAGATTCTGAAATTTTACACATAAAAATTAGTTTAAATGGTTGGCTTCACATTTCGTTCTAGGAGCTTCTCTCCGTACTCTTGTCCTTCTTCTCCTCCTCCCAAATGCACACCAGTTCCTAGACCTGCAGGGAGAGAAAACGGCGTCTCCTTGCCGTTTGGTTCAGTCTTGCATACCACAAGCTCCTCCTGCCCACCTCATTTGTCGGTTTCATTTGTGAATATGGAGGGAGAAAAATATCAGCATTTTAAGGACTTTGGTTTTAAGAAGACACATGTCCATCACTTTTTCTTTTGACTTTTTTCCTGCTGGGTAGTTTGTTTAATAATTTGTGCCTTAGATATGTGCATTTTGTTTTTGTGTGTTTTCCCAGGAGGCCTGAAGCAGGAGTAAATGAGAGAGAGAGAAATTACCCTGACCTTGGTTTTTATAGCACTGTAGTAACTAAGGTGTGTTTCTCCTCCCGTGGAGCTATAAAGACACACTCCTCTTCTTAAGCATTTGCAGCGGCAGTTAAAATGGGAAATACTGGTGCAGCAGGGTTCATATGTATAAAGGTCTGAGGTTAAAACTGGGATTTGCTAATGAACCAAAACCTCATATTCTATCACTGTTTTCCAGTTTGATTTCATGAATAGCAAATTGTTGCTTTTGACAGAAAGACCAGCGTGAAAATATCATGAAGACAAAAATGTAGGTATTTTGAGTGCCAGTAATGACAAAATATTTACACATGTCTCAGGGGACGGTCAGCAGGAGGGCTGGGTGGCGCCTTCAGGGTGGCGCAGATTTACATTGTTTCTGAAATAGACACCAGCCTGAGATTATCTCGATTGCCTTTAGTGAGTGAGCCCCAGCTCTCCAGCCCACCCCAAACTTCTTACTTGGGTGCCTGACAAGTTGATTAAAATGCATGCATGAGAGGGGAATTAGGAGAAAGAGAGATTTAGGGTGACAGCTGATTCTCAGTAGCAGATGGAAGGGAGATTGTCTTTAGCAGGCAAAGGTAAAACATTTCATTTTGGGAATTTCTGTTACATGAGGAGGGCCATACAAAGTTCTTTTGTTTGTGGTTTTTATTTTTTTAATTAAGTTTTTATTTTACTTCCCGTATAGTTAACAGAGTGTTGTGTTACTTTCAGGTGTATGACACAGTGATTCAGCACCTCCGTACATCGCCTGGTGCGCATCGGGACAGGTGCCCTCCCTCATTCCCTGTCACCTTGGTCCCCCATTTGCCCATGCCCTCCTCCCTCGTGACCGTCAGTTTGTTCTCTATGGTTAAGAGTCTGTTTCTTGGTTTTATCTCTCTCTCTCATTTCCCTTTGCTTGCTTGTTTTGTTTCTTAAATTCCACAGAGTGAAATTGTATGTATTTGTCTTTCTGACCGGCTTACTTCACTTAGCCTTCTCCTCTCCAGCTCCAATCCTGTCGTTGCACATGGCAAGATTTCATTCTTTCTCGGGGCTGAATAATAGTCCACTGTGTATATATTCCACGTCTTTCTGCAGTCATCTAGCTGCTGGCACCTGGGCTGCTTCTGTGTCTTGGCTGCTATAAATATTGCTGCTGTAAACATACAGGGGAATGTATCTTTTTGAATTAGTGTTCTTGTATTATCTTTGGGTAAGTACCCAGCCGTGTGCCTGCTGGATCAGAGGCTGGTTCTGTTTTCAGCTTTCTGAAGCAGTCCACACTGTCCTGCACCACGGCTGCACCAGTTTGCATCGACGCCAGCTGTGCACCGGGGTTCCTTTTACTCCACATCCTCGCCAACGCTTACGGTTTCTTGTGGTGTTTGTCTGTGCTTTTTAGTTTGTTTTGTTTTGGGGTTTTTGTTTTAAGTTTTTGTTTAAATTCCATTTAACATTCAGTGTGGTACTAGTTTCAGGTGTACAGGACGGTGATGCTGCACTTCGTACAGCACCCAGGGCTCATCACAAGCACACTCTTTAATCCCCATCACCTAGCCACCCGTCCCTCCGCCCCCACATTCATGCTTTGTAAAAGCCTCCTCCGATGGCAGAGGGGTGTGGTTGTGGTGGGTGTTACAGATCCTTCTGTTCTTTCTTTTGCTTAACAGTAGCCGTTGTTTCCCCCGTAGACCCCTACTCTGGGTACCTCTCTATGCGCCCCAGGGGCAGCATCTCCCTTTCTGAGGAGGGGTACAATTCCAGACTGGAGAACTGACAGGAAGTTGGGATAAGCTGATTAAGTTTTCTTTCATCACAGAAAGGGAAACTGAGGCCAGGAGAACTGAATTGGACGGAGATGGTATCCCACTGAAAATCACATGCTGCTTAGCATCAGAACTGACAGCCTTGCTGGGTCCCCACTCCTGATTTAGTTTTGTTCAGTTGGTGACATACTGTTTCTTTTCATCTAGGTGAGGTCTTTTTTTTTTTTTTTTTAAGATTTTATTTATTTATTTGACAGAGATCACAAGTAGGCAGAGAGGCAGGCAGGGAGAAAGGAAGGGAAGCAGGCTCCTTGCTAAGCAGAAAGCCCGATGCGGGCCTTGATCCCAGGACTCTGGGATCAGAGCTGAAGGCAGAGGCTTTAACCCACTGAGCCACCCAGGTGCCCTAGGTGAGGTCTTTAAAATGAAGCAGATCTAGAAAAGGCTATAATTGTTCATCTATACAGCTGTAAATGGGAGGGGGAGGATGGGGGGACCCACAAACCAAGAACAAATGGATAATAACGCATCTGCGCGAATACCTGGCGTTCCCAGGAGGGAAAGAGAATGGAGACCGAAACAGAAGACTCCTTGCAATTGGGGTCCCTTACAGAGAGCCCAGAGGAGTGCAGAGTGCAGGACCAATGGGGCAAGGCCAGCAGCTGCTCTAGTCTGCAGAGGGGCTCTGTGGGCAGTAGGAGCACACTGGTGTTTTCACTCTGGAGGTCACTCAGCATATACTCGAGAGCCTGTTATATGGTGGCGCTGTGCTGGGACAAGTCAGATGTCGGTGAATGGGATAGACACAGCTCCTTCCTCATGGAAATCGCAGTCTGTTGTAGATACAATCAGCATATACATGAGTAGGTAATGGCAGATTGCGGCGGGTACAGCCTGTTAGAAGAGGGCTTAGCTAGTAATTTACACTGAGAGTGGTCCAAGAGGGATCCTTCGGGAGGCTAGGATCTGCAAGATGATGGAGTTGCCGGGTGAGTGAAGTGCTTGTTTACACCAGGTGTGTGCAGCTGGGGGGGGGGGGGGGCTCTACCTTCCTGAGTAGGGACTCTGTTACACCTTTAAAAAACCAAATTTTTATTTATTTATTTATTTATTTGACACAGAGAGATCACAAGTACGTAGAGAAGCAGCCAAGATAGAGGAGGAAGCAGGCTCCTCCTAATGCAGGGAGCCCGATGGAGAGCTCGATCCCAGGACCCTGAGATCATGACCTGAGGCTTAACCCACTGAGCCACCCAGGCGCTCCTCTGTTCTACCTTTTAAGCTGTGAGAACCCCTGCAGGAGCTTCAGCAGGGGAGAGGTGTGAGAGAGTTGTTGAGGTCATCCTGGCATGCGGGTAGAGGGGAGGCGAGGGAGAGAGTGTGGGGTGTGGAGGGTTCAGGTCAAGCCCCTCGACTGTGGGAAGGGGGAGGAAAAGCTGGTGAAGGGGAGAGCAGCCTGGCATAGGAGTAGGCTGGACAGTGGGTGAGGTCTTGGGAATGGGGTAGGGGCAGATGTTGGAGGAAACTCGGGTGAGGTCTGACAGTGACTGATTTGATAGTGTAGAGGCCGTCCGCATCCTTGGCAAAAGCGGTTCTGTTGGCTTGTTGAGGCAGAAGCCGGGATCCATCAGTGCCCACAGGATCCGCCTTCTGCTTTCACACCTCACCCTGTAGAAACAGCACCTCCGCTCCCTCCACCGTGCTTTTGTTCCACACCACAAGGGCTCCCAACATAGCACATACCTGGTTGTCTGTCTTTCCCTGTGAATATAAGCTCTGTGGACGAGGAATGTTGTATTGTTTGCTGCTGTATCGTTCGCAGCTAGAACAGTGTTAAATAAGTAAATCAGGATAGTGTCAGGAAGAAAGTGGTATCCCTGCCAAATTAATCTGGCTACAGTGTTCAGGCTCTCTAGCCCACATGCAACCTGAAAACATTCTCCTTCTCATCATCAACTCATTTCTTTTGTTAAGCACCATTTTACATGGGCATTAGAGTAGGTGCTACATAGAATTAACCTGCTAGCTCTAGCTCCTGCCCCCAGAAAAGGGGGGATTTGGTCAATGGTACCTATACTGTCACTGCGACCCTTGTTCCTATCAAAGTCAAGGTTTGGGTTTCAAATTCAGTGGAGAGCAGATTGCAGTGGTTTTCTTTAATTGTCAAAGCTGACTTTTAGAAAAGGAGCCAGTGTTTTTAAAGCCTATTTATAGGTCTTGGCTACCTGAAGAGTGTTACCTTATCCTTTGAAATGCATCAGACAGCTTCAGATATCTCTGCCTTTTAAGTGGGTTAGGTAGCTGGCAGTGCCTTGAAAACGACTGGTAATGATAATAATAACAAATTTGTTTCTTGCCAGTATTTGTAGAAAGACTTCATAGGAACTCAGAAACATCTGCTGATCTATTTCTTTCTTTCTTTCTTTTTTTTTTTTTAAAGATTTTATTTATTATTTATTTGACAGAGAGAGATCGCAAGTAGGCAGAGAGGCAGGCAGAGAGAGAGGAAGGGAAGCAGGCTCCCTGCTGAGCAGAGAGCCCGATGCGGGACTTGATCCCAGGACCCTGAGATCATGACCTGAGCCAAAGGCAGCGGCTTAACACACTGAGCCACCCAGGCGCCCCTCTTTTTTTTTTAAAGATTTTATTTGTTTACTTGACAGAGATCACAAGCAGGCTGAGAGGCAGCCAGAGAGAGGAGAGAGAGGAGGAGGAAGCAGGCCCCCGAACAAGCAGAGAGCCCAACACCCGGCTCAATCCCAGGATCCCGGAACCACGACCAGAGCCGAAGGCAGAGGCCTTAACCCACTGAGCCACCCAGGCGCCCTACTGATCTATTTCTATTACCTCTCTGGTGGATAGTTACTAGAGTCCTGACCTCAGGTGTGTCCTCTGGCTGGAGGCCTTTGTTAATTTACTTTCCCTTTAGGCCAGATGTCGGTGGAGTTTTCATCTTTTACATAAAAATCTTAACTGTGGTGAATATTTGAACCTACTAATTACCTTTTTGCGTAGGTGGATAAAAGTGCTAAGGAAGGGCTGCCTGGGTGGCTCAGTCAATGAAGCATCTGCCTTCAGCTCAGGTCATGAACTCAGGGTCCTCTGATCAAGCCCCATCAGGCTCCCTGCTCAGTTGGAAGTCTGCTTCTCCCTCTCCCTCTGCTTCTTCCCTTGCCTGTGTGCGTTCTCTCTCTCTCTCTCTCTGTGTCAAATCAATCAATCAGTCGATCAATCTTTAAAAAAAAAAAGTGCTAGGAAATGGCTGAATTCTTTGAGGGTAGTTACGCCTAGTACTGATATGGTAGAAGCTTCTGACTTGCGTCAGAGTGTCTGTGGCTTGGTGGCTTTGATCAGGGTGAGGGTGGCGGTTACCATACTAGCTAGCTAATTGCGGGGCCAGAGTATGCTAAGTTGAATACAGTAAAATGTAGACAGAGTTTGTGTTTGGGTGTGTAACTAATTTTGCTGGTTTAGCTTTCTAAATTTTCTTCTTACATTATTTTAAACCAGTAATAGAAATTTATGATTAGGAGTGCCAGGTGGCTCAGGTAAACTGCCTTTGGCTCGGGTGATGATCCCAGGGCTCCCTGCTCAGTGGGGAGCCTGCTTCTCCCATTCCCTCTGCCCTTCCCACCCTGCTGTGCTCTGTCTCTCTCCCCAAAAATAAATAAAATCTTTTTTTTTTAAAGAAGTATATGATTAGAAATGTGAAAGATGTAGATGAAGTAAATTATAAAATACTTGACAGCTTCAAATTCCTCTGATATTTTAAGTAAGGTAAGTGCCTTGAATAAGTAACGAAACGTACACTGATCTAGGATGGAGATGACCCAGATGGAATGGTCAGCCCTGCCCACATTAATTTATTTATTAAGTACCACTCTAATCAAAATACCAGAATAGTTGTCTTTTGAGATTTGACAAAGTGATTGTAAAGTTGGAACATGGAAGAGTAAATAGGCAAGAATTCTGGGATGCCTGGGTGGCTCAGTCATTAAGCGGCTGCCTTCGACTCAGGTCATGATCCCAGCGTCCTGGGATCAAGTCCCGCATCGGGCTCCTTGCTCAGCAGGGAGCCCGCTTCTCCCTCTGCCTGCCACTCTGTCTACCTGTGCTCACTCTCTCTCTCTCTCTCTCTGACAAATAAATAAATAAATAAATAAATAAAATCTAAAAAAAAAAAAAAAAAGGCAAGGATTCTAACATTTTAAAAAAATGATGGGGACCAACCTAAACTAGATAGTAAAGTATATTACAAATGTATTAACACTGATTTAATAATCAGTGTTATGCTAGCATAGGATTAGACATGAATCATCAGTGACACAAGGCCCCAGAACAGACCCTAGTGTATATTATAATTTAATATATGTTAATGGAAGTTTCATAAAATAGTTGAGCAAGGTGAGATAATCAGATAGCTAATTAGGGTGAGCTGTATAAAGAAGTAAATTGATTTTTTTCCTTTAGATGAATTAGAGTTAAATGTAAAAAGTGTAACCCTTAAAAACACATGCACAAAACACCAAAAGAAATAGGATGTTCAGGAATAGTCCCAAATACATATATGAGAACGTAGTGTAGGATAAAGATGGTATTTTAATCCCAGCAGGGGAAAGTTGGATTACTTAATAAATAAGTAGGAACCATTGACTAAAGCAGGATCTCCTTAACACATATTACAGCAAAATAAATCCCAGTGGACCTAAGACTTGACTATAAACTGTGGAGCTGTGAGAGCACTGGAGCTGTGAAAACTGGAACACTTTTCACAGTTTGGGCATAGGAAAAGCCTTTTTAAAGTACGGACAAAAAAGTAAAAACATTAAAGAAAAGACTTTAAAATTTTTGACTACATTAATGAGAAGTTCCTACTAAAAATAACAACAAAAGCCCACGATACATACAAAAAGTAGAGTAGAGCAAAAACCAAAGCAAGGCACACCATAAATGGTCAAGGCCGAGTTAGACCATCAAAGATATGCCCAATAACTCTGTCGTATGTGTTGCAGACATTCCTAGCACATTAAGAGCTCTCACGCAACACAAAACAAGGAAAAGATAGGTGGATAACTAACATACAAGTTCCAATGGCTAATAAGCATAAAAAGATAATAAGTGGGAACCAAAAAATCAACTGATTTTTTTGCTTGTTGGCTTCACAAACATTAATAATAACTAATGTAAGTACTGGTTTGGGGAAATAGACACTAATCATTGCTGTTGGATCTGTAAATTAGTATAAGCTTTGATTCTTTGTAATAAAATTATAAATATATATATATACCCTCCAACTCAGCTTTTGAGTTTCTAGGTATTTATCTCACAGAAACAGTCATGTAATTGCACAAAAATGTAAGTAACAGGATGTTCATCACAGCATTGTTTATAATAGTAAAAAACAGAAACAACATGTGTCCGTTAGTGTAAATGAATGTCTATTTATGAAGAAAAAGTTAAGTAGATTGTGATAAATATATAAAGCCAATAAAAATTATATAAAACTATATTTATTGGCATAATAAGATACCTGTAACATAAATGAAAATGGGTTATAAAATAGAATTAATGATCCAACATATTTAAATATTTTGTTTATTCATATGTGTAAGTATATATATATACACGAATATATGTATATTACAAGGGTTTAAGGACCAACTACAAAGTTAGGGATAATAGTCCACAAGACTGTCCTCACTTGTAACACCAGCTTGTAAATTAGAGGAATTTCCGAAAGCATCCTCATGTTGAACAATTCTCTAGAAGGACTCAGGGAACTCACTGAAAACTTAAAGTCTTCATTATGGGTTTATTACAGGAAAAAGCCTTTAATTGAATCAGCCAAGGGAAGGGGTGCATAAGGCAGAGTTGAAGAGGCATTCAGTGCCATCCTTCTGCTGGCATTACCTCCTTCCCACCACACTGTGTGACAACGCACATGGAGCCTTGCCAGTCAGGAAAGCTCACCTGAGTCTTTGGTGTTCGAGGTTTTTATGGGGCTTGATCACATACTGCCTGTGTGGCCACCTTCTGGTCCCCAGCGCCTCCTGGAGATCTGGCTAATATCTTTAGTTATCAGTTCCTCTGGAGATTGCAACTGATACTGTGTGGTCCAAAACCCCTATAGTGAATCAGATTGTTAGAGTCTCCTGAGACCAAAGCCCCCAGGCAAACAAAGATACTCCAGTCAGGCAGGACATTCCAGGGGCAAAGAGGTCACCTCCCAGGAGCCAAGGGCAAAGGCCAGACTCTCTTTGGATAAGGTTATTTCATTTCTTCACTACACAATATTGTCACCAAAATTCAGATAATGGTTATTTCTAGGTAGTGGAATTACAGGGAGCTTTGCTTTATTGTACTATTTTGTGTCGTTTGAGTTTTCCTTCAGTGTGGGTGTATAATTTAGAATCAGTAAGACTAAAAATAACTTTTTAAAGGGAGATTAATGGAAACAGTCTCATGGGGTAGACGGGCGGGCGGCAAAGCAATAAAAGAAATGATAAAGGAAGACCAGTAGACATGACTGCACACATGTAAAATCTACTTAATTCGAAGATATGTTATATCAAGAAGTAAAACTCCAAAACTTAAGGGAAACATTTGTAGAAACATCACAAATTAATATTATGGCATTACTAACATAAAATAGCAAGAGAAAAACAGCGTACGTTTTAATGGATAGTGAAAACTGAAGATTTGTAGTCTAGTTATCAATCAGATGCAGGGTTGTTGTCCCAGTGGCAAGATTGTGCTTACAGCTGTGGAGGATGCCGCCCTGGAGAAGGACTGGGGACTCCTTGTGCTATTTTTGCAACTTTCCGTGAGTCTATAATTATTTCAAAAAAAAAAGTTTTTTAGGGGGCGCCTGGCTGGCTCAATGGGTTAATAAGCCTCTGCCTTCGGCTCAGGTCATGATCTCAGGGTCCTGGGATTGAGCCCCACATCAGGCTCTCTGCTCAGCAGGGAGCCTGCTTCCCTCTCGCTGTCTGCGTCTCTGCCTACTTGTGATCTCTGTCTGTCAAATAAATAAGTAAAATCTTTAAAAAAAAAAAAAAGTTTTTTAAAAGGCATAGGGCACAGACAGCTCAATACTGCAAGAGAGACATATGGCTAATGCACAGATTTTTTTTTAAGTATTAAAATTTATTAACAAATGATGCAACCTGAAGTGTCATAGCATTTTTTCTTGTTTTAAGTCTGGTCCCATTCCCCGTCCAAAGGAGTCTGAACACCCTGACAAATAAACAAATGAATCTGGCTTTAAATGGTTCCCTGCCCAGCATCCCTGCTCCTGCCTGAAAGTCCAGTTATGGCTAGAATTTGGAAACTCCGGGCTTTAAAACTCAGCAACATGCCCCGAACTGACTGCTGTTCAGCTGCGTGCCCCAGCATTGGCTGGTGCTCCCTCTGTCCTGTAATTCTTCCAGTGAGGTGGACATTGACACCATTTTATATAGAAGCTGGGGCTCGGACAGCTCATATCCCTTGTTCGGAAATGGAAACTCTTCTCCTTTCCCTGTTGTCTTAGAAGTGGTACAAGCTTGGCGGTGTCTGCCCCCTTATGGAAGGCCAGGACGCAGGAGGGATTGCTTCCAGCAAGGACACACGTCACCAGCATTCGCAGGGTGAATGAGAGATCACCACTGCAGCTTCTCTGATTTTGCCTGGTGTCAACTCCTTCAAGTTGCTTTAATTTTTGAAGGTTATAGAAATGATTCCTCCTTGGGTGCCTGGGTGGCTCAGTCGGTTAAGCGTCTGCCTTGGGCTAAGGTCATGATCCCAGGGTCTTGGGATTGAGCCCCATATCGGGCTCCCTGTTCAGCGGGGAGTCTGCTTCTCCCTCTGCCTGCTGCTCCCCCTGCTTGTACTCTTTGTCAAATAAATAAAATCTTTAAAAAAATAAAAGAAATGATTACTCCCTGTTTTTTACACAAAACAGACAGGCCCTCACAAACATGCTCACACATGAGGGCAAACGCACACCTAGACACTAGTACACACATGTACACAAGTGTGCTTTCTCACACACATAGTCACACATGCAGACCACACACCTGTACACACACACACACCCATATAAATCACACACCCACACACCACATACATCAGCATACGTACACACATGCACACAACACACACTCGCTTACCTTGTCAGTAGGACAGACCTGGGGACAAGGACCTCAGGAAGGTGTGTTCCTGCCTTGCTGTCATTGCCCTCAGAATCTGCTTCTCCAACAGGACTTTCTTTGAATATAAGAAAGTAAAATAGACACCAAGCAACCCCCGAGGAGGATGAGTTGCGGGGGCAGGAGGGAGGACCCATGTTTAGGCGTGGGAGCAGGGCCTGACAGCCTCACGAGTTTCCTCTGGGAGGAGGCTCTGCTCGGGCAGGAGGCCCAGGGCGGAGGCCCACAGCTCTGGCGATTCCGTTAAACACACTGCCCTCCTCCTGCCGTGCCTCTCGCTGTGCCTGCTCCCCACGTCTTGGCTCCTCAATGAACCTTTGTCCGTCTGGAGCCTGTTAGTTTTGGCTCCTAGCTGCCTGTGGAACCAGGCCCAGATCCAGAAAAGCCAATAGAGACCGCTCTTTTGAAGAAAAAGAGAATCCTGGAAGAGAGACCGGTCTGAGCATTATTAATCTACTCACTCATTAAAGAAACCACTTAATAAGCATTATCCTCATATTTGGGTCTAGTTCACAAAATTGACTTGCACATGAATTTTATATCTGTTCATGTGATTAATTGCCTTCCCCAATTAACCCGAAGCTCTCTTATAAGGTCTTGAACTGTACCTGGTCTTTTTGCCTTACTTATTTTGAAAAAAAAAAAAATAATAATAATAATAATAATAATAACCTGTATTGTATTTCAGCAGTATGAAACAGTTAACAGCGAAAACTAAGTCTCCAACTGAACCCCTTCATTCTCCAATTTAGCTCTCTAAAGGGAAATCACTGTTTCCCTGTTCCCTGTTTCTCCTGCATCTCTCTGAGATTGGCTGACAAGCTGTCTCTTCTCCCTCTCGGCCCAGCCCGTGTGTCTTGTGTGCGTAGCTCCCTGTTACAAATACCTACGGTAGCTACGCCGTCCATCTTGCCCCTCAGTGTCCTCCTCGCTTCCTATAGCTTGTGGCTCTACCTGCGTCTCAGCGCATAAAATGTGTGCTATTGTGCAGTTGCCCCATGGTGTCCCTCTCTGTGGGTACGACACAGTTTTCAAACCAGTTCCCTCTGAGGAGTGTGTAAGTTATTTCCAGCTTTGGTTGCCACATCAGTGCTTCTGTTTGATGTCTTTCCATATGTGTCCTCATTTATTTATTTATTTATTTATTTGACAGACAGAGATCAGAAGTAGGCAGAGAGGCAGGCAGAGGTGGGGGGGAAGCAGGCTTCCTGCCTAGCAGAGAGCCCGACTCAGGGCTCGATCCTTGGACCCTGAGACCATGACCAGAGCCAAAGGCAGAGGCTTAACCCACTGAGCCACCCAGGCACCCCTCCATATGTGTCCTTGTGCACGTGTGCACGTGCATCAGTTCCTAACAGGGGGATTGTGAGTCAAAGGGATGTGCATTGAGGATGTTGACAGACAGTCGTCTGCTTGCCCCGCCAACAAAGTTGGTTTTGCCCATCATTGTGTCCCCAGGGCCAGCTTACTGATCAGCCCTCTTTTCCCTGCCAGAGTGCCGCACGGTTTGGGAACTGAAACAGAGCAGTTGGTCCGCAGCAGCACTATTCGTAACAGCCAAAAGGTGAAACGACAAATGCCCATCTGCGAGTGCAAGGATAAGCACGCGTGGTCTGTCCCTCCAGGGGGATGGAATTCCGCCGTGGAAAGCAGCGAAGGACCAGCCCTTGTTACAACGTGGATGGCCCTTGAAACTAGTGTGCCTAGTGAAAAATGCGACATGCAAACCACATATTTAATCATTCTGTTTATATGAAGTGTCCAGAAGAAACAAACCAGAGAGACAAAGTAGATTAGTGGCTGCCAGGGCATGGGGAGGAGGAGATGGGGAGTGACTGCTCCATGGGTACAGGCTTCCTTTTGGGATGATGAAAACTGTTGTGAACCTAGGTAGCCCCGATGGGCACATAGCATTGCAGATTGCTTAAAGCCACTGAATCATCTGCTTTAAAATGGTTCAAATGGTAAGTTTTATGTTATGTATACTTGATCACAATAAAAAAGAGTCAATAAATGGTAGCCAGAATGTTACCTTTATTTTTTTTTTTAAAGATTTATTTATTTGACAGAGAGAAGGATCACAAGTAGGCAGAGAGGCAGGCAGAGAAAGAGGGGAAGCAGGCTCCCTGCTGAGCAGAGAGTCCAATGCGAGGCTTGATCCCAGGACCCTGAGATCATGACCTGAGCCAAAGGCAGCGGCTTAAGCCACTGAGCCACCCAGGCGCCCCAGAATGTTACCTTTATTGTTGATCAGGCTGAGGGTATGGCTTACAAGTGAACCGCAGACTGCCTTTCCAGGCGTCTCCGGCAGTCCTGGACTAGGACAGGCCCCATCCCCCACCCCAGGCTCTGCAGGAGCAGAGCAGGACAAATGGCAGCTTGCTCCCAAGAGGAGAGGCAGGGACGGGCCGGGACCGCCCACTCCGGATCCTCCTCCTACACTCCCTGCTGACATAACCCACGCTGCTAGGCTGGGTGGGAATAAAGGAGAGGCAGGGCTAGGGATAACTTGCTATTGGGTGTCCAGGAAGCATTTTGAGGAATGGGGAAGAAATATTGCCCCATAACAAGCAAGGATGGTTCAGTGAACAAATGAATGGGGCCCCCCACTCTTCTGGGACCTGTGGCGACAGATCCTAGAGCCCTCTGCCTGCTTTCTTTGGAGAGAATGGTCCGACTGGGAGTTAGGAGCTAATCCTACCTGGGACGGACAGAAGACAGAAGTCCCCTCTTGGGTCCACCTACCCCCAGTTCTTCTTAATTTCAGCTCCTGTTTGTGTAAAGCTTGCACTTTAATTTCCATTCCAAAGCAGTCTCTTGCCAGACCTCTGAAGAATTCAGTTTGCTAGTCCATCCAACAACAGTCTTTTTTTTTTTTTTTTTTTTAAGATTTATTTATGTATTTGAGGTGGGGAGGGGCAGAGGGGGAGAGAGAGGATCTCAAGCAAACTCCCTACTGAGCACGGAGCCAGCCCCATGCCGGGCTCCATCCATGACCCTGAGCCAGAACCAAGAGTCAGCTACTCAATCAACTGGGCCCCTCCAGGCACCCCCCCCCACCACCACCACCAACAGTTCTGAGAGACCTTTGTTGTACTCTGAATTACCTGTTTCAGGCGGTGAGCCTGTCTTCCAGGAGAGTGTCCGTGACCGGGCAGCGGGAAGATTTTTCATTATGGAGGTTAACAGTCACTTAGTAGCTCCATATTTAGAAGCGCCTCCCATGTGCCAGGCATTGTGCTGGGATGAGTCAGCCCTAGACCTTGGCCTTCCTGTAGTCTGGGGAGAATCCGGGGTCATTCTTCTGACAGGGAAGCCCATGGGGTATGTAGGAGGGCAGTTTGGGGAGGTGAGGCCGGAAGAGGGCTTTGTTTATTGAGGCGAAGCCAGTGGTCTTAAACATTTTTTGTCATGTGTTTCTGGTTACTCTTTAAAGAAGGAATGTGGTGGGGCATCTGGGTCGCTCAGTCAGTTGAGCATCTGGCTTGATTTTGGCTCATGTCCTGATCTCAGGATTATGAGATCAAGCCCTAGTATTGGGCTCCGTGCTGGGCACCTGCTTAAGATTCTTTCTCCTCCTCCCCTCCAAAAGGAAGGAAAGTAGCATACTCTTGAGTTAGACCAAGAAGGACTCCATCAGCCATTTCTGGAGGATGAGTGAAGCTGGGGCAGGGTTGGGGGAGCAGAAATCTGACTGCAAATGCTTTCTGGGGCCACTGCTCTGGAGAGCGCTGCCAAAGGAGCTACGAGTCCCTTTTACAAGTGTGTAGAGCAACCCATCCCCAGTGTGTTCCCTGGGAAACTAGACTTTGGGTGCCCCCCCATGATAAGGGTCTCAGTCCAGGTTTGGTCTGTGGATATCTGCATAAGGAATGTCTCCTCTTCCCTCCTTGAAGATTGATGATGACATCAGTGGACCAAAGGCTCTGAGAAGCCCATCGGTGAGGAGACTTAAAGAAATTTACCCCCCATTTTCCTAAAAATGTGTCTATGGAGTCCTTTTTTCTCTGTAGTACTTCGATATATAGAACTGTTTGTGCTGCTTTTTCAGACCTTGTCTTGAAATTTCTATGGGCCAGGGGTGGTCAGTCACCATAAAAAAACATCCTAGACACTGCTCTTTCACTGTCTCTAGTTCTGTGGGCAGCTTAGGTTTGGGTTTTGGACTCACTTCTTCGTGCTGGTTGAGCACCCCCTGTTGACTGTTGAGATATTACAGAAACCTGGGACGACAGTCGGACAGCAGTTGGACGTTCTGGATTCCTACGTATTTGTGCTGAGGTTTGGCCAAATTTGATGTAAACATCAAGGAAAAGTGAACCATTTGAGCAGGCAAGGAGGAAGAACGGGAGAACCCCACACTGCCCCCTGTCCAGTTTGGTTTCTAGCTCGCAGAGTTGGAGCTTCCTTTGTATCTTCCCCTCTTCACTTTACGAAATCGAAGCTGCCGGCGTGATCTGACGTCTCTGAGGAGATGGTCTTGTGTGCACGTTAGCCACTTTTTCTTAACAAGCAGGGGTAAGAGTTGGTCTGTAGTTAAGCACAATGGTTGGTTCTTACAGAGCACTCGGGACACCAGAGATTTTTCTCTTCCCTGGACTCCTCATTCGCATGGCGTCCCTTCTGCTTCTGTCGTCCGCGGTCATCTGTGTAGCAGCAAACACCCTGGAAGGATTCCACACAGAGAGTGACCTTTGAATCCTGGCTTCAGCATAAGAAAGCTGTCAATTACGGAAAAAGTGTCTTTTCTCTCTTTAAGGAAATTAAAAAACAGAGACACAGTTTTCCGTTTTGTTTTGTTTCTGGGAACCACCTGCCTAGCTAGATACCAAGTTGCTGGAAGGTCTTACAGAAGAGGGGAGAGAGGGTTGGTTTTGCCAAGTTGTGGAACCTAATCTACTCTGCCGTGTGCTCTGCTCTCCAGCCTGGTGTCAAGTGTCCCACACGTGCGCCGCACCCCCCACAGCCCCCCCCCACCACAGGAGCTCTAGACTGGGTGTGTGGTTGCTCACCCCAGGGCCACCACAGGCTTGCAGAAGAGCAGCAGGGGCCACCCCCTGGCTGAGGTTAAGCCTGTCTCCTTATCTTCTAGGTGGTAGCTGAAATGTCACCTCCTCCGGAAAGCCTCCCCTGACTATTCAGGCTGGGTTGGTTATGCAACTCTGTGCTCCCACAGCCCTCTGCTCTTCTTTGTGGACCCTCAGCACAGGGGCGGGGCCTCACGTGCCCCATCTGTTCCTTTCTCCCATTTGTAGCGCTTGTCCTTTGTCGAATGCATGAGTGAGGGTCTCTGCCTTCCAAGCTCTGAGACAAGGCTGCCCTCTGTCCTGGTCTTTGTTCACTAGTATCAAGGGTGGGCCTGTGGGTGTCACTTTTTTCCTCCCCTGGAGGAGAAAGAGCCACATGACAGTGGAGGCAAACACAAAGAACTTTTCAAGTCAGATGATGTTAAAACTCAGGCCTTTCAGTGGTAACTTAAGTCCAAATAGTTGAGATGGCTATGTATGATGTATTTTGCGGTAGGGTTTGCCAGTTATATGTGTCTAAGTGTATATGTATATGTACACGATCCTTATCAAAACGCTCAGGAGGAAATGGCATTATCCTGAGTTTACCCAGGAACTGGGTGTCAGACAAGTTACCTGACCGCAAAGCTGCCTGGTGCACACGCGATGCAGCAGAGGCTTGAGGCCTAGCCACTGGCTGCTGAGGCTGAGGGCGAACAGACCACTTGGAGGTGGCTTAGGAGTACCTTCGGACTGAGCAGAAGTGGCAAAGAAGGTGTCTGATGGGTTGGAAATGTCCAACCCTTTGAGCTGAGGCTGTTGCTCGGTCTGTCCCTCAGACTCTGTGAGGACAGCCCAAGACGTTTTCTCTCTGGGACTCCCAGCCTTCTGCCCCGTGTGAGCCAAACCCCGGCTCGCTGGGATAGGTGCAAGAGGCACGAGGTCTTTGCCAGGTGCCCAGCCAGGGGCTTTGCTTTTAAGCCTAGTTCTCAGGTTCATACAGGGCTTATGGCTTGGGGGCTGTCTTTGGAGACCAGTTGCTGTTCCTCGCGAGGTCTTTCTGAGTGGGTTTGCAGAAGAGGCAGGGCTGTGGCTCACAGCCAGGTAGAACCACCAGAACCCACTAGGGTACAGACTGAAGATCTTGCCTTGTCCATCTCAAGCCTTCTGGAAAAAGGAGCCCAGTGTCAGCTGCCCTGCCCAAAGTTGGCTTTTGACATAGCACGTGGCAAACTAGACTGTCTGAGAAGCCCCTGCCACTGGGGAGTGACTCGCCTGCGGGTGGCTGGGGTTCAAGGGCTCCATAGCTCATCCAGAGAAGAATTATTCCCAGATCCTGCTATGTGCCGGGGTCTGTGCTAGGCACTTGGGGGATAACACCTAACAGGTCCTCCCCTCGGTGAGCTGCCGGGCACTACATGCAGCTGTGGGTGTGGGTACTGCCCTGTGGGGGGCGGCTGAGTGCCACCTTTGAATTTGAGTGGTCCTCCGGGAACCCTGAAGGAGTCCATCAGCAGCCTGGAGGAGGCCAGTGCCAGCACGGAGGAGATGCTGTTGGAGGAGGGGGCAGAAGGAGGCCCGTGAGGAGGGAGGACCATGGGTGCACAGGACTGGAGGCAGGAGAGGCCAATGGGATGGTTTGTGTGCCTGCATTGTAAATGCCTTTTGGGGACTGGTGACAGAGGAGGTGGACCAGGGTAAAGGAGCTTGGCTTTTACTTATTTGCTGGCGGATTTCTTTCTTTCTTCCTCCCACCCCCTGCTTTATTGGGTTGTAATTGACCTACAACATTGCATAAGCTGAGGTAAGGTGTACAACATGAAGATCTGATACATTGAAAAATCAAAAGATTTTCTAACTTTTAATTATGGAAAATTTAAAAGGTGAACATCGGCAGACTAAGACAGTGAACCCGTGTGCCATCATCCCATTCCAGCACCTACCAATGCGTGGCCAGTCCTTTCCCCGCTGTGCACTGACACCGTCACCACCCCCACTCCCACCTCCCCTTTCCCTACTGCTGATCACTGAAGAAATCCCAAAGTGACTGGTATCTTCTGTCAAGCCTAGCCTGTCTCTTATGATGGATTAATCCAGAATGTTGAGGCCTGGAGTGAGTGGGTGGCACTTCTCCATTTCATTTCATGTTCAGAGGAACCACTAAGTTTCCCTTCTTTGTCTTACCTTTCAGTGGGAAGCTGGTATCCCCCAAATGGAAGAATTTCAAGGGCCTGAAGCTCCAGTGGAGAGACAAGATCCGCCTCAATAATGCCATCTGGCGGGCGTGGTATATGCAATGTGAGTGCTACCCGGGCTTTTGGCAGGAGGGGCCTGCGGCGGCCCCCGAGGCCTTGCGGTGGGTGGGACCTCCAGGTTCACAGTGGTGCCCAGAGCCCACTTTTCAAACATGATGCCTCAAAGGGAAGCCTCTCTTGGGGAGTCTGCAGCAATTGGAAAACCAAGCCAAATCCTAATGAACTAGATAATTCTCAGGTGTCAGGCCCAGGGGGCCCGTCATGTGGTCTGTGTCGTGTAGCTGCCCATAATCTGCAGGAGACAGATGTGTTAGCCCAGTGCTCACAGCATAATGTGCTCACTATTAGGTTAGACGCTTGGGTCCAGGTTGTAAAGGCAGAGGCGGGAGGGCTTAGTTCTCTCCAGGGGAGTCAAGGATGTTGTAGAAGAGGTGACATTTGAAGAGTCAGGGAATAGTTCCTGTTTGCAGCAGGTGGAAGAAGATACAGACCCAGGCCATGTTTATTCTCCACCTGGCTTCATGCCAGTAGATCCAATGATCTTTGGGTTGGGGCATGCTTGGGTTACTGACCCATGGGTACTGAACCCTTGGGTTCTTACCCATGAGTTACTGACAGATTCTTTTCCTTTATACTCTGAAATCTCATTTTCAAGAGAAGGAAAAGGAAAGAACACTTTGGAGGGTCCCACTCTAAGGGGGATGTGGACAGAGGAGGCAAGGGCTCCTTCAGGGTTCTTGGTCATAGTGATGATGTTTCATCCTTTTTCTGCCTAGATTTGGAGAAGCGCAAGAATCCCGTGTGCCACTTTGTCACTCCACTAGATGGCTCTGTTGAAGTAGATGAGCACCGCAGGCCAGAGGTACTTGGCTCGCGGCCATCAGTAGCTGGAAAGGATCGGCCCTCATCAGGAGGAAGCGACTCTCCCAGGGCCCGGAGCAGGGGTTGGATTCTGCAGCAGTCGGGGTGGTGTGGGGAGAAGGTCTGGCGGCGCCGCCCTGCAACCATGTTGATGTTGTGACAGCCCACAGAGGCTCCCCTCTTCTCAGGCTGGGCTGACCCAGAGCACTCAGGGGTTCTCCCGCTGGGACTTACTCTCCACAGTCCCTTAACACTGGCCTTTCCCTGGAAGTCAAGGGAGAGATCTGGGCTCCTTACAAGGCAGTTATCTTAACAGTTAAAGAATGACCTCAAGATCTTTCTATGTGGAGATGGAAAGATGCTGAAGAAATAGTAAATGAAAAAAAAAAGTTGTACAACAGTATTTTAGTAACTTTATGTTAATTTTTTTAAAAAGCGTGTATCTGCATGATTGTGTGTGTAGGAAAAGTCTAGAAGGATACACCGAAATCCTTTATTGGGTGCTGCTTCTGGGGAGGGTGATTAGAGTGAGGCAGATATCCTTTATACCCTCCTGTGTTGTTTGAATGATATCCCGGCCTGTCTTACTGTTAGGATAAAAGGGGGAACCATTAGAAAGTAAAAGACCCAGTGAAAGACCCTTTTGGTGGTGGGATGTGATCTGGTATTGGACAATATTAAGGAATATCATTTGGTTGGGTCTGGTGATGATATTGTATTGTTCACTGTGAAGATTCTTTACTGTCGGACACATAATGAAGTATTGTTAGGTGAAATTATATGGGCCTTATGATGTGTGGGACTTGCTTTAATATACTCCAGCCATAAACAAAAAGGAGCCTGAAAGTGAGGCGGGCTCTCTGAGGAGCTCGTAGCTTCTTTGACACCCGAGCTCTTCAGGCATATCGTGGAAGGGGCTCCCCTGCGTGATGGAAAGTTTGAAGTAGCTGCTCTTAGAAGCCACTTTCCATCTAAAACTTCTGTGATTCGCCATTTGTTTTCACCCTTTGAAAATGTGGCAGAGTCTCCTGGATAAGGGCAGGTAGTGCGACCCGTGGCTCTTTGTAGGGCTTTTTCAGTGCCCGGGTGGAGCGCCCTTTCCCTCTGCCCGGCCCAAGCACTCTCTGACCCACGCGCCAGTCCAGACGCTTAGGAGCCATACTGCCGAAGCCGCACTTCATTATCTGAGGTCATGAAATAAAAGCCCGTCTTTGGGGTGGGACACCCTTTGTGAATGAAATTATGTGCATGTGGGAGGGTTCTCTGAGTTGGATTGCCCAGGGCTGACTGCCAGCCTTTATTTTCAGGTCAAGTTCTGCCAATCAACCTAGATTGCCCTCTTTTGATTCCGACCCACATCTCTTCACAGGCCATCACCACAGAAGGGAAGTACTGGAAAAGCCGCATTGAGATAGTGATCCGGGAGTATCACAAGTGGAGAACCTACTTCAAGAAAAGGGTATCTGGCTTAGACTCCCAGAACAGCATGTTCAGGAAGCCCCATAGGGGAGAGAGAATCTAAGTCTATGTTCTGACACTGGCCCCCAAGGCTGTGACTCCGTCACTGGCCCTGGGGAACCCAGCATTCTAGCCCAGCCCAAGTGATGGGCCTGCTTTGGCCAAGTTATCTGTGGTCTCAGTTTCTCTGGCTGTTAGTTACCCCACAAACACTGGTTGAGAATCTCTTCTGTGCCCAGCAGGGGCCTGGAAATGGCAGAGAGCAGGATCTCTCATGTGCCTCTCAGGGAGATGAGCCCTAGATGCTTCCTTGAGGAGAGGCTGAGGGCCTCATCCCCTCCCAGGACCCTGGTGACCACCTTGTCTCCCCTTTTCTCCACAGCTACAGCAGCACAAGGATGAGGACCTTTCCAGCCTGGCCCAGGTGAGTGAGCTTAGGGGCCATGAGGACCCTCACGAGAGCCCTCCTTTGACAAGAAACGGGAATGATGTGGGTGGCCCGACAGTGAAGCCTGCAGTAGGAGGTTGTGGGGACAAAGACTGTCCCTGCAGCTCCAGGAGGGGCCACCTCCATTCTCGCACGGAAGGCATGCAGGCTAAGGAAACAGGCCACTTCTTCCTGCTCTGCACGCTCCCCTCGTGTTTCACAGCAGCCCTTGCAGCTCTCTCCGATAGGGTAACATGATGTGATTGGGAATTCTGAGGTCACTAGTGTCCCTCTGATTTTTCCTCCCTCCCCCTGTCCCTGTTGGCGGTAGGATGATGACATGCTTTATTGGCACAAACGTGGGGATGGATGGAAGACCCCAGTCCCCATGGAGGAGGACCCACTGCTGGACACAGACATGCTCATGTCGGAATTCAGCGACACCCTCTTCTCAACACTTTCCTCACACCAACCGGTGGCGTGGCCCAACCCCCGGGAAATAGGTAAGCCATCTCTAGATCCTTGACCCTGAACACACAGCTGGCTTCCTTCTCTGGCATCGCTTCCGGAACCTGGCCCCCCGGGGCAGGATTGGCCAACTTTGCTGGCATCTGAGGGCCACATGCACTGAGTGGGTGAAGACTGCAAATAGGCCTTCCTGTGCAGCTGTCAGGTCGATGGTACCCCTGCAAGAAGCCTAGGATTTAGTCTGAATCAATTTCACATTTCTGACACTGTCCCCTCAGCAGAGGTTTTGTGCTTAGGCCAACTGACAGGGCCTTTGACTGAGGGGGAAGAAAATCAGAAGCATTGCTGGGCATGACCTTTTGCCTGGTCGAAGTCAGGCATCCAGTTAACCCCTCAGGGAAGAGCCCACAGCCTACCAGTTAGAACTGGGGATCTCTGCGTCCCAGCAGTATCTGTTCCCTGACACTTTATCTTTCTTACAGAAATTCTCTTTCTTTCTTTCTTTCCTGCCATCTGAGGGTGGAGAATAGCCACAAACCCACAAGAAGGTAGAAATTCCTGCCATCTGCCTGCACATCTCCTTGGAAGAATCTGAACAGGGCCAGGAGGATCCAGTCCAGGCCTTTTATGTGTTTTCACAACATTGTCTGAGAAGGCAGAATGATTCCTTTGTCTCCTTTCTGATTCTTACAGCACATCTGGGAAATGCAGACATGATCCAGCCGGGGCTGATTCCCCTGCAGCCCAACCTGGATTTCATGGACACTTTCGAACCCTTCCAGGGTAAGGACATGGGGCAGGAAGAGAGCATGGCCACCTGGATCTCCCTTTGCCCAGGATAAAGCACACTGGTGTTTCCTTTTCACAGAGGGAACTGTTAGAATGAGCAAGAGGGAAGACTTAGAATTTTTCAGAAATATATATACTTATATTTATATTTATATTTATATTTATATTTATATTTATATTTATATTTATATTTATATTTATATTTATATTTATATTTATATTTATATTTATATTTATATTAGTAGGAGTTGCAAGGTCTGGGAAGCTTTTCTGCAGCAGGGTTCTCTCTTAAAAAGAATCACCATTCTGCGGACTCAGATTCTCAGGTTTGCCCAGGACTGTAAGCAATTCTCCCTAGAGGCAGCAGAGGGCGCTGGCAACACAGCCGCCTCCCAGCAGTGTCCTGCAGTTAGAACTGGGTTCATAAGGGCTGCCAAACACCCGGCCTGGGAGTATTTCAGACCCCACACTAGTTGCCAGCATGAGCAGGTCCAATCAGAGGGCCTCTTTCTGCAGAGTTACCTCAGCGGGGGAATGCCCTCTGGCCATGGCATTCCTCTGGGTAAGATAGGGTTCAGTGCCCGATTTATTTGGATCTTAATTCAAGGATATGATGGGCACATAGAGCTTAAAAGCACCTGATGTTGTCTTTCAGACCTCTTCTCTTCCAGCCGCTCCATTTTTGGTTCCATGCTGCCTGCTCCTGTCTCAGCACCTGCACCAGATCCCAACAGTCCACCTGCTCAGGTAGAGGGAGCTGGGGCGAGGTGGCCAGGGCGAGGCTAATGAGTAACTGCGCAGCCATAAGCAGAGTGCTACCGCTCGCTAGCTCTAGTGCTGAACAAACACACACGATGTGTGAAAAAGTTACTCTAGCCCTCCTTGAAAGCAGCCATAGATCTCCGAAAGGTAGGAGCTATCTGTAAACATTGGCTCCTGCCTGAGGCTCCACATAACCGGTGTGCAGTGAGCTCTGTTTAACCAGTTAAGAAAGAATTAGCAAAGGAAAACATGGATTGCTAATAAACAGAAGCTCCATAAAAAGAGGTTCCTCTTTTACTTTCTACTTAACAATTAACACAGGCTGGTTATCAGCCGCTGGGGCTGCAGAGCCCATTGAGGCACCGCTCTTTGCCTGCAGGGGCTCTCAGGCTGGTACCCGTATCCGGTTAGACACAGAAACCTGGCCCCATCTTCTTCCATCTGGCTCTGGGAAGAATTTCTTCTATAGAGACTGAGATCTTGACAATTGATTCCTTATAGCGTTTCCCTTTTAGGAAGAGGTGACCTCTAGAAGTTGATACGTGAAACTGTCCTGAGGGAACCCCATGAGCAGCTGTGCTCCAGGCTGCCTGTGCTCTGTAACAGAAGATGGCCGGGACTTTGGGGGGACCCCTGCTGGACTCTAGAAACAAGATATTCCCAGGCCCAGAGCCAACTGGGCGCAGACAGACACTTTGTCTGAGCTCCGCATTATCATTTAGTCCTTAATGGAAACAAGACCCCTGTGGACGCCTGGAGAGACACAGCTCCGTTCCCCCCCAGACTGGCAGAAATGGGAACAGGAGCCATCGCCCTGTCCCTCTGTCGGAAGGTTCTGCTCAGGTGCCCAGCATCCGTTGTTGGACTTTGTGGTGTGTTGTACCAGGAAGTGACAGCGACTTGTGTGATCCAGCATTTGTCCTCCTTTCCTAGGAGAGCGTCCTGTCAACCACAGTTCTCCCTGCCGTGAGCCTCCCTGATGGCCTCATAGCACCTCCTACAGCCACCGCCCTGGATGCCGCGGATGGAGAGGGCTGTGAACAAGCTCCCCGGCCTGGAGACCCCTTTATCCAGCCCACAGACTTCGGTCCCCCTGCACCACCACTGAATGTCTCTCAGCCTTTCCTGCCCGTGTTCACCATGCCCTTGCTATCTCCCAGCCCTGCCCCAGCACCTGCTTCTCCTGCCCTGCCTTTAGCTCCGCCCCCTGCCCCTGCCTTGAGCCGCTCGGCTCCACCTACCTTCCTGCAGCCGAAGTTTGCGGGCGCCAGCAAGTCACCCTCCGTCATCACACACACGGCCTCTGCCACCCTCACGCATGATGCATCTGCCACCACCTTCAGCCAGAGTCAGGGCCTTGTCATCACAACCCAGCACCCCACGCCCTCGGTGTCCCCCTGTGGCCTGGCGCTTCCTCCGGTCACCCGGCCTCCAACTGCTGGGCCTCCCCAACCCTGTTTAACATTTGTGCACCCCAAACCTGTCTCTCTGACTGGGGGAAGGCCCAAGCAGCCCCCCAAAATAGTGCCTGCTCCCAAACCAGAGTCTGTGTCCGTGGTACTGAAGAATGCTTGCATCGCCCCAGGTGAGTCAGGTGGAAGGAAGCCAACGTCTGATCTCCCCTCCCCGGGGCTATGTCCTTGTCTCCAAGGCTTGCAAACTTATGACACACACACACTTGTGAAACGAAAGTGTTCCAGTCTACCACGTGTGATCTCGTCTGTTGTCTACTCTGTGGTGTTCTTTCCAAGTTAGTTCTCAACCGAGTTTGAAAAAGCACCGTCCAGGTGGTCTCTTTCCTGGGCCTGTAATCTGTCCTCTTGGAGGAAAAGTTGCAAAACAAATGTCAGATACAAAACCAGTGGTTTTGTCTCTCTGTGGCCTGTGGTGAGAGAGGTGACGTCTGAGCAGCAGGGGAGGGGTCTGTGTTGCTCCTGGGGGCCCCACAGGCCTGGGCTCAGCAGACCCCCACGACTCCGGGCCTCACTGTCACTTCTTGTTCTGGCAGCTGCCTTTTCAGGACAACCACAAGCGGTGATTATGACATCAGGCCCTCTGAAGAGAGAAGGGATGTTGGCTTCTACCGTGTCCCAGTCCAATGTGGTCCTCATGCCTGCTGCTATTGCCCGGGTGAGGAGGCCCTAGGCAGACCCTTCCTATCCTTATCACCTCAACATGGCCCTGCTTTTGGGTGGTTCTTACCTGACATGACTGTGGTTGGAGGACCTCCCTCTCCTGTGTCACCTCAGGCTCCTGGAGTCACGGAGTTCCACAGTGGCATCCTGGTGACAGACCTTGGCCACACCACGAGCAGCCAGCCGGCGCCTGTCTCTCGGCTCTTCTCTCCAAGCACAGTACAAGACGCCCTGGTGAAGGGCGAGCAGGTCCCGGCCACGGGTTCCAGTGAGTGTGCGCTCCGGTCTGAACGGTTGGGACTTCGTGAATGAAATGAGCACGCCCGCACCTGGGTCAGGGAGACCACCCATGGGGTTCCCCAGGGTTGGGGCGGGACTGTGCAGTGAGGTCTTAGAAGCCTGCCCGTGGCCCACGCTGGGGAGTGCTCAGCCAGTGGCAGCTCACCCCAGGAGCAGGAAAGGGGCAAGCGTGTGCAGGGCAGGTGACCGATGCACTTGGGGAACACCACTCTGACCCCCTTCAGAAAGGCCTGGCTCAGAGCTGCCGGTTCTGATTGAGAAATGGATTGAGGCTGTCAACGCTTTCCAGAAAATGGGAACCACCCAAGCTTGTCTCCACATCAATGTGGTCATCCCTTAGTTTTCAAGCCCCTCACATCTGTTGAGCCCATTTCCACACCGTGGGTCTTCCATCAGCAGGAGGCTCGGGGGAGAACTGATTGTGCCCAGTGAAGAGCCATGGAGCCCGGGATAAAGGAGTCGCCCAAGGCTGTGCCCCTGGTGGTGGGGTAGAACCAGAACCTAGGCTTCCTCCTCTCAGTTGCCCACTAGGGAGGGAGACCAAAGTTGCCTTGTCTCAAGTAAAAGCTGGGCATGGCCGCTGCTGGAGCTCCGTGCTGAACAGTCTGGGAGATGAGCAGGGCTGGTCTCCGCCTACAGAGATGAGACCGTAGAGGGACTTGTCCAGGGAGGCTGGATGAATGACGGCCTCCAGCCTGGACAGCTAAAGACGAAGACTGGTTGGTTACAGGTCAGGCCTGTACGGTGGGGTCAGGGCTCAGGCAGCCTAGCATTACCCTGACTGCCGGGACGCAGAACACGGGGCACTGGAGCCACGATGGGAAACTGAGCAGCAAGGCAGGGAGGTGGTCAGCGCCGCAGAAAGGAGTGTGCGGAGGCTCTCTGGGCAAGCGGGCGGGGCAGCCCTAGGCGACTCCAGGGGCCTCCTGAGAGTTGCCAGTGACCGGGGCACGGCTGGCATGGGAGTGGACAAGATTGAAAATACAAGAAAATGTATATGTAGAGTTGAAAGAACAAGAATGAACAGTTTTGTATACTGGACACGCAGGGTAAGAGTCTCACAGAGGCTGCGGAAACTGCAGGTGGCCTCCAGGTGGCTTGTTAATAGGTTGGATTAGCAGTCAGGCCTCCTCTCGGAACTCTCCATGCCCCAAGAGCTATTGCTGGCCAAGCTCAGGCCGTATTGCCACCCCACGTCCAGCCAGCCTTCATCAGGCCTTGTCCACACCTAATCTTGGGAGGTTGGCAAGGATTTCTCCAGTTTTTGCTCTGGGTTCACTGGGGGAGGTTTCAGATGGGTTTCCGGGTTTGGGACTTGCGGGGATTCCCTTCCTTGGTGAACACTGTTTCAACTGCTGTGGCCAGCCGTGTCCTAAGAGGAGTCTCTGTTCTTCTCAGGTCGAGATGGCCCAAACTCAGGGCAGGCCTCTCCATGTGCTTCAGAGCAGAGCCCTAGTCCCCAGTCTCCCCAGAACAACTGCTCAGGGAAATCTGCAGACCCCAAAAATGTGGCTGTTTTAAAGGTATCACAGGTCTCTCTTGGGTCTTGATTTCCTTGGAGCGATGGGGGTAGGGGCAAGGAGAATATCAAGGGACCGCTGGGGCTGCTGTGTCCCTTACGAGGGACTCACAGGAAAGGAGCAGCACAGATCTGGCCGATGTTCCAGCAGGCTAAGGTACCATCAGGAACCTGGATGTTTGCTACTTAATCTGGAGATAGGTCAGCGGCTCCTCCCGTTGCCCCACCTGCTAGACAGCCCTGAGCCCTGGACCAGCCCCGAACCCTGTAGCATGCGGGAGGTGGTGGCTGTAAGAACTGGGTCAGCGAGGAGTGGGCCGAGGGGGGCTGCGGAGTGCTCCTCAGCAGCAGTCATGGCCCCTGCCCAGGCCTCCGTTCTGCAGGCGGGGTTTTCTAGCACCCTGTCCTGCTCACTGTTGCCCCCGAGTCGCAGGTGGGAGGGAGGGGCAGCAGCCCTGCAGGGCACCGTGTGTCACAGCCACTGCCTGATTCTCCAACAGAACCGGCAGATGAAGCATATTTCAGCTGAGCAAAAAAGACGCTTCAACATCAAGATGAGCTTTGACACCCTCAACAGTTTGATCTCTAATAATTCCAAGCTGGTGAGTGGTGTCAGGTGGGCGGGGAGCCCCTGTATTGGCCTCGGCACCGGCTGGACAGGCAGGGTGGCTGCTGTGCTGTGACCCCGCCACCCCTCTCCCAGACCAGCCACGCCATCACGCTGCAGAAGACCGTGGAGTACATCACCAAGCTACAGCAGGAGCGGAGCCAGATGCAGGAGGAAGCCCGGCGGCTGCGGGAGGAGATCGAGGAGCTCAATGCCACCATCATGTGAGCTTGGGGGCGTGGGGCCCGGCCTGGTACCTCATCCTCTCGCGTGCATGTCTCAGAGACAGGAGGGTCGTTTGTGGCCTTGTCACCCATAGCTGCCTCTCTGTTGTCGTGCTTTGGGCTCTTGTCCTCCTCCTCCTGGGGCCTTTCCTCCTGGGCCCACAGTGGCCAGCAGCGGCTGGCCCTGCCACTTGGAGCGCCAGGGTCCAGCTTCACTGCCAGCCGCTCTGAGTGTCCTCTGATCCCTCCTGTTGTTCCAGCTCCTGCCAGCAGCTGCTCCCTGCCACAGGAGTCCCCGTCGCCCGGCACCAGTTCGATCACATGAGAGACATGTTTGATGAGTATGTGAAGAGCCGGACCCTGCAGAATTGGAAGTTCTGGATTGTATCTTTGCGTTTTCTTTGTCTCCCACCCCTACTCTGTGCACTGAAACAGCAGCCCCTACCCACCGTTCCTTTCAAGAAATTCTATATAAATGGTTTTCGTGAGTTCACCCAACAGGCGCTGTACAGGGGCCTGGCCTGGCCCACGCTATGAAGTGGGGCTGTCATTGGTGACTGTCCAGGCTTGGAGCTTGCTGGGGAGGTTGAACAGCCCAGCTCTGCTCTCTGCCTGCTTGGAAAATAAAGATGCTTTATTGCAAGGTGCCAGAGCCACCAGCTGAGGCCATCCCGTAGGGAAGAGGTAGGATCTAATCGCACATCCTGGCGGCCGTCTCGGTCCTTGCAACAACAACGGGCTCGAGTACTGCCAGTGGCGTAGACGGGAAACTAGGGCTCATAAATGACTAAGTGGCAGAGTCAGGATTTGAAACCAGCTCCCTGCAGGCTGTTGTCTCGCTTGGGCCACATGGTCTTAGATGCTGTTGTGAGGTACATTCACCAGCGTGCTGGGGTCCGTCCCTGGGACCAAGACCTATCTGTGCTCAGCCTTCCAGATGTCAGCAGGGCCCCTCTGGGGGGCAGCTCCTACCCTGTCAGTGCCCTTCCAGTCACCTCTGTGCCTCATGTGCACGCATGGTGGGTTGGCTGTGTGTCTTCACCTTGTTGCTGACAGACTGAGGAGACGGCCGTTTGGGAGCAGAGCCAACAGCGCACACGAGCTCTGTTTCCTCTGCTCTGCCCGGCTTACTCAGCCTGGCTCTGGCCCTTATCGTTGGTGGAGTGAGGTGGCAGCTGGGGTGCACCAGGGCCTCTTTGGTAAAATGGCATGTTCCTCATCTTCAGCCTCAGCTTGGGGGACCAGGGGCACCAGTGTGGTTCAGATCAGGGAGAAAATGGACCTCATGCCTTTGCAGAGTTGATTGCCCAGGATGGTTTGGGAGACCCACACAGAACGTGACTGAGAGCCAGCACGTGTGTTTGTCACGAGAAACACGGTCCACCCTGCGGGCTGCGGTGCGCCTCTGCTGTTCTTTTTTTTTTTCTTTTAAGATCTCATCCATTTATTTGACAGACAGAAATCACAAGTGGGCAGAGAGGCAGGCGGGGGGTGGGGTGGGAAGCAGGCTCCCCGCTGAGCAGAGAGCCGGATGCAGGACTCAATCCCAGGACCCTGAGATCATGACTTGAGCCGAAGGAGAGGCTTAACCCACGGAGCCACCCAGGCGCCCTGCACCTCTGCTATTCTTGCCATCATCCACAGACTGCTGGCTTTCATGCCGGAGTGCTAGGACGTGTCCCACACCGAGGAAACATCTCTGTCCCTGCCTCTTGTGGTCATTAAGCTGGTGCTGAGTTAGATGGAAAGATCTCAGGGGAACGTGAGGTTGCATCTCCCCGGATCACACTCCCTCACCCAGTGTCAGCAGTTACTTGCCGCTCCCAGGGGAAGCTGGTCACGGGCCAGCCAGTAGCTGGACTTGATTCTCCCACCCCTGGTTACATGTTCGCTGGCCCTCCTCCTCGCTTACCTTTTCTTTAACCCACATGCTGTACAGTTCAGTATCATCATCAAGCCGCTGTTTGAGTCCTTCAAGGGGATGGTGTCCACCAGCAGCCTGGAGGAGCTGCACCGGACGGCGCTGTCCTGGCTGGACCAGCACTGCTCCCTGCCCGTCCTCAGGCCGAGTGAGTCCGGGGCTCGCCGGGACCCTCGAGGATAGTCCAGGGGGGAGGAGGGCCTGTGAGGATAGTGCAGATCTAGGCGGCCCACGGGCAGCCGCATCGGCACAAGGTGACGCTGTGTGGGAGGCCCCGGCCAGAGATGCCAGCTGCGGGACAGGGGCCTGGCCCCCATGCCACTCCTTTGCTTCCTGTCGTCCCTGTGCGTCTGGGTGCTCAGGGCCCCTTATGCTTACTGAGCCCTGGCTGTTCACCAGGCCCCGGCCTCAGTGGTTTCACGTATGTTTTCTGATTTAATTCTTACCACGGACAAGTCTGCGCGCGTATCCTGAGGGGATGGAGGTGGACAGACAGGAGGAGCTTGGGATTCCCTGCTCGTCTGCGGGAGAGGAGACAGGGCTCACAGTTATCCTGGAGCCGAGAGGCTTTGCTGGCCTTGGTCCCTCAGCGGTGCTCAGTGTGCCTCCTCCTCCGGTGGCATGAGAGTGACCACACGCGTTTGTGCGGGAGACCACGCGTGCTGTCCACTGCGGGACTTAAAGCGACTGCGGGTGCCGGTGGCCCTGGCCTAATCTGCCCCTTCTTTGCAGCGGTGCTGGGCACCCTCCGGCACCTGAGCACCACCACCTCCGTCCTGACGGACCCATCCCAGCTGCCGGAGCAGGCGGCACAGGCTGTCACCAGAATCGGCAAGACACCGGGGGAGTCTTAGCAGTGCCTCGCGGGCACGCGGCCACACAAGATGCCACGGAGGCTCTTCCCTGCCCACGGAGAGGACGCTGCACCCCCAGGCCTCTCCTGACGCCGAGCTCAGGGCCCCCCTCCAGCTCCACCGGCCCACTGGGCCCCTCAGAACGCTGCGCTCAGGTCTGAAGCAGGTTCGGGTCCTGCCGACAGCAATAGCTCGTCTTTGGGAACCCCTTGCTGTGAACTCTTACTCAGCGACCTCATCGTGACCTCCCCTGCGCTCAGGCAACCCAGACAGTGTCCTGTCCTACTGGTGGCCTAAGCAGGGAGTAGATGGGACAGACAGTCACGGCCTGCTCCCGGGAGCTAGGAAGCACAAGGGTTCCTCTTTGGCTCTGTGCTCAGACGTAGGATGCTGGCTCCTGTCAGCCCTGGGCCCTCGGATGGCTCTGAGCAATTTCCTGAGCTGCTCTGACTCTCCTGGGGGGGCAGGTGGAAGGCCCCTTCCTCTTCTCTCAGACTCTGGCTTTGTAAGTAGGTTTGGACAGCAGCTCAGGCTCGCGCACGGAGGCTGCTTCCACCGTGTGGGCCGCCAGGCAACCCCAGGCCCCGTGGGAGGAAGCAGTGGACGTGGGTGCACACGCGGCGAGGAGAGCACAGCAGTGCAAAGCCGCGGCTCCGGCCTGGAACCCCTCGGGCGGCGCTGCGGGCGGCAGCCACACGGCAGTGTTTTGAGAACCGTGGCGGGGACTCCGGCGGGGCCTCCCTGGGCACCACCTCACCACGTGGCCCTTGTTCTCCACCTTCCTCCAAGCTGCAGCCTCAGACGAGCCAGCAGCGTTTGGGGGACGCACACAGCCCTCAGGGTGTAGCATCCGAGAGGCCAGACTCCACGGTGCCGCCAGCGGGCTGTCATCTTGTCTGGATTGTTCAGCCAGGAGTCCCAGACCATAACAGTTCTCGGACCAAAGATGTCACCACACCCAAAGTCTGTCCCATGTTGTGTTTAGAGGAAGAAACAGAATGTTGCTGGGCAGCGCTCTGAGGCAGCTGGCCTCAGGGCTGTCTAGCCTCTCCCATATCAGACGGTGAAGAATTACACTCCTGTTTGAACAAGGCAGAAGGATAGCTGAGGGCAACAGGCTGCTTCTGAACGTGGGACTTGCACTTGGAGTGTCCAGGCCCAACCTCTTGCCGTGTCTGCAAGAGGGGGTGCAGACGGACGGCGGGCGCGCGCTCTAACACTCAGGAAGCCCAGCCAGGGGAACCTCCTCGTCGAAAGAATGTGCTTTTAAACGTCCTGCTGTGAAGTTCAGAGGGTCTGCGGGCTTTCCATTCAACCTCTGTCCTCCCTGCCAGAGATGGAGCCTGGGCAGTGCCAGGCAGACCGGAAACCCTGGGGTAGGCTCTGTGGGGGCTACCAAGGGCCACCTCCTGCAGCTTGGATCTACTCGGAGGCTCCCGTGGGTTCCTGGAGGCCCGCTGAAGGTGCTCGGGGGGCAGCCATCCCTGCCTCAGCCTCAGTTGATGGAGGATGGAAGGGGTGTCTTCCCCCTACCGCCCGCCAGCTGTGCCACCGTCTCGCTGCAGGTCACCAACCCGTCACCCACTCCCATCTGTGCTTCAGCTCCGCACAAGAGCAGCTTGGCGGCACCCCTCAGCCTCTCCAGAAGCCGTGTTTACAAGCCTCCCAGTTCACTCCCCTGAGGGGCGAGCACAAGACGAGGCTGGGCTGATCCTTACTGTCCACTGGGAAGTGGTAAGAGAACTTCTCCTTCACCCCAGGATAAACATGAAGTCGCCCTTCAAAAGGGGAAGACCACCATGGTAAGAACTCACTAGGGTCAGAAGGAAAAACACGAGATGTCCCTAGCTGTAAGGGCTTGTGGGGGGTCATGAGTGCCATCCTTCCCCAGTACCTGTGCCTTTGTAAACCGTGCGGATGGCCGTAATGCTTGGCCCACCAAGACCTCTCCTAAATTAGTAACCTTCTCCCCACCCTGTGCTGGGAGTCTTTTTTTTTTTGTTTTTTTTTTTAAGTCTATGGGTATATAAAATTGGCCTCTTGGCTTCTTCGGCCTACCTCTCCTCTTCCTTTTGCTGAATTAATGTTCATGATTCTGTTTTGTTAAATATTTAAGGCTGTTAGGTCACGTGAGACTTTGAAGGGTATGTGTGTGTTCGTGTGTGTGTCCTGGCAGACTGTTAACTAGATGCGTGTTTTTGTTTTGAGACATTTACTTAAATCCATTTCTCTTGGTGCTCACGGTTACCCTGGCTATAGGGCTGCAAAGCTGTATCTCTTCCCACAGACGTGATCGTTTCATGTCCCAGAATCATTTATTTTGGAATCTTGCTTGATGAATCTGGCCAGACAGAGGGGCCCAGCGTGGGTGCAGGGACAGCGAGACCACCCTGCCGGAGGCCTCCGGGACCTGCCGACCACAGGGCTGTGCTTTGTTTACACTCGTTTTCACCCCTGCCCCTGCATCTGCTCCCATAAGAGAAATTTTTAAATGCTGACACTTTGGAGAATAAAAAGAATCAATTTGAAAAGGAAAAAAAAAAAGCTTGCCTGGCACATAAATCTTTGAAAAGCATTTCTATGAAATCTTTCTGTGCCATCAACTCCCGAAACACTGCTGCCTGCTCTTTCACGATGAGTGGGAAACAGAGGGACAGGGCAGGTGCCACCATGGGGCTTTCTGAAAGTTGGTGGGCCCGTCCCTCCCATCTCTGGCGAGTTGCACAGCAGCAGTCACCCCCTCCCCCAGGAGGGCCCCAGCCCATGCATCCTGGCTGCTGTCTAGCCAGATTTTCTCACATGAGAGCAGCAGTTCCAGCATCAGAAGTTAGAGTTAATGAGGTGCCAATGGGCATCACTGGCTCTTGTCAGGAGGAAGGGCTGGAGGGCAGGGAGCCCCCAGCACCGCCCTGTTCCTGGAGCCTCTGCAGGAGGAGGAGTGGTCCGTGGTTGTCCATGTGTCCTTGGGCTCCCAGCTTCATCTGCTTCCTGCCCTTGTGACCTGATGGTTGGGCCTGAAGGTTTTCCTGCTCTGGCTATAGAAATAGAAACTTGGACTCTGAGCAAGCATGGCCCCCCAGGGTGGTGCCAACCCCCTTTGTGTCGCCCCAGGTGAGGGGGTATGGTCGCAAGTGACCAGAGAGGTAGGAGGAGCAGGTTCGTTGTTCTAGGATTACAAGCTGTCAGTCCAGCTGCAGCACCGGTCGCTCGGCGTGGTTCCGCGCTGTCCTCAGGGCCCTCTGCCCCATGCCCAGGACCCCCCATGCCGTGGACAGGCTGGCCCGCTCTCTCTCCTCTCTCTGGTGTAAAGTTGCCTTTCCCTGGAGACCTCCTGCCTCCGATTATGCACTTTGGCAGTGATAACCCACCCACCGCTCATGGGAACTCAGCTTTGCCAAGTGTTCCCTCGGTTGTGGTCTCACTGGGGGAGAGAGAGCTGGGATACCCAGGTGTGAGCGACACGGCAGCCACGGGCCGGGGTCGACGCCTCAGTGCCCCGATACCGCGAATGGGTCCTCACCACGTCTGAACGTGGACAGGGGGAGAAGAGGGTTAGCTTGGAAGCTCAACACCTGTTTGTAACATTCAGTAGTCTCCGTGGCCTTGACCCTCCTGGATCCGAGAGGCTGCAGGAGCAGGAAGGAGACTTCCAGCCTACTGTGTACCTCCAACAACTGCCCCATTTTCATTCCCTTCTGAGGAGTTGGCTTTGCTTGGCTCATCAGGCAGGGGGCTGTTTCCTTGTTGGGGTTTGTGAAAATCAGCCTTTGAGAAAGAAAAGGGAATTTTCATGTTGAGTGTTGGGTGTGTGTGTGTGTGTGTGTAGTGTACGCACGTGCACGTGCTTGCGCAAGCCCACCTGTGTGTGTGCACTTAATGGAATTTTATTTTTGCGAAATTCCTTTCCAATTATGTAGCAGAATTCACCTCCGTTTCCCAGTCAAACTTTTGGTTTCACGGTCAACCCTGGGCATCACTAATTTGAAGAATTCTCTTCTGGGTTTCTGAACAGAGGTGTGCCCCTCCCAAGGCTTGAGACTGTGGAGGGCTTGGGAGAAGCAGATCCATTTCCGTAGAGTTTGTCCTGCAGTTGAAGAGTCTGATGGGCTCAGCCCGGGGAGACACAGTTCCCAGATCGTGTTTCTCACGGGGCAGCTTGAAGGCAGCCTCTCTCCCCGACAACGCCACAGCGCCCTGCTGTTTCTCTGCAGAGTCTTCTCAGGAGGCCCAGGAAAGGAGACTTTGTTCATCTACTTATTTTGGAACATCACGGCTGAGCCACCACGTTCTCTTCCTTTTCCTGCTTCCAGTTCATTGTGTAAATGGTTCCTATTTTCTGTTGTGAGCTTCGGTGATTGTGTCAGGGCTCCGCTAGGAGACGGTCTCCCCTTGTGGTCCGAACAGCACAATCGAGGAGAGCCTAGTCCCTCGGAGGCTCCCTCAGGCTGCGCCATCCAGACACCATCCTCCATGCTCCGCGGTCGAGAAGCACGTTTCCACCAGCTGTATTCAACACTACAATGCAGTTTTAAAACTATATTTGCATCCAAAACAATAAAAAGCTGTATTTTTTTGAAATGCCTGTGATGGTTTTTCTTAAATGCTCCCTGTCGGGCTGTGGAAATGAGGATACCGGGAGATCCGAACACGGTGACGCTCAGACTGGCTTACTCGGTCTAACCTTGAAGGTGGTGGGGTGGGGGGGAGCGGGTTGGTGAGGAGAGAGGCCCCAGGTGAGCAGGGGGTCCTGAAGAGAGGCTGCTGGAAGAACCCATGACAAAAGCCCCACATTACTGATGCTCGCTGTGAATTCACCAGGGCCTGGTGCTCCAGGCCTTTCCCGGGTGGCTGCAGTTCAGTGGTGCTTGTACAAACTGCCCACGACCCCATCGGAACCCAGGCAGCCAGCACCTGCCCTGCACACGTGAACAGGGTGGCTATGAGGTTCCCATAAAATCCTGTCAGAGAGCTCAGTAACCCATGAAGCACTGTGCTTAGAAAGCTTCGGTTCTCGTCAGCATGGCTAACACCGGCCCCAGGGCTAAGTCAAGGTGATGGCCCCTGGAGGCCGTGGTCTCCCTGCTAACCCTGCACCCAGAGGTGTAGGAAAAGGAAGGGAAGTTGACCGACAAAGATGCTCTTTGTTGTGCTGAGAAGATTCTGATGATCTCTGTTTAATTTAGAAGCTTCTCTCTTCCATATCATCTTCCTGCACCCACTACCCCCCGTCTCCCCCACCGCAGCTCCTGGGGCTTGAGAGGTGACCCAGTGAGCTGAGTCACACTACCTCCTGCAGGCGGCCTGGCCGCTGCCAGCTTGTCTCCCCAAACAGCTGCCCAGATCCAGATCTCTGACTGAAATCCCGTGGGTTGGTACACGGGCTCTTGTCTGATCAAACCCCATGCCTCCCCCAAAGAAAAACGTCTCCATGACACAAAGCAAGATTTGGGGCCGTAAGAACAGGAGGCCCTACAAAGAAGCGAGTGATTCACAGACTCCCCTGGGAGAGACTTGATTTCCACTGAGCAACAGATGTCGGCTTTGCTCTTTTTTAAGTTTTCGAACCCAGCTCCATGTTATGTATGGAATCTTCAAAGATGCTCGGGACATAATTCATAATTCGGAGAAGAGGGTTGAGTTTGGATAGGCCGGGAGTGGGGAGACAGAGCAGAGGGAGCGAGACAAATGTGCTGGAGACTGTCCCCAGGCATCAGGCTCCGGGCTCCTCAGGGAGCCCCTGGGTAGTTCCTGACCTGGCAGTGTGGCTCTTCCCTTTTCATAGAGGAAGAAGTCAAAGTCGTTCCAAAGTGTCAAGGCCGCACGCCTCAGAAAAGGCTAAAGGATTGGGGGTTTTTGTTTTTGTTTTTTTTTGACCTTGTACTTGGTGTCCCCACCCACCATAATGGGAGGATTATCCTTGCCCTGTCCTCCTCCCCTCCCCCCTGCTCCCCACACCGCGTCTGCTCAAGTTTGTCTTCTCGCTCTCTTCCAGATGTGGTTATGTGATCCACTTCTCTCCATCACCACTGCTGTCACCAAAGCTGAGTCTCCATTATTTCTAAACCAGGTCACGTTAACAGTGTCGCCCTCACTCTTGTCTTGTGGGGTCTGTCACAGTCACTGGGAGCTTGGAAAAGCCCAGGTCCAGTGGTGTCACTCCCGTGCTCAGTCCATCCACGGCCTTCCAGACGAGGGCCGAGCCCTAGTGGCTTTCTCCCACCCTTCCCACCGCCCCCACCCCCGCCGCCATCTCTTTGCCCATCTGGCCCCTACTTGCCTTCCCGACCTCATTTTTGCTCTTTTCTGTTCTCCGAACTACCATGTTTTGGGTGCCGTTCCAGTCTTTGGGTTTTCCAAGGCCTCTTTCCTCTGCCCAAGCCTCTCGCCATCCCCCGGCTCACTCCCATTCTTTCTTCCAGTCCCAATCTGTGGACCTTCGTTCTTCAGAAACCAGCCCTCACGGCCCTGCTTCCCCGATGTACAGGCGCACACATGCACGTGGAGTCAGGCCTCAGAGCACCCCTGTGTTGCTCAGGACGCCGGTCGTGTTTATCACTGTCATTTGTCTTCCCCAGCAGGTACCGAGGCCCGTCGGGACAAGGATGTGGTGCCGATGTTCACTGCCACGCCCAGCCCAGAGCCTGTGAGAATTCGGGAGAAGGGAAGGGGGCAACTAGCCGGTGCAGAGGTCAAGCTGGTGTAGATGTTGACCAAGGTCAAGAGGTTGACCCCTGAGAGTCCATTTTTAATATAAAACATCAACTCCAGCAATTGAGATAGCAGGTATAAGAAGAAGCTCTAACTGGCATTTAAAAGCCTTTCCTCTTGGATGTGGACGTGATTATTCTCCAGGACCCGTTTACTTTCTTTTCATATGTCAAGATCTGAATTTAGCCTCGTGTAGGACGATGTGAGTGCACATGTCCTAAATTTCAGTAAGCGTGCCTTTTACGTTTTTATTTCGGAAAATCTCCCGCCTACAGGAGTAGAGGGGCTAATACAAGGAGTGCCCTCTTACTCATCGTCCACGTTAACAGCTGCCAACTCGGGGCCAGTTTTGTTTCCTATGTACCTCACCCCCGCCCCCATTTTTTTTTTAATATTTTATTTATTTATTTGACAGACAGAGATCACAAGTTGGCAGAGAGGCAGGCAGAGAGAGAGGAAGGGAAGCAGGCTCCATGCTGAGCAGAGAGCCCGATGCGGGGCCAATCCCAGCACCCTGGGATCATGACCTGAGCCGAAGGCAGAGGCTCTAACCCACGGAACCACCCAGGCACCCCTACCCCCATTGTTTTGAAGCAAGTCCCAGACACCATGTGGGTTTCATTTGTTAATAGTAAATGCACTTCTTAGTACCATTTACAGAAGCTCATATATGCCTGCGTTGTGGTCATTTAAAGGTTCCTAAAGGCTTTGTCAAAAGCTACAAAGTCACAGTTAATAAGAAATCTGAGGACTGGAGAGTTCTTATTGATCAGATTTTCTGTTTCACTGAATCATTAGCTAGAAAACCCTTATTGTTTAAAGAGGCAAAAGCTTTCTAAGATAAGAGTCTACTTTCCTGCCTTAATGGGTTTGGTGCAGCAAACAATCTAATCTCTTGATCTCGTCTGACTGATTTTCTTTCCTGGGGGACGAGACCAAGCTGTGCTGGCTGGGCTCCACGACAGACCAGCGGTGAGAGTGGGGCCTCCGTGAGCAGGAGGTCGAGTCCTTCCCACCTGCCCCCTCACCTGTCTGGCAGCCCCGATCCCAGCCTGGGTGTCTCCTGCGTCCCCAGCCCACCCATCGGTGTCACTGAATGACCTCGACGGGGATACGTTCAAGCAGCTCCGGTTCCGTGCCTCTTAGCCAGCACCCGCTGGGGGGTTGCCCAGCTGTGCCTTCTTTGTCCCAGTCCTTGATCAACAAGTGTGTGTGGAAGGCTCAATTCGAACCCAGCTCGGGGAACACCGCAATGACTTTATTGGAGACAGGATCATCGGGGAACACCCAATGACTTTATTGGAGACAGTGTCACCGTCTTGATACTGAGTGATGGGGGTAAGCACGGGAGGCCATGAGGTCATGAAGGCACGCCAGGAACCCATCCTGGGAGGGGCTAGGAAATGTCCCCGAGGTAGGTAGTGCCTGAGCTAGGAGCCAGTGGGACAAGGTAGGGTCCCATTCCTTGCCTGGGCAAAGGGGCAGAGCCCTCAGGGAAAAAGAACAGGCTCCACCGGAGGCAAGCTCTGCCCAGGCTGACACCTCCATTGAGGGAGCCTCCCCGCCGCCCCCCCAACCTTCCCCGCTGGGGCTTTTTCTCCTTATCTCTCCTGCCTCGCTGTTTTCTCCTTTTCCTATTGACTCACTCTCTAGGCACCCGTTGCTCGTCCTCAGGTCTCTCTGCTTCTAACCACCATTTCTTTAACTTTCAATTTCCCCTGCCTGGGGCCTGTTCAGCCCCCAGTATTCTGCATCTGGCTACGTGCTATTGCCAGCCCCCCCCCCCACACCGGGGCCAGCCGAGACTTCTGATATCCCTCCCTCATCTCTCTTCCCCGCTTCCCCGCCCGGGTTCTTCCATCCCGTCATATCCAACCTCTGATCTGTGGTTGAATCCTGTCAGTGACCCCTCCAGGTAGCCACAGGTCCACTCCTCCCCGCTGCCACTGCCACGACCCGGAGGGACCACCATAACCTCCTACACGTGCCACTTCCTGATGCTCATCACCAGTCCTTCACAGATTTAGAGTGACCTTATTAAAGACACTTAGGACACACTGTGTCCTTCCCCGGCTCAGACTTCCAGTGGTTTCCTGCTGCATTTCAAATAAAGTCCGAACTCCTCACCATCTGGCCCCTACCTGCCTTGGGCGAATGACAGCCTTTCTGGGCCTGAAAGTCCTCATCTAGAAAACGTGGATAAAATTCACACCCACCCCACTGGGTTGCTGGAGGATTAAGCCAGCCGGGTGTACAGTAAGCCCCTGTAACGTGAGCTACTTTTGCTAATCTTCGTCTCTCTTCCCCACATTCTTCCCCCATTCCCAACACTGTACCCTCTCCCAACTCTCCTGGATTTTAATTGTGCTACCATGAAGCCCATCCTCCTTTTTAGTACTCTGGGGTCATTCGGATTCTCCCTGCCGCACTGCATCCTGCCTGCTCCCTTTCATTCACTGAATCTCGTGTTGTGAATTCTTTCTGCGAAACGTCACCAACTAGGGTCCCATTCCTTGCCGCAGAATAGGCGGTATGGGTCAGAGCTAAGAAATATCCCAACAGAACCTTCCTAGCTCACTCCGGTCTACAGTCAGGAAATAGCATTCAGCTTCCTAACACTCATCCCTTTTTCAAAAACCTGCCCTCCTCCCAGTACTTCAGAACTTCCTATTCTAGGGGCGCCTGGGTGGCTCAGTGGATTAAGCCGCTGCCTTCGGCTCAGGTCATGATCTCAGTGTCCTGGGATCGAGCCCCGCATCGGGCTCTTTGCTCAGCGGGAGCCTGCTTCTCTCTCTCTCTCTCTGCCTGACTCTCCGCCTACTTGTGATTTCTCTCTCTGTCAAATAAATAAATAAAATCTTTAGAAAAAAAAAAAGAACTTCCTATTCTAGAATCAAGTCCCTAGTCCTTAGTGTGGCCTTCAGTGGCCCACTGGCTCCACGTCACATCCCCGTCCGTTTCACAGCCCAGGTCCCAGGCTAGATGCCTGCCCTGTGGTTATTCAGCTATGCCCTGAGCCGCCTCCCTCTGTGCTTGGCCAACAGTCCCTGCCCCTGGAACCCCTTGTGCTCTGTCCCTCTCTGTGGCCTGCCCTGGCCCACCCCACTTTGGTCTTTGAACTAACACCAGTGTTCCACGTGTCACCTCTGCCACACACCACCTTCTCTTGGTAATGTAACTGTCAGTATTACACACACACACACACACACACCGCCTAAGGACAGGGACCACATCTCATTTTATCAGCCATCTACCATCACACGCAGTTTCTGTGTCCTGGGCACCGAGTCAGCTCATGGTTTAAGTCATATCTACCACTGCCTGCCAGGGCGACGCAACACTGTATGAAATGGGTACTGTTATCGTCCCCACTTTAGAGATAAGGAAGTTGAGGTGTAGAGAAGCACACAGCTTGCCCAGCGGCTTCTCACCAAGTGCAGATCGGTGCTCTAGGCCTGGGTGTGTCTGACAGCAGCAGCAGGCGCCCACCCCCAGCCAGAGATTTTCACATTATCCCAATTTGTATCCTCAAGAGGCCCTATGTGGTCCCTAGATTGCTCTCCTCCCTTTCCACAGGAGAAAACCAAGGCTTCCCTTTCATGATAAGAACACTCCACAAACAGGAGAAGGGAACAGCCTCAACCTGAAAAAAGGCACCTGCGAAGACCCCACAGCTAACACACGGAATGGTGGAAGGCTGAAAGCTTTCCATCTGAGATGCGCACAAGACTCAACACGATCCTGGTGGGCCTTGTCAGCAGTTAGGCAATGCATAGAAATACAACACATTCCAACTGGGGAAAAAAAAAAGGAGTAAAACTATCTCCATGTGCAAGTGCCATCCTATATGTAGAACACCCTGAAGGACACACGGGCCCACGGGAACCTGGGAGAGCCAATAAATGAGTTCAGCAAGGTCCCAGGCAGGAGGAAAGATCAGTACACAAAAATAAGCTGCATTTCTGGACACGAGCAATAAACACCCCAAAAGTGAAATTAAGAAAACGACTCCATATACAGTAGCATCAAAAAGAATAAAATACTTAGGAATAAATTTAATCAAGGAAGTGCAAGACTGTTACACTGAAAACTACAGGACAGAGTTGAGACGTGTTACCCATAAAAAGGAGGGAAGCACTGACCCATGCTACGACGTGGACGGACCTCAAAAATGCCATGCTACGTGGAAGGAGCCCATGGGCAAAAAGGCTACACAGTGTATGATTCCATATATAGAATACCCAGAATAGTAAATCCATGGGGACAGAAAGCAGTCTGGTATTGCCAGGGCCAGTGAGGGCAGGGGGAGAGCAACAGTGACGGCTTCACCGGTATGGCGCTTCCTTTTTGGGGTGGTAGTGATGTTTTGGAACTTAATATGGGTGGTGGTTACATGACACTGTGAACGTACTAAATGCCAGTGAAATCGTACACTTCAAGATGGTTCATTTTATGTTGCACGATTTTCACCTCAATTTAAAAATGTTGAAGGAAATTAAAGACGACCTAAATAAATGGAAAGTCATTCTGTGTTCACGGACTGGAAGACAGCATTGTCAGAGGGCAGCACTCCCCAAAGTGATCTACAGACTCAAGGCAATCCTGGTCAAGATTATAATTACCCCTTCTGCAGAAATGAACAAGCTGATTTAAATATTCATAGCAGCATTATTCATAATAGCCAAATATCAAAACAACCAAAGTGTTCTTGAACGGATGAACAAATAAAATGTGGCATACCCATACAATGGAATGTTACTCCACCATAAAAAGGAATGAAGTACTCTCACCTGCTACAAGGGTAAATTGAAAACGTTATGCTAAGTAGAAGAAGCCAAATTAAAAAAGGCCACATATTATACAATTCCATTTATATGAAGTGCCCAGAATAGGCAAATCCTTAGAGACCGAAAGTAGGTTAGTAGAGGGGCCCCTGGCTGGCTCAGTCGGTGGAACATGTGACTCTTGATCTCAGGGTTGTGAGAGCCCCACGCTGGGTGTGAATATTACTAAAAATAATGAATAGATAAACTGTAAAAAAGAAAAGTAGCTTAGTGGTTTGCAGGGGCTGGAAGAATGGGGAATGACTGCTAATGGGTACAGGGCTTCTTTTAGGGGTGATGAGAATGTTCTGGAATTAGGTTACAGGGATAGTTGCATAATTCTGTGAAGACGTATATACACATGCACTACCAAACTGCATACTTTAGAGGGATGACATAATCCGTCTAAGGTCCCATCACATACAATAAGTAGAGGACCAGAACCTGGAGCCCAAGACCATCTGCTCATGGCACCAGTGGCTGTTGGAGGCAGAAGGTTTCTGGGGTCCTTGAGTAAGTAAATTAAGAAAGCCGAGATCTGAAAGAGCCTCAGGATTGTCATTCTGAAGAGATCTTCTCATTGCGAAGTATTATAGTTTGGGATAGTTCACAGAAGGGCTGGAGGTAGGAGTACCGCATGGGTTTACACTGAAGTCGGTTGTTCAGGACAAGGAATAACCGTGCCCGGTTGGGCTGCTCTGGCCGTGCCTTTCAGCTGGGAGTCTGAGGAGCAGACCGAGAGCAGTCAGCAGTGGATGCTAAGCTAATTTCAGAGATCAGGGGTCAGAAGTCAACCCACTGTCACAGTGAACAGCCTTGGGGTGGCCTTCAAACACTGTTCTCATCCCGTTTTTCTCACACTGCTATTTCAACATTTGAAATTGTGTTTATCTTACTGGTTCCTAAAATAATACATACCGGTTTCAGAATAGTTGGTAAAGTACTAAAAATAGAAAATGACCCCGGTCCCTAAGGATACCTTTTCCCAGGCCTGCTCCCTGTCCATATAGGCGATCTACGAGACTTGCCCAGTAATAGACCCCGAAATCCATCCGCCCATCAGGCAGGGGTCCTGCCTCCCCGCGGCCTTTCCCAGCCGGTGACCATGGCAGCGATGCTGAGGTGGGCTCCTTCCCGAGGCCACGAGGCTCCTCTGCCAAGTGACCCTGCAGATTTCCCGACAGCCTCGCCCATGTGTCTTAGAGAAGCACTTGGTTCTGAGAGGCTGCCGCCAGCCCCTCTTCCTCCCTCTCTCCGGCCCCCACCGGCTTGGCCGCTGTGGAGCCTTTGTGTGGGGAGTCCCAGCACCACGTCTGCTCCTCGGGGGATCCGCACTGACCCAGATTTCCCCGCCCGTTTCTGATAAGATCACTGATGCTATTGGACCCCGCGCGCATGCGTGTGCGCGTGTGTGCGGGCGCGTGCGTGCCCACCTGTATATGTGCGTGTGGGGGGGGCGCGCGCGTGCGTGTTCGCGCGTGCGCACGCGTGTTTGTCCCGCCCGGGTCTGTGGTCGGCTCCTTAGGGAAGTACCGCGGGATAGAAGAGCGGGAGAGGCTCTCTGGTGAGGGAAGGAATCCTCTCAGGAGAGCGGTACCACTTGTGAAAGGCTGAGGACGCCTTCCTCCTCGCCCCCTCGCAGGCAAGCCTTATCATGTGTAAAACCTCTGCAGATTTGACCTCCTGTTTATTTGCCTTTCTTGGTTACTAGTGAGGTTCAGCCTAGTTTCACATCTAGCAGCGACTCGATTTCCTACTGTACATTTAACCACTGCGCCGTCTTCTCTCTCCTCCTCCTCCTCTCGCTATCTGATCGCCCCTTCTATTTCCTTTTTATTTTTCCTCTCACCTCTTAATTCTCCAGAACCAGAAGATGACCTTGCGTAAAAGTGCTTTTCTTAGAGCTTTATATTGCCTGTTCTTCCTTTATAAATTGCGCACGTTTAAGCCTTTGTTCAGCCTCAGAGAATTCCCCCAAAACGAGGAAGTCATGTTTAATCATATCATGTTAATTTTTTTTTTTTTTCTCTGTGACTCTTGACCATTTGCTTTCCTTTCCTCTATGAGTCAGTGGCACTGGATTTTTTTTTTCTTAAGATTTTATTTATTAGAGAGAGAGAGTGAGCGCAAGCCGGGGTGGGGGAGTGGCCCAGGGAGAAGCAGACTCCCCGCTGAGCAGGGAGCCTGACCTGGGCCTGGATCCCAGGACTCTTGGCAATCGTCACCTGAGCCAAAGGCAGACTTTCACCAACTGAGCCACCCAGGCTCCCCGGGATATTTTTTAAGACATTATTTTGGAGTGTTTTGACCATAAAACATATTGAGGAAATGATTTGGTGGAGGAGATATTAAACTTGTGACAAAGTGCCAAGATCTGCTTGTCTTTTTGCCTCTTCCTAGGTTTTGGCAGATTATCACTGAAAGAAATTCTTGTTAGCTGAAATCCAGGTAACTTAGGTGCCAAAGCTTTATTTACCTCATCGGTGAAGGAATAAGTCAGCCCAGCACAACTGGCTCAAAGGACAATTCAAGAAGGTCGTGTCTCTCTCTCATCTGTCCCTCCATCCTCAGTGTGGGAAATCAGCGCTGGAACAAAAAGATAAGGTAGATGTTCGACTGGCCTCATGGTCAGTAAAACCATCACCCCTGGGCTTACTTCTCTACTAGCTAGGAATGATTTGTACCTTATCAATTTTCTACAGATTTCTATATATCCTACAGATTTTCTACAATTCCTACAAACTCAGAGGCTCTGGGACCTCAGTCCTAAAGAAATCATGCCAAAGTCCCATCCCCTGAAGCACTGCTGTCCGACAGAACTTTCTGTGACGCTTGGAGGTGTTCTAGGTCTGTGTGGCCCAAAATAGGAGCCACTAACCACATGGGGCTCTTGAGCACTTAATATGTGGCTAGTGGGACCAAGGAACTGGATTTTTTTTTTTAAAGATTTTATTTATTTATTTGTCAGAGAGCGAGCGGGAGTGAGCACAGGCAGACAGAGTGGAAGGCAGAGTCAGAGGGAGAAGCAGGCTCCCTGCGGAGCAAGGAGCCCGATGTGGGACTCGATCCCAGGACGCTGGGATCATGACCTGAGCCGAAGGCAGCTGCTTAACCAACTGAGCCACCCAGGCGTCCCAGAACTGGATTTTTTAAAAAAGATTTTATTTATTTATTTGACAGAGAGATCACATGTAGGCAGAGAGGCAGGCAGAGAGAGAGGAGGAAGCAGGCTCTTCACTGAGCAGAGAGCCCAATGCGGGACTCGATCCCAGGACCCTGAGATCATGATCTGAGCCGAAGGCAGAGGCTTAACCCACTGAGCCACCCAGGCACCCCTGGATTTTTAAAAAAATCTTTTATTTTAGAATAGATTTAGTTATGCAGAAAAGTTATAGATAATACAGAGCTCTCATATACCCTTCTCCCAGCTTCTCCTAAATGGGAATATCTTACACAACCGTGGTACATTTATCAAAACTATGAAATTAACACAAGTACAGGCCTAATTTGGATTTTCACCCATTTTTTTCCCCTAATGTCCTTTATTAGGATCCCCTCCAAGATTACACTCAACCCTTGTGTCCTCCCTTGGTTTTCCTGATTGTGGCACTTTTGAAGAGTTGTGGTCAGGAATTTGGTAGAATATCTCTTGATTTGGATTTGCCTGGTGTTTTCTCACAAAGGGGCCAGTCGTAGATTTGGGGGAAGAGCTCCACAGAGGTGAGGAGCCGCCCTTCCCATCGGGGCCCATCAGGGCCACTGTCACCTCTGTGCGCTGCTGTCTGCTCTCCTGTGCTCTGTGTTTTGGAAGCAAGTCACAGATCCAGTCTGCTGTCATGGGGAAGGGAGTTCCCCTCCACCTTTTGGAGAGGGAATATCAAAGAATTTGTAGACATAAGTTAAAACTGCCAAATGACTAGTAAATATTTGTGGGAAGATCCTTTGATGTTATGCAAATTTCCTGTTTCTTTTCAGTTCACCCATTTATTTTATTTTATTTTATTTTTTAAAGATTTTATTTATTTATTGGAGAGAGAGAGAGCGAGTGAGCACAATTACAGAGGGAGAGGGAGAAGCAGACTCCCTGCTGAGCAGAGAGCCTGTCACCAGGCTCGATCGCAGGACACTGGGAGTCAAAGAGAGTCAAAGACAGCTGCTTAACCGACTGAGCCACCCAGGTATCTCTCACTCATTAAATTTAGCCTTCATGGGGCATCTGGGTGGCTCAGTGGGTTAAGCCGCTGCCTTCGGCTCAGGTCATGATCTCAGGGTCCTGGGATTGAGCCCTGCTTCGGGCTCTCTGCTCAGCGGGGAGCCTGCTTCCCCCTCTCTCTCTGCCTGCCTCTCCCTACTTGTGATCTCTGTCTGTCAAATAAATAAATAAAATCTTTAAAAAAAAATTTAACCTTCATCTGTGGAAATTGCCTATAGCAATTAGGACTGAGACGTTGTTTTCTTCCTTCCTTCTTTCCTTCCTTCCTTCCTTCCAGATTTTACCTTTAAGTAATTTTTACATCCAGCATGGGGCTCAAACTTACAACCCCAACATCAGGCTGCATGCTCTACTGACTGAGCCAACCAGGTGCCCCAGGGCTCACATGTTCTAAAGGTGATTTTCTCTTTCCCTCATCCCTTCTATGTTAATTAACTGGAATTCTGTAAGGAACATCTGTCCTTTTTCCTCCCTTTATTTATATCACTACAGAATAGTGGATATTAGTTTTACTCTTTAGAAGGACACATGGTCATCTTTTTGCCTTATTTCCCAGTTTTGGGATAATTTTTCTAATAACAGTGAATGTGTTCTGATATAGGACAGTCAAAAAGGACAGGTGATAAGTGACCACCACGGTGGATGTTTTTGGAAAGATTGACCAAAACACTGTTTTCGAAGGCTACAATATATGGACGCTTAGGAGCCCTGTGTGGGACTGAAGGAGAGAAAACCCCCCAAGACTGAGAATGAGAATTCCAGGGCTGAGTTGCATGTCTCAGAGTCCTAACCTCATCCCCCCTGATATGAGAACTTGGGAAAATCATACTGTCTCTTTGGACCTCAGTCTCCCCCCCCCCCCCAATAAGATGAAGATGAAGGTATTGGTCAACTCAGGATCAGGGTTTCTCAGACTTCAGCATGCTTAGCAATCACCTGGAGCTTTGGTTAAAAGCCCTATCACTGGCTGCACCTCCAAAGTGTCTGATCCAGCAGGTGTGAGGTGGGGACCCGTGACTGTGCCCTTGTAACACATTGCCAGATGATGCCGATGCCACTGGTCCAGAGACCACATTTTGAGAACCATTAATCCTGAGGCTCTCAAAGACCCATTCACAACTTTGGACTCAATATTTATTCAAATGGTGAAATCTTTGGGCTTGGCTCTGAAAAAGTCATGGATGCAGTTGTGGAACAGCACTTTGCAGGAACAGAGGCCCTGGAAATCCAGCATGGAAACATGCAGAGGACCCTTGAGGGATTGTTGGGTACTAGGCATGCCATGACGTGCTTCTAAGATGCAGTCCAAAGAGGGACAAATATCGGGCAGAGTGGTAAAGGGCAAGCTTGAGTCCGGGTCCCAGCCCTGAACACCTGTGTGGCCTTGGGCAAGTGGCTAAAGGACTCCTCGCCTCAGTTGTCCTCACCTATAAAAATAGGACAGTAATGGTACTTACGTGACCTAGCATAAAGAAAATGCTCGATAAGTGGTTGTTGCTGCTGGAATTAACTATTTTTTACTACTGACCCTTTTCAGTGGGGAGAAGTACCAGTGAGAACAATGGTCTCCATTTTCACAGCGTGTCCCATGCTCCCCCAGCCCTAACACCACCCAGCTTGGATTCCCAGCCGCTCATGTTAACCCCCTCACAAAATCCAAAACAGGTTATGAGAAAAATTCAATATAATTTATTAAATAATTCCCGAGGATTCCTTCAAGGAACATTAACTCTGAATACAATAAAACCAATAAATTAACATAGGTGCCCCCTCCTGCCGTCACAGAAGCATAATGAGGATTAGATTTAAGTCTGCAGAAGAAAGGCATTCTATAAATACTAAGAGCGATAACAGTGACTTAACCTGAAGTCTTTTCAAGTTAATTCACACATTTATACCTCAGTCCTCCCAAGACTAGCCCACCTGGGGATTCTTTGAGATTATTTATTAGAATAATTTACTTGACAACTCAAAGCAGAGCTGTCACACTTGGCTGTCAGTCGTATTGTCTCAAGGCTTCATACATGTCCGCTGTTCCAAAAGGAATAGGTTCAACCCGATGGCCTTGCATGACCTACTGGGGTCCGGGATTCAGTGATTTAAACACACGTTCCAGGCACGCCGAGAACTGTTGTAAAATCGTCAAGATGAAGCTTTTACTTTCAAAGGTATCTGCAGGCACAGAAACTTCTGTTTCTGGCTCGTGTTGAAATTTGAGTTTGTCGAGCTGTTCTGTGATTTTATCGATCATGTTCTTGTCTGATAATGGTTTGATCGCCCTGAAATAAGGCAAGATGGCTGAGCTGTTGATCCGTGGTGGCTGGGAATCAGAGGTGAGACACGGCAGCAGGAAATGGTTGGATTCCGGCACCCCGGTCTCTCTCTTCAGCTGTGGAATGAGGTGGAGAACTGGGTGAGCATTAGGTTTGCAGTGGTAGCTGGAAGCCCCCACGCTAGCGTCTGAATGCTCCCTCTGGGATGGCCTGGGGTGGGGGAGTGCATCCCCCTGCCATCTCTCGTAATAGGTTCCACGAACCTGTGAGGCTGTGATCATCACTATTTCCCTTCCCAGAAGAAACGAAAGCTCCATTCATTAGCAGAGCTGGCCCAGTCAAGTGGCAGGCCTGGAATTCTAACCCACGTCAGCAGCAATCCCAAAGACGATGCCGATAACCGCCACCCCATCCTGCCTCCCCTGCCCCTCTGCCCAAGGCCTTCACAAACCCCTAGAATCTTCTCTCAGCTGCTCCAGGGCTCGGAGAGCTGGTGAAGAGGAGAGCATCTGGGTTTCCCTCCTGCTTCTTGCTCTTTGTGACTCTGTGTTAGAGCCCATGTATCCCAGCTCATTGAGGGGGTATATGCATGTCTGGAAAGGCCTCCAAGATGCCAGGGAGGGTTTTTCCAAGCATACCATGGACTCCAGACCAGGCTCTCTCCTGTCCCTCTTCCTAAGGACTAAGAGCTTTTGGATTCACCTGAAATGCTGAGAACACCTCCCCAGCCTGAACTGCCTAGTCACCTTGGCGGGTAGCTAGGCGTCTGTAACAACCAAGGCTAAGGTTTACAGGTCAGGGTGGAAGGGAAGAGCCAGGCCAATTTGATGAGTCGTTTCCAGGTTTTGGTTTTTATTTGTTTGTTTAATCAAAGCTGCCCACGAGGTTCTATCTTGATCTCGGCTCTGAGAAAACGAGAGCTTTCACGTTGATTCAGCCTCAGACTTTCCCGCCAGTGGGGTTGGGCTCAGAAGAGCCTCTGGCAAAAGCAGGCTGGGTCTTAATTAAACAACAAAGTAGTACACAAACAGATGCTAATTCGTTAACTGCCCTTCTCTGCGGTAAGAGTGACTCTCTGCTACCCAGGTGAGGAGCTTAACGTCCTGAATTCACTGAGTTCACATTTATAGCTTCCCTAGATCGTCAAGGCTCCCTAGCGGGTTCCTAAATGGTCAAGCAAGATGGCCCATCTCTAAAGATACGCTCCAGGCAGGAAAATCCACATCATCCTGCCATGAACCAAATATGCTGGGGATGAACAGAACCTACAGTACATGAGAAGTGCTTGATTTTCAGGCTGTCTGGGCTAATCTCTGCCTCCGATTTTCATAGAAAGTCCATCATAGCCTGGCTTGTTGTTCCCATCCCTAGCTTCGGGTCTGAAAAGAGGAGGGTTCTTCTGGGGGCAACGGAAGGCATTTTAAAGAAATGGCCCAGAGAAGAATTCTGTAGGACACTCACATAGTCTTCCAAAAGTCCCTTCGACAAGTGCTGTAATTCCAAGATGATTTTCCGAACATCGCGTGGTTGTAGCCGTTGGGCGGGCGCTGCATGGGAGGTCAGCGAAGTTTCCATGCAGCAGAGCAGGAACAGGGTGAACCTGGCTGGTCCTGGAGAAAGAGAATGATGCCGTGAGACACAGGATCTGACACGGCCTGCCCGCCCCAGCTGCCACCACCGCTGGCTGAGCCTCTCCAGAGTCTTCCCCTCTTTCTGAGGAGACAAAGCCGTGCCCACAGATGGGGCAGCAGGACCCGGCAATACCTGTGTGGGAGAGCATGGCGAGAGAGAGCACGCGCAGCCTGCCTCGGCAGCAGCCTCCAGTCAGATGTGCTCGCCATGGTCCTCAGGAGATATATAAAGGGCCGCTCACAGGGGGGGAAGCACAATCAACGTCCCGCCCATGGCAAAAATCATTGCTCAGTTTTTCTCCAGAAAACACTCAAAATTCTGCGGCCCAAGGTTGGGTGAAATCAGTGCTAGAAGGAAGCGCTGAGGTTACCCTCAAGGTGGGCAGATGCCTGACTCAGTACACACACACACAGGAAGGCACACGCATCTTTGCCATTTCTTCTGGGAAAAAGCTTATTGATTTGACTAGAAGAAATTCTGAAGCCCAGATTTGATAGACGTAACTGCCCAGGAACAGGTGATTTACAGGAGTTGAGGGCGAGTACCCCATAGGGAATTTCTGGGGAGGTCACAGTGAGGCTGTGTAGGTGTCAGGCTGGTGTGAGGTTTTCAAAAATGTATTATTACCTTTGTAAATTTCTGAAGCATGCCCCTGCCAGTGTGCGGGGATGGCCCCATGACCACTATGAATGAGGTAAGTCAAGGCCTTGCCTCCACTGTTTGGCCTTGAACATTGTTGGATTCTCAGCTGTGCCTTGGCAGCAGCCAGAATCCGTGCTCCGGGGTGATTTGCTGAAGGCACTTATTCCTATTTTGAGTGCCACTGTTGACCAGGAACTCCTCTAGGTTCTTGGGGATGGTGGCAAAGAAGTTAGACAAGGTCTGTGCCCCAGTAAAGCTGGCGTTCTAGCAGACAGTGGGCAGACAGTAAGCTACAGGAATAACAAGAAGGTGTAAGGTAGTGGTAAGAACTATGAAAATAAAGCAAGGTGATGGGATCGAGACCAGTGGGTGAGATACTTTAAGTCAGGTGATAAGGAATAGTGTCTCTGGGGAAGTGTGTGCTGTGGGAAGCTCTGGGGAAAGTGTGCTCCTAGAGTGCGGGACTCTAGTGCAAAAGTGAGCTTGGTGTGGCCAAGAATGGCCGCTGGGGCAAAGTGAGGGCTGTGGAGGGCGGTAGGGAGGTGGGCAGAGGCCAGGTCACAGAGGACCTTCTGAGGCCGTGTTAAAGAACTTGGATTTTTACCCCAAGTGTGACAAGGCACCGCCAAATGGCTCTAGGGAGGGGAATGTAGAATCTGGTGGGCTTTCAGAAGTGAGAATTAGAGCAGCTGCTAAGTGGAGAATGGATTGTGTGAACCCAGGATGGAAGCAGAGGAGTTATTGGGAGGCTGTGTGGCTGTCCAAGTTGAGATGATGGTGGCTTGGACCAGTGTAGAGTAGATGGGGGTGGAGTCCACAGAACTGGCTGATGGACTTACGTGGAGGTGAATCCAAGGGAGGAATCGGATGACTCCTGGGGTTTTGATGAAGCCACTGGGTGGTTGATATGCAGAGAGGGAAAATAAGTCTAGAGAAGGGAAGCTGAGAGTCCTGTCTGGAATGAGTTAAGGTCAGGATGCCCTCTGGGCATCTACTCAACGTCAAGTTAGCGGCTGACTGGGAATCAAGAACATAGGGACAAGGTCAGGCCAGCGCCATCCAGAGAATTCAAGATTCACAATGGAAGAGAGAGCTGGGAACCCCCCTCCCACCCTTAAACTCAAGCCCCCTTCCAGCCCCTGTTGTCTCTTTCATCTTCTTCTCCAAGCTTCTTGACAGAAGGGTCTACACACCCTTTCCTTCACTTCCCAAACTACCACAATATGGTTCTACCCTAACAACTTATTCAAAATCTTCTAGCCAAGTCCACTGTAGGCAGAATTTTGCCCACGTGACTTTCACCCTCTGATGTTAACTTCCCTAATTTTGTGACATTATAGGGACTTTGCTGATGTAATTAAGGTTTTTAAGCAGCTGATCTGAAGATAGGTTGTTTGCCAGGTGGATCCAGTGTAGTTACACAAACCCTTAGATACAAAGAGGAAAGCAGAGAGACTTAAAGCAGGAGAAAGACGCAGTTGGCATTGCTGGCTTACAGAGGGAGGCACCAGGTGGAAAGCACGAGAAGAAGATGAATTTGGTCAAGAACCATGAGTTGGTGGAGGACAACGGGCCCCAGCTGAGAACCAGAGCCCCAGCTACAGCTCTGACTTTAGGCTGGTGACACCTTGCGAGGAGAATCCGGTTACTCCACACTGGACCTCTAACACATGGGGGGTGTCTGGGTGGCTCAGTGGGTTAATGCCTCTGCCTTCGTCTCAGGTCATGATCCCAGGATCGAGACTCGCTTCAGGCTCTCTGCTCCACGGGGAGCCTGCTTCCTCCCCTCTTTCTCTGCCTGCCTCTCTGCCTACTTGTGATCTCTCTCTCTGTGTCAAATAAATAAAATCTTAAAAAAAAATTTTTTCTCTAACACACGGAAGCTGTGGGACGGTAGCTTTGTAGGTTTAAACTGCTGAGTCTATGGTATTTGTTATGGCAGCAACTGAGAACCGATATAATCTCCAGTGGCTTCGTGTTGCCAGCATTACTGGGTTCTCCTCAGCCTTCCTTTTACTTGACCCCTCCATGACTCTCAGTAATGCCAGCCACTTCCTCCTTCTTAAAAACCTCTTTTTTCTCTTATTCCATGACAATATTATCCTGACACATTGTGGCCCTCTGACAGTGCCTCCTCGGGCCAAATCATCTTCCTGCCTGGTCCTTTAGTAGGTGTGTCTCCAAGGGCCCCACCCTTGATCCATGGTTCTCACACTTGAATGTCTCTCTCAAACTCCAGATCTAAATGTCAGGTCAGCCTTTGGCTAGGAATCAAGGGCATAGGGACAAGGTCAACGGCTCTGAACACCTCCGCCTGAATGCCCCACCCTTGACATGTCCAAAACCCAAGCATCTGAACCAGGGTAATAATGATGCTGGAGATGAATGGATGTGAAGGGACTGGGGAAATCTGTACGAGGCAAAATTCACAGGAGATGGTAGTTGACCATATATGGGGCTGGTGGAGAGGGAAGAGCTGAGGACTGCTTCTGGGTTGGGTTTGTGGTTTGGGCAACTAGACTGACCGGAGGTGCTGCAGAGAGGACCACAGGGCTCAGGTGAATGAGGAATTCAGTTTTGACACAGTGAGTTAGAAGCGTCAGGGAACTCTCAGGGGAAGATGTACAGTGAGCCACTAGGCATTTGGATCTGCAGCTTGAAGGAACGAGAGACATGGCTGCCCTATCTGCGTACTGTGCCATCTTCAGGTGCCGTCTGCACATTGTGGTTGAGAAAACTGTAAGCCTACCAGAGATAAGCAGTGAGAGACATGTGAGGTAAGTGTGGAGGCCAGTGGTACACCTCTGGCCACAGAATAGGGAGAGGACGATGACAGTCTAAAATGCTGAGAAGGCACTTGTGAGAGGGAGAGAAATGTACTAGAAAAACCTGTCATGGAGCAAGATGAAAAGTGGTTTTCAAGAAGGCGAATGCAATCAGCACCATCACGAGCCATGGAGAGGTTAAATAAGATGTAGGCTGAAGAGAGGGACTAGGTTTGGCAACATGAGGTCACTGGGAACTTTGCTGGAGGAGTTTGAGTAAGTAGTTGGGAGTAGGAGCTATTCTATGGCCGTTTGGGAAGGGGGAAAGTGCACGCAGACTGCTCTGTCAAGAAGCCTTGAATAAGAAGAGGAAAGAGGGGCGCCTGGGTGGCCCAGTGGGTTGAGCCTCTGCCTTCCGCTCAGGTCATGATCCCAGGGCCCCCCGCATAGGAAAAAAAAAAAATAACTCTGCTCAGCAGGGGGCCTGCTTCCGCCCCTCTGTATCTCTGCCTGCCTCTCTGCCTACTTGTGATCTCTGTCTGTCAAATAAATAAAAAATTTTAAAAAAAGAAAAGGAAAGAGACAGCAGTGGTTGGAGGGGCCCTTGTGGTGGAGGGGGGTTCCCAGCCATTCCTTCTTTTGGGCATTAGGATCTGCAGACCACTCAGGGCAGACCTTTTCCCTGGGCTCCTGACCCCTATCCAACTGTTGACTTGACAATGGAGATGCCAGTGGGCATCTGGAACTTAACTCAGTCCAGACAGGACTCTTGATTTCCCCTCCCCAGATTTATTTTCCCTCACCGCACAGCAGCCACCCGGTTGTTTTATCAAAATCCCAGGAGTCATCCCAGATTCATCTCTTTGATTTGTTTATATTACTCATGAATATGTATCTTATTCTTTTTTAAATTTTATTTATTTATTTGACAGAGATCACAAGTAGGCAGAGAGGCAGGCAGAGAGAGAGAGGAGGAAGCAGGCTCCCTGCTGAGCAGAGAGCCCGATGCAGGGCTCGATCCCAGGACCCTGGGATCATGACCTGAGCCGAGGGCAGAGGCTTTAACCCACTGAGCCACCCAGGTGCTCCATATGTATCTTATTCCTTAAGGACATGTGACTCTTTTTTTTTTTTTGTCTTATAGTTCAGTTTTGGAGAATTTTTGTAAAAATAATAAAGGTGTTCTGACAGAAGGCAGTCAAAAAGGATGATAGATGTCCACCATAGTGGGTGTTTTCAGAAGGATCACATCAATAAATTGGACTTCCTCAAAGTTAAAAATGTTTGGTCTTCTAAAAGACTGTTTAGAGGATGAAAAGACAAACGTAGGCTGGGAGAAATAGATTTGCAAATCACAAATATGATGAAATATAGAAAGACTGCTCAAGCTTAGTTTTATTAGAATTAGGCAATTGTTTCTTTAAAATGACACCAAAAGCACAAGCAATATAAAAAAAAATAGATTACACTTCATTGAAATTAAAAACTTTTGTGAGTAAAAGGACACTATCAAGAAATTGAACAGACAGGGCGCCTGAGTGGCTCAGCGGGTTAAGCCTCTGTCTTCAGCTCAGGTCATGATCTCAGGGCCTTGGGATTGAGCCCCACATCGGGCTTTCTGCCCAGCAGAGAGCCTGCTTCCCCCCTCTCTCTCTCTGCCTGCCTCTCTGCCTACTTGTAATCTCTGTCTGTTGAATAAATAAATAAAATCTTAAAAAAAAAAAAAGAAATTGAAAAGGCAACCACAGAACAGGAGAAAATATTTGGAAATTATATGTAAAAGCGGGAACTAATATCCAGGATATATATATACACAACTCAACAATTAAAAGACAAAAAAAAATGTTTATATGACCAAAAGATTTGAATAGACATTTCTCCAAAGATATACAAATGGCCAAAAAGTACATGAAGAGATGCTCTGTATTCTTACGAGTCAGGCATTAGGGAAAAGCAAATAGAAACCACAATAAGATACATCACACCAAGTAAGATGGCTATCACTTAAAAAATGAACAGTAAAATAATAGGTGTCGGTGAAGATATAAAAAGTTGGAATCTTCATATAGAACTGATGGGAATGCAAGATGGTGCAGCTTCTGTGTCAAAGGATTTGGGAGTTCCTCAAAGTGTTAAATATAGAGTGACCACATGACCCAGCAATATAATTCCTAGGTATCTGTTAAAGAGGAATGAAAACATCTGTTGACATAATGATATATACAGGAAGTTTGAATGCAGCATTATTCATAAGAGCCAAAAAGTAACAACAGTCCCAATGTCCTTCAGCCAGCAGGTGAATGGATAACACGTGGTCTGCCCATACTGTACTATACTATGGTCTCGGCCAAAGGAGGAATGAAGTACTGATACACGGTATAACATGGATGAAAACGTGATGCCAGACGCAAAAGGACAACTATTGTATGATTCCATTTAATATGAAACACTAGTGCGAATGGCGTTTCCTTTGGGGTGAGGAAAAAGTTGAAAATCAGATAACGGTGCTAGTTGCACTATGAATATAGTTGCATTGTGAATATACTAAAAATCACAAAATTGCCCATTTTAAACGGGTAAGTTTGGGGGTTCATAAATTGTATCTCAATAAAGATACTGCATTTCCAAATTATAGGAACCATAATCATCTTATCCCATTTATTTGTCAAAGCTGTGCCCAGGAGCCCTTACTGTGTGGCCAGCAGAAGGCTAGATGGTAGATGCTCTGAAAATGGAGAGATGAATGAGACTCCTCAGTCTGGAAGGGGATCTTGGTACTAGAATGATTATATATGCAGGCAGTGATTAAAACCTGTGACTCGGGGGTTAAAGGGATCCACATTGCAATCCACTGGTTAGAATCTTGAGATTGTTTGACCTTCGGCTCATTTCTCTTTTCTAGATCTGTCAAATGAGGACGACAGCACTTTTTTCATACGGGAAGCGCTCGGCACCTGCTAGGAGCTACAGCCCTTACAGGTTACAGTCCCCTGGTTGCGGTGGGAAGTGGACTGTTTTCCCATTGTACAGCTGCGAGCTGTACAATGCTGCGGACGGGTCAGAAGAGAGAACCCAGGTGGTCCCCGCCTGAGTCAGGGTCTCGGAAAAGCCCGCAGACACCCACCAGTCGCCAGTCGTGGGTTTCAGGAGCGTCTGTGGGCCGCGCGGCCCCGTTGGGACGAGCACGCGCCCGCGCGCGTTTGCGTCCCGGCGGTTGCTCAGCAACCGGCTGGCGGGGGCGCCGCGCGGCCATGCAGAAGCCGGGCGGGACCCTGAGCGCGGCGATCCGGGAGCACCTGAGGCGCTTGTGTCTGCGCGAGTTCCCGTGCGGCACCGGCAGCTGGGTGCGGGCGCCGGCGGGGCCGGCCGGGGGCGGCCGGACGAGGGACTTGCGGGGTCTGGGGGACGGACAGGACGGACCAGGGGCGGGAGGGTGGGCCCTAGGGGCCGCCCGCTGCAGGATACGGCTGATCTGGAGAGGCCTGAGGGGGAGGTTTGGATCTGGGCATTTAGGGGGCGGCCTGACCTGGGGTGGGAGCTGGGACACTGCCGCGGCAGACGGGATGGCTCCCCCCAGAGCGCCCCCCACCCCGCCTGACCAGAGAGGAGGGCAGGACCCTCTCTCCTGAGCACATCAGGCTGACCTGGGGTAGGGTTTCTCAACCTGTTAGAGACACCAGGCTCCTTTTGGGGTGAAAAGCTTTTCCCCCGGGGAAAGAGCTTCTCAACCTTCAAGTGCTCCAGAACACCTAGGGAGAGGCCCCACACCGCGGAGTGCGGGGCAGGGGCAGGGGCACGGGCCGCGCGGGGGTGGGGGGTTGTGGAGGGGATGGTGGTTTCTGAGCCGGCTCTGTCCTGAGGCCTGCAGAGGCTGGTGGGTCTGGAAGAAGCAGCTTCCTCCCTCCTTTCCTGTCCCCTTGTCTCTAAGGCCAGAAACATTTCCCTTCTGAGGCTTCTCCCTGGGGAGCAAGTCTGGCTCAGGAGAACTAGAGCAGGTGTGTCTGCCTACGCTGCTCCCCCCCAATAAGCTCCGTGCTCTTGCTGGGGCTGGGGGGCATGACAGGGACAGCCCACCGTCCCTCAGAGGTGCACAGGAATATCCTGAGGGTCTGGAACGTTTCCCTCACACTTGATGGAAAGCTGGCATCCCCCACATTGGTAAAGCACGAAGGGGAGGTCAGTGTTCCTCTTCTCATAGAGGAGAAAACGGAGACACCAATCAAGGAACTAATTCACTTGTTTGTTTCATCAACAAACGTTGTTGCACACCTACTGTGTGCCTGGCGTCCTTGAGGTGCTTTTGGGCTTCACTGATGTCTCTCAAGATTCTCCCGGAGGAAGGGCTGGGAGACAGTCAACTCTGGGCCACTGTGATATGTAAATACAGAATTCACCTTTCCAGCCTTGCCACTTCTTCCTCACAAACCTTTCCTTGGTTAATACATCCCCCAGATGACCTTTTGCACCTTGTAGCTTCTAGTACATAAATCTTTCTGAAATGTTTGGGTGCTTTCCCCTGTTTCTTCAAGGTTCCCAGCTTGAGTAAACTCCTAAAGGCAGGAATGTAGTTCTCGGTCTATAGTTCTATCTGGGGCTAATAATCAGTCAAAACTATTGAGTACTCACTGTCTAAATGTCTAAGCTCTTTGTCCCTGATTGTCCTGAATGTTACAGTCTGCTCTATTTGGGGCGTCTCGAGTCCTGGAGAGGGCTGAGTTACTGAGCAGCGAAATTCTCCACCTGCACCACTGTAGAATAAGTCACGCTTTCTTCCTCGAACGTGGCGAGCATGGAAGGAGCTGGTCCCCGGAGAGGAGGAGGCCGGGAACCCTGGGGAGGAGACGGTGGAGGCGCTCCTGGGCCTGGTCCGAAGCCCCAACTCACCCTGGGCTCTGCCGGAGGGCTCCAGCGCAGAGGACCATTTTCTGAAGGAACTGGCCATCCAGAACCCCCTGGTGCTCAAAGACACCTTCTTCTACTCCTACTTCAGGTCCCTTCGGGTGGTGGACAAGCAGGTAAGAGCTGGGAGCTGCTGGTGGGGAGGCCATCCCCCTACAGAACTGCAGAGTCCTTAGGGTGGGACCTCAGTGTTCAGTGGGAGGCAGGGTGGGAAGGTCGTCGTGCCCCCCAAGTTAATTTCACCAGCCCCTGCAGCAGGGAGGCCCAGCGGCTCATTTGTTGTGTGTCTTTCCTCGTTCCCTGTCCCCGGGGGTGGGTGGGGGGGGTCGTCCAGGTGTGTCTTGCATAGCTGACTTCTGCTGCACCCTGCGGTAGGCCCCCTGGGTCCTAGGACAGACCTTTAAAGTATCTGTATTGGTTTTACTTAAACTTTGGGGGCCCGGGTTTAGGGAGGGTGGGCATAGTACTGTATGTTACTTTCTGTTATGAAAAAGCCTTCTTCGCTTCTAGCAAATAACAGAGCCCCAAAACTGCAAACTCAGCCTTCCTCCCTTCGCTTCTCCTCCCCAAGAGAAACTGTGAATTTACACAGGACTGGGCATGGGGAGTGGGAGCCGCTCCTACCAATTTGCCCGGGACCTTGCGGGTGTCAGCTCTGAAAGTTTTGTGTCCTGGGAATCCCTCAATCCTGGGCAAACCGGCATGGTCATCAGGAAGGACCCTAATGTCTTTGAGGCCACAGACAACTGAAGATTCACAGATGGAGCTCTGAACTTCGGGTCTGACTCTGCTGCGCATCAGCTAGCGGTTTCTTACGGCCTCGGGGTTCACTGCCACCCAGCAGGAGACAGCAAAGAACATGGCATCCCGGCCCTTGGGAGCTCAGAGTCTAACAGGACACTGAGCTGACAGTTGGACAACACTCCTAGGGGGCAGGGTGGGCTGGGGTTGAGGCACAGGGATCCTGGTGGGATGTGCCGGAGGGCCGCTAGGGAGGTCGGTTACGGCAGGCGTGAGGTGACTCAGGAGGGGAAGTGGCCACCTGTTGCTGTCCCCCTTGGGCCCCATTTCTGCTCCGCAACTGCCTCACCCAGGAGAGCTCTCAGCTTCCTGATCTTCCCTTCCAGGTGAGCCTGGTGGATAAAGGTCTCCTGAAATTTCTGAATCTTGAAGAGTTGGTACTGAGTGCCAATCAGATCAAGGAGATAGACGCCATCAACCTGCCCCCAACACTCAGGGTAAAGGAGCCCAGACTCCCTGTGGCGTCTTTGTGCCGGCTCAGCCCAGAGACCCTGCCCCTGCCTTGTTCTGCCGCCTGAAGTTTCAGCCAGTGTGGCTGTATGCCAAGGGCCAGCCCCAGGCTTTAGAGAGGGAAGCCAGATTCCTCAAAAAAAGTAGAATTTCCATGTGACCCAGCAATGCCATCTCTAGGCATATGCCCCACAGAATTGAAGGCAGGAACTGGGATTCTTGCAGCCAAAAGCAGGGCCAACCCAGACATCCATCCACAGATGAGTGGCTAAACGAAATGTGGTCTCTCCGGACCGTGGGGTGTTGCTCAGTCATAAAAAGGAATGATGCATGCCACAGCATGGGGGAAACTTGAAAACATTATGCCGAATGAAGGAGACCAGACCCCGAAGGTCACATATTAGGGGGTTCCACTTGCATGAAATACCTAAAAGAGGCAAATCCACAGGCACCGAAAGTAGAGCAGAGGTTACTAGGGCAGGGGTGAGAGTGATGGGGAGTCATTGTGGTATAGGACGGGGGACCCACTGTGATGGAGACAGAGCCATCTGGGGTGGTGAGAACTAGGAGCGGTGATGGCTGCACAAGTGGTGCCGCTTAGCACCACCGAAGTAGGGAACATGGCAAATTGTATGTATGTTGCCACAATAAAAAAAATCATTTTTTAAAGATTTTTATTTATTCATTTGACACAGAGAGATCCCAAGTAGGCAGAGCAGCAGGCAGAGAAAGAGGGGGAAACAGCCTGATGAGGGGCTCAATCCCAGGACCCTGAGATCATGACCTGAGCCGAAGGCAGAGGCTTAACCCACTGAGCCACCAGGAGCCCCTGTGGTCTCAATTTTAAATTAAATATGGAACTTTGTAGATTTTGTGGCAGAAGGAACTCAGAAATGTGGCTCAGTGCCAGGCTTAGGGAGAAACCAGATGAGGCTTCGGAGCAGAAATCCAAGAATGTGCTGTCATCCTCCACATGAGGCCCTACTCCAGCCCGGGACCCTCTGGCTCTCCCAGACACAGGCTGCCGTGGGATGAGCACTTGCCAAAATGCTGCGCCTGTCCCCATCCACTCCACCATCACCTCCCATGCCAAATTTTAACATTTCTTTCGCAAAAGGAAAAACTTTTCAAAACTCACTGCAGAAATACTTGTTCCCCAAGTGAGCAAGAGAGAATGAGAGGGAAGAGGAAGAGGGAGAAGCAGGCTTCCCGCCGAGCAGGGAGCCCCATGGGGGCTCGATCCTAGGACCCTGGGATCACGACCTGGGCTGAAGGCAGACACTTAACCGGCTGAGCCACCCAGTCACCCATTTTTCCCCCCACATTTTATTTTATTTATTTTTCCCCCCCATATTTTAAAGGGAGCCTAGGCGGGCACAGGGCGGCAGGGTCTGAGTACTTCCTGGTCCCACCCCGCTGTTTCTCAGGGAGGGAGGGAGGGAGGCTGGAGAAGGGCAGACTGGAGGTCCCGGGCACTGTCTCTTCTGCTCCCCCCAGGTGCTGGAGCTCTACGGCAACAAGATCAGCAGCGTGGAGTGTCTGTGCACTCGCCCGCCCCCACACCTCCAGCACTTGGGGTTGGGTCACAACAAGCTTCTGGGCCCCTTGGAAAGTCTCTATGTCACCGCAGACTACTGGTAACTCCAGAGCCCCGGACAGAAAGAGAGAGAAGGGTTTAAGCCTTAGGTTTGGGTCTCGTCTGGAAGAACTTAGCTTTGCTCTTTTTTTTCTTTCTTTTTTCCCTTTTTGCCTTATTCTTTTCTATAACTGCTGGTTGGCCACCAGCCCCAGACCTAGGATTCGTGTCTCTGACTGAATAAGCAAAAATTCCCACCGAAGCCCAGGGAAGGGGAGCAACGGGTGGTGGGAGTGGGTCAGACCTTTCGTTTTGATGCCTTTAGGGCAGGGCTGCTCAGCTCGGGCACTGCCGATGTCGGAGTGGTCAACAGTCGGTTGTGGGGCTGTCTGTACGCTGTAGGAAGTTGAGCGGCACCCCTGACCTCCACCCACTAGAGGCCAGGAGCTCCCCCACACCAGCTGTAACCACCCAAAGTCTGTAGACTCACACCATGGCCAGAGTACCCTGTGTTCGGATTTTTTTATTTGGAAAACATACCTCCTGTAAACCAAGGTAAACTGCTTCATACCAAGTGTGAATTTCGTAAAAACACGGAAGTGAAACCTCTGTCTTTCACTGCCTTGAAATTCAAAGGAGGGTACCCTGTTCATGGATCTGTTTTGCTGATGTCTTCCCTGTCTTCTTGAAGGCTGACATCGGGTAAGGTTCGTGTGCTGGCCTCTAAGAGATGTTCTTCTTGGGTATTTCCTGTTGACTGACCACCCAGCATTGCATCGTGGGCTGTCCAGGCCAGGAAAGCAGGGCGGAAGGCTACGGGAGGGGCCCGAGTTCAGTCTGCTGGAGACCAGAGGCTGTGATGTGCTGCTGAAATGTCCTGCCTTCTTACTGCTGTTCTCAGACCTGTCACCTGTTTGCTTTCTCGTTTGTGTGTGGGAAGAGCACCCGTGCCCCCCTTCCTGGCCCTTTCTGCCAGACTGGGGTGGAGGGCGCCTTCTTTGTCCTCATTGGCATTCTTCTCTCACGTGCCCCCAAGTCCTGAATCACAAGGTTTCCCCTCGATGAGTCAGTCGGGCTTTGGAAGGTATCCTCCTGCATCTGGACCCGTCAAGTTTCACGCACCCTCTTCCCAGGTCCCCATACTTACTGGCCTCTCTTACCTCTGCCCATGGCTTCTCCCCACGTGGCTTCCTTCTGTCTTCCTTGCCAGTGTCAGTCTTTGTTGAGAACATTCTAGATGCATGGTGTTGCATCAAGATCTATGGGTGGTACCAAGAGTGCCACTGAGAAAAAGAGATCTCTGTAAATGGAAGTGATCGCAAGCAGGATGTGACCAGGGCCATCTCTGTCACAATGAGGATGGCAGTGTCACTGAGAGGGGTGGGGGAGGGGCAGTAGAACCAAGAGGTTCTTCTCCCGCCCTCCGAGGCTCCCCTCCTGCCCTCAGCGTGGGCCTGCGGTCTGTTCTGGACACGAGGTGCTGGGGCCTGTTAAGCAGGGGAGGCCCGGCACGGGACCACAGCTGCCTGTGCCCATCCCTGCACCCACCCTGCCTCAGGACTCCCGGAGGGTCCCGCTCCCCTTCTAGGCCGAACCTCGTCTCCCTGGACCTGAGCTTCAACGACCTGACGGACCTGCAGGGCCTGATTGCCAGCCTCCGCACCCTCCCGCACCTGCGGGTGCTCGTGCTCCAGGGGAACCCGCTGGCCCTGGTGCCCTACTACCGAGGCTTCACCATCGACAGCCTGCCCCGGCTCTGCGTGCTGGACGACATCACCGTGTCTCCCAGTGAGAAGTATCAGTTCCGGGGGCTCAGCCGGAGTGGGGGTGAGGCACCGATGGGCAGACTGGGGAGGGGCTGGCACTGGACCCTCCCCCCCCACAAGCCTCTGCTCGCAGGTCCACCATCGAACTGGGTGGCCTGTCCCCGCAGCTCCCCAGTTAGTCAGGGGTAGCTCACCTTCCTGATCAGAGTTCTCTCCCAGATTTTTGGTCCCTGTCACTGGGATCTGGAGACAAGTGGTAAGGAGGCTGAAACCATCCTAGGCCAACAGGAAGCATTCTATCAATCCATTTCTGTACTTTTGTGGTGGCTTGAGATCACCCCCTTGTGGCCCACACCACAAGCTGCATCAGGGCCTTCTCGAGGTCAGGGCAATGGAGTTTGGTAATCATAGCTTCCGGTCTTGTGTGCCAGGCTGTGCTAAGGTAACATGGAGTCTTTATCTGTAAGCATCCTGTAAAGCAGCTACTATCATTCCCGTTATACGAATCCGGAAAACAAGGCTTAAGAGGGGTATCTTCAAGTCCCTGTTTGAATTCGGCAGAACTGGGATTTGAACCCAACTCTGCAAACCATGAGGCTCAACGCGGGAGGAGGGGAGAATGCAGGGACCTGGCTGGGCAGGGCCTCCCCTGCCGTCCCGCTCACCTCTGCCCCTTCCCCTCACAGACCTCTTGGCCCGTGAGGCCCAGCTTGTGGTGACTATTGGAAATGTCAAGGGCGTTCTGGACACCTCTATCCTGGACCCAGAACCGGGGCCTCAAGGCCCTTTTATCTCCTACAGCTATTACGTGACCTACGACTTTGTGGAAGATGAAGAAGGAGAAAGAAGCACGCATGGTGGCGTGCTGGCTGAGGTGCGTGCCCGCGGGCTGCCCCGGGGAACCGGGGGACACGCGCTGCCCTTGCCTTCACGGGGTCTCCTGTGAGGCAGAACCGCTTCTTGGGGCCCAGAAAACCCCTTTACTCCGAGCTTTCCGGTTCACACTCTACTCGGAAGGGAAGCGGCTCTATTCAGCCCCTTTCTTGCAGCTCGAGTTACCTGTGCTCACCTCCTTCCTTTGCCCTGGAAATACATGCAGAGGGCCTCTCAAGGGGCAACATTTACAACCAGCCTGGCTGTCCCCCACCCCGTGCCTCTCCCAGTCACCTTCTCGCCAAAAGCAGACCCATGGGAATCCTCCAACCCGGAGAGGCGGGGCACAGCCGAATTCCTGCAGAAATTTTACTGCTCCTACTCCCAACACAGACCTCTCAGAAGTGGCAAGACGGGCATTTAAAAATATATATATATTTTTTATTTATTTGACAGATCACAGGTAGGCAGAGAGGCAGGCAGAGAGAGACGGAGAAGCAGGCTCCCTGCTGAGCAGAGAGCTCGATGCCGGGCTCGATCCCAGGACCCTAGGATCAGGACCCGAGCTGAAAGCAGAAGCTTTAACCCACTGAGCCACCCAGGCACCCCCAAGATGGGCATTTTTAAAAACTTCCTGCCCGAGCCCGCGCGTTTGTTAGGGCTTCAAGTTCACCGCGGCGCAGACACCTGCTCCCGCACAGGCGCGACGAGAAGCCCTCGCACATTGTCCCCCGGGGTCTGGGTCTCTCCCGCAGATCGTCAAGCCCTCGCCCAGCACCGAACAGCTGGATGAGGACATCCCTGAAGAGCTCTTCGGGGAGGCCGAAGACTCCCCGGAGTCCGGGCTGTCCAGCCAGTCGGGAGAGCTGGAGGAATCGGGGGGCTCGGAGGGCTCGGGGCACCTGCCCAGGGTGACCGACTCCGCGGAGGAGCTGGCCAAGCTGCGGCCGCGAATAGATCCCCGGCTCTGCCCCTCCCCGGGGTAAGGACGGAGGCCAAGCTGGAGCGGGGGGCGGGGGTCCCGCGAGCTCGGTCCGCACCCCCTCCCGGCCGGACAGCAGGTGCGGCGGGGTTCAGTGTTCCAGGCCCCGGGAGCCCTCCCGCTCCCCAAGCGCCAGGTGCTCGGAATGCGGGGCTGGCTGCCGTCCGCGCGCAGGTCAGAGAGGGGCAGCCCTTCCCCCGCCCTCCTAGTTGAAGACCTTCCCAGTCCGGCCTTTCCATTCATCCGGGATTTACTCCGGCCTCTGACCCGTGGTGTGGGTCTGAGTCGCGGGTTCTTTCCCACGCACCCACCCCCAAAGCCCACCACGTGGGCGTCGTGCCTATCACGTGTTTTGGGGGGTGTTTTTTGTTTGTTTGTTGCGTATCACATGTTTTGTCTTACTTGATAAAGAATCTTTTTTGGGGGATGGAGAATTTCACAAGAACTTGAAATCACTTCTCATTTAGTCTGGAAGCTCCATTAAACCGAGTTTTAAGTCATTGCAAAACACGAGCCTGGTTTGGGGCTTTTGTTTTCGTTTTTAACAAACTTCCTGCTATCAGCTGGGTTGCTATCTGTTTCTTCTGAGGACCAGAACTCAGAAAACAGAATCTGTGGCTGAGTTCTAATGAACCGAGCCTTCGCCCCCACAGATTTTGCAGCCCATGCCTTAGTTTGGAAACTTAGTTAGTTTCTCTTGAAGCTAAAAGAGTTTTTAAATTTTTTTAATGACTTAAAACCTCCACTGAAGGTACATGATACAGGCTTATGGAGAGTATGGGGGAGCTGCCTTGGGCTGTGGGGCTGAGTTCCTGTGGGTGACAGTGACGGAGGCAGCTCCCCGAGCTGTCAGAAGAGGGGGAGCCCCCAGCCAGCCCCTAGCCAGGCTCCCCAGTAAACCCCAGCTGACAGCCTTGTGGTGGTGGTGGTGGTTGAATTTTGGGAAATAGCAACAAAAAAGTAAGAACCACAAGTGATTCTGCTTTAAAAAAAAAAAAAAAAAGTCAGTTAGAAAATAAAGGTTTCTTCTCCTGTATCCATTGAACTCATGCCATAGAATGAATTACTCTTATTTATTTATTTATTTATTTATTTATTTATTTATTAAGGAGGCTCTACATCCCAGGTGGGGCTTGAGCTTAGGACCCCCAAGATCGAGAGCCCCCATTCTCTCCCGACTGAGCCAGCCGGGCGCCCCAGAGGGAATTACTCTGAATGGTTTTGTGCGTAGAGTTCCTTGTTTTTTTCTTACACACTCATATATATGAACCTATATACACCTATAATTTTTTTTTCTCAAAAAATGTACTCATATTCTGTCTCAGTTTGAAATGTGCTTATTTCGCATGTGGCTGTGGACACACAGACCTGTTATTTAAAAAACAACAATAAATGATTCAAATGTAACCCACATATACAGAAGAAGCCACCTTGCGGCCAAGTGATGAGGCTCAGGGAACCACTGCCCTTGATAAGAAACAACAGACCAGAACCTCCGAAGGTTCCTTATGCCCGTCCCTCCTTCCAAGGGTCACTGTCAACTCAACAAACACCACTAACTCGTGGGCCTCTCTTAGACCTTCCTGTACATGGCCTCGGGCAGTAATGCCGTGTCCCTGGCCTCCCGGGTGACAGCACCCCGTCTTCCTCCGCCCCGCCCCCAGGACTGTTCTCTTCAGCACCGTCCGCAAGCCCTGGACTGACGTCATCCCCTGCCACTACGAGATGCATCACACGCTCCGGGACTTGGTGCCCCTCAAGGCCTTCCTGCTGGCAGGGACCACCGTGACCATCGTGGAGGAGAAGGTGGGTGACGGGGTTCCCACGCTCCGTGCGTCGGTCCCCTTGTCCCGTCTTCCGATCTGTCAGGGCGTCCCGGGCTCCAGCTGCCTTGTAGGCGAGGTCTCCGTGCCTTTCCGGCAAGATCCCGGCCAGCCCTGCGCCGGCCTCCTTCACTCGTGGCCACCTCGCTGTCCCCCAGATTCTCTCCTGGCCTGCAGTGCCTTCAGCTGTCGACGCTGTGTTGTCTTCCAAGAGCGGAAAAGGGGAGAAGGACAAGAAGGGGCAGAAGGACAAAGACAAGAAGGCAAAGGACCGGAAAGACCAGGCTGGGAAAGCAGAGAAAGAGACGGTGCCGAAGGTGCGGCCGGGCTGCCCGGTGCTCGGGGCCGTTGCGGTGGCCGGGGGCGCTCTGGGCACGGTCCCTGCCAGGCCCCATTCACTCTCCCCGCCTCTGCCCCCAGGAGCAGAAGGCGTCCAAGAAGAAGGAGCTTCCTAAGGAGCTCCGGCAGGACCCGCCCATCCTGCGGGTGCTGGGCAGCGGCTTGGTGGCCTTGGAGCCCCTGCTGGTGGGGGAGCCACTGGTGTTCGAAGTGTGCAACTTCGGGGTGATCCGCACCTTGGAAACGGACAACCTGATCGCCCTCAGGGTAGGGGGGGGCCCTGCCACACCCCTCCCCACCGAAACAGTGCTGGGCCGGGAAGGGCTATGCAGGCCTCTGAGCCTCCTCTGGAAGGCCCCGTGTGGGCAGGCCCTGGGGAGGCACGGGGGTGGGGGGGGAGGAAGAGGGGGGCCTCCACCCCGGCCTGCAGCTGTACCCAGCTCCCAGCTCTCTGGAGCAGCCCTCTTAGGTGTGAGGAGCCCCGCCAGGGGGCGGGTCAGGTCCCCTCCTTCCTGGGCCTGGGGGGGGGGAATCTGCAGCCCCCCCTCCCCAGCATCCCCCAACTCCAATAAGCCTCTCCCGTTCTTTCTCTCAGGATGCAAAGAAGAACAAGAACAAGAAAGCTAAAAAAGGTAAGAGCTAATGATGGCCGCGGAGAGCGGGGAATGTTTCCTGAGGACCTTAGTCTGTCCCCTGTGATCACAGGCCACAGCCCGGGGGGGCTTGTAAACAACAGACATTTATTTCTGGCAGCTCCGGAGCCAAGGAAGTCCAAGACCAAGGTGCCAGCGTCGCTAGGTAAGGGCCCACTTCGTGACAGCCCCTTCTCGATGCGTCCTCATGTGGTGGGAGGGGCTCGGGGACTCGCTGGTGCTCCTTCTGTAAGGATCCTGATCCCATTCTCGAGGCTCTACCCTCATGACCTTGTCACCGCCCAGGGCTCCCCTAAGACCGTCGCTTCTGGGGGTCAGGATTTCAACATGTAAATTTTGCAGAGACACAAACATTCAGACCATAGCAGGACCTGGGGAAGGAGCAGCCTGATTTGGGGCCAAAGAAATGGAAGGACCGAGAATCGTATCTCCTGGGCAGCAGGAGGGCCCGACCCACCCTAAGGACCCAACCCTCCATCTTTCCTGTGTCCCTGAGACAGGAGCAGCCAGCTGTGGATCGGGGCCGGAGAGGGACCTGGGGTAGGAGGCAGGCGAGGTGGGAGGGGGCTGGGTTGGGCCTGGCCCGGGGGTCCTTCGGGCTTGGCAATCTGGGGCCTGTTTCAGGACATTGGCCGTCTTTGCATTCTTTAAAGTCCTAGAACCCCTAGTCCCCAGCATAGTAGGCTATCAACATGGGTTGACTCAATGAATCAGCTCATAGGTGGTATTTAAAACCATGAAAATATGTGTACTTACGTTGACAGAGAAGAGGAAAGGATTGAGCCCAGCCCCCCGGGGGACCACTACAAAATTTGAGCAGGAGGGGACAAGACCTGGAAGGATCACATTTAACCATGTCCTAAAACAAAACTCAAAGATACTGAAAGGAATGCAAAACTACCCCCCAAGTTGGGGCGCCTGGGTAGCTCAGTCTGTTAGGCATCAGACTCTTGATTTCAGCTCAGGTCATGGTCCTCAGGGCTATGAGATAGAGCCCCACTCTGTGCTCTGTGCTCAGCGTGAAGTCTGCTGAAGATTCTCTTTCTCCCTTTCCCTCTGCCCCTCCCCCAACTCACATGCTCTCTCTCTCTCTCTCTCTCTTTCCAAAATAAGTAAAAGCTTAAAAAAGAAAAAAGTGCCCAAGGTAAAATTCACATCTACCATCCAGCAAAAAAACTACCACACTTGCAAAAAAAAAAATTTAATATATAAGGGGAATTTATCAACCGTAACTGACTCAGAAATGACTTATGTGTTAGAATTAGGAGATAAGGACATTGAAGCAGTTATTATAATTATGTTCCATATATCTAAAAAGCTAAAGGGAAGATGGTGGTGTGTAACAGTACGGACTATAAACTAAACTTTTAGGGATGAAAACAACCATGTCCCATCAGAAATACATTCATTGGGATTAATGGCATATTAGATAATTCAGAAAAAAGGATAAGTAAACTGGAAGCAGTAGAAACGACCCGCAATTAAACTCATAAAAATGGCTGGAAAAAAATGAACAGAGCATCCGTGTTTTGAGACAAATTCAAGGAACTGATGTCCTTCTAGTTGGAGTCCCTAAAGGAGAGAGGGGTAGGTAGAAAGCATATCTGAAGAAGTAATTGCTAAACTATTTCCAAGTTAGATGGAAATTATAAATACACCAATCCAAAAAGTTCAGTGAACTCAAAACTCAAGAAGCATGAAGAAAACTAAGGCAAACTACATAGTAATAAAACTGCTTAAAATCATTGATAAAGACAGAGGAACAAAGATAAAGACAACAGCAGTCTTATCACCGGGAAAATGCCAAACAGAAGACAGTGAAAGAATTCTTAAACACTCAAAGAAAAATAACTGCCAACTTAAAATTCTTTTTTAAAAAATATTTTATTTATTTATTTGACAGAGGTCACAGTAGGCAAAGAGGCAGAGAGAGAGAGAGGAGGAAGCAGACTCTCAGCCGAGTAGAGAGCCTGACATGGGGCTCGATCCCAGGACCCTGAGAGCATGACCTGAGCTGAAGGCAGAGGCTTAACCCACTGAGCCACTCAGGCACCCCTCAACTTAAAATTCTTTACCCAACAAAAATATCTTCCATAAACAAATGTGAACCAAACACTTTTCTAGACCTACAAATGCTGAAAGAAAGTATCACCAGCATACTTCTATTACAAGAAATGTTCAAAGAAGTCCTGTAAATGGAAGAAAATACTAGATGGATCCGAATCTGCACAAAGAATTCAAGAGCCCTGGAAATGCTAACTGTGGTTAAATATAGAGACTCCTTTCTTATTATTTAGCTATGTTTAAATGATTGTTCATTGTTTCATGGAAAGATGCACTGCAGTGCCTACACCACCAGTAGAATGTAAGGATAGCAGAGACGAAGGGTGGGAGTAAGGAAGGGACAGCAGTGCATCACTGCATCACCATCAGGCTCCTATTTCTGTGTGAAGTGTCCTCTCCCCTGAATATGGAAACTCAAAGGACCTAGAATAGCCAAAACAACTTTGAAAAAGAACAAAGGACACACACCAATGGACTTCAGGAAGGACCCACGCAGATTTACGATCAAGCCACCGGGTTAAGATGGTCTTAATTTTTTTTACACCTCTGTAAATCCTTTTATTGTCTGGCTTAATTGACAGTTGCATTGAAATAGCTGCATCTGCCGCTAATCTCTTGTGTTGCAGTGTTGGAAATGGATGGAGAAAACCCATTCTCATGGATGTGTAATTGGAAAAGGGAATATTTTAATAGACTTTCAAATAATGATATTTTTCTTTGATAGTATGTCAAATTTGACAACTAGTAGTTTTTTAAAGGCTGTTGCAGAGTGAAAACAATATATATGAATGCATTTTTGGTAGTCAGTTATGTTAAAATCCATTCATTGGTCTGCATTGCCTTTTTTTTTTCCCCATTGCATTTTGAAGGGCTGTCTTACTCATGCACAATCTGTAACATCAGGCATTGGTTATTTGTAGAATACTGGTTCACTGAGTATGCAGATCTTTCAACTGTTGACACATTTCATTATACATCATCCAAAAATCATGTTCCGCACCTATATCATTAGAAGAGTCTTTGAGGACTGGGAAACTGTTAACGCTCATGGTGGTAGATCCAGTATTTCAAAATTCTAATTTCTACTGGAAAGCTCAAATGTTATAAATTCATCAAAATGCGTTCCGTTGTCTTCCCTGAAATGCCAGACTTCATGCGCTGTTTAGAAAATAGCTGCCAAACAGTCACGTCGGAGCAACCGCGGTTAGGGTTCTGCCAGGTGAGGACGGCGCTCCCAGGCCCGGGCAGCGGCTCGCCCTGCAGCGCGCACAGCTGCGCCCGGCAGATGACGGCCTCATGACAGGTGGCCCCACGGCTCCTCCCTGCGGGGAAGGGGCTGGGATCTCGGACTCGCAAACCGCGCTGCCCCTGGGCTTGGAGGACGGCTCTGCCGGTCCAGGGCGGCCGAGGGGCAGCCGGCACGTCTCTCGGGACTCACACACGCGTGTTTTTATTTCTCAGAGAAGAATAAGCCTGCGGTTCACACGGACGACGGCGACTACCGGCCGCAGCCCCTGACGGTGGAGGTGCAGGTGCAGCTGAACCAGTACCGCTCGGCCGAGGAGGCGCTCCGGGAGATGTCCCTGTAGCGCGCGGGATTAAAGGCTGTTCTGACGACCGCGGCTCCGCGTGCGTGTGCCCGGGAGCGGGGCACCGGCTGGGGGCGCCCGGCGGCCTCTCCGCCCGCAGGTGCGCCGCGTGTGCGCGAAGCCGCGTGGGGGAGGGGTCCCGCGGCGCCCCGGAGCCCCGCCCCTCCCGGAGCCCCGCCCCAGCCGGGCGGGCCGGGCGAGGCTAGAGCTCGGGTCCCGGCTCCGCGGCGCGAGCTCCTCGCCTGTCCGTGGCTCGGCGTCCCGGCTCCGGTAGGTCCGCGGGGGGCGGGCTGAGCGGGCCCGGGGCCGCGGCTGCGGGGGGCAGGCGTGTCTCCCCGTGCGGGAGGGGCCCGTGCCTCCGCACCGCCCGCGCACCCGCGAGGACGCTGGGTCTGGCGGCGCGGGCGGGGGTCGTCTCCGCGTCTCCCCGCGGGAGGCCGTCGGGGCCCGGCGGCCTCCTGCTGCCCCTCGGCTTGTGTCCGCCGCGGGGGCCCCGCTCCGTGCTCCGCCGACCCCGCCGGCCTTCGGCCCCCCAGCAGCCGGCTAGAGGCCGTCGGGAGGAGTGAACTAGCCCTTGGCAGTTCCCCTTATTGAAGCGTGTCGGGACCTGGAGCTCCCAGGGCCGAGACGGCTGTCGCCCCAGAGACACCAGCAGACCCTCAGGACTCGGCGCCGCTCTCGCAGGGGGGTCGTGCCCTCGCTGAAGCCCAGGCGCGGTTAAGAACCGGGCTCTTGGGGGCTCCCAGTACTGGGGACCTGCGCTGGGCAGGTACCGAACTGGGACTCGCAGCAGTGTGTGGGCCGGGGAGCCGGGGGTGGGGGGACGGCCCCGGGCCACACGTGGGGTGGGGGGCGCGGGGGCGCGCAGCGGGAGCTCCGGAGCCAAACCGCCGGCCCTGCGCCCCCCTCCGCCGCGGTGCGGGCCCGGGACTCCCCGCCCACAGCTGCAGGTCCTCCGGCTCGCTGCTCCGCGGCCGCCGCGCGCGTCCCAGCTGCGGCGTGGGGCCGGGGCCGGGGCCGGGGCCGGGGCCGGGGCCGCGGCCGCGCGCGTCTCCTCGCCGTCTCCGCTCCCTTCTCCCTGCCCTAATCCTTCATCTCAGCCGCAGCGGGAGGAACCTTTCCAGCGCTGTGACTTCTGCCGCCGCCTCTGCTAAATCCTCCAGCGGGTCCCTGCTGGGGTTACAGTAAACCCGAGCTGCCCCGCGCCCCTCGCCCTGGCCTTTAACGCCTGCCTTCCCAGGCCGGTGCTCCCCGGCCCTCCCCTCCCGGCGCTTCGGCCTCCTGCCCGCAGAGGCGGCTCCCCTCCCCCTCCTCCAGGAGCCTCGCTGAACGCCGCCGGCCACCCTTTCCCCGCGTCTCTGCGGTTGGGTCGCTTCGTTCAGAGCTTTCGGACCCACCACGGGCTGGAATCCTCCCGTCGCGGAAGGCCCTCGCGCTGCTTTCATGTCTCTGCACCGTCTGAAGTTCGGATTGGTTTTGTTTTGGTTTCTCTCCTCCACGTCCCTGGCAGCTGGAAGAGATGCTTTTGTCCGGGTGGCAGCAGGGTGACCGGGATGGGGCAACTGCGGGTGGACTGGGTGGAAGCAGAGGCCTGTTGGACAAGGACCACATGGCGGTGGAGGTGAAGGGAAGGGGCTGGAGGCCTGGCTTTGCCGCCCTTGATCTTGGGCAGTGTCCCCCACTAGCTTCTGCTTCTGGGCCTTCCCTCTGGACTGTGGGGTCCTTGCTGGGAGAAGCAGAGCTGCGAGAGGCGTGACTCGGGGCCCCGGCCACAGGGGAGCAGCCCGCACAGGCCTCCGGCTTTCCTACTTGCTTTCATGCCCTTGTGTGCGAGGGGTTTGTTCTTAAACCCCCTCTTAAGTGACTCCTCCAAGAAACTGGTGGGAAAGAAGAAACTTCTTTCCAGAAGCTGCAGGAAGAAACTTGAGGCGGATGTGAAGGGTTTGTCCTGTGGTTGCCTTTCCCTGGAGGAGCAAGCTTTGTAAGGGCCACGCCCGGGGCTGTCCTCTCTGGGAGACCCCGCGCAGGGCCTGCCACCAACGGATCAGACCGCACACTTTTGGGGCAGGGCGATGGTTTTAGAGTCGAGGGCCCTGAATGTGGGGTTTTGTGCTTAGAATGAATCTGACTGGAAACTGAACTAGCTGTGTGCCGTTTTCACTGTAAGATGCTCGAGTTTTCTGGGAAATGAGGAAAGTGCTCATGGTGCCTCAGGTTTCTGATGTTTTATTTTTTTAAGTTAATATAAGTGATCCTGACACCCAGTGTAGGGCCCGCACTCACCACCCCAAGATCGAGTCCTGTGCGCTCTTCCCACTGAACCCACCGGGTGCCCCAGGGTGCCTCGGTTTCAAAGCAGCTGCAAGTCCTTTGGGGAGAAGGTGCGCGAGAGCCCCCCGATGCCCACAGAAGGCAAGGGCTGGCGGAGCGGGTGTGCTTGGCCTGTCCCCTGGGAGAGGGACTCTGGAAAGAGCCAAAGGACTGGCTGGGAAGAGGAAGTCGAAGACGGCCAGCAGGAACTTGGCTGCTGGGTGGCGGGCCGGGGAGGCAGAGGCCGGGCGGGGGCTGCGGCCGCTCACGCGCTCTCTCCCCGCAGGCCCTGCCATGTCCCGCCGGCTGGGCTGGCCTGTCCTGTACAGCCTGGCGGCGCTGCTGCTCGGCTGCCTGCTCTTCCTGAAGAAGGAGGCCAAGCCGGTGGGGGGCTCCGCGGCCCGCCAGCCTTTCTGGGCTCCCGCAGGGCCCCGCCGCAGCCAGTGTCCCCCCAACCACACGGTGGCTAACGTCTCCCTGTCCTTGCCTAGCCGTCACCGCCTCTTCCTGACCTATCGTCACTGCCGCAACTTCTCCATCTTGCTGGAGCCTTCGCGCTGTGCCGAGGACACCTTCCTGCTCCTGGCCATCAAGTCGCAGCCTGGCCACGTGGAGCGGCGCGCGGCCATCCGCAGCACGTGGGGCCGCGTGGGGGACCGGGCTCGGGGCCGGCGGCTGAAGCTGGTGTTCCTCCTGGGGGTGGCGGGCCCTGCGCCCCCCGCCCAGCTGCTGGCCTACGAGAGTCGGGAGTTCGATGACATCCTGCAGTGGGACTTTGCGGAGGACTTCTTCAACCTGACCCTCAAGGAGCTGCACCTGCAGCGCTGGGTGGCGGGTGCCTGTCCTCACGCCCACTTCATGCTAAAGGGAGACGACGACGTCTTCGTCCATGTCCCCAATGTGCTGGAGTTCCTGGATGGCTGGGACCCAGCCCGGGACCTCCTGGTGGGAGACGTGATCCGCCAGGCCCTGCCCAACAGGAACACCAAGGTCAAGTACTTCATACCCCCATCCATGTACCGGGCCCGCCACTACCCGCCCTACGCCGGGGGTGGGGGATATGTCATGTCTAGAGCCACCGTGCGGCGCCTCCAAGCGGCCGTGGAAGAGGCCGAACTCTTCCCCATCGACGACGTGTTCGTGGGAATGTGCCTGAGGAAGCTGGGCGTGAGCCCCACGCACCACGCTGGCTTTAAGACATTTGGAATACGGCGGCCCCTGGACCCCCTAGACCCCTGCCTGTACCGAGGGCTCCTCCTGGTGCACCGCCTCAGCCCCCTGGAGATGTGGACCATGTGGGCGCTGGTGACAGATGAGGGGCTCAGGTGTGCAGCGGCCCCCTTGCGTCCGCTCCGGGGGGCGGGCTGAGTGGGGAGAGCCCGCGCGGATTCCTGATCCTCCCCTCATGACGACAAACTGAGAACCGTGCCCCTTACCCTGAGGGTCTATAGGAAATGCTAACCTCGCTTTTGTACCCCCCCACCTTGCTCTGATTAAAAACACCGAAACCTCGCTTCACCTGTACCAAGTTTGGCTCAGCGAATGCGGCCAGGACTCGGGTGCCGGTTGCTGGGGGCGGGGTGGGGGGATTCCTGGAGCCCCGTGTGGCTCTGCCAGTCTGGAAGTGAAGGAAGGAGGCTGCACAGGGCCCAGAGTATACACACCAACGCGTTCTTTTTGAAGTGCAAAACAGAACAATTATTCTCCTTCAGATACAATAGAGGCGCTGGAAGGAACCGACAGCGCGGCTGGAGTTTGTCCTGTTGAGCTCCGGGTAGACACTCCGCGTCCAGCTCCGGAGCAGCAATGGGCTCCTGGCGCCTGGGCTCCAGCTGTCCTCACGGGCAACGGGACCAGATCACAGAAGGCATCAGAAACACGTCAAAAGAAATCTTATGAACAGGCTCCCCTTTCCCCAAAACAACACACATTTCTATGGGGGGAGCAAAGACTAAACCGTATCTGAAAATGTAAGACTGGAAAGGGACGTTAACCAGCTACTGAACTCGTGGGCACGACGAAACAGGACCCCCCTCTCCGGCCAGGCTGCTGAGCGGCGCTGGGGGGAGGTAGAAAGATGGGGGGTGGGCAGCTGTGCTGAGTGGGGTCCGCGTGGAACAGGGGGAGTGCCCCGGGGCCGAGCACCAGCTCCTCGCGTGGGGAGGCCAGGGGCCAGGCGCTCCCAGCTCACTAAGGCCTCCGGCCTGATGGGCCAGGGCGGGACCCGCTGCTTCCCCTCCGTGCAGAGAAGGCTGGGCCGCCCCAGGCTGGATGGCAGCGGCCCCTGCTCTCCCCGGCTGAACCGGCAGACGCGGGCAGCCGCTCGGGCGCTCAGTCCTCGCGCAGGTAGGCTTCCTGCTCCGGCTCGGCCCTCTCGTCCCCGTCCTCCCGGGTTTTCTGCCGGAGCTCCTCTGTCTGTGCTTCTGCCAACTTGGTTTCTGCTTTCTGGGAAAGCTGGCGCACTTCCTGCACCTGTGACTTCACCAGCTGGATGTGATTCCTGGCGGTGATCGAGGCCTGATCTGCTCCTGCCGAAAGAGGGGACGGTTGGGCTGGATGGTTGCACAGGGCGGAAGGCACGGGGGGCGGGGGGGGGGGAGACGAGGAAAGCCTGGGGCTCTGTGGCTGGCTCCGTGGCTGGCATCCGAGCGCTCCCCTCTTGGAGACTTGCCCTGCCCCCCCCCCCCCCCCGTCCTCCCTCTCCGCACAGCAGAGACCTTTCTACCGCCACACCGAGGTCTGCGTTTTTCTCTAGCTATCAGCCGCTACATTAATAATTACAATTCCCACAATCTCTTTATAGCACACAGCTTAGTCCAGACGCCTTAGGAATTTACACAAGAAACACATTTCTTTTGGACAACTTAACAGCTCCGTGGAATTGTCAAAGACTTCTCATCACCCTACCCAATCTTCAGAGATAACCTCTGCTGAAGTTCAAAGGGCATGCTTCTCATCTTTTATACGTATTGAGCGCACAGAGAAATACTGTTATCTTTTGTGTCTTTACATGTTGAACATATTTTTGCCATTTTTTTTCCTTTAAAAATGTTTTTGGGCTCTATCATCCTGTCTACCTGCTTCTAGTACGTCACAGAGCTCTGCCTATAAACTGATCTAGAGAAGATCTGGTTCTTTCCAACCTTACTGTATTAAGAATCTCAGTACAGTGTTAAAGGCACTGGAGAATTGTAAGCACCACTCTTATTTCTGACCTTGATGGGAATGCCTCTCATATTTACTAAGTAGTTACTTAGCCTTTATCATGTTGGGAAAATTCTATTTGTAACTGTACTCAGGTTTATGGCATAAATGGGTACCTTTCACTGATGGCTTCAGGGCATGTACTGACATGACATGTACCGCCTTCCTCCTCCACTGCAGATAATCTCAAGTAGTGAGTTATGTTGATAGGTTTTTTCAGTATTGAAGCATCTTGTATTTTGAGGGTGAATGGCTGGTGACATTTGGCCTTACGTCCATATAAGTGATGCGGACCATAGTTTTGTTCCAGTGCTTACCTAGTACAGTTGGGGGTCAGGCCCATGCTGACTTTGTACAGTGACAACAGGTAGGAGACTGGCCATCATGCTCTATGCACTGGTATGCTTTCTGCAACACAGGAATTCTGTTTCTTGAAGATTTGCTAAGATTCTCCACAAAATAGCCTGGGTTTGGTGTCCATTAAGATTTTTATTTATTGGGGCGCCTGGGTGGCTCAGTGGGTTAAACCTCTGCCTTCAGCTCAGCTAACGATCCCAGGGTCCTGGGATTGAGCCCCACATCGGGCTCTCTGCTCAGCAGGGAGCCTGCTTCCCTCTGCCTGCCTCTCTGCCTGCTTGTGATCTCTGCCTGTCAAATAAATGAAATCTTTAAGTTTTTATTCAGAGAGCACGAGCAAGCACAAAAGTTGGGGGAAGGGGCTGAGAGGAGAAAATCCTAAGCAGACTCCCCACTGGGCACACAGCCCCATGGGGGCTCCCTCACAACCCTGAGATCATGACCTGACCAGAAATCCAGAGTTGGATGCTTAACCGACTGAGCCACCCAGACGCCCCTACGTCTGTAAATCTTCTTACATGTTTTATTTCACACGCATACGTCATTCGCAACTTCCTTATCCACTCATCTACCATGGACACCGGGTTGCTTCCATATCTTGGCTCTTGTAAATAATGCTGTAAACACTGGGGTGCATGGATCTTTTTGAACGTGTCTTTGTTTTCTTTGGGTTAGTACCCAGTAGTGGAATTAGTGGATCATACTGTATTTCTATTTTTATTTTGAGGAACGTCCATACTGTTTCCCACGGTGGGTGCACCCACTTACATCCCGACTAACCGTGCGCAAGGGCTCCCTTTCCTCCCATCTGGCCAGCACTTGTTACTTCCCGCCTTTCTGACGGGAGCCGTTCCGACAGGCGTGCGGGGTTCTCTTGTGGTTTTGATTTGCATTTCCCTGGTTATTAGGGTTGTTGAGCATCTTTTCATGTGTCCGTTGGCCATCTATGTTTCTTTGGAAAAATATCTCTTCAGGTCCTCTGCCTGTTTTATTCTTTTTGAAGATTTTATTTGCGAGAGAGAGCGCGCACGCGCGTGTGCGCGAGCAGGAAAGGGGAGAAGGTCAGAGGGAGAAGCAGACTCCCCGCAGAGCAGGGAGCCCGATGTGGGACTCGATCCAGGAACTCCAGGATCATGACCTGAGCCGAAGGCATCGGCTTAACCCACTGAGCCACCCAGGCATCCCTCTCTGCCTGTTTTTAAACTGGATTTCTTTTTTTGTGTGTGTTGCATTGTGTAAGTTCTGTATGTATTTTGGATATTAACCCCTTGTCAGATATATAATTTACAAAGTATCTTCTCCCATTCATTAGCTTGCCTTTTTGTTTTGCTGGTAGTTTCTTTTGCTCTGGTAAAGCTTTTAATTTCGGCGGGTGTAGTCCCAATTATTATTCTTTTGTTCCCCATACATGTGCTGTTGAGGCTGATGGCCGACATTACTGCCTACGCTTGCTTTCAGGTTTATGGTTTCCAGCCTCACACTCGGGTCTTCAATCTGTTTATTTTTGTGGGCGCGGTGTCAAAGTGACCCGGTTTCACTCCTGAGGGTAGCTGTCCAGTCTTCCCAACACCATCTGTTGGGAAACAGACCGTCTTTTCCCCGTAGTCTTGCCGCCTCGGTCGCAGACCCGCTGAGCACACGGTGCGCGTTCACCTCCGGGCCCGCCCCCTCTCCTGTGGCGTCCATCAGTCTGTCTGTGCCCGTACCACACTGTCCTCCCGCAGGTGCGGAGTGTGCTTTGACATCCAGGACTGATACCTCCTGCTTTGTTCTACTTTCTCAAGATCACTTTGGCTAGTCAGAGTCTCGTATGGTTCCATACGAACTTGAGGATTATTCCAGTTCTGTGAAAAATGCTACTAGTACAGTGGCGGGGCTGCACGGACTCTGTAGCTTGTTTGGGAGAGCAGCATTATCTTAACAATATTAATTCTTCCAACGCGCGAGAGCGTGGTGTGTCTTTACATCTCTGTTGTCTTCAATTTCTTTCCTCAGTGTCTCATAGTTTTGACAGTATGTGTCTGTCACCTCCTTGGATAAATTTTTCCCCAAGTATTTTATTGTTTTGGGTGCAATTGTAAATGGTTAAGATTTTTAAAGGATTTTTATTTATTTTGTGTGTGTGTGTGTGTGTGTGTGTGTGTGTAAGCGGGGGAGGGGCAGAGGGAAAAGGAGAGAGAAAATACCCAGCAAGGAGCCCAACACAGGTTGCAATCCCACAACCTCGAGACCATACCTCAAGCTGAAATCAAGTGTCGGATTAGTCAGATTAGTTCAACCAACTAAGCCACCCAGGTGCCCCTTGTTAATCCTTTTTCTCCCCGCTCCCTTTAGTAAACCACTGAGTATGATGTTAGCTATGGGTTTTTCATATATGGCCTTTATTTTGTTGGGGGGGATGTTCTCTCTAAACACACTCTGTTAAGAGGATAGTATGACTGGATGCTTTATTTTGTCAAAAAAAAAATTTTTTTTTCGCATTCTTTGAGTTGCACCTATGGTTTTTATCCTTCCTCTTATTACCGTGAGGTGTCACACTGATTTGCAGATATCGAACCATCCTTTCATCCCTAGAATAAATTTCATTTGATATTGGTATATGATCTTTTTAATGTATGACTGAGCTCAGTTTGCTAATATATTTTTTTAAGATTTTACTTGACAAGTGTGCTCACATGAGCACAAGCAGGAGGGACAGCAGCAGAGGGAGAAGCGGCCTCCCACTGCACAGGAAGCATGACTCGGGGCTGGATCCCAGGACCCCGGGATCATGACCTGAGCCAAAGGCAGAGGCTTAACGGACTGAGCCGTCCAGGCACCCCAGTTTGCTAATGTCTTATTGAGGATTTTTGCATCTATGTGCATCAGAGATACTGGTTTTTGGTTTTCTTTTAAATATTTATGAGAGAGAGTGGGTGTGTGTGTGGTGGGGTGGGGTGGGGTGGAAGTGGGATGGACGGAGGAAAAGGGAGAAAGCTGAGTGCGGAGCCTGATGCAGGGGCTTGATCTCCTGACCGTGACATCGGGACTGGAACGGACACCAAGAGTAGGAAGGTGAAGGGACTGCACCACCCAGGCATCCCTGGTTTTCTTCTTTTTGCAGTGTCTTTGGTTTTGGTGTTGGGATAATGCTAGCCTTGTAGAGTGAATTTGGAAATTTTCTTTTGTCTTCTGTTTTCAGAGTAGTTTGAGAAGAATAGGTATTTCTTTTTAAAATGTTTGGTGGAATTCAATTTGGTGAAGCCATCTGGCCTTGGACTTTTGTATGTTGGGAGGTTTTTTTTAAATTCCATCTCATTACTAATAATTTTTCTGTTCCAATTTTCTGTTTCTTCCTAATTCACTTTTTGGAAGTTTTTTTTTTTTTTTAATTATTTATTTATTTGACAGAGACACAGTAAGAGAGGGAACACAAGCAGAGGAAGTGAGAGAGGGAGAAGCAGGCTTCCCACTGAGCAGGGAGCCCGATGCGGGGCTTGATCCCAAGACTCCGGGATCATGACCTGAGCCAAAGGTAGATACTCAACAACTGAGCCACCCAGGCGTCCCAGATTTTCTATTTCTAGGAATTTAGTATTTCTTCTAGATTGTCCAATTTGTTGGCATATAGTTTTTCATAATGTTCTTTTAAACCTTTGTATCTCTGTGGTGTTCATTATTTCTCTTCCATTTCCAATTCTCAACACTTTTTTTTTTTTTTTAATGAGTCTGGTGAAGGTTTATCCATTTTGTCTATCTTTTGAAACAAAGAACTCTTGGCTTCATTTTCTTTTTCTTTTTTTATTCTTTGAGTAATCTCTATACCCCAATCTGGGGCTCAAACCCAAAAACCCAAGGTCAAGAGTCAATACCAGCCAGGCGTCCCTGGCTTTACTGATCTATTTTTTAAAATTTCCCATTTAGGCGCCTGGGTGGCTCAGTCATTAAGCATCTGCCTTTGGCTCAGGTCATGATCCTGGGGTCCTGGGATCAAGCCCCACATCCGGCTCCCTGCTGAGCAGGAAGCCTGCTTCTCCCTCTCCCACTCCCCCTGCTTGTACTCCCTCTCTAGCCCTGAATAATACATAAAATCTTTAAAAAAAAAAAAAAGTCCTATTTATTTTTGCTTCAATCTTTATTATTTTGTTCCCTCTACTAGCTTTGGGCTTTGTTCTTCTTTTTCTGGTTCCTTTAGGTGTACGGTTAGATTTTTTTGAAGTGTTTCTTGTTTCTTGAGGTAGGCCTGTGTTACTGCAAATGCAGAACTGCTTTTGCTGTGTCTCAAAGACTTCAGATCATCATGTTTCCATTTTTCTCCACGTATTTTTTTTTATCTTTGTTTTCTTGGTTGACCCACTCGTTTACATGTGTCTGTGTATTTTTCAAGTTTTTTTTTTTTTTTCTTGAAATTGATTTGTCTCAATTCATAGTGGAAGGAAAAGATACTTGGGAGGATTTCAATTTTAAACTTAAGACTTGTTTTAAGGCTTAACATATGAGCTATCCTGAAGAACTTTCCATGTGCACTTGAAAAGAATGTATATTCTGTTTTGGGATGGGATGTTGTGGGTGTAAATGTTAGATCCACCTGGGCTAATGCATTCCAAGCCACTGTTTCCTTCCTTTCTGTCTGTATTGTCCATCCTTTGATGCAAGCGGGGTGAAGCCCTTGTTATCACTGTGTTACTGTCAACTTCTCCCTTTCTGTCTGTATTTGCTATATACAGGTGCTCCTATGTTGGGTGTGTATTTACGACGGTTCAGTCTCAGATGGATTCCTTTATCATTATGTACTGCCCTCCTCGGTCTCCTGCTACTGTCGTTGTTGTTAGGTCGAGCACACACACACACACACACACACGCACACACACATGGGAAGTGAGGGGGAAAGGGAAAGAGAAATTTTTCTTCTTTAAAGGTTTATTTTAGAGGCACAGTGCTTGTGGGGGATGGAAGTGCAGAGGGAGAGACCGTGAGATCTCGAGCAGACTCTGAGCGGGGTGTGGAGCCTGATGCTGTGTTCAATCTCGTGAACGGAGCTGAAACCAAGAGTCCGTCAGATGCTCAACACACTGTCCCACCCACGTGCCCAAGAGAGACTCTTAAGCAGGCTCCAGGCCTCGTGTGGAGCCCACACAGGGCTTAATCTCATGACCCTTTGATCACGATCTTGGCCAAAATCAAGAGGCAGATGCTCAAGTGCCCGAGCCACCCCGGTGTCCCACTGTACACTTTGTTTTAGTCTGTTCATCTGGTAGAAGCAGCCCTACCTGCCCCCCCCATCCACATAGTGTATATATTTCTTCCATCCCTTCACTTTGTCTGTATGTGTCTTTAAGTCTGAAATGAGTCTCTTGAAGGAAGCTTACAAATGGGTCTTTTTTTTTTTTTTTTAATCCAGTCACCTTATGTCTTCGATTGGAGCACTTAGTCCATTTACATCTAAAGGTAGTATTAAGTATGTACTTACTGCCATTTTGTAATTGTTTTCTGGCTGTTTGTTTCTCTTCCTTTCTTTTCTCTTATGAGTTTGATGGTTTTGTTCCTTTGTTTATCTATTATAGATTTTTGATTTTGGGCTACCATTAGGTTCGTATGTAACGTCTTACACGTACTGTCGTCTTTATTAAGGTGTTAGTAGCTTAAGTTCAAACACATCCTAAAAGCACTACATTTTTGCTCCCCTGCCCCCCATGTTTTATGTATGTCTTATTTTACATTTTGTATATCCCTTGAGTAATTTTTATAGATTAATAATAGATTTTTACTACTTTTGTGGTTTAACCACCATGTTTTTCTAAATGAATAATATTTTTACCAAATATATTTGCTTTTATTTGTGCAATTTCTTCCTTTCAGAATTTTCTTTAACACGTCCTATATGGCTGGGCTAGTGGTGACGAACTCCTTCAAACTTTTGTTTGGGAAACTACCCTTCCTTATGTTTTGAATGGGTATTCTGGGTATTCTGGGTTATAGGTTTTTTCCTTTTAGCACTTTCCACATACTATGTCACTTCCTTCTGGCCTGGAAAGTTTGTGCTGAAAAACCAGCTATCAAATACCCGTTCTGGGGTATCCCTTGCCTGTAATGGTTTTGCTGTTTGTAAAATGGTTTATCATCACTTTGGCAATATTGTGTCCTGGTGCGGATCTCCTTAGGTTCACCTCATTAAGAGCTCTCTGTGCTTCCTGGACCTGGAGGTCTGTTTCCTTTTTCGGATTAGGAACGTTTTCTGCCCGTTTCTGTCTCTTCTTCTTCTGGGATCCCTATAGTGCAAATGCTATTACACTTGATGTCACCGAGTTCCCTTAACCAGTTTTCATTTTTTAATTTTTGCTGTTCAGCTTGTTTTCCATCACGGTGTCTTCCACGTCGCTGACCCATTCTTCTGCATCCCCTAGTCTGCTGTTGACTCCTTCTGGTGTGTTTTTTTATTTCGTTTAAATTCTTCACCTCTGACTGGTAGTTTGTTTTTTTGAGAGAGCGAGCGAGCGAGCAGGAGGAGGGGGAGAAAATCTCAAGCAGACTCTGTGCTGAGTATGGAACCCCGTATGGGGCTCGATCTCACAACCCGGAGATCACCGCCTGAGCCGGAACCGTGTTGCCAGACGCTTCACCTACTGTGTCATACAGGCACCCTTTTTAGCATTTTCTTTGTTAAAATTCTCTGTTCATCCACTTTCTTCTCGAAGTCCAGTATCTTTATGAACATGACTTTGAATTCCTTATCAGGCACACTGCCCAATGACTGATACCCTCTGAACTGTTTTAATGTTCTTTTAGTCTTGAATCCTTACTCTGACACTTCTCTGCCAGCATTCTGGAGCAGCTTTCTTTTTGTCAATAATGATTTGATTTAGCTTTTTGTAATTTTCAATCTTCCTACATCATTTTGTTTTAGCTGTGATTTTTTTTTTTTTTTTAAGATTTTATTTATTTGGGGCACCTGGGTGGCTCAGTGGGTTAAAGCCTCTGCCTTCGGCTCGGGTCATGATCCCAGGATCCTGGAATCGAGCCCCACATTGGGCTCCCGGAGCCTGCTTCCCTTCCTCTCTCTCTGCCTACTTGTGATCACTGTCCGTCAAATAAATAAAAATCTTTAAAAAAAAAAAAAAATTTATTTATTTGACAGCACAAGCAGAGGGAGAGGAAGAAGCAGGCTCCCTGCTGAGGCATGCAGGGCTTCATCCAGGGAGCTGGGATATGACCTGAGCTGAAGGAAGACGCTAACTGAGCCACTGAGGTACCACTGTCGGTGATTTTTTTTTTTTTTTAATTTAACATATTCAGTTACTGTGATGACTTATGTTGGAACTTGTTCTATTTGTTTTAAAACTTCCCTGTCTTAATTGAATTTACCAAGTTTTCTTTGTTTAGCCCGGTCTAATGTTGAGCTGATGATGTCTACCTTTTCTTTTCAAAACAACTATCGGCACGCTTTCACTTCTTTCCTAAACTGATTTAACATTCGGAAGTTTTGACAAGTTTACAAGTTTTACTGAATTTTTTTCATTCTTCTATCTCAGTTCTTTCCTAATTTTTTTCTTCAAAAAGTGTTTTTTTTCAGAAAGCATATGCGGTTGGTAAACAGTATTTTTAGGTCTGAAATATTTGACTGGATGTAAAATTATAGGTTACTGACTTATCGCCTTATATCCAGGGTTGTTGATCAGAAACCATATCAGAATATACTCCCTTCGTAGGTAAATCTCTTTTCTTATAGTTGAAGTATTTTTCTTTGTATGTTTTACATTGAGCCTTTTTTGTCATGATTTAAAGTGTGAACCCTAATAATCAGTTTTGTGAAAGTTTTTTTCCCAGATAATTGTTACACTTTTATTTTCCCTTTTCTCCAGCTCAATCTAAGGCTGCCTGGGAATGTTCACGCCAGGACGCCCCAGCAAACGTTCCTGTTCGCTGCATCTCGAAACCCTGCTCCTACGTCAGTTTCACCCTTCATTCCACCTGTGCCTCTAGGATCGCAGATTCCTTTAGTTAACTAAGACTTCTTTTTTGTTTTTAGTTTTAAAAATACATATTATATCCTTTTTAAGATTTGGTGCTACAGACCCTAGTCTATTATCTGAAAGTCAGAAAACAGAAATTTCTGTGAGCTACCCAGTTTGAGACCAATTCAGGTAAGAATGGAGTTTTCTTCAAAATATAGTTAAAAACCTTTAGCTCACGCCCACTGGGTGGATCGAGAGGTCTAGAAAACATCCTGGTGAATGCGGAACCGCATTTTCTATACAGGGACCCGGAGATGCAGAGGCTTTAGCACCGTGCTGAATGCCGGTGTGGCTGCTTCCTTACGCACCCAGCATATCTCAGTGCATTTCGTAACCCTTGGGTCCCCATTTTCTTCATGTGCAGACGTGGGGATGCTAATCCTCAGTTCCTTACATTACAATGCCTATAAAATACTTACTGCAAAGCATGGAACAGACCAGTATTCAATAAATGGTAGCTATTCCTCGTCCTGGATTTGTCACTGACTAGGAGTCCAGGTCTCCATTTCTCCCATCTATACAGGCTCACATCAACGGGTGGTCTCCAGTCTCCAACGTGCCACAGTACGCCCAGTTATCCATCAATACCGGGGTTATAAAAGGAACAAAATGCTTAAAAATGATTTAGATGCCATTATTCTAATGGGCAATAGCTGCATCGTTTTCTAGATACGGACTCCCTAGCTAGTGGAAATGGGGAACTTTCTCACAAAGGTACAGCCACGTGGGCCTTAGACGAATCTAAATCCCTCATTTTACAGCCAGACGAAAACTCAAAGGGCCCCTTGGCAGTACACTCTGAACCTACCAGTTTGGTACGCAGCTTCTGCCGCCATCTCTGAAAGACCAAGTGCAGTCAGCCAAGTGGTTTCCAGCTTCAAGTATTCTTGCTGTTTTGAAGTCATCTGTAAATTAAACATGGCACGTGAGACAACACGAAGAGGTTAATGAGCACGTAACACGGGCTTATTCCAGACAGACTTAGAGCACAGTCACTGTTAGACACCACAACGGGGCAGGGGCACTAATACAGAAACATCTGTTAACGTTCTGCTTACCTCAACTCTGGCTCCTATGATCACCTGCCACACCTCATCTTCCTCCTGTGAATTCATTTTCCCAAGTAAACTTGTATATTGTCGGTACAAAGAAATTAAGGTATAAACAGCCTACAAACACAGAATAAAGTAAGTGAGGCATGTTCGGACCTGTGAGATTACACCCCAAGGGGAGAGAGTCCTGTTACAGTGACCCACTCTGTCCTTCCACGTCCCTGAAGCCGCACTACTGCGGCAGGTAGAGGCATTATCCCAGGACATACATACTTCCACTTGTCAAATTCTGTGTTTCTAAAAGTTTGTTAGGAATTCAGACAGAGAGATTACAATGTAGGGAAAAACTCAGAAGGCAGAGGGGAAAACTGTGAAAAATGAAGGTACAATAGACCAATAAACAAGGGTTTGGATTATCCAGATACCTCTGTACGCGGGTAAGTGGTTTTCACACTGTCCCCACAGTGAAGCGCCTGGTGCTGCGAGTAGGAGACTCTCTAGACCCCTTTATTCGTAACTGCACCTAATCAGCTTGGTTTTGTCTTATAAACTGAGCTGCTGTATTTAAAGATTTTTCTTTCTCAGGGAGCCTGGGCGGCTCAGTCGCTGAGTGGCTTCCTTTAGCTCAGGTCGTGATCCCAGGGTCCTGGGATTGAGCCCCACATTGGGCTCCCTGCTCGGCAGGAGGCCTGATTCTCCCTCTCCCACTGCTTGTGTTCCCTCTCTCGCTGTGTCTCTGTCAAATAAATATATCTTAAAAAACAATTTTTTCTTCTTTTTCTTTTAAAAAGCATTCCTGGAAAAAAAATCTAAAAATCACTGCTTTAGGTCAAGGGCTCAACCAACTTTTGTTGTAAATATTTTAGGCTTTATGGGCCCTATAGTCTGTTACAACTCTTCAACCTACAGAAGCAGTCTTAGAAAATACAGAGAGATATAGACAAATATAGAACATAGAGACAAAGGAGGCTGGCAACACTCCAGCGTTGCCACAGCAACAGATACCCCGCTAGATTTGGTTTACAAGCCATAGTTGGCTAACCCCTGGTTTAGATCAAGACTCAACAGGAAGACCCTTACCTTAGTATATTCAGTGATCGCTTCAATCAGTGCGTATGTGGTCTGCGAGAGAAAGGTGGAGGTGCTGTCTGTCACCAAAGACACAGCCCTCCTCATTAACGCGTCATTGCTAAGAGAATGAGGTTCCAATTTCTGAAAGATATAAACATTTTCACTCAACTTCTAACCTGAAGCTCAAACCGAGAAACAAGTGAAAAACACTTGCCACACTGCAACTGCTTGTTTTCTTTTTAGGCTTTGTTCTGGCTCTTAAAGACCATATAGGAGCGTGCCTCCCATCTACTCGGATTCTTTATGCCATGTTCCAAAAAGCCAAGCATTTCTCTACATGAAATAAAAGTCTAGTAATTATAACCAACAAATCTGATGAAGTTATGATTCATTCATTACCATAGTGCTAGATGCTTGGGATATGAAGACACATAAGATATATTCTCTGTCCTCAAAGATTTCAGATGGGAAAGGGGAGGCGCTGGGGCTGAGAGAGAACTTGAACAATTAATGCAAATCAAGTACCATGGGAGCTATGGCAGAAGTTTGTGTATCTTTTTTTAAAGATTTTATTTATTTGAGAGAAAAAGAGCACCAGGGAGAGGAAGACCACCTGCTGAGCAGGGAGCGGGCCGTGGGGATTGATTCCTGGACCCTGAGATCATGACCTGAGCCGAAGGCGGACACTAAACTGACTGAACCACCCAGGCGCTCCAGACGTCTGTACAAGCTACAAGTAGGGGCATGCATGAAAAACAGTCACTTCTGTATTGCATGAAAATAGCTTAAAGAGGCTTTACAGAGTTGATGAGGGATAAGCTGAGTCTAAGAAAGTAAGTGGGTGGATGGGGGAGAGCGATTCTGAGCAGAAGGAACAGTACAGTCCTGGGTAGGGGGTGGGGCTCTTCACTCTAACCTCAGCTATTAAAAAAAAAAAAAAAAAAAAGCCAATGTAACTATCTCAAGACTTAATGAAGTATGGCCACCTTAACTAAATTCAAGTATTCCCTGCTTTCTGAAAGTTTGCGTGAAGTTTCTTTGCTTTAAAGGTATCTGACTGTATTCGTAGGTGACTTCAAACACCAAAAGTCCAGAGAGGATTTTCAGGTTTACAAAGAAAAAAAGCTGTCACTGGACTAAATGTCCTTTGCAAAAACCAAAGTGTCATAACATGAGCTTTTGGAAAGATACTCTTCACTGTATGCTGAGTTATGAAAGGTTTATAAGAATGCTCTACTTGGGGTGCCTGGGTGACTCCGTGGGTTAAAGCCTCTACCTTCGGCTCAGGTCATGATCTCAGGGTGCTGGGATGGAGCCCCGCATTGGGCTCTCTGCTCAGCGGGGAGCCTGCCCCCCCACCTGCCTGCTTCTCTGCCTGCTTCTCTTCTTGTGATCTCTGTCAAATAAATAAATAAAATCTTTTTTTTTTAAATATATTTTTAAATTTACTTATATGATAGACAGAGAGAGATCACAAGTAGGCAGAGAGGCAGGCAGAGAGAGAGGGGGAAGCAGGCTCCCCGCTGAGCAGAGAGCCCGATGCGGGGCTCGATCCCAGGACCCTGAGATCATGACCTGAGCTGAAGGCAGAGGCTTAAACCACTGAGCCACCCAGGCGCCCCAATAAAATCTTAAAAAAAAAAAAAAGATGACTCTTAATCTCACAAAACAAACTGAGGGTTGCTGGGGGAGGGGTGTTGGGAGAAGGGGGGTTGGGTTATGGACACTGGGGAGGGTATGTGCTTTGGTGAGCGCTGTGAAGTGTGTAAACCTGGCGATTCACAGACCTGTACCCCTGGGGATAAAAAAATATTTTTATAAAAAATTAAAAATTAAAAATTAAAAAATAAGAAAAAAGAAAAAGTTGTCAGTCAAGAAATCTTTGACACATGAACAAATCCAGAATTTTCCTTTACAATTAAGTAAGTATTCATTACGTATCTTGCACTGAAGGTACAGAAAGAGTGAAAAGAATATTATTTCTGCTCACTGGAAGCTAACTTTGATATACTCTAACTTACATCTTAATAATACATTTTATTTTAATCTCAGCGGAGGGCTTGATCCCACAACCCTGAGATCACAACCTGAGCCTGAACCAAGAGTCAGATGCTTAACCGGCTGCACCGCCCACACTGCATCTAACAAGTTTTCACTTGCACCCAGCAGCCCAGGTGTTACCACTTTTTTATAGATGAGGAGATGGAAACTCCGAATATTCTGTTACAGAAACTCTCCCAAAAAGTCACATTATCTAGACCTTAAACCACACCTTCGTCAATGTTTGTGCCCTTTCTGTGATGCTCTGCTGCCTCAGGGGAGTGCAATCAACCAGTATCAGAATACAGCACGAGTGGTCAGAAAGACGGAGATCACTGTTGGTCAGAAACTCTGAAAGGCATTAAGAAGAGGTGGGACTTGGGCCTGAAGATAGCCAGGATGAGAAGTGCCAGGCAGCCTGGGGAAGAAGAAATAAGGAGGAGAAGAATACATCCACTGCATTCAGGGAACATCCGGGGATCTGACCTGGTCACAACAAAGGGCACGAGGGAGGGGAGAGCGCGAGGAGTCGAGGCCGCGGAGAGCCGGCTGGGGCGTAGCTCTGCAGCACACAGTGGGGAGCTGCTCGGGTTCCGAAAACAGAAGTGGAACTACTGTTCCTGCAGGAAAATGACCTGAGGCTCCTGTCAGGTGGCCCAGAACTGAGGTAACTGGGGCTGAAGAAAAGTGTATGAACTGAGAAAGGACAAACCCAGAAAATTCGTTTTAAGGGAAGAAGAAATGCTATCCTAATTGTGGCAGAAAATGGCCTGGTGCTCAAGTAAGGGTTTTAGAATCAACAATTCATGAACAAGCAGAGATCGGGCTCATGAGAAAGCCTCAGAAGATGCTGCAAAGACTTGTGATCAATGGAGCTGATCTTTTTTTTTTCTTCTTCTAAGAATTTATTTATTTGAGAGAGAGAACACAAGTGGGGAGGGGAGGAGCAGAGGAAGAAGGAGAAACAGGCTCCCCACTGAGCCCGCTTCTGGGCTTGATCCCAGGACACTGAGATCAGAACCTGAGCCAAAGGCAGGCGCTTAACTGAGCCACCCAGGCGCCCCTGGAATGGATCTTGTGATAAACACACATTTAAGTATTAGAACTATTTTGTCAAACTGGGGTTTGCTAGTTTCCTATTTAGCTCTTTCTCAGAAAGCATATAATCAGTGATCTTTTTAATAAGGTACCACTTTCATATCACCTCCCTGCCAACTCCACCTAGATGTCTACTACATGCTTTACACTGTCATTTCCAAAACTGAACTCTTGATTTCATCCTCCCAAAACGTACCACCCTTCCCTCCAACAAATGCTAACTCCATTCTTCCAGTTGCTTAGGCTTTTTAAAAAATCCTGGAATGGGGCGCCTGGGTGGCTCAGTGGGTTAAGCCTCTGCCTTCGGCTCAGGTCCTGATCTCAGGATCCTGGGATGGAGCCCCACATCGGGCTCTCTGATCAGCAGGGAGCCTGCTTCCGCCTCTCTCTGCCTGCCTCTCTGCCTACTTGTGATCTCTGTCTGTCAAATAATAAACAAGATCTTTTTTAAAAAATTTAAAAAATAATTTTTAAAAAATCCTGGAATATACTCCACATTCAATCCATCAGCATCTTGTGCTGACCACATTTGGTCCACTTCTCCCCACCTACACTGGTGCCTGCCTACTCAAGCCTGGACTAGGGCAACAATCTCCCATTGGTCTTCCTAGTTTCACAAAGCAACCTTTAAAAACTCATGTGAGGGGCGCCTGGGTGGCTCAGTGGGTTAGGCCTCTGCCTTCGGCTCAGGTCATGATCTCAGAGTCATGGGATCGAGCCCCGCATCGGGCTCCCTGTTCAGCAGGGAGCCTGCTTCCTCCCTCTCTCTCTCTGCCTGCCTCTCTGCCTACTTGTGATCTCTGTCAAATAAATAAAAAAAATCTCTAAAAAACAAAACAAAACTCATGTGAGATTTTAACAACCTTGTGTTAAAATCCTCGGTGGCTGCCTTTTCTGAATAAAATCAAAAGCCTTACGATGGCTCAAAAGGACAAAACAGTCTGACCCTCAGCTAATTTTCTGGCTTTGTGTGTTATGCTTTCTCATTCCACTCCAGCCACAGTAACTTTTGCTGGTCATCAAACATATTGGGTAGACACACCTGCTTTCTAGGCCTTTGCACTCAAGAGTTCCTTCTGCCAGGGAAACTCTACTCCAAGATATTACCACGGCTTATTCTTTCAGACCATTCTGATCACGACTTTCACATCACCTTATCACATCCTCTCTTTTCCCTAGAATGTTTGTTTTTTTGGGTTTTTTTGAGAGAGAGCGTGGGGGGGCCGCAGGAGCAGAGGGAGAATCTTTTTATTTTTTTTGTAAGATTTTATTTATTTGAGAGAGAGAGAGGACAGTGGGAGAAATAGACTCTCTGGCGATCAGAGAGCCTCATGTGGGGCTCGATCCCAGACTCCAGGATCATGACCCGAGCAGAAGGCAGTTGCTTAACCAGCTGAGCCACCCAGGAGCCCCCCAGAAGGAGAATCTTAAAGAGCCTCCATGCCCAGGATGGAGCCCCATGCAGGGCTAATGTGGCCTGATCTCATGGCCCTGAGATCATGACTTGAGCCTAAATCAAGAGTCAGATGCTTGGGGCGCCTATGTAGCTCAGCAGGTTGAGCTGCAGACTCTTGATTTCAGCTCAGATCATCCTCTCTGGGTTGTGGGATGGAGCCTGGGATAGGGCGCTACGCTCAGTGCAAAGTCTGCTTCTGCTTATCCCTCTCCCTCTGTTACTCACCCCACCCCACCCCGCATACATTCTAAAACAAATAAAATCTTAAAAAAAAAAAGTTAAAAGAGAGTCAGACTCTTAACCGACTGAGCCTCCCAGGCACCCCCACCCCCACCACAGAATGTAAGTTTTACGAGAGCAGCGTATGGCACATTAAAGTTGCTCAATAAATTTTTGTTGAATGAAAAACTATTTTGTTGACAGACTATAATATCCCCTTTCTTATTCTCCGCCCTCTTTACACAATTTGACCACCCTGACATACTGTTCCTACCAAATGGGACAGTTAAAAATGCAAACATTACTAGATCTGTTCAGCTATGAGACGATGATGCTGGTACAGGAGAAAGTAAACCAGTGTTGCGAACACTGGGCACCACGAACAGCTTGTCTGATGGCTCACTGCGCAGGTGAGACTTCAGGAAGGCCCAGCACACTAAGCAACACCCAGCGGCGCTACAGTATTTTTACCTGTGCAATGGGAACCGCACACAGGGTCACGCCAAATCCAACCGCCACAGTTTTGTGCCATGGTCTTATCAATTCTGAGAAGCAGCGCTTCTTGAAGTTAGTCACGACAGGAACACACTGTCTGTACCTAGAAACACGGGTCGGACTTAGGAAGGCAGGAACTACCAATCTGTACGTCTTCAGTTCGCAGGGGTTGGAAACTCACACTCGGCCAAGCAGGAGCCCACACGAAGATGCTGGGTCTGCCCTCCCGACGACAGGGCTCGGTGGGGAGCTGTGAGTCTGGAAAGCCCCGACTCGCTGGAAGGAGCAGCTGCTACCCAACTCCCGGGCACCTGGCCGCGCGAGGATGCGGGCACAGTGATCTCGAAGTTTAACCGGCAACAGGTGCGGAAGTATAAAAGACCGTCTCAGAGCTTTTTTAAAACCTCGGGTCAAAAGAAAAAAAAAAAAAAACAAAAAACTGCCGCAGGCAGCATGTAGCTCCGGACCTCCGAGGGTCCCCGCTAGGCCACAGCTGGAACGGGGACTGACCAGCTCCCCTCCCGCCCGCAGAGAAAACTTGCTCTCGTAACCCGCCGCTCGCCCGGGCGGCTCCCGATCTCCCTCCAGTGACGGCGACGGGCCAGCGGGAATTCGAGCACAGGCCGAGGCTCCCCAGAAAGCCAACCCGAGCCTGCGGAGGGGGCGCACCGGCGTTCACCCAGGGGAATAACGGAAAAGCCGTCAGTGGGAAAGAAACCCCGGCTTTGGCCCCGGGAGGCGGGAGGCAGAGTCAGGACGTCCTCGGGCCAGAGGGGCGGGACGCAGCGGCCCGCTCGGCCGAGAAGCGAAAGGAGCGCCAGCTAGATTGGCGCTGCCCTCCCGGCCACAGCGCTACCTGCGGCGCCTCCCCCTTTGGGGTACTGCCCTCATACCCGACCGCAGCGGTACCTGAAAAGGGAGGCAACGCTCCGCGACAGCCAACTCCTCAGAGCCGCCATCCCGCGGCGGCCGGACGCCAGACGTACACGCCGGAAGTGACGCCACTTCCCGAGCGGAGGACGGGGCGCGGCCTCTTCTTGAGTGGGCCTGGCCCCCATGACCACACCCCAACCCGAAGGAGCAGTCGGGATTGGACGGGAGGTAGGGAGGGGGCGGGGCTTAGGGTAACGGCGGTAACGGCTGCGGCAAACGCCCAACCGACCGGGCTTCCGCGCGGGACGGGGCGGGCCCTGGGCCTGAGGGCTAGGAGCGGGCGGAGCAGAGTCGGCCGTCGTGAGGGGAGCTTGGACTCCAACCCGGGCGTGGCCGTGCCTCGAGAGGCAGCCCTAGCCCGGGCGCGAGGCGCACGGCTCTTCCGTCAGCGAGTAGAGCGCGTCCGGCGGGGAGGCGGGGAGGCGGGGCAGCGCGCCGTGGGGCGGGCACGAGGCGAGCACGGCGGGGGGCGGGGCTCTGGGCGCTGTCACTTCAGCACCAGGAAGTAGGTGGTCCAGCCGGCCAGCAACAGCGCCCCGATGAGCACTGTGTAGCTGAGGAGCACGAAGGCCAGCAGCTCTCGCAGCAGCTGCAGCACGTGGATGGTGGACGAGGCCGGCATCGCCGTGCGCGGGAGGCCCGAGGACCTGCGGGGCAGGGGCACTCGGGAGTCCTTGAGCGCGCAAAGGGGACGGTCCCCCGCAGGGTCACCTCCTCCACCCCCCAGCCACCGAGCCAGCGCTGCTGAGCCAGTCAGTGTCGTAGGCGATGTGGACACCGGAGGCTAGGCTAGGTCCTGGCCTTCAAAAGGGTAAACACGCTGTCCTAAGGCTGAAGAAGCCCGAAGTTCTGATTTTCTCCCTAACAACCAGCTAGAGGCCCTCTTAGCATTTACACTATAGAAATCTTTTAAGCCAGAAGCTCCCCTCATTCTTTGGCTCCTAATCTGGATCTGGGTTCTGAGGAGAGAGAAGCCTGTCTGTTCCCAGTCTCGGCTGCTGCATTAGTCTTCATCACGGGCCCTCTGTCCTCCCATCCACCTCCTGCATTTTTAATGCTGTGAGTGCTGCTAATGGCCTGGTGGAGTAAGGCTTGCTTTTCCCATCGCTCAAGATGCATCCCCAGCTGTCAGTGCTGCCTGGGAGGGGAAGAGGAGAGAGACCCATTTCGGGGGGAGAAGACAGCAGGTCCTCAATGACGCCCTTTGCAATTCCCTGGACCCCAAGGCTGGACAGCATGCAGAGTTTGAAAATGTTTGCTTTGTGGGCAGGACGCTTGTCCTCACGGGCAGCCACTATTGCAGGAGTGCCAAGGGGTGGGCATCAATTTGATTCTGGGCTTATCTCCTTCCCAACTGTGCTCCTGGGCACCTGTTCCAGTCCTGCTATCTTCCACCACAGATGGAATTACATGGCAACAATCACAAACCAGCTCTTCATCTCCATTGCTGTCCTGCCCAGCAACTTCCCTTAGGGCCAGCCACTAGCTTCCTTCTCCCCCCATTTCACTCACTCAGCAAAGTTTCCACGACTCCTCTGCTGCAGCAGCTCCACGGCTCCTCTCCGGGTCTGGTGTCTGAAGGTAGGCGTGTGCGCACTCCAGCGATCTAGGCAGAGCTGTGGGATATTCAGGGAACAGCTGCACTCACCAACTAGGTGTGGTCTAGAGACCAATCACAGTCTCCACGTGGTCCCTGAGCAATCAGGGAGCTGCGCAGAGCCCATCCCAGGCCAGGCGGGGCACTGGCAACCCTGCCTCTCCCCCACCCCGCCCGCCTCCCCCGGTTTTCACCACCACAGCCCACAGGCTCTAAGGATGCCTGCAAAACTCCTGATCAGATGGGCTTACACTAGGGGATTTTTCTCATGTCCCTTCTTGTCTTGCTTTTCTCAATGCTGCCGGTGGGATACAGTCCAAATCCTTTTCTAACAAGCTCATATTGAAGAGGAGCCCTATCCTACTCTTGAGTCTCAGACTAGAAGAACCACTATACAAATGACTTTCACTTACGACTGTCCAACTACAGCAAGGGCTGTTATCTTAAAAACATGTGTGAGTATGCATGTATGCATGTATGTGAGAAACAGGAGCTTGGAAAACCAAGAGCTCCTGAGTGCTTGATTCTAACTGACTGAGTTTAGCAGTTTAGAGATGCACTGTACAGGCACCATCCCAGTGAGCCCACTACCAATTTCAACTCCCAGGATTGATGCAAAAAGAGCCAGTTAGGGTTTCGGCAAGTAAAGAACAGACTCTTTCCCAGATGTAACAATGAAGAAAAAGCACAAAACTTTATGCTGCTTCAGATTATTTTGCTTTTTGTTGTAAGTTTGTGATTAAAGACTGGGTTTTTTTTTTTTTTGACCTTTAAAATAGCAGGGAGTGTGGACATCAACCCTTTTTTATCAACATCATCATCCAGAAGCAAATGGCTCCTTAATCTAATCAGGGTCCGTTATGATCAAATCATTGCCTCGGCCACAGCCCTGCTGAAAACAGGAGCGGAACATTATCAAGCTGCTCAGGAAGCCAGTGAGTAGTAATTGCTCCCCCAGAGAATTGGTCATCTGAAGGGCTTGTGTGTCCTGTCTAGGCAAAGGAAAGAAAGTATGGCTAAGATTTATACCTTCAGCCCACCCCAGAGCAACAGACGAAAACGAGAGGCTACTAAAGCAGGCGCAGTTCGGTCGGCTTTCACTCCCACATCCTTCAGATGGATGTCTCGGAGCATTTAGGTGTTCCAGGCTCTGCAGACTCCGGTCCCCAACGCAGCAACCGAAGCTTAAGGGTATGTGAATGGTACATTCACATGGCTTAAAATTCACAGACATTCATTTCCAAATAAGAGCAACTGAGAAAGTTTCCATTATTGCCTTTTTCTTAGATCACTGGCAGACAAAAAGGCATCTTCTATTTTCTGTGGCAGATTATTCAGCCTCGGACTACATGTAATACATCTGGCCAAAGAGCAGAATTCCGACTCTCCACGGATCAGTCTGTGGGATGCTGCCCTGGTGCGACCCGCCATCTTTATTTTACCACAGTCCCTCTTCCTATCGGCTTTAGACACACCGTTCACTTGGTAATTTTTTAAAAAAAGTATTTCTTCTTGAATTTCTGCTGAATACAGACACTTCCTCCTGGTGACAGGCCAATCTTTAATGTACAAGTGAGAACAAGAGGCAGACCAGCAGGTCACGGTTAACTATAATCCATTTCTAGGGACAGCAGAGCCAGAGCAGCCAAACCTTCCCAGTGCTCTTCTAGAATTAAATGTGCTATTTTTCATATTCCTCCTTTTAACCGTTAGAGATACACCTCATGTTACTGAACTTTGCAGACAGTGTGGTTTTTAAAAATTGAAGATGTTTGGCAATCCTGTGCTGAACAAGTCTGTCAGATGAGCGCCATCTTCCCAACAGCATTTGCTTACTTTGTCACATTTTGGTAATTCTCCTATCTCAAGCTTTTCCATTACTATTATATTCGTCATGGTGACCAGGGATTATAATTCACTGAAAGCTCAGATGATGGTGAGCATTTTGTAGCCAAATTCTTTAATAAAGCAATATAGTTTTTTTTTTTTAGACACAATGCTTTTGCACACTTAAGAGGCTACAGGATAGTGTAAACATAATTTTTATATGCACTGGGAAACCAAAACATCCACTCACCTCACTTAATTGCGACACTCACTTTATCGGGGTGCTCTGGAACCAAAGCCAAGTATCTCTCAGTATGCCTGTATTCTTTTGTTCTACAGTTGAACCACAACTCAAATACTTCTCTGTTGGCTAAAACTCAAAAAAGTATATAGTAAGACACAGAATAGTGCCTATGCAGACTTCTTTATCTATGTAGACTTCTTTTTTATGGAGTTGCTGGGGAGGCAGAACTGTCTACCTAGCTAGACAAAAGTCCAGACATGATGTAAACAATCCGCCCTCTCTAGGAATAAATGTACCATTCACATACCCTTTCCCAGTAAGGGCATACTCCTTTGAGACAGAGGCTGCTTCAAGGATTAAGTGAACTCACACAAAGGCGTATAATATATAATTATCCAGCACTTTCTATTTGCATACAAATGAAGCAATTGATGTTTTTAAGTTGTCTGCTGAATGCATTTTAAGAGCCGACCTAACTATCCTCTGAGCAAGCGAGTACAGAGTCACGAGTGAATGTCGACACATGAGACACAACTGAGGGTCTGTTCACAGAACAAAAACCCCAGCCAAGGAGATCTGACCAGACTTGAACTGAATCCCGTGAGCCAAAGACATTGAGGGACAAGGTGGATTTCGTTCTCTAAGCGGCTGAGGCTGACAACAGCTGGGGCTTGGAAGGTATAAAACGAATCTCCCTGGGATAATGAGTATTTGAAAACAGATTTTCTATAACAGACCTGTTTTTTTTAAAGACCCTTTTCCAAATACTGAATGTCAAGGCCAAGTGGAATGCATGAGAAGGAGATCTTTTAAATAGGACCTCTTCTGCTCCTCATTCTTACAGAGATGTTTTTGTAGAATTTCTCTTTCACTCACAGCGTGCATTGTGCTACCAGAATTTCACTAACAGAACAAAATGAGCAGAAAACATGTGTGGTTACTGAGAAACAACAGAAGCCACACCTCCCCGGAGGAAGGATGCTGACCTTGATCCCTCCACAAAGGGGAGATTGGGCAAGGGCTATGAAGCCATCCGTTTGGTCCCGTTCTTGGATTTAATTTCCAGATGCTGGGACGGAGCAGGAGGGAGGCAGGAACACACGCAGGTTTCCAGCCTCTCGACCAACACCCTGTCCCTCTGTCCCACAGGCTAACCATCCCTTGCAGGAGGAGCAGCTGCGACTGCTGGACGCCAAGGTCATGGACGAGCTGCACCAGAGGAGGCAGAGGTCACTGGACCAGGGCTTGCAGCAGAGCTGTATGTTTCTGAGCAAAACAGACGCAAGAGGCTGAGTGTAGAGAAGGACGTGCGACAGCTACCGTGCAGGTGGCGTCGCCAAAGGCCGAAGAAGCAGGAGTCGCTGCTGCTCACGGGGGACCAGCTGGTGCTGGGGCCCACGATGGACGGGGAAGAAAACCAACGCCTGGGCGGAGGCATCTACCACGGCAACACCGGGAACAACACGCATGCTCAGAAAGCGTCTGAATAGCGTCTAAGAAAATTCTCAGGCAGCGGCTCCCCAACCTCACGTTCTTCGACGTAAAAAGCCCTTGACAAGTATGAGACCCACAGAAACCTAGCTGGTCAGACAGCTGACGAACTTGGGTTTGGAGAAATCTCCACGCCTCTTGCTTTATAGAAGACTGAGAAGCAGAAGGAATCAACACTTGCCTTAGGGATCACCTAAGACAGGGGCTCACAACCACCAAACAGAATGTGGCCTAATCTGCAGGACAAAGAGATCTCAACTCAGTGACAGGGCCAGCTCCTGCTCTATCGCCTAGCTATTGCCCCAGACCTGACGTGCCTTCCAGAAATTCCTGTCCATTAGGGATGAGACGTTCTACTTTTCATCTTCAGCCCAGTCTCCACCTTCCTATGTTAAGAACGACCTCATCTGCGCAGCTGTACGAGATTATCTGTCCCCACTGTCCTTAATACGTTTGCAGGGTCTCTAAGGAAGACCCCGAGCTTAGAACATTAACAACTGGTGTTTCTGGGAGCCAGGTGGATTCTCTTCTCTTTTTTCTTCAAGAAATTAGAAACACGAAAGAGAAGCAGAAAGGAGAAACCAGTGTAATTGAAGAAGCTGACCCCGAAGTAAATTCTGTATTCTCCTGTCATTTTTCAGTGGGGTTTCACTTCCGTTTGGCGGCTTCTCCAAAGGAGCAGTTTATTTTGTAGTTCATTCAAGTCGACTCTGATCCCCCTAGAAGGGTTTTTCCATTAGAGACTCTATCCAGCTGGCCCCATTCATGAGCTTCGTGGTGGCAATGACGTACTCTGTACCTCCATCTTCCAGCTGGGACAGGAATCGCAGCGCAGCGATTTCGGCAAAGGTTACTCCCCCGAGGAAAAATATCAGAGTGACTCGGTTTTCCCCTGGTTGACCTGAAAGGGAAACATTTCAGAAAAAACAATTATTTATTATGGGTTCTTCTCCTACAACGTCTTAAAAAACTGCATCATGGGCGCCTGGGCAGCTCAGTGGGTTAAGCATCTGCCTTTGGCTCAGGTCATGATCCTGGGGTCCTGAGCCTGAGCCCCAGGTCGGGCTCCCTGCTCAGTGGGACGTGAGCTTCTCCCTCTCCCACTCCCCCTGCTTGTGTTCGGTCTCTCGCTGTGTCTGTCTCTGTCAAATAAATAAATAAAATCTTAAACAAACAAAAAAACTAAACTAAAAAACTGCATCATGGGGGTGCCTGGGTACTCAGTCGGTCGGGCACCCAACTCCTGGTTTTGGCTCAGGTCATGACCTCATGGGATCAAGCCCCAGAGCTGGGCTCTGTGCTCAGCAGGGACTCTGCTTATAGGCTCTCTCTCTCTGCCCCTCCTACCACTTGCTCTCTCACGTGTGCTTGCTCTAAAAATAAATAAATCTTTAAAAAAACCTGCATCATTGGGGGCGCCTGGGCAGCCCAATCTGTTAAGTGTCTGCCTTCCACTCAGGTCGTGATCTCAGGGTCCTGGGATTGGGCCCTGAGTCGGGTTCTGAGCCCAGCAGGGAATCTGCTTTCTCCCTCTCCCTCTTCCCATGCTTGCTCTCCCTCCCTCTCTAAAATAAATCTTTAATTTTAAAAAAAGCAGCATATGTAAGAAAAAGCAGTTAACTGTGTCTTGGTATGTACAGACAGCTCCTTTGAAACTCAGGAATGCGATTTTGATCTCAATGTTTTTTCGAGCTGAGATCATCAACTCAGCAGTTGAAAGCTGCTCTCCTGAGGGAATGCCGGGTTCTAGAGCTTTTGTTAGCAACTAACAAAAGAGGTTACCCGACCCTGAATCCTACAAATACCTTACAAATGTACTTTACAAAGCAACTGCACAATCCACGAAAACCACACCAGCAGCACGTAATTCTCTACGGAGACTGGCCACAGACTTACGTTTCTTCTGCAGTCCCGTGGGCAAGGGCTGCCGTTCTTCGAAGTGGGGCCCTGGGAGTATGCGGAGGACTTCCTCGATGCTGCGCCAGCCAGGCCGCGAGAGCAGCTGCGCCAGGCGCACGCTGAGAGGGGCGTAACCACTGTACACATACGATATGTCCGTGGGATTCTGTGAAATCACGAGAGGGGGGAAAGTCTGTAGCTACAGAGACGCAGAGCCACTGAGCAGCGGCCTTTTGGGTAACCCAAAATTCAGTGATTTGGCTTTGAAGGCAGAAACACAACTGAACTCCGCAACGTCCCGAGGTTAGCTTTGAACTCAAAACATCTCGAGGCACTGACCATGAAATGCTGTTATCTGCTTTTGGCAAGGAAGCCAGCACTCTCTAGCTGAGTGATGACGCGCATGTCCCTGGAAGCCAGGCGTTCTACTTTTGGGCTTTTCTCTGACAGAAGGGCTCGTCCACAGGAAGAGACCAAAGCCCGATGTATTAACCGCAACTCCATGCGTACTAGCAAAAGACTGGGAAGTACCTGAATTTCTATCAGGAGAAATCTGTTACATCATAAATTAAAGTTTAGCTGCAAAACCACTATGCAGCAATTAAAAAAAAAACTTACAAAAAAGAATGAGATCACAGAAGGATCTTCGAGATGTGGTGTTAAGTGGTAGCTGGGGTGGGTAGGGAGAGGCAGGTCAGAACAGTGAAGAGAGGGGAACTCATATATTATTATTGCGCTGTACAATATAGAAATTAAGAGTATGTATATTCTGCCCCCGAGGGGGAAGATAATCTGATTTTGCCACTTTTAATTATTAGCTTTTGTTGTAGGAGGCAGCCTGATTAAGTTCAGGCTCAAAAGAGAAAATAAGAAATTTAGAAAAACTGGAATCAGCAATAAATGTAAGACAACGTGCACTCTACTTCGGAGGCCAATGGTATAAATATGCATCATTTATGTTAAAAGGTCTGTAGAGACACAGAACCTTCCTGGAAGGACAGATAAAAAACTGGTTACAGCGGTTCCTTCTGAGGGAAAACCAGGGTGAGATGTGGAGGGAACCTGACTTGTCACTGTCTGCCTTACTTCTGTACGGCCGACATTTTTACCACACGTGCTGGACATTTTCCAGATCCTTCTGCCTCCTCGCTCCCCCACCTTGGTGCTCTGTGTCCAGGAGGCGAACCTGTAGGCTCTATGCCAATGTGCCCCCACGCCCTCTTTGGGTTGGCCAATGGGAGGCACCAGATGGAACCTGGAGAGTGGCCAGCACGAGGGGTCGGGTTGACGGCCCTGGCTTCCTTCTGCCACACTGCTGGGGGCGGGCTGTGCCTCTCGGCCAGAGGGCTCTCATCCCTCGTCTTGTCAGATGGCCTCTCCACACAGCTCTTCTCTCCAGGTCCTGGAACAGATTTCTGCGGCAGTTCCCTCTCCTTGCCCTGGGGCCCAGGCTGGTACCGGGAAGTAAACTGAGCTGAAGCGGAGCGGCGTGTCTCACCTGCTCGTTCACGTCATCCATCCAGAGGCGTAGCGTTTTCCGGATGGTTGGGTAATTGTTTCTGCCCCCCGTCTGTGGTTTCAGCAGGCCAACCTTCTCTAGGTTGTACAAGGTCAGTATGTGCTCATAGCCGTACGTCTGCAAGGCGAGCAGTTTGGACAGAAGTCAGAGCAGGAAAAGAGTTTCTGCCACTTTCTAAAAAGAGCACTTCCAACAAACGGATTTCATTTGTACGCTGGGACCCCAAGTCCACAGGCTGTCTACGGGCACGGGAGCCGCGTGGAGTGTGTGACCTGTGTGCTCGTCACAATTAACCAGCTCCCTGCTTCAAAGACCAAGTTCAAGTTTTTCCTTTAAGGTCAGAATTTATTAAAAAAGAATAAAGTCAGAATTTATGGACCCAACAAGTGAGCATCGAATAAATAATAAATGTTTTAAGTGTGATATAATTTGATATTTAAAAAAAGAATGAGGCACATCGATACATCCTGATGAGGAAGATCTGGATACACTCGTTTTTAAAAAAAACTATTTACTTGAGAGAGACAGAGAGAGTGCATGTGTGCATGAGCAGAGGGACAGGCACAGGAGAGGGAGAGAGAATGTCAAGCAGACGCCCCGCTGGGCACGGAGCCCCACATCCATCTCAGGACCCTGCGATCACAGCCTCAGCTGAAACCAAGAATCGGGTGCTCAACGGGCAGTACCACCCAGGTGCCCCTGGATATATTCTCAAGGACAAAAAAATACAGTAATAGAATACTATATACAGGAGGACTTTCTTTCTGTTTTTAAAAAGATAGAGTAAAGGGGCGCCTGGGTGGCTCAGTGGGTTAAATAAAGTCTCTGCCTTCAGCTCAGGTCATGGTCTCAGGGTCCTGGGATCGAGCCCCGCATCGGGCTCTCTGCTCAGCGGGGAGCCTGCTTCCCCTCTTCTCTCTGCCACTTGTGATCTCTCCCTTTGTCAAATACATAAATAAATAATCTTTAAAAAAAATTAAAGATACAGTAAATAGTAACAGTAAAAGCCAGCGCTTACATAACACTTCCGTGTGCAGGGCAGTGTCTGCTGTAAGGGTGTCACACGCACCAACTCCGTGTCTTTGTTAGAACCCAACGGGCTGGGTGGTACTACCGTCTCCATCTGACAGAGACGTTTACATAACTTGCCCAAGGTCACACAGCTACTCAGTAACAGAGCCGGGACACGGACCCAGCCAGTCTCCCCCAGAGTCAGTGAGAGTGAATATTCTTTTTTTTTTTAAAGATTTTTATTTATTTATTTTTCAGAGGGAGAGCGAGCACAGGCGGACAGAGTGGCAGGCAGAGTCAGAGGGAGAAGCAGACTCCCCGTGGAGCAAGGAGCCCGATGTGGGACTCGATCCCAGGACGCTGGGATCATGACCTGAGCCGAAGGCAGCTGCTTAACCAACTGAGCCACCCAGGCGTCCCGAGAGTGAATATTCTTTGCCCATAAATGCAAACAAGGGAGTCTGGAGGCACATAACCTAACTGCGGCCCCGGGGCCTGTCTGGGGAGGGCGACGGGGGCGGGAGTGGGGCGCGGGGAGGACCACGTGTTGCTCCTGGACACTTTGCCTTATTTGAATCTTATAGGATGAGAATGCATGCGTCATCTGTGTAATTTTTTTTAAAAGACAAAACAATATAAAAAAAAATTTGAGCACTTAGTTTTAATCATAATGACTTTAACTGTGCCTGGTGATAGCAAATAAATACTACAGGAGACACATCCAAACAGGGGAGAATTTTTAAAATAATGGTGGCCTTTTCCTAATCATGAAGTAAAACAGGCTTAAGTATGTCTGCTAAGGGATCATATCAGAAAATTTGCAAAGATGTCCTTTCCTCCATCAAATGCAATCTGGGTAAGAGCAAGGGCGCCAGACCCCAGTTCCCTGGGCTTTGGCACTGGCTCTGCCCCTCACTAGCCAGGTGACCTTGGGCAAGCTACAGAACGACCCTGTGCCTCAGTTTTTTTCATCCATAAAATAGGGTCGATAACAGTATCTAACTCAAAGGGCTGTAGTGAGGATTAAACAAATGAATACAATAAAGCTCTTTTACTAGAGCCTGGTACATAGTAAATGCTCAATAAACCTTAGCTGTTATTGTGATGCAAAAACAGTAAACAGTGACCAATACTAAGGACAACCCCCGCTCTGGGTGTTAAAAAAAAACTTAAGACAGTGGAAACAGTATACCAAAACAGGAGCTTTAAGCAGTATTTTTTTTAAAAGATTAAGTCATTTGAAAGCTACTGACCTGGAGAATTTCTCTTTTGTAATAATCCAGAACTTTTTGTTTGAGTCCACTGTTGCACACAGACTGGAGACAAACCAGTCTTAACACCTTGATAAGTGGGTGCTTTTGGGCAATACAGTCTTCAATGTAACTATTGACCTGGAAACAAAACACACAAGTAGGTATCCCGGCATCCGGTTTGGGGGCCTAAGAAACTTGGTCTTTAGGATTATTTTTCAAAGGAGGACACACTCCGGCAATGCAACTGCCCATCTTGGCACAGCAGCCAGCCTTCTGGGAGGATGTCTGGGGCGTGTGTGACCGTGCGTAATAGTAATAGGCACTTTCTTGGAAAATAGGTGATTTTCTAGAGAATAGGAAATTTCTAGAAACTGAATGAATTTTAAATGTATTAATAGAGTTAGATCTTTAAAGGAATTACATGAGCAGTTCCCTCAGAAAGCAAATATCTTCATTTAACTATGATAGGCCTTAAAGATGGCTGGTTTCAGGGGCTGGGAAGCGCCTTGCTGTCTGTGACATGAAGAAACTTAAGACTTTCACATTCCACACTTGCTCTTAAAAATGCCTCGGCAAGGCACGGGAATCAACACCGTTGCTCTTCTACCTATAATCGTATGTTTGAGAAATCACCGATGATTTCTCAGTTGTTTTGTTCACATACCTTATCAGTGTCTACTCCGGACATAAACTCCTGTTCCGCTGTTAGTTTATCAAAGAAGTCTTCAGAAGCTGAAATGTAATCAGCAAATATGCAACTTAGAAATTAAGTAAATGTTGATTTATTTGAGCAGTGCACTTTCCGACACAGAAGATAATTAAGAAACAAGACGTGCAAAAAACAAGCAAGCAAAAGGCTCAAACTGTCATCTGAAAACAATCTTCTAAACACGGAAAACCCTACGACCTTGTGCTCCTAAATTGCAGCGAGATGTAGCTGACCCCTCTGGGGCCCTTAGGACTCAACACAGATAGATCCTAAGAATTTTGCCTCGGTACCAGGGAAAGCCTATCTCCCTAGCAACTCACAACCATCATCAAATTCAACCCAGTTTTAACTGCTTTCTATTAACATGAAAACAAAGGACCGAAGACATCATAATACACGGCTCCCATGTTTTGTGAGTAAACTTGTCTTTGGTTTAAAATACATCTTCCGAGCGCTTTCAAAATACTCAATGTATGATCTCTCTACCAATTCTGCAGGAAGTTTTCAAGGGAGAAACAAAAAACAAAACCAGAAATATCACATTGGTCTGGTTAAAAAACCCTTAACAAGAGAGAAAATAACTAGACAAAAAGGAGCCTCACTATGGTGGCAAACTTACAGAAGAGTTTTTTCCTCTTACCGCTTTTCCAAATATTTTGTTTTAGGATGATATTAATAATGGGAAGAAAATGAGCTAACCATCAATGAAACACATTTAACTATGGACATGCGAACACTTAATTTTTAACACTGAGAATGACAATGTTCACAGAGAGCTGCCTTTCCCAAGGAGGTATCGTGGCGCCTATGACCCTGGCGTCAGTGCGTACGAAAATCAGCCCCAATGAAAATTATCCCTCCAAGGATACTCACTGGTAACATCCTTGATTAACTCAGCAATCGAGGTGTGGTTTGCAAGTGAGCCCCTTGCTGCTTGCATATGGGGCAGCTGGGAAACAAACTGTTTGATCTCCCCAACGGTCTTAGCGTTGTGCCGCTCCTGAAATGGAAGAAATGGAAGACCCATCAAGCAGGGGGGAGATTTTATTTATTAATTTTTTAAAGACTTTTTTTTTCAAGATTTTATTTCTTTGAGACAGAGTGTGCACGTGCACAAATGGAGTAAGAGGCAGAGGGAGAGGGAGAAGCAGACTCCCCACTGAGCAGGGAGCCCGAAGTGGGGCTTGATCCTGGGACTCCAGGACCATGATCTGAGCTGAAGGCAGATGCTCAACCGACTGAGTCACCCAGATGCCCAGAAGATATTTTTTTTTTAAAAGATTTTATTTATTTATTTGACAGAGAGAGATCACAAGAAGGCAGAGAGGGAGGCAGAGAGAGAGAGGGGGACGCAGGCTCCCCGCTGAGCAGAGAGCCCTATGTGGGGCTCGATCCCAGGACCCTGAGATCAAGACCTGAGCCGAAGGCAGAGGCTTTAACCCACTGAGCCACCCAGGTGCCCCCAAGGTATTTTATTTTTAAGTGCTCTCTTCTGTGTCTTGCTCATGGGATGTATGACTTATATCAACGTGAGAAAAAGAATGCAAATAAATCAGGCCAAACCCAGCTCTGAAGTTACAAGAGAAACATAGATGAGTTCATGCATGGTGCCTGACTACTGTGTTAGTAGTTTTCAGAGAGTAAGTGTGTGAGGTTTTCTCCTCCTGTGCCCGGGCTCCTATTGTGACTGGCATTCGGGGGCATCTGAGTATTTGTGGGGGCACTATTAGGTCACCCACAAACACTTCCGAATAAGAAACAAAAACATTATGTTAAGAGGGAAACGTAAACAGCAAAAGTATCCTCTATAAAAAGACAAAAAAGATGCATTCTTACTGCTGAATCTCAATCCTGAATATTGTCCACGAACAAAGTAGACCTCGCTTAGTGATGGGATTTTTTTTTTTTTTTGGCAAAATTTAATCATGTAAACCAAATGTAACTTCAGAAATGTGAAAATCGGGCACCTGGGTGGCTCAGTCGTTAAGCGGCTGCCTTCAGCTCAGGTCATGATCCCAGGGTCCTGGAATCGAGTCCTACATCAGGCTCTCTGCTCAGTGGGGAGCCTGCTTCTCCCTCTCCCACTCCCCCTGCTTGTGTTCCCTCTCTCTCTTTGTCAAATAAATAAATAAATAATCTTAAAAAAAAAAGAAATATGAAAATCAATGAATAAATATAATCCATCAGAAAGATGAAATCTAGAAATACAGACTTGGTGAAACATTAGTTTTCAAAAATTCTCCCAGTTTACATTTCCGAAGTCTAAGCAGAGTTTCCCGTGTTACTGAACTTCCCTGTTTCGGAAGTGAGCTTACCCAAGAGTAAATGAGCGGCCGGGTGAGAGGGGGCGGGAGGTGATAATGAACTGCTTCCCTCATTGTCACCCACCACCTCCACAGGGACCTAGCGCTGTCCCCTCTGACCACAAGCTCTATTCTGGAGGATCTTTTATTTATAGTACAGCTGGCCTCCTCATGAGGGAGGTAGGAAATAACGAAAAAGAAAAGGTAAAAAAATATCGAAGACAGGAGGCTGTAAAGTGCAAGCAGTGCTCTGGCCGCCCCACCAGGAAGGAGCAAACGGAACACGTTCTGTCACGGGTCTGGGAACAGGTCCCAAAAGAAGCCCTAGGAGCCCCAGGTCTTTAGGAGGGAAACATGCACCTGCACAGACTGAGGCTCTTCCTCCCCTTGGTGGGGGGCAGTCCAGCCTGCGACCCAGGGCAGCAGCAAAACCCAAACAGCCTCACCTCAAACGCTGCGGAGATCACCTTCGCTTTCTTGCTAAGCACAGAGCCCACCGCGTTGAAGTTTTTGTCTCGGATCTCGGCATAGAGCTCCTCTGCAGAATTCAGCTGAAGTTTCTTTGCTTCCGTGGGGAGCTCCTTCCCACCATCGCCCTGTTTCTTCGGGGCAAATTTCTCCGGAGGTAATTTCACATAACCTGGGAACGACAGTGCATTTACCCACTGTGTGCATTTACTGAAGGAACAGATCAGGTGCCTGGGCACAAAACAGGATTTTCCAACTCAGGAGACAAATAAGCCAGCTTCAGGAAACAAATGGCATATAATACTGAGGTTTTTATTCTTCCACAAAGTAGACTTTAATGGCAAAAGAAATATATCTGGATTATTATTAGAATTATTATTAAACATTTCTAAAATTTAAAATGCTACAGAAATAAACAAGCCTATGGTGTGGGCCAAAGCCAAACCAACATGTCTCTGACCTTGGACCTAATGATCTGTCCCACCTAAACACTAGCAGGCCTCCCCAATCTTCCATCTGGTGTCCCCAACGTCAAGTGTCAGCCCTTCCCAGGATACGTCGCACTGTGATCTCCACGGCATCCCTGCGTTCCTGACTCAGCCTGCCCCTCGCTGTGGCCTCTCCGCCCACCCTTCACCAAATGCAGTGCAAATACGGCCTCTCCAACAAGCTTTCCCAACAACTGCCAGCCCCGAGGGTCCGCCTTCTCCAAACTGCAGTGCCATCTGTATCTAACTGAGGGTCACTGCCCACAGGGACAAGCAGAGTCTGGCACGCTAAGCATCCGGCCAGCCTTCGTGGGACCGACACCAGTTTTTGCCAGATTTTTGTTTAATCTGGTGTCCAAAAGCCAGAAGTCAGAATTGTATATTCTCAAATAGCTTCTAATTTATGTGCAAAGAAAGCATCTCAAAGAAAACCCCCCCAAAATGAAACCCCCTCCCCTCAAAAAATGCCCTTTTGAATATTTTTATCCATTGACCTTTCAGGAAACACAGATGTCACTTTACTTACTGTTCTGAATGCCATAAATTTCATCAATGAGTCCTTCATACGTAAGCTGAGTGGCGAGAGGCGTGAGTAAGTCCACATTTCGATCGAGTAACAAGAGATTATCAAAAACAGGAAATATTGAATTTTGGCTTCCTGTAAACTCTCTCTTCATCCTGATCATCATATTGGCCACTTGCTGGAAACAAAACATTAGATCAGGTGGGACCTTTCTGGGAAGCAGCAGATTTTAAAATGTAGCTAAAACCAGAAAGACAATCAAAAAAATGTAAGAGGAGGGAAACTGTGGAAGGGGGAGACTGATCAGAAATCAGCAGTTAGAGAAAAGTGTCTGCGGCTGGCCACCCACTCCCATATGTGCACGCGCGCCGATGGCTGCCACCACTCGGCGAGGCGGGAACTTGTTATTCACGAGACCCCTGTAAAGCCACCACGAGCGCTGACTCGGTGCATACCGAGCCTCTGCTCCAAGGGGAAACACGGGGTTAGGCTCCGGTGAGCCTCTGGTCACAACATTTCTACTGACTCATCAACGGGCAAGCTTGTTTTCCGTGTGCCTCTATTTAAAGACACTATTTCCTACAGATTGTTGAGTCACCAACAATGAACTCTGAGCCAACAGCACCATCACTCAGGCCTGCAGGAAGCTGAGCCAACACGGCATCCTCTTCTGGGTAAGGCCCAACCACGGCACTGCAAGCGTCCTGAGTGGGGGGACACGGGCAGTGCCGCACAACCCACCCTTGGGGCCCTGTGAAACAGGGAAATCACCAACAGAAAGCACAAAAATGCAAAAAAACATGGTGTTAAATAATGCGTGACACTACATAAGGGCCCAAAAGGACACTTGTGTATAGCCCGAGAGCCGTAACAAGAGGGCAAGCACTGCTTTTGCAAGGACGTCAGCTGGGAACACGCACAGCGGGCCACTCAAATTTTTGCCACTCTTGACGTGGCCGCAAAACACTGCGAATATCAATTTGGGGTTACATGTACATTTCAGCCATTAGGTGAGTTCAGAAATAAATAGGATTGGCTGTACTTGTTTGTAAATAGCTTCCCATCTCTCCCTTTCTGGGTACCAGGGCACCCTTCCTTCACCGTAGAAACACGCACCGCTTCTTACCCTGGCGCACTCTCCTTTCCCAAAGATCTGGGGGATTGTCCCGTACAGAGCCTGCATGGTCATCAGCCCCTTGGCTGCGTGGTAGAGGCTCGTCTGGTCACTCTCCAGGTAGCACTCCTGCGGGGAGAAAAGGTGGTTCCAGTTAGGCCCCTGTCCCTGGGCGCGTGCTGGGCGCCTGCCTCTGTCTGGCCCTGGGACTTCCCCTTTATTTCCCACTTTGCCTGGAAAGCTGGGAACGCAAGACCGTCTTGTCAAGCTGCTGTCTGGCGGTCAAGAACACGAGGTCAACAGCCATGCTACTGGGATATAGTATGGAAGCAACTGGCAGAACCTTCTGGAAGGAAAGTGTTCACCAAGCACAGCAATTCTTCTTACTTATCGACTCTCAAGTAAACTGATTAACGAAGATGGACACTGAGAATGGAAGGGCATTCTGGGAAGGCCACATGCTAATCCCCACAAAGGCACACATTCTTTGACCCCCAAAGTGCCAGAGGACCGCACAACAGAACACTCAGCAGTTCTGACAAACATGAGATCTCACAAACACTGACAAAAAATGAAGCTGAACAATTTTTAGAGTATGAACTCATTTTCAGAAAATACATTTTACTTTATAAGATACATGAGGTCCATTTTGTCAAGGCCAACAAAATACACACAAAGCCAGTTGGGAAGCGAGAGGGGAAATGCTCAGTTCTAACACTGACTCAGGTCGCCTTGATCTGAGCCGCTCTGTGCCACCTCCCAGCGGCTCTCTCGGCCGGTCAGATAACCTCTGTGTGCCTCAATTCACTCACCTGTAGAAGGGAGTACATTCTCCATAGTGTAAGGAGTAAATGAAGAAAACTCACGTAAAACATTAAATCCCAGCACTGAAAACATACAGTAAGTGCTTAATAAATGTTAGCTTTTATTATTTGTAATTGTTTAGCTGTTTTTCACAATCATCATCTGCTCCCAAGTCAAATGGTACATGAGGGGCCTGGGGGCTCAGACGGTTAAGTGTCCGACTCTGGATTTCACCTCAGGTCAGGATCTCAGGGTCGTGAGATCAAGTCCCACGTCAGGCTCTGTGCTGGTGTGTGGAACCTGCTTCATTAAGATTCTCTCTCTCTCCCTCTCCCTCTGCCCTTCCCCCCTCCAAAAGAAATAATAAGTCAAAATGGTACATTGCACCAGACTCCTGCCCTCCACCCACCCACCCAACGTGTCTAGTCTAATACCAGAGGGATTAGGGAGGATAGAGAGCACTCGGGCACTCCACCCCTGGGAGGAAGGGGGGCTGTCCCCTGAAGACACTGTGAGGACTGTCTGGTCACCAATGGAAGCAGTGCTCGAGGATGGCTGGAAGAGCCAAATAGGAAGGTTAAAAAAAAAAAAAAAATCTAAGACATACTTTCTGGCAAAATTACTTAAAACCCCTGACAGGAGCAGAAATAAGACAAAAATTCAAGAAAAAAAGTATTAGGGAACAACTCTCAAAATAGTATCATATTATTATTTTTTAAAGATTTTATTTCTTTGAGAGAGAGAGAGAGAGAGCACGAATGAGTGAGGGCGAGGGCAGAGGAAGAGGGAAAAGCAGACTCCCTGCTGAGCAGGAGACCCTGACATGGGGCTCGATCCCAGGACCCTGAGATCACTACCTGAGCCGAAGGCAGACAGACGCTTAGCCAACTGAGCCACCAAGATGCTCCTTTAAGACTCTATTTTTTTTTTTAGGTTTTTTTTTTTTTAATTTATTTGACAGAGATCACAAGTAGGCAGAGAGGAGGAAGCAGGCTTCCCGCTGAGCAGAGAGCCCGATGTGGGGCTCGATCCCAGGACACCGGGATCATGACCTGAGCCAAAGGCAGAGGCTTTAACCCATTGAGCCACCCAGGCGCCCCCCCCCCTTTTTTAAGATTTTATTTATTTGACAGACAGAGATTACAAGTAGGCAGAGAGACAAGCGGGGGGCAGGTAGGGGGAAGCAGGCTCCCCAATGAGCAGAGAGCCCGATTCGGGGCTCGATCCCAGGACCCTGAGATTTTGACCTGAGTCGAAGGCAGAGGCTTTAACCCACTGAGCCACCCAGGCACCCCTAAGACTCTATTTTTTTTTTTTAAAGATTTTTATTTATTTATTTGACAGAGAGAGATCACAAGTAGACAGAGAGGCAGGCAGAGAGAGAGAGGAAGGGAAGCAGGCTCCCCGCCGAGCATAGAACCCGATGTGGGACTCGATCCCAGGACCCTGAGATCATGACCTGAGCCGAAGGCAGCGGCTTAACCCACTGAGCCACCCAGGCGCCCCTCCTACAACTCTATTTTTAAGTAATCTTTACACCCAGCATGGGGCTCAAAGCCACAATCCCAAGATCAAGAGCTATGTGCTCTACAAACCAAGCCAGCGAGGTGCCCAGCATTCAAATGATTTTAAATTTAAAAAGTTGTATTACTACAGACATTCTGTTTTTTTAACATTTACTTATTTTTATTTTAGAGAAAGAGCAAGTGAGTGAGCGTGGGAGTAGGGGCGGAGAGAGAGGGAGCATCTACAGCAGACTCCCCCCCCACCCCAAACCCGCCCCACCGGAGCACGGAGCCTGATGCAGACCTTGATTTCATGACCCTGAGATCACATCCTGAGCCAAAATCAAGAGTTGGATGCTCAACCGAAGGACCCACGCAGGCTCCCCGGACATTCCTTTTATAAGGCTATCTTTTAAAAAAGATTTAAAAGTTAAAAACAGATACTAATCTTGAATTTTTTGCTCTAACATAAGCGTCGGTGGGGTTATTTGTGTTAATATCCCAACTCTACTGTGCACTTGTGGAGTTTTAAGCCAGGAGGACATTTGGGGAGGGACAGATGCTAATATTGTTAACATTTAAATACACATACTTTTTGACCTTCAAATCCCACATGCCCACACAATAGAACAGCCCACAGTTTCTGTAAAGGAGACAGGTTTATATACACTTATTTTTATGTATACGCATGAAGGCCGTGACACATTAAACAAACAGGGTGAACTCTAATTCCCACATTTTTATAAAGAACAACGATGGAAAAGATTCTAAGCACATTCCCACAGCACAGAAAGATCTACCTGTGCCTTCTGATGCCAAAACCCACTGAATTATACTCATTGTTTAAAATCACATAAATATGTAAAGTTACATCAACTCCATCAGAAACTGGGGTTGAATTTTGCATTGGGGGAATTCTTAGCTTTACCATCCAGGCAAAATCTTTTGATTTCTAAACAGAATCTGAAGTGAACGTACAAAACCAAGAGCTTGAAATTCCCAGCAGAAAATAATTTTTTTTTTTTTTTCCCAAAACTTCATAAAAACAAATAGGAAATCTCTCCTCTGGACAGGGCTTGTCATGCTGGGACACGTCTGCCTCAGCTGCTAGCAATTCGCATTAATTACAGAGATGTGAATTAATGACACGTGGGTACACCATTACAGCTATGCAAGAAACAGATGAAGCAAAATGGTGACTCCAGTCCAGGTGATGGATATAAGGGTATACCCTGTCAAACTCCCAACTTTTGTTGAAAATTCTACACTTTTCATTTAAAACGATGGAGGAGGGGCGCCTGGGTGGCTTGGTCGGTTCAAGCCTCTGCCTTCAGCTCAGGTCATGATCCCAGGGTCCTGGGATCCAGTGCTGTGTCGGGCTCCCTGCTCAGTGGGGAGCCTGCTTCCCCCCGTCTCTCTCTGCCTGCCTCTCTGCTTACTTGTGATCTTTGTCTGTCAAATAAATAAATAAAATCTTAAAAAAAAAAAAGGATGGTAAGTAAAACAAATACATAAAATTACATTTGCAAGAAAACTCTCCATTCTGGAGAACAAAGGCGTGCACATTTGCTATAAACACAGAAAATAAGCAGCAGAGAAAACCAGGCCTGGAACAACTGGCTACCCACCTGAAAAAAATTAAACGAGCCTCTACCTCACACCACACAAATACACAATTCAAGCTAGATTAAAGCCCTGACCTTTTTTTTTTTTTTCCCCAAAAAACCAAAACTTCCAAGACTTTTGAAGGAAGATGTAAGATTTCCCATGTCTTCAGGATAGAGAAAGATTAACAATACTCAAAAAAAGCACAAACTAAAAGAATAAAAGTGATATATTTAACTACTTTAACTTGGAAGACTCCTACCTCTCAGTGTCAAAGCTTACTACGAAGCCAAGTAATGGAGAGAGTATGGTACTACCCTACGGACAGGCATAGTGATTAATGGAATAGAACTGGGACATCAGAAATAAACACTTATGGGGTGCCTGGGTGGTTCAGTGGGTTAAAGCCTCTGCCTTTAGCTCAGGTCATGATCCTAGGGATCGAGCCCCGCATCGGGCTCTCTGCTCCGTGGGGAACCTGCTTCCTTCTCCCTCTCTCTCTGCCTGCCTCTGCCTACTTGTGATCTCTGTCAAATAAATAAATAAAATCTTAAAAAAAAAAGAAAGAAACACTTATATTTATGGACAACTGATTTTCAACACCAAGGGCACCAAGAGAATTTAATGAGGAAAGTTCTGCCTTCAGGCAAACAGTGCTGAACAACAGACAGCCACATGCAAACAGAGAAGTTGGATCCCCAACTCACATCAGATAAAAGGGAACTTAAAGAAGCTCGAAGACCTAACGTAAGACTGAAACCATAAAACTCTTTGAAGAAAACATAGGGGTCAATCTGTTACTCTGGGTTAAGCAATGATTTCTTAGATGGGACACGGAAAGCAAAAGCATCAAAAGGGAAAAACAGATAAACTGAACTTCAAAATGAAAAATTTTGTGTTGAAAAAGTTTTTTTGTATTGGGAGAGAACGCTTTTACCAAGTGAAAAAAACTCACAGAACGGGAAAAAATACTTGCAAATTGTGAATCCAATAAAGAACTTGCATCCAGAACATTCCAGAATTCTTACAACTCTTCTCATGAGAAGATAAGCTATTCCGCTTTAAAAAAATGCACCACAGATTAGAACAGACATTTATTATTTTTTTTTTAAGATTTTATTTATTTGACAGAGAGAGAAATCACAAGTAGAGAGGCAGGTAGAAAGAGAGGGGGATCCCAGAGGGCTCGATCCTAGGACCCTGAGATCATGACCTGAGCCGAAGGCAGAGGCTTAACCCACTGAGCCACCCAGGCGAGGTGCTCCAGAACAGACATTTCTTTAAAGGAAGACATACAATGGCCAAGCAGCTCATGAGAAGGTGATCAACATCACTAGTCCTTATGGAAACGCACATCAAAACCACAGTGAGAAAATGCATCACATTCTCCAGGATGACAAACTTCAAAAAGACAGACAACAATGTGCTGGTGAGAATTTAAGTTTGGAACCTTTCTCTCTCTCTGGTGGGAGCAGAAAATGGGTGAGGACAGACCTTTACCGTATGACCCTGTGATTCCCCTTCTAGGTATAGGTAAGGGAAAGGAACACACATGTATTAATGTTAATGAAAACCTCGTATTAATGTTGGCATCATCCTGATGGCCGACAGATGAAAAATCATGGTATGATGTATGATTTCATTGATGAGAAAGCTCCAGAACAGGCAAATCCATACAGACGGCAATGGACTAGTGATTGCCAGTAGCTGGGGGTGGGGGGGGTGGGGGTCGGGAGGACTGACTGCTGAAGGGCAGAGGATTTCTTTCTGGGATGATAAAAATGGTCCACAATGAGACAACGGCAATGGGTGCACAATTCCATGAACACCCCGGAAACTGGTGCACCGCACACTTTAAAAGGGTAAATTTTATGGCATATGAATTAGGTCTCAATAAAGCCATTACTAAAAAAAAAAAAAATAAAGCAAAGCACTTTATAATGGGAAATGTCTACGTGATAAAAGATTTTATAAGTAAAAGTTAAAAAAAAAGATATTAAAAGGAAAAGATAATAAAGTATAAGTAAAAAAAATTATAAAAAAGACGCAAAAACCACAGATCGGGAGAACATACTTGCAGCTTCTGTAACCCACAGTGATCTGTGAGCACAGTATATAAAGAATTCCTTAAAAAGAGAAAAATGGGCAACAAAAATGAACAAGTTGAAGATCTCCGAACAGGAAAAAATCTTAAATGTCAATAAACACATGGAAAGAGGCTCAGCTTCACGGAAGTCACAGAAATGCAGATGAAAACAGGATCGCTGACACTGTTGTGCCCATAAATAAGACAAAAACTGAAGTCTGACATTGAAAGGGAGAATGTCGTACTTACTTTGAACGCCCCCTCCGATTCCATGGATAAGAGATCCCCATCAAATGGAATGAGGTCGAGGCTGTACTCGTCCCGATGAATAAAGGATCCCAGAACACCCAGATCCTTCAACCGCTGTTCGCACAGTAAACTACGTCGCGGCACAAACAAAATGTGGAAATCTCTTGTTGGACCGCGTCTGTCTTCACTGCAAATGAAGTAACGCTGGTTAGCTTACGAGCAGCCACAAGTCATAGGCTATTTTACTTATTTTACTCCCAGAGCCTTACCACTGCCTTGGCACACAGCAGGCGCTAAATAAATGCTGGTTGGATAAACACATATATACTGACTTTCAGATTCACACACTGTTATACAGTTGCGCCTTTGCTCTCTCTTTCCCTCATGGGAAAGAGTCATTGATTCACAGCCAGTGTTTCATGATGCATTTTCTAACTTTCTCTTAAACTTTCTGTGGGGCTTTAAAGCTCTCCGGTTTATTGAACGGGATATCCGTGTCTTACTGAAAACAAATGATTCTTTAACCCCACCAACGCAGTGACACAGTCTTACAGGAAATGAAAGATCAATCTTGACTCCCAGGTCTAGTCTCCTTGACAGCGGACTTCCCAAAATAGCCTATATGATTTTAAGATCTTAAGGGCCACATCAATCAACTGTACCACAGAGAGCAGATGGGGCTGAGAACTTCCTTTAAAGATTGGATGCAGTATTAAATTTTAATCAGCTCGTACTTACTTTGCTTATGAAAGTCAAGCACACTATACTGAGCGTATTGAAAAATAACCATCTGAGGTTTTGGTTTTGTCCTTTCTATTGGTATAGGTCCCAGTTTTAGCTGTCCAGAAAATGGGGTTATATGTTGATCCCCTTCTCCAACTGTTTGAACAACTTCACGAGTTTCCCATTTGCCCTCTTAGGCTCTTTCGCGCCTACCCTGTTCTCTAAATGGCCACCTTTCCCCGAACTGACAAGATGAGGAACTCCCGTAAGAGGCTCAGTACGTTAAAAACATGAGAAGAACCGACAGCTTTTGGACCAAACATAAGCTGTGAGAGATACCTGAGCACATTTTCAGCGATTATATCCATCAGTTCTAGCCTGGGTCTGACAAAAAAAATAATATTCTTGACATCAGCTGCTGGCAAACGACTTCCTTTAAGAGTGAACATTTTTTCCACTTCATGTTCCTAGGAAAACACACACACAAAAGGTTAACAAAAACCCTGAGCTTTACCTGTCATATCCAGACTCAAACATCAGTAACAATCCCAGCCGAATGACATTACTTGATTAGCAAAATTTAGTTTCCCCAAATCCAGATGTATAAAGGACAAGGTTTCAGGATTAAGTCACTGCTACTGCACCTGAATTCAAATGACTCTCACTCGAGAAACCGTTAGTGACACTAGGTAATGGTCACTTACTACAAGGCTAGTATTTTCCCTAGAATTAGGATCAGCATAAAATCACTGGCCAATGGACCACTGTATGAAGAATGTTAGACATGCATTAGTATCAGTGTCTCTAAGGGCCCAAGAGCTTTGCCAGCCAATTACTCAGGGGAAAATGTAAAATCCTATTATTGCTAAAGCTTAGAATTATTAATTCCTGAACAAAACCCAAATAACTAATTTACCTTCAGTAGTGAATATTGTGCAATCAGGCCAAATGGTCCTGTGAGGTACTCGTCCCAAACTATTGCCTGTAGAATGGAAGGGACACTCTCGTTATAGTTAATATCAGGAATTTCACCAAAACCAAAAAAAAAAAAAAAAAAAAAAAAAAAAACCACAGCAGTCATATGTACTAGGAATATTTGCTTCAAACTCTGAATTAACAAAAATTTTAATTGGCTCTAACCACATTCATATCTTACAGGTCTACAGAAAAACCAGCCCTGGACAAGTGATGCTTCTGCTGGGTTTTTGTTTTATTTGTTTTGTTTTGTTTAAAGATTTATTTATTAGAGACAGAGAGAAAGACAGAGAGTAAGTGAGTGTGCAGGGAGGGGCAGAGGGAGAAGGAAAGAGAGAATCTCAAGCAGATTCCCCCGAGTGCGGAGCCCAACTTGGGGCCCAACACATGACCCTGAGATCACAACCTGAGCTAATATCAGGAGTTGGGAGTCTTAAAAGACTGAGCCACACAGGGGCCGCAGTGATACTGTCATGGGGAAGTTAAGACTTAATCACTGTCCTCAACAGAAAGAAGGAACTATAGTTTGTTGTGTATCTGTGTCATGGTATTAATTATTAGACTGAACGAGATGGAAACTGCTAATGGCAACAGTTCAACCTAGTATTTTCTATGGAAATGTCGTATAATCAAATTATATAAAATTAAAACCTTGGATATAGGTATTACAAATCTTACTTTGACAGAAAAGTTTTAAAAAGTTTGGGAAGTTTAAGTAACATGTCCAGGGTCACATACGGACCTTGGATCTTACCTATAGCATAGGGGGACCAACCTAGAACTCAGTGACCCACAAATCATTGCTCTGGGCCCTTATGAGCCTTTCTACTACTAATCCCCAGAGTCATTTCTTCCTCCCCCGCTTTAAAAAAAAAAATAGAGGGTGCATACCAGGTGGGTGGAGCGACAGAGAAGAGGAAGAGAGAAACTTTTTTTTTTAAGATTTTATTTATTTATTTGACAGACAGAGATCACAAGTAGGCAGAGAGGCAGGCAGAGAGAAAGAGAGAGGGAAGCAGGCTCCCTGCTGAGCCAAGAGCCCGATTTGGGGCTCGATCCCAGGACGCTGGCATCATGACCTGAGCCGAAGGCAGAGGCTTTAACCCACTGAGCCACCCAGGTGCCCCAGGAAGAGAGAATCTTAAGCAGGCTCCACATGGGGCTGGTTCTCACAACCCTGAGATCATGACCTAAGCGGAAATCAAGAGTCTGATGCTTAAGGACTGAGCTACCCAGGAGCCCCGCTGTTCTCTTTTTTAACTGAAATTTTTACTGAGATAAGTGTAGATTAACATTTATTTGTAAGAAATAATACAGAGAGCCCTTGGATGCTCTGCCCAGCTTCCCCCAGTGGTAACATTTTGCAAAACCAGGGGTTTTGGCTCAGTGGGTTAAGCCGCTGCCTTCGGCTCAGGTCATGATCTCAGGGTCCTGGGATCGAGTCCCGCATCGGGCTCTCTGCTCAGCCGGGAGCCTGCTTCCCTCTCTCTCTCTCTCTCTGCCTGCCTCTCTGCCTACTTGTGATCTCTCTCTGTCAAATAAATAAATAAAATCTTAAAAAAAAAAAAACATTTTGCAAAACCAGAGTACAATATTATATCCAGGATACTAACACTGATCCAACCCATGATTTTATTCAGATTTCAGTATCATTTCTTGAGCTTGAACTGGGCACCTAGGACTTAGCCTGCTTTTTTTTTCTCTCATTGACTCCCCAGTTTTCCTTTTCTTTTCGGAGTTGTGTTGCCAATTACTTAAGGAGGCCTGATAAATCCTAAGGGGAGTGAAGAAAGGTGACACCACTTAGAAGAAATCCTTTCAAGTCCCTGATCTACCATTTCTCATTCAGCTGTAAGCTGGGTGGTGGTAAACGTCTAACAGGAGAAACAATCCTCAGAATGGTCACGGCAAAACCTCAAATAACTATAATTTTATTTCATAATCCGTGTGAGCAGCAGGTTGTAAAACGCTGGTGCTTCGGAGACTTTCGATGGTTCGATATACAACGACACGCTGTAATGCAGGGACACGGGACCGTCTATGTCCTTGGGCCGCGCCCGCCCCACGCGTCCTGATCTCAGGAGCACCAGACCTGCTGGACCTCTGGACATGAAGGGCACCTGACACAACTGTTTCAGGTGGCTGAGATACCACAGTGGCTTACTGCGCTGCAATAAAAACAAATGCTATGCCACGCCGACGCCGAGCTGTGCGCCTCCGGACCTACCAGTAGGCCCCTCTCCCCGCCTCACCGGTCCCGCCTGTTCCCCTCCTCGGAAGCCCCCGCGACCTCATACACCTGGAGCTCAGGCGGTCAGGAGCCAGATTAGGCCAGGCCGGACTGGCGGCTGGAGAGCACTGACACTGCCTCCCGTCCCTCACCTTGCTTCCCGCGCACTTGTCCAGGAACTCGCGCAGCTCGCGACGCACCGCCTCGCGCAGCACGTTCAGGTTCACTCGTCCGTAGGACAGGTGCGCCGCCATCTTGCCCCACCGCCCCTTTTCTCGGCGAGGCCCCACGGACACGGTCACGTGACCATACTGCCACGTGACCGGGGCGACCGACAGCACGTAAACCCGGAAACTGAATTGGGTTTGTGTCTGCGGTCTTTCCCGGCCCTAGCGCCTGCCGTTTGTTCTACCGCGTGGGTCCCGACACTCCCCAAGGCCGTCCCCCCCCAGCCCCATCCGGACCCTGACTCGGTCCAGGAGTCGTTGGGCGCTGGGAATTGAGTTGAGAGGCGGGGACCGGCCCCCTACTCGTTCTTCTTAGCAGCAAGCATACCCACTATAATGGAAGTCTTTTGTAGCACTCAGCCTTTCGCGTTGCTCTGTTTGTAGGCTAAACTTTACGAAAAAGGACAGCGGCTGAGGGAATCCGTCATGGGACGTCGATGTTTAGCTCTTCTGGTAAACTTCCACTGCATGGTATTTCACACATACACTATTCCTCGTGGAATCCAGTTCCATCAGTAAAATTCGTATGTTACCTTGTGAGTTGTGAGGATCAAAAAGATGGAATTTACATCATGTTTCATATTAAAAGCTTAGAAGGGTGCCTGGACCTTAACTGCTTAATAACTAATGTTTTAGGAGTATCAGTACTTCGAGGAGGATGGAAATTGACTATTTGGGAGGTGAAAGAGGCCTGAAAACGTTGGGTCTTCAAGTGGATGCTTCCTTCAGTCCTTTATGTACACTCTGTGGTATGAAGAAAGGGCTCACTAAACAACTACCATTAAGTCTGGGTAGGCAAGTAACAGAATTTCTGTTCTGTTCTGGATGAAGCAGAAAAGCAAACAATCATCCATATATACAGACTAGTACACTCAATTCCATGATTCCATCAAAACCATTTAGATTTTAAACTAGCTTGTTTCCACTCATGCACACTGTTCCATGCCCTATTTCTCCACCCGGTTTTCACAGTGCTTCTCAACCTGCATCACAAGTTCTTGGGGGTCCCCAGGTGGCTCAGTCGTTAAAGGCCTTCAGCTCAGGTCATGGTCCCAGGGTCCTGGGATCCAGCCCCCCTTTGGGCTCCCCGCTCAGGGGGAAGCCTGCTTCTCCCACTCCCACTTCCCCTTTTTGTATTCCCTCTCTCACTGTGTCTGTCAAATAAATTAAAAAATCTGTTAAAGATTTTTATTTTTATTTATTTATTTATTTGACAGAGAGATCACAAGTAGAGCAGCAGGCGGGGTGGCAGGGTGGGGGCGGGGGAAGCAGGCTCCCCGCTGAGCAGAGAGCCTGATGTGGGGCTCAATCCCAGGACCCTGAGATCATGATCTGAGCTGAAGGCAGAGGCTTAACCCACTGAGCCACCCAGGCGCCCCTAAAAAATCTTTTTTAAAAATTGTCACATGTGCAGGCTTTTTGCCCAACTGAAAATGTGTATTATTTTAGCACCATCTGTGAGAATACATGTTGAGCTCAGCAGGCCTTGTCATGAACTGTTAAATGAGACTTTAACTTAGAGTTAAGAGTTGAAATGCCCAAGGCTAGAAATCCCAAGCACGCATGAATGTAAATGAGCAAGACCAGGATGATAAACCCTTCTTCTCAGACAGGATCAGGATGCTAGAAGATGATCAACATAGGTGTTTAACTTGTGTAGAGACCAAATGTTTGGAAACACTGCTATACTGCTATAGTTGCCCTATAAATATTGCAGGCCTTAGTGTTTTTTTCTTTTTAGTTTTTATGGATATAATTGACATGTAACATTGTATTAGTTTCAGATGTACAACATGATTTGACCTAAGTATAAATTGCAAAATGAGTATCACAGTAAGTTTATAGTTTGAGTCTTAATCCCCTTTGGTTAGTACTGAAGTCTAGGACTAGTGACAGGGTATTACTTAGGTTAAAGTAATGTTCTTGTTCAACTAATAACCGCTTTGGAAATATCTCGGCGAGACCTTTTGGGGAATCTGTGCTCATAAAACAAATGTTTGGTTCAGTAATCATTTTGCTGAACATCATAGCAACGTTCAGAATTTCTAAAACACTATGGATTGATAGTTGGTACTATCTTGTGCCATTTATATTTTTGTCAGGTATTACAGTGTGATATAGCAATGGATAATAATCGTAGTATTGATTTTATGTTAAGTGGGTTATAGGGTGCTTTGAGATGGGAATACGTTTTCTTTTTTGGGGGGGATACATTGATTTCTTAAAAGCTGTTTATCAACAAGATTGCAGTAGAAATTTCTATTTGGATATATCGTGCTTGCTCATTTAAGAAAAAACATAGACAAATAAACCTGAGAATAAATAATATAAACAAGTAAAACAATAATACCAGTTTACTACCACTGGCAAAAAAGAACCATTTATTAAAGTAGATACAGAACACTTGTTTTCTCAAATTTTAATACTGCTTTACATTTTTGTTTGTGAAACACTTCCTATTTTAATATGTTTATAACCAAAAATTTCAACTCATTACAGATTTTTCACTTGTCAGACACATGTTTGATAATCTTGAGGGGAAAAATACATCAAAGGCATATATACAATTATAGAAGTTCTTATTATACATGTAGCATGGAAGACACATTTATTACTTTTTACATATTCTAAAAGACATTCAAATGAAGATAAATAGATTCAAACTGGTTGATAAACTTCTGATGGTTGAGGTCCTTCATTTTTATTTTTTGTGATAAGAAACTCCAAAATTATTAATGTTGAATTTCTCATCGTACATTCATCTAAGAACACGGTAAAAAAAAAACTTGTAAAGATTGCAGACTGGTTAATTTAGGTGTTTTACTGTGGCTTATTATCTAGTTAATTGACTGCTGGGGATATCTGCTGGAGAAAGAAACAGATTTGGAGAAAACTCTCCCAGTTATTTATATCTGATAAAGAAACAAAGTGAAAACAGAAAAAAACAGTTGCAAAGCCACATGATGTTATATTCTGGCCTAGTTCATCATGTCTTGATGTGTTTTCTTTTTCATAAAGGTAAAAATCTGAAAAGAAAGTCATTGTTTTTTCCCAAAATATAGATTTTTTTAAAAAATATATATACATATAATATATAGAAGCTGAAATTATGCAAAACCAATGAACAAAACAGCACAGTCGAGTGAGTAGGTGCAGCATATAGATTATAAAATGTCCCCACAGCAGTTTGGGGCTGCCCCCTCCCTTTACCTGTTTCATGATTTTATAATCACACCCAAGTATTATCAAGCCTGAAATAAAGGCACTACTGACAACAGGTAGTGCAAAGAGCTCAGATACTTCTTTAAGAATAAAATACTTTAAATGAGTAGATGAAAATGCAAAATGGCACATTTTTCCAACTCATTCCAGTGTCAGAGCTTAACCCAAACATCTAAATATACAAACGCAGCCTGGAAATTTTTAGTGCAAATATGAAAAGTAACAGCATAATTTAAAGTTACTTAAATAAGGTATTGTGAGGGTAGGGATTGTTCTAGGAGGGTTCCCTCGGGGCAGTAAATGTAATGGCATCTGGTGCAATGTCTTGTCAGAACTTTTAAAAATCAAGAAGACAAAATTAGAGGTGAAAACTCACCCACTAAGTATTTATTATTTCAAATTCTAAGGGGAGACTAAAAGCTCAAAATATTTTCTTAGATTTGTGGGTGGGGTCAAAAATAACGTGGGTTCTCCGGAAGTCTGCACACAGGATGCTGGTGTTCTGTTGCCTTCTGTCGCCTACGTGCCCGCGCCCCTGACAGCCCGGCGCGAGGCTGGGCCCATCAGAATGTCTCGTCGTCATTGCAGTGGGTGGCCCAGTGCCCGAACACCTCACAGATTTCACAGTACGGGCGCTCCTCGCTCCGACTGCCGTGGTGTGTGGAGTGGGGGGGGTCCTCTGACGCCTGTGCCTGGGTGGGGCAGTCCTCTGTGTCGTGGAGGTCAAAGCAGTCACATATGTCACAGAAGAGGCGAGGTTTCTTCTTGGACTGTTTCTCCTGGTCGTCACTACAAAGGTTAATGTGTATGATCAGAAACTCATCTCTATCAGATGAAATTCTGAGACAGCATCAGTTGCAAAGAACACAAAAGAAACAAGAACTACTTATGGACAAGTCTGGGAGCCTTGAGTATATGTCGTACATTTAATTCAAGTTGGTTGTTCTACTGTCCACACTTGAAACTCTCCCATCAAATCATTTATAGAGTGCTACATCACTCTCTTGCCAGATTTATGGAAATCAATTTATGGCCAAGACAATTGTTTCTCCAATCCACTGGAGAACTTGTAACTTTTTTTTTTTTTTTTTGAACTTGTAACTTTAAAAACCTTCATTTTGGTGGAACAAAGGTTCTGATCAGCATTGCTTAATATAAAATACCTGTCGTAGTTGTTTAGGTCATCGCCGTTTCCATTAAGGGCTGCTTCGGACATCATCTCCACCTTCATCTTGAGGTCTTGATTCTTCCTCTGAAGGTCCACTATTACTGAATTCAGGAAATCAATCTGATTTGTCCGGAAAAAAAAAAAAGACACAAATGTATGAAATGTCTAAAATGCACACTGGAGGATCAAGAACGGCATGAAAGCAGACTCTCTACTCTCGCGCCATGGCTGCGGAATGTGCTGGCATCACGGGAGCGGCAAATGGTGGCCATTACTGAGTCCACGTTTAAGTGGTTTATATATACACACATACATATACAAAATTCTACAAAAAACCTAACCAGTCATTTGTTCCATTAAACTCTGGGACAAATCCAGAACTTTTAGGCTCTGTAGATTTGGACAAGTTCATGGAAATTCCCCCCCAGCCACTGCTTAACATCTACTGACTGGTCCCAGGGAACAGTCAGCATATGTCATCGTAAGAGAAAAATGGAGGTGTTTCAAAGGGAAGGCTCAAGCTCCGTTTCTGCTGAGGAGACAGTGGCACACGCGATAGAGCAGCACTCAGGTACCACATGTTCAAGGAGCACCTGTGCCAAGATTCACTGAGCAGTGGGACAACGAGGTGACCATCAGGAGGAGACACTCTCGTCCTAATGTCTCCTTTCAAACCAAGGGCAAATTAATTTAAAAACATTTTTCCCTCTTATATATAATAAAAAGGTCCAATTTCTCTAAATATCCACTGAATAAATCCCACTTTACAATATTAAAAGTGAAATATTTCACTTTTTAAAGAAATATTGGCCCTACTTCTCCTGCTAGGGCAAGTTCTGAAACAGAGCTAATAGCCACTAGCTTCAGGATTCTCGGCAGGAGACCCCTTCCAACGCTGAAGCGGGGGGTCCGTTTTCTAAGGCTTTATCGTGTTAGGAGCTACACCGCAGGAAGAAGAAAAAGTCACAAAATGCATTTAAGTATAGTGGCAAACCACACACACACTCACGCATGCTCACAAATTAGGAAACATAAAACAAACCATTTGCTGATTGGAACAAAGTGTTGGCAGCGGCAGATGAAACAGATGGAAGCAGAAAGGAAAGGAGAAAAGAAAACACGGTTAATTGAGTCTATGCTTATCAGACAGAAGCACAGACTAAGCAGACAACACTATTAAGGTGAGTTAGTGCATCTGTTGAATCTTTTCATGTCTTTCAAAGGAGATGTTGGATAACTAAAACAAACTATAAACTCACTAAATTTTTCTTTGAAGATGATGGCTTTTTATGCCTTTGAGTTTTGAACAGAATAAATATATCCAAAATGTACTATTAAAATTGAAGGTGGACATTAGTTGTTTATGTGCCATTTATTTCTAAACATGGAATAGTTTGCCTCCATATAATCCTATTTTTAAAACTAAGGCTGTTTGATAATTGTGGCTTTAGGGAAATAGTTTTCAAGAACTCTGTCTTTTTAAGGTCAAGAGGAGCAAGGAATCTTTTGACAGAGCAATTCTACTTCTACGAATCTGTCTTAACTAAATAGTAGTATATCTTCAAAATGATAGATGTTCAAGATACTTCATTATAGCATTGTTCCTAATACACCTGAAAGATCAAAAACATCCCAAATGTCATGTCAACTGACAAGGAACTGATTAAATCACAAAACATCCATATAAGGGAATACTATACAGCTACTAAAAAGACCAGATATGCCACCACTTGTGTCAAAAAGGAGAGGAAAGAGACAAGTAGTTTTGTTTTTTATATATATGTTTTCACATCTCTGGAAAGATTCTTTAAAAAGGCACCAATAAGAATGATTACCTGTTTGACAGCCTGGGAACTGAGCAGATGAGAGATGGTGTGTGGATGGAGATTTTCTACTGTATATATGTATATATATGTATTTTTTAAGATTTTATTTATTTGACAGAGAAAGACACAGCAAGAGAGGGAACACAAGCAGGGGGAGTGGGAGAGGAAGAAGCAGGCTTCCCATGGAGCAGGGAGCCCGATGTGGGGCTCGATCCCACGATGCTGGGATCATGACCTGAGCCAAAGGCAGAAACTTAATGACTGAGCCACCCAGGCACCTCTCTACTGTATATATTTTTAATATTACTGATTGTTTAGACCATATGAACATACCACCTCTTCAAAAAGTTAAATGATCTTTTAAAATAGTAAGCCAAGCCAAAAAAAAAAAAAAAAAAAAAAGGGGTGGGGGAGTATTACCTGACTCTCCTGGGCTCTTTCATCTTCTTCTGCCTGAGTATCAGTATTGCCTTATATTTAAAAAAAAAAAGAAGAAGAAGAAGAAGGGGGGTTCACAACACGTCCATCTTTTTTCCCCTGGTGTTACTGCAACCAACGAGCCAGTATCAGACACATATTTTCACGTGAAATTCCCAAATGGGCCTCTTTGGGAACAGTTCATGGGTTCCTGTGGGGCATCTGGAGCCCCGAGGGGCAGACATGGTGCACAGAGGCTGGCCCTCCCCTGCCTGTCTTCTCCCTCAGGGATGGCCCCCCACTATGGAAGATGCCCACCACACCCACCTGGGACCTCAAGTGGCAAAGCAAGCTGTCACCTGCTCACAAAGGGACCACCTGGGCTCCCAGTCCGGGCAGCTCCCTTTCAGAGCCCACCGAGGCTACTGGGAGGGCAGCTGTCACTTACAGCTCCTGTCGCTGCCAACGCTCCGGAAGGGGGCATGCCAGGCACGTCCCCGTGTGCAGGACCTGGGTCATGACTAGCCCTTATCTGAGTCAGTGGTGGGAGAGAGCCAAAAGCAGAGGGGGTAGGTCAGGGGCAGCCCAGCCGCCTTCCAAGGTCATCTCATGGGAAACAGGTCCTCTGCGGGAAGCGGGGGGTGGGAAAGAAGCCCCGCGTGGCCATCACTTTACCTGAGGAGCTGCTGAGCTGCCGCCTGTTTTCTTTGAGTTGGAGCTCCAAGTTCTTGACCTGGAGTTCAAGCTTTGCCTTATCAGACTCCAGAGACTGAACGACCGAATGCAAGGACTTGGCGGAGGCGCTCTCTCCCCTGAGCACTGTGACCTGAAATGCAGCGCGTTAGCTTAGGCTCGCAGCTGGAACAGAGGAGGCAGCGGCCCGGCCCCCTCACAGGGTACTCTACCTCATTCCTCAGTTTCTCCAGCTCTGCGTCCTTTTCGGTGAGTAAGGCACTAGTAATACTGATGGATTTCTGCAAGGAAGCTTTTTCCTCATCTGCGTCTTTTATTAACTTGGATTCTCTAAAAGACCAAAGAGTTAAAAAAAAAAAAAAATTCCAGAAATCAACCGAGAGAGTGGTGGGTGTGTAACAGTCCTAGAACAGACACATTAACTTGAGTTAACAATAAAGAAAAACGTATCACGGGGAAGTTTTGAAGGGGGCTGAGGCTATGACGCTTGCAAAATTTTACTTGAAATTTTACTCACTGTGAAGGAGAACAAGTTTACCTACGCAAAGACATGCAGAATCTGCATATCATTGTATCCATTTGAATTTAAAGAAACAAGTTAATAACTTCGGAAGACGGAGAATTAACAAAACAAAACAAGACTGTTACCCCCAAAGAATTCTTTTAAAATCTACCCCCTCCCAACTGAATTCTGTTACTTCTTGAATAAATTATTACCAAGCAATAACAACAATTAAAATACACACATGCAAAGCGAGTATACACGGATGTCATGCAGAGCAGTTTTATGCTGGAGGTATCGGTTGGTTCTCACTAATTTCAGTAATTTTTGGCAACTTCCGAGAATGTGTTTTTGAGATCTCATGGGCCAAAACAGTAGCAAAGGCTATTACTGCAATTCATACTGAAAGGGTATGACTTTTCATCCACAGAATGTGGAAAAAGGACATTACGTTGCTCATAGAGATGAAAGGTAATTACATAAAGGCTGGAACAGAAATGTTAAAAATGGATTTCCAGGTGTAGAACGAGAAAGCATGGGCGGGGAGGAGTCAGGAGGGAGACGGTCAGAGTGCTTGGTTTATGTTCTCAGCCTGTCTCAGCATTTGGTTGTCAGCAGAGGGAATGGGACCAGGCCTTAAGGAGAGGGAAACATTTATCCTGGAGTCCAGGGCTGGAAAAAGGAAGGAGAAGATGAAGGGAAGACAGGGACAGAGGGCAAAGACACAACTGATAAAACCCAGAAGGGCAAGCTCCTGTGCGTTTAAGTGTGTGTGTTTATTTAAATTTTTGTTGTAAAAATTACATGCATTCAAAGTGCCAAGGTCATGAAAGATGAGGACGGACTGAGGAACTGTGCCAGACTGAAGGAGGCTGCAGACGCACGACCCCTGAATGCGGTGTGGTTTCCTAGCCTGAATCCCAGAAGAGGAAAAAGACATTAATGGGAAAACTGGGGAAATCTGAATGAAGTCTAGAGTCTAGCTAAGCACATGGAACCAATGCTGCTTTCTCAGTTTGGACAAATGTACCAAGGAGTATACAATGGGCATATTGAGGGCCACGGGGCACAGGGTACGTGAGGACTCTCTGTACTGCCTCTGAGATTCTTCTGTAAATCTTAAATTTCAAAATGAAAAGGTTTTAAAAATTATGTGCAGTATGAAACAAGAGGGGAAAAGTCCTTGAATCTCAAAAATATTTTGGGAAAAACACAGACTGGGTAAAAAGGTCCTAGCTGGCCCTAAGGCCATCCAACCCACAACACTGCATTGGTGTAGATGATTCAGTGAGAGTTCAAAACTTCAAGGACAAGCAGCCAGATGGCTCCCGTTCTAGAAGAAGGAACTGAGTGAATGCTGGGCATGTCATGGTTCAGTCTGTTTTAGAACTGACTGGAAGGATTGGAAACTGAGGCCCAAGTTAGAAATGGCAGAATGTATGTCTGGTTAGTGAGACCCAAGATATCCGGCACACGAATTACAGAATTCTCATGATTTATGGTAAATTGAAATTCTACACGAAGATGAAAATATAAGTGTTGTTTTTATCTTGTTGTGTGGCTTACACTTACACTTCAGGATGATAAGTAGTAAGAAAAGAATCTGAGACTTACAGGAATTTCTTGAATTCAACACCCAAGCCTGATATGAACACTGGAGAGGGGGTGGGTATTGGTGCTGTTAAATCACTAAGTGAACATCTTGCTTGGAAACAGGATCTTGTTTAGGTTAAAATAAAGCAAAAATTTTAATGGAAGGAATGGACAGTAAACATCTTCTTCCACCTGGAAAGTAAACATCTGACGTTATCCGAAGTTACCCCAAAAATCTGGGGCTCCTTAACTTTCAATTAAACTTATTTGGTAGTTTATTCTATTGTAAAAACTATTTTGAGAGTTTCACTTGTTACAAATCCAAGTGAAATCTGAAAAAATGTAGTTTTTAATGTTTTTACTGAAAAATACCAGCATTTGGGGGGTTATTAGTTCTTCTATAATCTGAACTCTAAGTAGCCCAAGTCTCACCCGGTCTTTGTGTTAGGGAGGGATAGAGACACCACCAGCTGGCAGAAGGAAAAAAGTACAGGAACTTTCATCTGTTTATCACATAGACACAACCCGTAAGGGAGACTGCTTTCTAAGAAGATGGCAAGCAGAACGTTTCTTGTACAAGTGATCAAAAGACACGTTGTTAAGAAAGGGATCCGCCTTGTGATTTATAGACCAAATGACAGGACAAGGAGCCTTTGGCAGCTCGTCTTTATGGCAGATCTTTGTTGCTGGCTTCTTGGGCTATTTCTAAGCCCTAATCCCACTGCGCTAACTAAGAGGGACTAATTTAAGTCACTTATGCCAAGGTTACTGACATCTGAGTCACAAAGCACACTGCGGGGGGGCACTCCTCCGTTACCTTGCAGCCATGCTGGCCAGAGTGACTTGCTGTCACTGCAAGTATCAAGAAGGGAAGATAAACATGATCTGAAAGAACAGCTATGGGGGCCAGAAATCTTTCCCCCAAGGGGAACATATTATCCAGATTCTTTCCTTACTACTTACTAAAGAAATAAATTCTAGTAATGAAGCAAATACCTTAAAGTGTTACTGGGCAAGCTTTAAAAATGCAAGATAACAAGAACCAAATATTAGAAACATGAAGAGAAATGCAGGTACAGTAAGGAGAGCTAAATTTGCGCCGAAGTTCTTTGCAGTATATAGGTATAAAACTGGTGTGTGGGGTGTGTGTGTGTGTGTGTGTGTATGTACTGCTGAGAATATTTTACAAAACAAAAGCAAGACACAGAGGGACAAAGGCAGCCAAAAAATATATACAACAATTTGTTTTACTAAAAATATATTGTTTATTTATTATAACGTGGATAGACTTTCTTTAGTCTTACCATTAAAGACACACAGATAGAGCAAAGGAAGCAGGAGTAGGGAAGGGAAAAGAGAGGGTGAAATGAGCATTGGTAAGTAGCGCAAGCTCGAGACAGTCAGACAGTCAGCAACCCACAGTGAGCTTAATGAGCCGAAGTAGCACAGGACCTCTTCAGACTCCGTATCGCCAACCAGTTTCGGTTCCTGACGTTTAGCCTGCGTTTACACTAACTGAATTAATTAGGACTCCGAAGAGTCCGCATCTGAGATTTGGGCTCTCCATGACACCACAAAGCCTGGAGAAGGGAGGGAAGCCAACCACGTTCCCCAATCTGCTCTAGGCTTCAGCAGATAGAGGAACCTGCTTCTCCACTTCGTCAGGCAGAGCAATTCAAGGTTGGCTCTGCTCTGTCAGCTGTCTGGAAGCCTGTTTTGAAAGAGGTCTGCCTAACTTGGAAACCAGTTTCCAAAATAATGATTACGTGTTTATGTTAGGAGAAAAGCCTTTACTACATGTTGCCTGCAATTCAATGTTCACATACCAAAAGACTGTAGCAAATATAGGACAATGCTACTACTGAATGGTAAGTAGTTTGGGCCTACAGGTCAGGAATAAGTTCTGCCCTTCAATACGATGACCATTTGAATGACACAGTTAGCTAATACTTTGACTATGTATGTCTAAGACTTCTCTTCTTGCATGAACAACATTGAAAATACCTTTATGGCTTAAGTACTTTTCAGCCTTTTAAATTAAGAGCATATCAAATTCTTTTCAGCACCCCATGCTCAATTTACTTAACTATCTCACACACACACACACACACACACACACACACACACACACATCGACCTATGAATCCATTGTCAAACTGGCTTTTAGCAGGCATTTAAGGGTCCAAATTGTTAGCTACAATATATTTGCATTCAGATTTCAGACAGAACGGTACACGAGGATTAATTTGGCAATAGAATAGTGCAAAACAGGAGAAGTTAGGTTTTTAAAATTTTCACTTTCAGAAAAAAATGCCACCTCTATCTGCATTTATTGATATAGAGAGTAATTTTCAGGAGACTATCTCCTAAACTCATCCAGGACTCAAAAATGGGAGCAAAGTTGGGGACATAAACAGTGGCCTTAGCACGCACCCAAACTTAGCTCATCTTTTTAAGCCATGAAAAAAGTCACATGCCTGAGCACATTTTGAAAGGCATGTAATTTAAAGTCACATGGTAAAGACTAGGGAAGCATGGCGGCTTTATTCTAAGAAAAAAAAAAAAGATTTAAGAGTAACAATAAAATAAATGCACAGTGAGCAAAGAGGCAGCGTGAAAACCGGAAGCCCTCGGGGACCTTAGGCCTGCGTCCGGGTTGCTGGCCGGCCGCCTGCCATCTCGGGCCTCCGTTTCCCCGTTTGTAAGTGCACCCCCCGCCCTACACCACCGGGCGGCTCTGAGATCAGGTTTGTGGATCACGAATACAAAGGGCTACGGCCCGCGCCCGCCGACTTCCATATGCTCGCTGACCGCAGTGCCTCGGGAGTAAGCCCCGCGACTGTCCTCACACCCCGCTGACCACTGCATCGGGAGGCTCTCTTGAAAGAATCTATGTAAAACCCAATATCCGGAGGCGCCCACCACCCCCGGGGGCAGCGCGGCGGCCGCCCGCACGCGGGCCGGAAGGAAGGGCCGGCGGGTCGCGCAGCTCCCGGCGCCCGCGGACCAGCTGGCGGGACCCGGGCGGGGGCGCGGACGAAACGTGCGCGCCTTCTGGTGGGAAACTTCTCAGAAGAACGAATCTTAGTACTTCTTAATGAAAAAAAAAAAAAAAGAAAAAAGAAAGAAAGAAAAAGGAAGGAGGGAAGGCGCTGTTGGACGCAGGCCTAGCGCCCGCCAGAGCAGCTCGCGGCTCCCACGACTCTGTGGGTGACTGAAGCCCTCGGTTCCTAAGCAACCGCCGCGCCGGGTGCGGGGTGGGGGAGGGGACAGCCGGCCCCGCGGGGCCCACCAGTCGGCGGGGAGGGGGCGTCCTCCCGCCTGACCCGGATAAGACACTGCGGGAGCACGGACGAGCTCTCGGTTCAAATATTCTTGGAGAGTTATTTTTAGTTTCATTAAGAAAAAAAGCGCGTCGCCGAGGCGGGGCTCCTCCGCGCGGTACCGCGCGGCGGCGGTTCTCGGCCGGAGCGCGCCCCGCGGCGGCTCGGCGGGCGGCGTAAAGCGCAGGACTTCTCTAGACACAAACCGCACGTTCTAGAAGAGCAGACAGACAGACGGTCGCGGTAGAGAAGCGTCAGGCTTCTCAGCGGTTATTTCTCGGGGCCGGTTTATGCTTACTCAAAAGTGCTAGAAGGTTTCCACTTACATATCATTGGATATGTAAGAACAAGAACAAAGCTATTTTCTCTCTCTCTCTCTTTTTTTTTTGGACAAACAGAATTCAAATTCATGCTATTATTATTGAAAAGTTATCATTTTTATATAATGCAATCAGTATTTATATGCCGATCAATTACTCTTTGTAAAATTAACAGCATTTTTAGCTCCTGAAAATGAGGAGGTAACAACAATGTAATGAGACAATCCGATTTTAGAACACTTATGAATAAATGCAACTGAAAAAGGCTTAAAAATTAACCTATTCTTTGTCTTGGTAATGAATACCATAACATTTGCAAATACATTTTCATCATTTATTAATCACGAGGACCAAACTATCATAATCCAAATTTCTGAATATGAGGAGGTAGCATATTTTCTACAAGTCACATCGTGTTCTGACATTTTCCTAATTAAACACATACACGCAACAATAAACACAAAAAGAAAACCTACCTCTTTTTCATTTCTAACAACTGATTATTGAGCACAGATCTCTCCTCTTCTAGCTGGAAAAAAACACACAAGAAGTTCAGTTCGTTACAAAAGTCCAGAGAGAGAGAGCTATTTCTCATCCCACATGTCCCATTCCCAGGCCAGGATGGATAAATCAGTGGGCCAGGAGAGTGAAAAAAGAGCAGTGGTTAGTACATCATGTACAGTTGTTAATTTATAAATCATTTATGACCCGGATGACTCCCCTTCCTCAGTACAGGCTGTATCTTCAACATTCGATAAATGTTTCTTTCATTTCTTAAATGAATGAGTGAAAACTTCACTGTTAACATTCTGGCTCCTTCACTGAAATCACACAGAGCAAGTGTCACTAAGTGTCACTAACTCATGGTGGGCTAGGAACAGGCTGTTTACTCATTTCATTTCATCCCTTCCACATTCCAGGCACTGGTTTCTCACCTATAATACAAGGAAGTTAGAAGAGAATTTCCAGTCGCCCTTTAGTTCTAAAATTCTATTATTCCATGAAGGGTGAAAAACAAAACATTCAGTTAATTAATCCTGTGAGAGAAGATTCACTCCCGCCCCCTGATCTATACCACACAGAGTTTATTATATTGAAATACGAATTTCAACTCACACTGTTAATAAAACTAAGGGGCGAGGGGCCCCTGGGTGACTCAGTCTGTTAAGTGTCTGCCTTGGGCTCAGGTCATGATCCCAGGGTCCTGGGATGGAGACCAAGTCTGTTGGTCAGGCTCCCTGCTCAGTGGGAAACCTGCTTCTCCCTCTGCCTGTGCTCTTTACGCCACACACCCCCCACCAGGTAAATAAATAAATAAATATTTAAAAACAAAAACAAAAAACTAAGGGATGAGACTCACTTCTTTTGTGAGTTTTGTTTTTTCCAAATCAAAAGACAACACCAAAGATTATGGAATGGTCTCCAAGAGCCCAGAATTCAAGCTACTAGCTCACTCACTGTATGGAGGTATGGTCTTATTTCTGATTTTGTATCAATTATGCATATGCTTTGCTGTGTCTTCATACTTTTAAAGTTCTTAAATATACATAACTCTGTGTGTTTTTTTTTGTTTTTTTCATAACTCTGTGTTTTGAACATAAAATTATATTAAACACAAAATCTATTGAGATTAAACATATAGTTTTTTCGATTTAAACTCTGCTTTCCTCATCCACTGAAGATGTATGCTTTTGCTGCATGAGTAATTCACAAAAAATATTTAGAAAATTTTAAAGAGTGAAGGGAAGGGAAAGGGGTGGGAGACAAACCTTAACAACTAAAATAAGAGGGGGAACATCTGGAGAGTGGGATGTGGAGATGAGGGGCTTTCTTTTTTTTTTCCCTTTACGCCCTTTTCTACAGTTTATATTTATTTTTTAAACAAGGAAGCTGTTTTATGATTAAAAGTGGGTACTGAGGGCGCCTGGGTGGCTCAGTGGGTTAAGCCACTGCCTTCGGCTCAGGTCATGATCTCAGGGTCCTGGGATCGAGTCCCGCATCGGGCTCTCTGCTCAGCAGGGAGCCTGCTTCCCTCTATCTCTCTCTCTCTCTGCCTGCCTCTCCGTCTACTTGTGATCTCTCTTTGTCAAATAAATAAATAAAATCTTAAAAAAAAAAAAGTGGGTACTGAGAAGTACCTACAATGAAGATAAATGAAGATAAAAAGGCCAATGACTCAACAGAGAAAATAAGTTATTAACAAACGTGAAAAATCATTCAACACTTTAAAGAACAAGTATGCAGAGACTCTCCCTCTTTATTGGAGGGTGCACTGTGCCTGAATTTCCATGGAACAGAAATCTGGAATGCTTATGGTACGGACTTCTTCATAGGAGATGACATTTTTCCCTTCTTCTGCTCTAGGACCCAGTCCAGGTTGACAAGTTCATCTAGTAACTCTACTGCTTTTTTTTTTTTTTTTTTTTTTTTCCTACTGCTTTAATCTAGTTCCTCATTGTTTCCTTATTTTTTGTGACCTTGACAGTCTGGAGCCACACAAGCCAACACAAGGTCAATTTGGATTCATCTGATGCTTCCATATGAGGAGAGTCAGAGCACACACTTTGGGGCAGGAATACGACAGGGATCATAAGGCACACACTGGGTTGTTTTTTGATAAGGGTAACTTTGATCACTTGGGTGAAGAAGTATCATCCATGTTTCTCCACTGTAAAGGTATGATTTTTTTTCTTTGTAATTAATATGTATTTTGTGAAGAGATTCTTTGAAAATGTGTAAGCATCCGGCTCCTAGCAAAACATCAACCCATTTCTTTTAGCACCAACTGATGCATCTTCCCTAAATAAAGTACTATCATCACGGCTACCCAGTGGTGATTTTCTAATTCCATCATTTCACCTATTTATTAGCTGTCATTTCACCAAATGTCATTTTCCTTTATTTATTTATATTTAAATACATCATTTCCATGACACATCATGTTATTCTAATGTTATTCAATAAGCTATACTCCATTCCTATCAATATTTCTTCTGATGTTCAAATTTTCCCAGATTTGGTCAGTGGGAGCCCTTTCGACATGATTATGATATGCTTCTGACTAATCTCCAGTAGTTTTTTTTTTTTTTAAGATTTTATTTATTTACTTGACAGAGATCACAAGTAGTCAGAGAGGCAGGCAGAGAGAGAGAGGAGGAAGCAGGCTCCCTGCTGAGCAGAGAGCCTGATGCAGGGCTTGATCCCAGGACCCTGAGATCATGACCTGAGCCGAAGGCAGAGGCTAAACTCAGGCGCCCCGTAAT